>NW_027362761.1:609564000-610164000 GCF_046119375.1 Phyllobates terribilis
TGTGTGTGCGGGGGGTGCACATACTTTTCTCCATATTGATGTCTATTGCTGTAGTTGGAGGCTCCGGTGTGTGTGTGTGTGTGCGGGGGGGGGGGTGCACATACTTTTCTCCATATTGATGTCTATGGCTGTAGTTGGAGGCACCGGTGTGTGTGTGTGTGTGTGGGGGGGGGGGGGGGGTGCACATACTTTTCTCCATATTGAAGTCTATGGCTGTAGTTGGAGGCTCCGGTGTGTGTGTGCGGGGGGGGGGGGGGGGTGCACATACTTTTCTCCATATTGATGTCTATGGCTGTAGTTGGACGCTCCGGTGTGTGTGTGTGTGCGGGGGGTGCACATACTTTTCTCCATATTGATGTCTATGGCTGTAGTTGGAGGCACCGGTGCGTGTGTGTGTGGGGGGGTGCACATACTTTTCTCCATATTGATGTCTATGGCTGTAGTTGCAGGCACCGGTGCGTGTGTGTGTGGGGGGGGTGCACATACTTTTCTCCCTATTGATGTCTATGGCTGTAGTTGGAGGCTCCGGTGTGTGTGTGTGTGTGTGGGGGGGGGGGGTGCACATACTTTTCTCCATATTGAAGTGTATGGCTGTAGTTGGAGGCTCCGGTGTGTGTGTGTGTGTGGGGGGGGGGTGCACATACTTTTCTCCATATTGAAGTGTATGGCTGTAGTTGGAGGCACCGGTGTGTGTGTGTGCGGGGGTGCACATACTTTTCTCCATATTGAAGTCTATGGCTGTAGTTGGAGACTCCGGTGTGTGTGCGGGGGGTGCACATACTTTTCTCCATATTGATGTCTATGGCTGTAGTTGGAGGCTCCGGTGTGTGTGCGGGGGGGGGGGGGGGGGGGGGGTGCACATACTTTTCTCCATATTGATGTCTATGGCTGTAGTTGGAGGCTCCGGTGTGTGTGTGCGGGGGGGTGCACATACTTTTCTCCATATTGATGTCTATGGCTGTAGTTGGAGGCACCGGTGTGTGTGTGCGGGGGGGGGGTGCACATACTTTTCTCCATATTGATGTCTATTGCTGTAGTTGGAGGCTCCGGTGTGTGTGTGCGGGGGGGGTGCACATACTTTTCTCCATATTGAAGTCTATGGCTGTAATTGGACGCTCCGGTGTGTGTGCGGGGGGGGGGGGGGTGCACATACTTTTCTCCATATTGATGTCTATGGCTGTAGTTGGAGGCTCCGGTGTGTGCGGGGGGGGGGTGCACATACTTTTCTCCATATTGATGTCTATGGCTGTAGTTGGAGGCTCTGGTGTGTGTGTGTGGGGGGGGTGCACATACTTTTCTCCATATTGATGTCTATGGCTGTAGTTGGAGGCTCCGGTGTGTGTGTGTGTGTGGGGGGGGGGGGGGGGGGGGGGAGTGCACATACTTTTCTCCATATTGATGTCTATGGCTGTAGTTAGAGGCTCTGGTGTGTGTGTGTGTGGGGGGTGCACATACTTTTCTCCATATTGATGTCTATGGCTGTAGTTGGAGGCTCCGGTGTGTGTGTGTGAGGGGGGGGGGGGGGTGCACATACTTTTCTCCATATTGATGTCTATGGCTGTAGTTGGAGGCTCCGGTGTGTGTGTGCGGGGGGGGGTGCACATACTTTTCTCCACATTGATGTCTATGGCTGTAGTTGGAGGCTCCGGTGTGTGTGTGTGCGGGGGGGGGGGGGGGGGTTCACATACTTTTCTCCATATTGATGTCTATGGCTGTAGTTGGAGGCTCTGGTGTGTGAGGGGGGGTGCACATACTTTTCTCCATATTGATGTCTATTGCTGTAGTTGGAGGCTCCGGTGTGTGTGTGCGGGGGGGGGGGGGGGGGTGCACATACTTTTCTCCATATTGAAGTCTATGGCTGTAGTTGGAGGCTCAGGTGTGTGTGTGCGGGGGGGGGGGGGGGGTGCACATACTTTTCTCCATATTGATGTCTATGGCTGTAGTTGGAGGCACCGGTGCGTGTGTGTGTGGGGGGGTGCACATACTTTTCTCCATATTGATGTCTATGGCTGTAGTTGCAGGCACCGGTGCGTGTGTGTGGGGGGGTGCACATACTTTTCTCCATATTGATGTCTATGGCTGTAGTTGGAGACTCCGGTGTGCGCGCGGGGGGGTGCGCATACTTTTCTCCATATTGATGTCTATGGCTGTAGTTGGAGGCTCTGGTGTGTGCGGTGGGGTGCACATACTTTTCTCCATATTGAAGTCTGTGGCTGTAGTTGGAGGCTCCGGTGTGTGTGTGTGTGCGGGGGGTGCACATACTTTTCTTTATATTGATGTCTATGGCTGTAATTGGACGCTCCGGTGTGTGTGCGGGGGGTGGGGGGGGTGCACATACTTTTCTCCATATTGATGTCTATGGCTGTAGTTGGAGGCTCCGGTGTGTGTGTGTGGGGTGCACATACTTTTCTCCATATTGATGTCTATGGCTGTAGTTGGAGGCTCTGGTGTGTGTGTGTGGGGGGGGTGCACATACTTTTCTCCATATTGATGTCTATGGCTGTAGTTGGAGGCTCCGGTGTGTGTGTGTGTGTGTGGGGGGGGGGGGGGGTGCACATACTTTTCTCCATATTGATGTCTATGGCTGTAGTTGGAGGCTCTGGTGTGTGTGGGGGGGGGGGGTTGCACATACTTTTCTCCATATTGATGTCTATGGCTGTAGTTGGAGGCTCCGGTGTGTGTGTGTGAGGGGGGGGGGGGGGGGTGCACATACTTTTCTCCATATTGATGTCTATGGCTGTAGTTGGAGGCTCTGGTGTGTGTGTGTGGGGGTGGTGCACATACTTTTCTCCATATTGATGTCTATGGCTGTAGTTGGAGGCTCCGGTGTGTGTGTGTGTGCGGGGGGGGGTTCACATACTTTTCTCCATATTGATGTCTATGGCTGTAGTTGGAGGCTCTGGTGTGTGAGGGGGGGTGCACATACTTTTCTCCACATTGATGTCTATGGCTGTAGTTGGAGGCTCCGGTGTGTGTGTGTGCGGGGGTGCAAATACTTTTCTCCATATTGATGTCTATGGCTGTAGTTGGAGGCTCTGGTGTGTGAGGGGGGGTGCACATACTTTTCTCCATATTGAAGTCTATGGCTGTAGTTGGAGGCTCCGGTGTGTGTGTGTGGGGGGGGTGCACATACTTTTCTCCACATTGATGTCTATGGCTGTAGTTGGAGGCTCCGGTGTGTGTGTGTGTGTGTGGGGGGGGGGGTGCACATACTTTTCTCCATATTGATGTCTATGGCTGTAGTTGGAGGCTCCGGTGTGTGTGTGCGGGTGGGGTGCACATACTTTTCTCCATATTGATGTCTATGGCTGTAGTTGGAGGCTCCGGTGTGTGTGTGAGGGGGGGTGCACATACTTTTCTCCATATTGATGTCTATGGCTGTAGTTGGAGGCTCCGGTGTGTGTGTGAGGGGGGGTGCACATACTTTTCTCCACATTGATGTCTATGGCTGTAGTTGGAGGCTCCGGTGTGTGTGTGTGGGGGGTGCACATACTTTTCTCCATATTGATGTCTATGGCTGTAGTTGGAGGCTCCGGTGTGTGTGTGAGGGGGGGTGCACATACTTTTCTCCATATTGATGTCTATGGCTGTAGTTGGAGGCTCTGGTGTGTGAGGGGGGGTGCACATACTTTTCTCCATATTGATGTCTATGGCTGTAGTTGGAGGCTCCGGTGTGTGTGTGCGGGTGGGGTGCACATACTTTTCTCCATATTGATGTCTATGGCTGTAGTTGGAGGCTCCGGTGTGTGAGGGGGGTGCATATACTTTTCTCCATATTGATGTCTATGGCTGTAGTTGGAGGCTCTGGTGTGTGAGGGGGGGTGCACATACTTTTCTCCATATTGATGTCTATGGCTGTAGTTGGAGGCTCCGGTGTGTGTGTGTGAGGGGGGGTGCACATACTTTTCTCCATATTGATGTCTATGGCTGTGGTTGGAGGCTCCGGTATGTGTGTGAGGGGGGGTGCACATACTTTTCTCCATATTGATGTCTATGGCTGTAGTTGGAGGCTCCGGTGTGTGTGCGGGGGGTGCACATACTTTTCTCCATATTGATGTCTATGGCTGTAGTTGGAGGCTCTGGTGTGTGTGTGTGTGTGAGGGGGGGTGCACATACTTTTCTCCATATTGATGTCTATGGCTGTAGTTGGAGGCTCCGGTGTGTGTGTGTGTGAGGGGGGGTGCACATACTTTTCTCCATATTGATGTCTATGGCTGTAGTTGGAGGCTCCGGTGTGTGTGTGCGGGGGGGGGGGGGGGGGTGCACATACTTTTCTCCATATTGATGTCTATGGCTGTAGTTGGAGGCTCCGGTGTGTGTGTGCGGGGGGGGGGGGGGTGCACATACTTTTCTCCATATTGATGTCTATGGCTGTAGTTGGAGGCTCCGGTGTGTGTGTGCGGGGGGGGGAGGGGGGGTGCACATACTTTTCTCCATATTGATGTCTATGGCTGTAGTTGGACGCTCCGGTGTGTGTGTGCGGGGGGGGGGAGGGGGGGTGCACATACTTTTCTCCATATTGATGTCTATGGCTGTAGTTGGAGGCACCGGTGTGTGTGTGCGTGGGGGGTGCACATACTTTTCTCCATATTGATGTCTATGGCTGTAGTTGGAGGCTCCGGTGTGTGTGTGCGGGTGGGGTGCACATACTTTTCTCCATATTGATGTCTATGGCTGTAGTTGGAGGCTCCGGTGTGTGTGTGCGGGTGGGGTGCACATACTTTTCTCCATATTGATGTCTATGGCTGTAGTTGGAGGCTCCGGTGTGTGTGTGCGGGGGGGGGGGGTGCACATACTTTTCTCCATATTGATGTCTATGGCTGTAGTTGGAGGCTCCGGTGTGTGTGTGCGGGGGGGGGGGGGTGCACATACTTTTCTCCATATTGATGTCTATGGCTGTAGTTGGAGGCTCCGGTGTGTGTGTGCGGGGGGGGAGGGGGGGTGCACATACTTTTCTCCATATTGATGTCTATGGCTGTAGTTGGACGCTCCGGTGTGTGTGTGCGGGGGGGGGGAGGGGGGGTGCACATACTTTTCTCCATATTGATGTCTATGGCTGTAGTTGGAGGCACCGGTGTGTGTGTGTGGGGGGGGGTGCACATACTTTTCTCCATATTGATGTCTATGGCTGTAGTTGGAGGCTCCGGTGTGTGTGTGCGGGTGGGGTGCACATACTTTTCTCCATATTGATGTCTATGGCTGTAGTTGGAGGCTCCGGTGTGTGTGTGCGGGTGGGGTGCACATACTTTTCTCCATATTGATGTCTATGGCTGTAGTTGGAGGCTCCGGTGTGTGTGTGCGGGTGGGGTGCACATACTTTTCTCCATATTGATGTCTATGGCTGTAGTCGGAGGCTCCGGTGTGTGTGTGCGGGGGGGGGGGGGGGGTGCACATACTTTTCTCCATATTGAAGTCTATGTCTGTAGTTGGAGGCTCCGGTGTGTGTGTGCGGGGGGGGGGGGGGTGCACATACTTTTCTCCATATTGATGTCTATGGCTGTAGTCGGAGGCTCCGGCGTGTGTGTGTGTGTGTGCGTGCGGGGGGGGGGGTGCACATACTTTTCTCCATATTGATGTCTATGGCTGTAGTTGGAGGCTCCGGCGTGTGTGTGCGGGGGGGGGGGTGCACATACTTTTCTCCATATTGATGTCTATGGCTGTAAGTTGGACGCTCCGGTGTGTGTGTGTGCGGGGGGGGGAGGGGGGGTGCACATACTTTTCTCCATATTGATGTCTATGGCTGTAGTTGGAGGCTCCGGCGTGTGTGTGTGTGTGTGGGGGGGGGTGCACATACTTTTCTCTGGACTGTCTATATTTAGGTTTCCTGTAAATGACTCTGTTACCACTTGATTCGCCCAGGGCTTTGCTGCCACCTGCTGCTCGCTGCTGGAGTTACACCAGCACTGACCAGCAGATAAGGGGTTGATCAATGAGAAGAAAACTTGTAGAAACTTCTGCTTCCCACAGCTGAGGGTTTGTTACATTCCTTCCAAGCCTTAAATTCCTCTATAAACTAGTAGAAGTCAGTGGCAGTAATATGAATAATACCGCCATGTAAGGGCGTAGATGCATCAATGTACTGTCCTCAGTCACATGAGATATAAGGGACGCGGGACAGGATTAAGCACAAACTCATCCACCCTTCTGCTCTTCTAGGATGTGCCCTGCCAAGTCCCCAACCAGAATTCTCCACCACCATGCTTTATACTGCATGTATCGCCATCTACTGGTTTCATAGTTTGTCGCTTTTACACATTTTCTGATGGTGCCATATAACTATGTCTTATCCTCCATGCTGTACACTGCAGGCATGAAGTTCTTCTGTCCTGCAGTCACATTACTCTTCCATTGTTCCTTCTGTGTCTTGGATAATCCATAGCCCTTCCCTTATGTTCTTACTGGACAGCGGTGGTCTCCTCTCATCATCATCGTCTAGATATCACATGTGCCCCTTTCTAATGGTCATCTTCTGCTCTGTGACCTCAGAAGTGGTGAGAGCTTCCTGTAGGATGACGTTCTAACATCTAAACATGTCCTCCAGCACCTTATGTTCTGGGACTGTTCCTCCTGGACAGTAGTGGTCTCTTGCTGTCGCTCCTCATGTAGATGTCATGTGTGCAGTACCTCTGATGGACACCTCCTGCACAGCGACTAAAGTGGTGGTGAGAGTAGGATGAAGTTCCAGTGTCTTAGAGACATCCTCTAGCACCTTGTGTTCTGGGACTGTTCCTCCTGGACAGTGGTGGTCTCTTGCTGTCGCTCCTCATGTAGATGTCATGTGTGTAGTACCTCTGATGGACGCCTCCTGCACAGCGACTAAAGTGGTGGTGAGAGTAGGATGAAGTTCCAGTGTCTTAGAGACATCCTCCAGCACCTTGTGTTCTGGGACTGTTTCTCCTGGATAGGGTTGGTCTCCTACTTTCGCTCCTCATGTAGATGGCATGTGTGTAGTACCTCTGATGGTTGCCTCTTGCACTGTGATTCCAGTGGTGGTGAGAGTAGGATGAATTCCAGCGTCTTAGAGACATCCTCCAGCACCTTGTGATCTGGGACTATTCCTCCTCTGACCCCCATATAGGTATCATGTGTGTCCCTCTCTCTGAAGGCCAACTTAGTTGTGGGGACAGCTTCCAGTAGGATGAAGTTCTGGCTTCTTGGAGACATTTTCCAAACATGACTTGACAGGGCCAAGACCAAGGATAGACCGCATCCGCTGCCCGGACGTGCGGACTGGAGTGGTGCTGGAGCGGCGGAGATTAAACACATATCACAGCCCTGACTGGACCTAGCTATGGCCTCCCGGTGTTAAGGCTCGCCCCTCTCCGGTGCCCTACAGGCGGTCATCATCTCCACTGGCCCCCGCAGACTCCTCCAGAGCTAAAGCCACCTGAACTGACCATAGACTCAACGGTGGCACAGAACACTGCAGACCAGCCTCCTCCATAGCCGGACTTTCACCATCTGCTCCCGAGACAGTCAGGTCATGCCACTCTGCCCAGAGACTGCTGCCAACCCACAGGGCTAGGTACAGCTCTCCACCGGCCCCATCTCACTCCTTCTGACCTTCAGTCCATGGGCAAAAATTCAATGGACAAACCACTGCCATCCTCCAGTCCAAGTGTTCCCAGACCACCACCATCTCTGCCAGCGATCATGTTCTGCGAGTACCTGACAGCAGATCATCTCCTAGGTGCCAAAACCATTGCACAGGTCACTGTTCACAGTCTGACTCCAACACAACGACCCCGTCCTCACACGTTCCCTCTGGTGCCATAGTCTCCTATCTGCATACATAGGCTAAGCTACAGCCACGTTATGGTATTCATGTCCTTCTGCAACTGCAAAGGCTCCCCCTTTATCCAGCCATCGCTCTAGTACCTGCTACATGATGCTGACCTGGCTATGGTCTCTCAGCCAAGCATGGAGGACCTCTGCATACCAAGAGGCCTCAGCCACACACTGACTCACGCCCTGAAAAGCAGCTCTAGAAATAAGCTCTGGATCTCAGCTACATCAGTGACATCTAGTGGCAAAAATCAATACTACAATCTTTTCACATCACAACCCCAGGCCGCATGTTCCTTGTACTACTGTGAGCCGCCTGCGTGGCCTAAACCTGCTCCCGCGGTGGCAGCGTCTCCGGACTTGTCATCGAGGACATCATTGGTGATTTCACAGGAGCTGCCGGCAGCGTCTCCGGACTTGTCTCTATCGGGGGCACATCGGGGTCGTCATTGGTCGGTGATTACACAGGAGCTGCCGGCAGCGTCTCCGGACTTCTCTCCATCGAGCACATCAGGGACGTCATTGGTCGGTGATTACACAGGAGCTGCCGGCAGCGTCTCCGGACTTGTCTCTATCGGGGGCACATCGGGGTCGTCATTGGTCGGTGATTACACAGGAGCTGCCGGCAGCGTCTCCGGACTTCTCTCCATCGAGCACATCAGGGATGTCATTGGTCGGTGAGTTCAATGGAGCTGCCGGCAGCGTCTCCGGACTTCTCTCCATCAAGCACATCAGGGACGTCATTGGTCGGTGATTACACAGGAGCTGCCGGCAGCGTCTCCGGACTTGTCTCCATCGAGCACATCGGGGACGTCATTGGTCGGTGATTACACAGGAGCTGCCGGCAGCGTCTCTGGACTTCTCTCCATCGAGCACATCGGGACGTCATTGGTCGGTGATTACACAGGAGCTGCCGGCAGCGGATCCTGATGATTTGTACATTCAGCTGCAGAACCTTCCTCAGACGACCATTAATGACCTCAGTGACAGCAGCTGAGGCCGGAGGTGCCGGGATTTCTGTACAAGGCAAAAAAATTTACATATTACATATATTACATATATTATTTCCATTTTTCCATCATTTGAATGTGATTTCCAGGATTCCATGACTTTTCCTTGTTGGTGTTGCCATTTCAATGTTGAGGAGTGTATATGTATATATATATACATATATAGGGAATATAGGGAATATATATATATATATATATATATATATATATATATATATATATATATATATATATATATATATATACCTTCCCTAGGATCTGCGCTTCTTGCAAAGGTTAATGGCTGTGACGGGGTTTCTCTGGGGGTGGCAGCATGAAATCTCTCTGCTCGTCGTCAGTGGAGTGGCGTTAGGAGGAAACTAGCGGGGGATTGATCCTGGCGGTAATTGGGTCTCACTCTCCTGTCCATCTCCATCAATCTAAATCTCAGCAGGGTCTACAGAGCAAAGTGAGGTGCAACCTGGACAAGGATCGGCCGCGGTCACATGACCAGGACCGAGCCATTGCCGCCTGCTGGTTAATTATGAAGCCTCGGATCCCGGCCTCAGAGGTAGATGGACCCCAGGGGTGAACTCTTGGCTGCAAATTCCTGATCAATTATTAGTCGCTCAGCGTCATATATATCAAGATGGAAAAATGATCATATCTAATGATTGTACTGAAGACAGGGCTGTATCTAAGCCTAATACGTAGGTCAGCAGTAGTGGTGTCTGGTTTCCAGCAGGTTAGGACCAGGTTCATCTCTTGTGCTTTGGTCAGAGGGTGGATTTCTAACTTCGAAGTAAGAGAGTCTGCTATTCGTTCTTCTATTACTTGACATTAAACTTTGCAGGCAACTTTGTTTTTGATGCCACAGTTAGCGATCGGCCACTGAACACATGGATTTTGGACACGGGTCTGTTCTCTCGCCGCCCTATATATTGGATGAGGGAGATCGTTGACAGGGGTTGGTAATGGCTTCACTATTTTTTTCCGGTCATGGATGATCACAGATGCCATCTTCTCCAGTGTACCCCTTCTGATAGAATAGATATGGCATCATACTGCCTGCAAATACCAGCCCTGCCATCAATGAGAAGAAGACATTGGTCCAAACTACAAGGAACCTATCAGTAACTTCGACAAACCAAGGCCAAGCCAAGGTGACACTGGAGTCAGATGGGGGACAGTCGAATGGAACATGGGGCAAGAAAACCAAGACAGTAGGACAACCAGCAGCCCCATCAAGAAGAGACAAATCACTAATGGCACCAACTATTGGAGGTCCTGGGATGTCAGGAGGAGTCCACAGTGACCACACGAGAACTGGTCTCTGATTGTGGAGCTTCCCGTGGATGGCCTGTGTAACTCAATATCGGAGCCACTACAGTCCAGGCTTCTGCTCGAGACCTGGAGTGCGGCACAATATATTATAAGGACTAAGAGCAAAAAGTAAAACTCCAAAGAGAAACTAGACGGCGATGACGGCCATGGTTGAATTGCACCTCCTGAATCTTGCATGGCAAATCTTAAAGGGGTTGTCCACTACTTTACACCATTGTCCCAATAAACCGATGCTTAAAAAAGATTTTTCTAAATCAATTATTTATTATCTGCGCCGACAGCGAACACACAATCCCGCCTGTCATCTCTGTCTGTTGTTTTTTTCTTACAGTTTCAGATCCTTGGACGGATGATCCTAGCGATGTCACCTGAATAAAAAATCTTTCTTTTTTTTGGGCCTAAATTTCCCTGGGACAATGCTGAAAATTAGTGGACAACCCCTTTAAAATATTTGAGACTTCATTGCACTGTTGTAGAAAGAAGGAAACTGTGGGAATCGTCAGGATGCGGTGTTGTGCATCTGTTTTATTTTGCACCGAATTTTTGGGGTTTTTCCGAACTCAACATCAGCGGCAAGTGCGGATTCAGCAACGTTGCATGAGCTCCAAAATCCAACATTATGAAAACTCAGACTTACTGCCGAGAGACGACGCCATTATCACAACCGGACTCCATTACGAGACGTTCATGGATCTAACCAGGACGAGTTTGTGAGAAAGTTAACTAAGGCGCAGTTCGCGGGACGACATCTCCGTATTCCCGTGGATGAAGCCGTCACATTTGTGTCCTTTCACAAACAACCTATTAATCACTTTGATTTAACCTCTCATCGTAGCGCTCGCCCGCAGTCCACCCCACTCCCCCCCAGGAGAGATAAATCATTAGAGATGAATAATGTCCTATATAGCACCCAGGAAGGATCAATTAACAGTTCGTTAGGCTCCATTGCCTGCCAAGCTTTTCCTAAATCACCTTTTGTTTCAATGTCCTCTCGTAATTAAAACTCTGAATAGAATCCATCGCCCGGTCGCAGTTTGCTTTAAATGCCTTTTTATGGCTGCAGTTAACGGGAAAATGGTGTACTATTATCCCAGAGGAGGGGGCACGATGGCCACAATGGATTCACGGCTTAGGAGACCCCCCCCCAAAAAAAAAGTAAAACCCCAAACTAATATGTGGGCTCTGGAAAGCCAATGATGCTACTGGTTGAGTGTTCGGTGATGAGTTCGAGATCATAGTTGGGTGTTGGATACAGTTGAGGTCAAGTCTCTCTGCCGGCAAATTTCTCCATATAAAACTCAAAAACTATTTCAGAATGGTTTCGTTTTGTACCCGGGGGTCCCTATATTGAATTATTCCTCAAACTGTAGCCTCAAAGTTGGTGATCCTTCAAAAAAAAACATCTTTCTGGTGGTCCAGAGTTCTGTGATGGTGGCTTTACACCACTTCTGCAAACGCTTGGCATTGAGCATGGTGATCGCAGGCAATACGTGAATGTTCTGTGCTTTATGTTTCCGATATTGATGCCGTATCCAGAGGTAGAAATCTCCTCCATGATCTTCCTTCCTCTCCAGTCACATTTGGCCACCAGTACGAGGCAGGAGCAATGGTAAGAAACTTTTTGGGATGATCAATCTACCTTATACATCCATTTATGGAGATTGTATGGTCGTACTGTCGAGTTCATGGACAACCTCTCTTTTTGGAGCCGGATATGAACGTTCTTCTGCCCATGTATTGTTGAGTTGCTAATATGAGGTCATGGGTAACCTAATTGTTCGGAGATGAACCTTCAGTTGTGGAAGACTTTTTATGGAGTTTTGGGCATGGTTACGACTTATTTTCATGCAGACACATGATCACTGGAGTGGGTAGGAGTTCATGTAGAAAAAAAGGTCATTACTGGAGGTCATGGGTCTGCGTGGGCCATACAAGCTCTTGGTGGATAGACTGCTTGTATTACATCATTTCTAAAAGTAAAATGATAATTTTTCCAAATAATAAGATATTCTGAGACGTGTAATGTGCACGGGAGGAGGTCTCAGGCTTCACTGTAGAGTCCTCTGTGCTCTATAAAGCCCGTACATGGCACAGATCAGAGATTTTCTCCATAATCCATATTAAAGTAGTTCTCCACTTAGGATAATCTCTACTCATGAGATGTGTTCTCAAAATTACCACCAGAAAAGACAGTGTCGTGCTGCTACCATGTGTGTGAGATTAGAGGCGTCAGGACATTGGCAGCAATGCCTGGCAACAAACAGACTCCGATGACCAAAGGATGCCCATGGCCAGCATGGTGCACATTAGGAGAAGCTCAGGTCTGGAGTGTAGGCACCTGCTGCCCGGATCCAACCTGCAGCGCGGATGCCACCTGCTGCCCGGATCCCACCTGCGGCCCAGATCCCACCTGCTGCCCGGATCCCACCTGCTGCCCGGATGCAACCTGCTGCCCAGATGCCACCTGCTGCCCGGATCCCAACTGCGGCCCAGATCTCACCTGCTGCCCGGATCCCACCTGCTACCCGGATCCCACCTGCTGCCCAGATGCCACCTGCTGCTCGGATCCCACCTGCTGCCCAGATGACACTGGTTGCCCGGATCCCACTTGCTGCCCGGATCCCACCTGCTGCCGGATCCTACCTGCGGCCCGGATCCCACCTGCGGCCCAGATCCCAGCTGCTGCCCGGATCTCACCTGCTGCCCAGATCCCACCTGCTGCCCGGATCCCACCTGCTGCCCGGATCTCACCTGCGGCCCAGATCCCACCTGCTGCTCGGATCTTACCTGCAGCCCGGATGCCACCTAGTGGCCGGATCTCACCTGCGGCCCTGATCCCAGCTGCTGCCCGGATCTCACCTGCTGCCCAGATCCCACCTGCTGCCCGGATCCCACCTGCTGCCCGGATCTCACCTGCGGCCCTGATCCCACCTGCTGCTCGGATCTTACCTGCAGCCCGGATGCCACCTGCTGCCCGGATCTCACCTGCGGCCCAGATCCCACCTGCTGCCCGGATCTCACCTGCTGCCCGGATCCCACCTGCTGCCTGGATCTCACCTGCGGCCCAGATCCCACCTGCTGCTCGGATCTCACCTGCTGCCCGGATCCCACCTACTGCCCGGATGCCACCAGTTGCCCGGATCCCACCTGCTGCCCGGATCCCACCTGCGGCCCGGATCCCACCTGCTGCCCAGATCCCACCTGCTGCCCGGATCCCACCTGCGGCCCAGATCCCACCTGCTGCCCAGATCCCACCTGCTGCCCGGATCCCACTTGCTGCCCGGATCCCACCTGTTGCCCGGATGCCACCGATTCCCCGGATCCCACCTGCTGCCTGGATCCCACCTTCTCTCCGCAACCTCAGCAGTAAAAACAAACTGCGCAGTATATAAAGACCACTTTCCGCGGTGCAGGGAATGTCTGGAGATGGCGCAGTTTCACCATTTCTAATGGCCATTTGCAATGGCTGATTTCAGGCCAGCAATGAGCACCGATTGACTAGTTGTGCGGCGCTCGTTTTCTGGGCTGTGAGCAATGATGATCGCTAATACAATTGTTCAGTCCCCATATACAGTGCATGTTATTTGCAGCACGTCGTGTTTACACGGAGCGATGTGCTGCCAATAACAATGATTTTCATGCCGGCATAACAATTAAATACCCCGACGAACGAGCATTTTGCTGGCATGACAATAATAATCAGGAATGATCATTCCTACAAGATTTGTCTGCTGTTTATCTGCTCGTCTAAAAGGGAACAAAAATTGACAAATCCTGGCAACGTGCAATAGTCACACAGTCAGGATTCCCCTTTATTTCCAGCCATTGCGGTTCTCATGCCGCTTTCATACTGTCGGTCATGTGCCGATTAGTTTCTCATCAGCTTTTCTCAACAGAACATTGAGTGTGAAACAAGAAAAAAGTGTCTAGCCGGCCCATGACTGTTAGTATGAAAAGTGCATGTGTGACGCTCACAGCCCTCACCCTGGGAAGTGGGGTTACTCGGAGCCGGGTCAGATGTTGGGGGGGATGCAGTCGTGGCCTAGACCCGTTCCGTGCCCAGGACCGTCACAATAAAAGGATGTAATGGGCTTTCAGGTTTTGGTGTTAATCGAGTGGTTATATTGACTATGCCACCTATAGTTTCTGGTGATCCTCCACCAGCGCTGCATTCAGTCCTCTGAGGCGGGATGTAGTGGCAGCCGGAGATGATACTACTCCCCACAGGCAGAGCAGGGCCTCAGGGCAGAGAGCACGGGAGGATGGGAGTCATAGTGGGAGATGTGGTGTGGTGCAGTGCCGCGCTTCAATAAAGGACCGGAGGCCATAGGGGTAGTCTTCCAAGCTTTACTCACGGTAGAATGCACAGCTGCAAGGCTTCTCCCTGCTCCTCATGGCGCGCTGCGGCCACCAGGACCGGGGGTCCGACAGCCTCCGAGTAGTTCAGGTGCTTTGGTCAGGACCCCGCACCAGAGTGTTCCTAGAAGTTCCCACTAGGTCCTCTCCTGTCCATATGTGATGGGTGTACTAAGGCCGTTTCTCCCTCTGGACTATGCACAGAACAAGGGTACGGGAGGCGACTCTGCTCCGTCCGTTACCCGGTGGGATCCACTGAGCCTCCGGGCTTCTCCGACTAAGACTTAAAGTGACAGAGTCAGATATCGGGGGCCGGTACCCCTTTTGCAGCAGGACTCCCTCTGACTAGGCCAGAATAGTGAGGACAGGTGGCGTATACCGCTCCGTCTGCATCCCCCTGGGATCCTTTTGCCTGTGGAGCTTGTCTCCTCTACTCCCCTCTAGGCCTTCTTAGGTAGGGACCTTGACCGGGTAGAGACAACCGTTAACTCTTGCCCGCTCCTTGCCTCAAGGCCAGAGCACGAGGACCGTGTCCCCATCAACTGCAGGTTCACACAGAAAGCCACGTTCAGTGATGAAGATCACAATCAAAGACCATAAGCCCAAAATGGCTGTTAATTAAATATGAATTCTTAAGTGTAACCTAAATGTGCGTCCTCCACCCTCACCCACTACTAGGTTCCCCCTATCTTTGGTTCCCCCATCTCCTCTTATCCCGGCTGGGGCAGCACCCTGGTGCATATTAGCCCCCCTCAGGTGGGAGAGATGTAGTGATGAATGCAGAGGTGGGGTCCTGACAGCTGCACCATCCTTACCTCGAAGGGGAGATACCACACCTCATTAAAGAGATGCAGTACCCCTGTGGCGACCGAACCCTCAGGGGCGCCACACATGAGAACCGCAGGGGCTGGAAATATAGGGGGATCCTGACTGTGTGACTATTGCACGCTGCCAGGAATCTGCAGTCACATAGCAGATCTGAAGAAACTTATACCCAGTCCAGAAAACCCCTTTAAGGGATTCCCTTTCCGTAAAGAGGCAGGTAAATCTTCCTGGCAATGATGTCTTTAAGATGTAATAAAAAAAATCATAAGATATAATTAAAATAACAGGTCCCGGTGCAAAACTAGTACCAGAGCCGCCCAAATATCACAACTTTAAAGGATTATTAAAGGAATCAAAAGGTGGAGATGCGACTGATGGGATCCCCAGAAATCCTGAGAACGGGGCTCTGGATCCTGAGGAACAGGTTGTGCACAGCTCCATCTTGGATGTAGCAGAGCTGCGCATGCTCGACCTCTGATCCATTCATCGATTATTGGACGGCAGGAGAAATCCGCGTTCAGCGCTCCTCTATTACGGCAGTCCCATGGACAAGGAATGAAGCGGACGTTGAGCGGGCGCTGCTCCGCTCCATGTAAGACAATAGCTCTGCTCCATGTAAGACAACAGCTCCGCTCCATGTAAGACAACAGCTCCGCTCCATGTAAGACAACAGCCCGGCTCCCATGATCCATAACCCCATTCTCGGGATCGTTGGTGGTCCCGGCAGTCAGACCACCAGGGATCAGTAAGTTATCCTATAGGTAGGGATAATTGGAGTGCTATAATAGACATACATTTTGGCACAAATTTCACATCAGGACATGGAGCTTCAAACTGCGCCTCTGTACCATCCATGAAATAATGGAAAGGTCAGAAGTGTGACGGCCCTCAGATCTGGAGTATTAATGTACGCACATATCGGGCAGGGCCGGTGATAATAAGCTCCTGGCGTTACTGTCTGACTATAATGATAATTCGGGGAGAAATGATGACTTTTCTGCCCTTTTCACCTGCCGGACTCATAAAGGTAATCTCATTTTGTGGAGCGGGCGGCTTTGTGCGGCGTCCATCATCGATCTCCTGCCCCATGTATCTACTCGCAGTTAAACTTCTGCGGACAAGTTGGTATTTTTTCCTGCAGGATTAATTATAAGTATTGACGAGTCCGGAGCGTCATTTGCATAGGAAGCGTTAATGAGAAGAAATTCAGTTTTAGAAAAGAGCCCTAAAGAAAAGCGAGAGAACAAACACCCGGCTCCAAAATCAATGGTGATTTGCACTGTAGAGATGGCGGTGGCGTCTGAACGCATCCTTGCTAATCAATGCCGGCGAGAGGCAGCCCGGGGACCGGCTCTAAGAGTCTCAGAGAGGGATCGGACACTCCGAGACCACCGGCTTTGAAGCCTGAATGACACTCGGGGGATCTTTCCCAAGGACAAAACATTTGCGACCTGAGGGTCTCCACCCCGATAATAGATGGTGGGTGATTAGAGAAGAGCCCATTGTCAGCAGCCGCAAAGTCACGTCAAGAGGAACTTGTGTAATCTCCCAAAATGTTCTGCAAGTGCCCCCACACTGCTGGGAGATGCGGTATATGGTAGTGCCCGATGCAGGCAGTGGGGGTAACAGACCCTAGAGACACCGGCGAGAAGCTAAGGGCACAGGAAACAGGCTGGACAGCGAGGGGCGCACAACACATCAAAACTCCAAACCAGGCCCAAATATTACTGCCGTAAAGTGACTGAATAATACAGCCATATAGTGACTGAATAATACCACCGTATAGTGAGTGAATAATACCACCATACAATAACTTTATAATATCACCATACAATAACTGAATAATACCACTACATAGTGAGTGAATAATACCACCATACAATGACTGTATAATATCACTACACAGCGCCTGAATAATACCGCCATATAGTGACTGAATAATACCACCGTATAGTGAGTGAATAATACCACCATACAATAACTTTATAATATCACCATACAATGACTGAATAATACCACTACATAGTGAGTGAATAATACCACCATACAATGACTGTATAATATCACTACACAGTGCCTGAATAATACCACCATATAGTGAGTGACTAATACCGAAATACAATGACTGCATAATATCACTATACAGTGACAGAATAATACCACCATATAGTGAGTGAATAATACTGCCATACAATGATTGTATAATATGTGGTATAGCGACAAGCTCGGCTGTACGCAGAAGTAGACAAGGTGCACCGTCTCTTTAAATTTTGGGTTGATTTATTAAATGTCATAAACCACCCAGGAGTCCATAAAGTAAACACGGCCCATTTGGCATAACGGCAAAACAAAATACAAAGATACAGCACAGTCCATAAATCGGCCGGGGTCCGGCCACTCAGGGATAGGCACACACGGTTCAGCACAGCACATGCAAGCTCCTCTCTGGAGCAGGTTTCTTCAGACACTGAACCCACCTGAGTGTAAAGGCTGGCTATTTAAAGCCCTGACCACTGCCTGGATTGGAGATATGGTGGATGATGTCCCGCCACGCTCTTCGCCATCCACTAAAAATATGCCCTTGTAAACCGAGACCGTTAACCCTCTCTGCATCTAATGTGCAGGAGAAACTTCCATGTTTTCACATCACTGAGGCTAACAGCCTGAGTGAAACATATCTCCCTTCCGACACATTGCCAGTGACCTTGTCACATATCCCCTCCCCGCCGCCCAAAGCCGGTTGTTTTGGCACCTTCACTCATTAGACATGGAAGTCTGGACAGGGCATCGGAATTAACATGTAATTTCCTGGGCCTGTGCTCCACCGAAAAACTAAAGTCCTGGAGGGCCAGAAACCACTTGGTCACCTGGGCATTTTTCCCCATCCTTTCCCTCATCCATCTTTAGGGGGGCATGGTTTGAGACCAGTCTGAATTTGCAGTCTAACCAGTAGTACTTAAGGGTGTCAACCGCCCACTAGGCGGTCAGGCACTCCTTTTCCACAATTGCATACTTCTTTTTGCAGGCCAAGAGCTTTATGATCAGGTACAGATTCGGGTGTTCCTCCCCATTTACCTCTTGAGATAAGACGGCTCCTATGCCGACGTCTGAGGCGTCCATCTGGAGCACAAATTCTTTATGGAAGTCAGGTGCTATCAAGACTGGCTGGTTACACAGGGCATGCTTCAGCTCCTGGAACGCTAATGTGACACCCCAGGGGTCTGGTTGCCACAGTGATAGAGATATTACGTCTGAGAGCAGGTGGGAGGTCTCTTGGTCAGGGATCCTATGCATGCCACACCTCCTGCCCAGTCCTGGGAGGGGAAGAACTTCCCCTATATAAACCTAGGGCTGAGGCAGGGTTAGTGAGTAGAGAAGAAGTAGAGACAGAGAAGAGCAGCAGATATAGGAGAAGAACATCAGGAGCTCTGTGGGAGCAGTGCTACAAGGAGTCAGGGGCTGGCAGCTGCAGAGCTCGCCCTGACTGAGAAGTTATCACTGGACCCGGAGTCCGAGGCTGTGGGGACTAACTCCTATCCAGCAGCAGAAACCGACCGGCAGGGGATTGCAGGTCCTCTGGCCCAGAAACCCGAAGGCACGGTCACACGCGTGGGACCAGCACCGCCGTCGTGGAGCGGAAGCTACTAGAAGGCCCCGAGTCACCGGCCATACGGGTGAGCACCACACGGTACACTCAGGGACGTGGGCTACTTATACCCGCCTCTAGCAAGGTAGCCGGAAGAGTATCGTTAGTTTGGGAGGCCTACAACTCCGCCTGGCCAGGGGAGATCCCATCTGCTCAAGGACTGACCAGGCCCCAATCGCTAGCCAGTACTCCGGGAGGGTCTATCTTTGTCACCAGTAAAGACCCTGAACTACACCGTACCGTCTCCGAGTGGTTCCTGCTACCCCCATCATCCACGTCGGTTGCCCTGAGGCCATACCCCTCCCGTTGGGGGTTATACTATCACGCTGCACAATCCTACCACCGGCCTCAGCGGTCTGCCCTGCAGCAGCAGCTCCTTAGCTGTACTCAACGGGTGGCGTAGTCGTCCAACATCTACCGCTAATACAGCACCACTTAGTCTGATCTCTGGGCACGGACCGGATCACCGCCACGAGACTACAACCCTCAAGAGATCCGGCTCCGGGTAAGCTCCTGCGTGCGCAACGCAGCGCGACACCGGCCCAGGGGCGCGTCACTATCTCTGCCTCAGAAGACCACTTAGCCATCGCTGTCTTCATACCTCTGAGTAGGTCAGTCAGGGGTGTCGCTATTGTGGCGAAATTTGGGATAAATCGCCGATAATACCCCACGATTCCCCGAAAGGCCCGTATCTGTTTCTTGGAGGCCGGTTGCGGGTAATTCTGGATTGCCTCCACCTTGTTTATTTGTGGTTTTATTTTTCGCCCCTTCCAACTACGTAGCCCAAGTCCTTTGTCTCTTCTCTTCTTATGGCGCATTTCTTGGGTTTATGGTAAACCTGGCATTTCTCAATGCATCCAGTACTGCCTGGACCTTCTGCAGGTGGGTTTCCCAATCTTGGCTGAAAATCATGATGTCGTCCAGGTAAGCAGCAGCGTATTTCTTATGTGAGCCCAGAATCCTGTCCATGGCCCTCAGGAAGGTAGCTGGGGCTCCCTGTAGACCGAACGGCATCCTGGTGTATTGAAAACACCCGTTGGGTGTAGAGAAGGCCGTTTTTCCTTGGCACCTGGGACCAAGAGAATTTGCCAGTACCCTTTGGTTAGGTCCAGGGTAGTGATGTACCTGGCAGGCCTCAGCCTCTCAATAAGTTCATCGACCCGGGGCATCGGGTAGGCGTCAAACTTGGACACTTCGTTTAGCTTCCTGTAATCATTACAGAAGTACCATTCTCCGTCCGGCTTGGCTACAAGAACAATAGGGCTGGACTAGCATCTCTTAGACTCGTCGATAACGCCCAGGCTCAACCTTCTTCTCACCTCCTTCGACATCACCTCGCGGCGGGCTTCGGGAATTCGATACGACCTCTGGTTCACCCGCATGTGCTGTTCCGTCAGGATCTCATGCTCCACAACTTGCGTACATCCGGGCAATTCTGAGAACAAGTCTCGGTTTCTTTGCAGGAGCTCTCAGCACTGTTGTTTTTGGTACAGTGACAGTGTCTCTGCCACTGTGACATCCTCGACCCTGGCTTCAGGATTTGCCCCTAGACATGTAGCTTCCACCAGTTCCCTGTCCCGCCACGGCTTAAGTTAGTTGATGTGGTAGATCTGGTAGGCTTCCTTCTACCCGGCTGGTGGACTTTGTAATTAACTTCACTCAGCTTCTCAACCACTTCGTATGGCTTTTGCCATTTAGCGTACCAACACTAACACCTGATCCCCCAGGCTGAATTGTCTCAGCCTTGCGGCCCAATTGTAGACCCTCGCCTGGGCTTCTTGTGCCTGTAGAAGGCTCTCCTTCAAAATTGGCATCACCCTCTCGATCCGGTCCTGCATCTGGATAACATGCTCGATGACACTCCTGTGGGGTATAACCTCTGTTTCCCAGGTCTCCTTTGCTATGTCCAGAAGTCCCAGAGGGTGTCGTCCGTATACCAGCTCATATGGTGAGAATCCCGTAGAGCTCAGGGGAACTTCCCAAATGGAGAATAGTAGGTATGGCAACAGGCAATCACAGTCTTGCCCATCCTTCTCCACGACCTTCTTCAACATCGACTTCAAGGTCTTGTTGACTCTCTCTACAAGTCCGTCCGTCTGCAGATGGTATACATACGTTCGGAGTTGTGTAATTTGGAGAGCCATACACAACTCCCTTATCACCTTCGACATAAAAGGAGTTCCCTGGTCCATCAGGATCTCCTTTGGCAGACCCGTCTGGGAGAAAATATGCACCAGTTCTCTGGCGATACTTCTGGCGGAGGAATTTCTCAATGGTACTGCTTCCGGATACCGAGTTGCATATCCCAATACAACCAGGATGTATTGGTGCCCTTGGGCGAACTTCACCAGGGGCCCGACAAGATGCATGGCAATCCGGTCAAATGGGACCTCTATGATAGGTAACGGCACTAGGGGGCTGCGGAAATGGGACACGGGAGCCGTTAGCTGACAGGTGGGACAGGATTGGCAGTAGTTCACAATCTCCCGGTGACATTCAAGTCAGTAGAACCTCTGTAGGACCCGCTCTTGAATCTTGTCTACCCTTAGATGTCTACCCAAGATGTGAGAATGGGCCAGGCCTAACACTCTACGCCTATAGGGTCCCAGCACTACCAACTGCTCTATTACTTCCCCTTTTGGGTTAGTGACCTAATAAAGAAGCTCCCCAATGAGTGAGAAATATGGGAACCTGGTGTCAGCCCCTGGCTCTTGAGCAACCCCATTGATTACAGATACATTGTCAAAGGCATACTTCAAAGTAAGATCTTGCATCTGCGCAGTACCAACGTTCCCCCCAGACACACCCAAATCTGGAACCTCGGCCTCCAGGGTCACTACCTCGTCTTCGTCCCCCGCAAGGACACACAGGCGGAACCAATCTGCCTCTGACTGCGATGGTAATACATCATGGTGTAACCGGCTCATGGTTGAGAAACCTGACACCCCCACTTTCCGCCACAAGTCCCAGAACAGACTGAAGTCCTGCCGTATTATCACCAGGTGGAGCAGATCCTTGACCACCCAAACCTCATGAGACTCAGCTCTACAGTCAGTGTGTATAGTCACTCTGGCAATAGGTTAATCCTTGGCGTCCCCATAAATGCACCGCACACCCACGTTTGTCCCGGGGATAATTATTATTTATTCAATTGGTGTTGGAGCGTGGCCCTTATGAGAGTCACCAAACTCCCTGAGTCCAGGAGTCCTGCCACCAGTACCCCATTAATGGTCACGGGACACGACTGTAGCCCCTCACCGGGCTGATAGTCCACACTGCAGGCGGGGTAGGCATAGTAGGAACAGCGACATCCCAGGCTACAGTCCATTTGTTCAGAGGTCAGGGGGCAGCCACATGGCCTAGGACGTGACACCTCCAATAAATAATCTCTCCCACAGGGACTTTGGGCATCACCTCCCCCGCCCCTTTGGATCTTGGACGCCCCACCCCCTTTTGGGCCTTCGCCCCTGATTAGGACCCCCATTATGGAGTGGGCTGTTCTCCCATGGAACCCTCGACCCCCTGATACCTCTCAACCAGTCTGACAGTGCATCAGCGTTCCAGGGATCACCCTGGGCAACCCAAGTCTGTACCGGCCTCGGTAGGGAATGCACAAATTGATCCATCACTACACGCTCTACCATCTGCGCCGGGGTAGAGGACTCCGGTTGCAGACATTTTTGAACGAGATGCAATAGGCCAAACATTTGGGACCATGGGGGTTTCTCGCAGTGAAACGCCCAGCGGTGGACGCGCTGTGCTCGGACTGTCATTGTTATCCCCAATCATGCCAAAATTTCAGTTTTTAACTTTGCATACTCTTTGGCATCTTGAAAGGCCAAGTCATAATACGCCTTCTGGGGTTCCCTCGTCAGGTATGGTGCCAACACCTCTGCCCATTGCTCTGGTGGAAGCTTCTCCCTCTCAGCGACCCTCTCGAACACTATCAGAAAAGCTTCTACATCGGCCTCCAGGGTCATTTTCTGCAGAGCTCCACTTAACTGCCTTTCGGGCAGCAAAGTCATCCACTGAACTTATCGTTGGAGCTGTTGCCGAGCCACGGATCACCTCTGCGAGCAAATCGCTCTGCTGCTGCTTTTGTCGGCAGTGGTCCTGTTGGGCCTGGAGCTGGAGCTGTGGCATAAGCAACTTAGTGGTCGCCTGTTGCACCATCTGCTGTTGCTGTAGCATCTGCTGGTGCTGCGCTTGCTGTGCCTGCAACAGATGCTAAAGCAGGTCCTCCATTTTGTCCGGCGTAACTTGCGGGCTTATGGCCGACTTCACCCAGGACATGCAACACGTCTTGTAAAAGTCACACGTGTTCGCTAGGAGTTGTGCCCGCAATTCTAACACCACTTGTGGTATACCGAAAAGCTCAGCTGTATGCGGAGGTAGACAAGGTACACTGTCTCTTTAAATTTCGGGTTGATTTATTAAATGTCATAAACCACACAGGAGTCCATAAAGTAAACAAGCCCCATTTGGCATAACGGCAAAAAAAATACAAAGACACAGCACAGTCCGTAAATCGTCCGGGGTCCGGCCACTCAGGGTTAGGCACACACGGTTCAGCACAGCACATGCGAGCTCCTCTCTGGAGCAGGTTTCTCCAGACACTGAACTCACCTAAGTGTAAAGGCTGGCTATTTAAAGCCCTGACCACTCCCTGGATTGGAGATAGGGTGGATGGCTTCCTGCCCCACTCTTCACCATCCACTAAAAGAATACCATTGTAAACCGGGGCCGTTAACCCTCGCTGCACCTAATGTGCAGGAGAAACTTCAATGCTTCACATCACTGAGGCTAACAGCCTCAGTGACACATACCTCTCCTCCGATGCACTGCCAGTGACTTTGTCACAAATATCACCATACAGTGACTGAATAATGCCACCACATAGTGACTGAATAATACCGCCATACATTGATTATACAATATCACTATACAGTGACTGAATAATACCACCATATAGTGAGTGAATAATACCTCCATACAATGATTATATAATATCACCATATATTGACTGAATAATACCACCATATAGTGAGTGAATAATACTGCTAGTAAATTATACTTCCATATAGTCATTCTATAATACCTCCATACAGTGACTAATTAAAACCACCAGTGAAGATAATCATAATATTAGCAGGACCCTGGACTGGCAGCCACATCAGTAGTTCACGATCACCGGAATAGACCTTTGCAAACCGTCTCTTCTACCCGCCGGAATCCATGGACCCTCTTCTGATTCATAGATCTGATGCAAAGTCATCATTGTGATGTGATGCAAATACAACTTCCGCTACTACCACCAATACAACACCCCTACTATTTCCAATACAACACCCCTACTGCCTCCAATACAACATTACCTACTACTTCCAATACAACACCCCCTACCACCTCCAATTCAACACCCCCTACCTCCTCCAATACAACACCCCCTACTACCTCCAATACAACACCCCTACTACCTCCAATACAACATCCCCTACTACCTCCAATACAACACCCACTACTACCTCCAATACAACACCCTCTAATACTTCCAATACAACACCCCCTACTACCTCCAATACAACACCCATGAAACCTCCAAAAGAACACCCCTACTACCGCCAATACAACACCCCCTACTACCTCCAATACAACACCCCTAAAACCTCCAATACAACACCCCTACTACCTCCAATTAAACACCCCCTGCTACCTCCAATACAACACCACCTACTACATCCAATACAACACCCCTAAAACCTCCAATACAACACCCCTACTACCTCCAATTCAACACCCCCCGCTACCTCCAATACAACACCACCTAATACTTCCAATACAACACCCCCTACTACATCCAATACAACACCACCTAATACCTCCACTACAACACCCTCAATATCTCCAATACAACACCCAGTACTACCTCCAATACAACACCCCCTACTACCTCCAATACAACACCCCCTACTACCTCCAATACAACACCCCCTACTACCTCTAATACAACACCCCTTATTACCTCCAATACAACACCCCTACTACTTCCAAAACAACACCCCCTACTACCTCCAATACAACACCCCTACTACTTCCAAAGCAACACCGCCTACTACCTTCAATACAACACCCCCTACTACCTCTTATACAACACCCCAAAAACCTCCAATACAACACCCCTACTACCTCCAATTACACACCCCCTGCTACCTCCAATACAACACCCACTACTACATCCAATATAACACCACCTAATACCTCCAATACAACACCCCCAATATCTCCAATACAACACCCGGTACTACCTTCAATACAACACCCCCTACAACCTCCAATACAACACCCCGTACTACCTCCAATACAACACCCCTAAAACCTCCAATACGACACCCGTACTAACTCCAATACAACACCCCCTACTACCTTCAATACAAAACCCCCTACTACCTCCAATACAACACCCCTAAAACCTCCAATACAACACCCCCTACTACCTACAATACAACACCCCTAAAACCTCCAATACAACACCCGTACTACGTCCAATACAACACCCCCTACTACCTCCATTACAACACCCCTTCTACCTCCAATACAACACCCCCTACTACCTCCAATACAACACCCTCTACTACCTCCAATACAACACCCACTACTACATCCAATATAACACCACCTAATACCTCCAATACAACACCCCCAATATCTCCAATACAACACCCCCTACTACCTTCAATACAAAACCCCCTACTACCTCCAATACAACACCCCTAAAACCTCCAATACAACACACCCTACTACCTACAATACAACACCCCTAAAACCTCCAATACAACACCCGTACTACGTCCAATACAACACCCCCTACTACCTCCATTACAACACCCCTTCTACCTCCAATACAACACCCCCTACTACCTCCAATACAACACCCTCTACTACCTCCAATACAACACCCCCTACTACCTCCAATACAACACCCTCTACTACCTCCAATACAACACCCCCTACTTCCTCCAATACAACACCCGTAAAACCTCCAATACAACACCCCTACTACCTCCTATACAACACCCCCTGCTACTTCCAATGCAACACCCCTAAAACCTCCAATACAACACCTGTACTACCTCCAATACAACACCCCATAAAACCTCTAATACAACACCCCTGCAACCTCCAATACAACACTCCTACTACCTCCAATGCAACACCCCCTACTATATCCAATATAACACCCCCTACTACCTTCAATACAACACCCCTACTACCTGCAATATACCTGCTACTACCTCCAATATAACACCCGCTACTACCTCCAATACAATACCCCCTACTACCTCCAATACAACACCCAGTATCTCCAATACAACACCCCTACTACCTTCAATACAACACCCCCTCTTGCCTCCAATACAACACCCCCCTCTTACCTCCTATACAACACCCCCTATTACCTGGAATACAACACCCGCTACCTCCAATACAACATCCTATACTACCTCCAATACAACACCCCTAAAACCTCCAATACAACACACCCTACTACCTACAATGCAACACCCCTAAAACCTCCAATACAACACCCGTACTACGTCAAATACAACACCCCCTACTACCTCCATTACAACACCCCTTCTACCTCCAATACAACACCCCCTACTACCTCCAATACAACACCCTCTACTACCTCCAATACAACACCCCCTACTACCTCCAATACAACACCCTCTACTACCTCCAATACAACACCCCCTACTTACTCCAATACAACACCCGTAAAACCTCCAATACAACACCCCTACTACCTCCTATACAACACCCCCTGCTACTTCCAATGCAACACCCCTAAAACCTCCAATACAACACCTGTACTACCTCCAATACAACACCCCCTACTACCTCCAATACAACACCCTCTGCTACCTCCAATACAACACCCCTACTACCTCCAATACAACATCCCCTACTACCTCCAATACAATACCCCTTACAACCTCCAATACAACACCCCTACTATCTCCAATATAACACCCCTACAATCTTCAATACAACACCCCCTACTACCTCCAATACAACAACCCTACTACATTAAATACAACACCAGCTACTACCTCCAATACAACACCCAATACGACCTCCAATACAACACCCACTACTACCTCCAACACAACACCCCTACTACCTCCAATATACCTGCTACTACCTCCAATACAACACCCTCTACTACCTCCAATACAACACCCCCTACTTCCTCCAATACAACACCCGTAAAACCTCCAATACAACACCCCTACTACCTCCTATACAACACCCCCTGCTACTTCCAAAGCAACACCCCTAAAACCTCCAATACAACACCTGTACTACCTCCAATACAACACCCCATAAAACCTCTAATACAACACCCCTGCAACCTCCAATACAACACCCCTACTACCTCCAATACAACACCCCCTACTATATCCAATATAACACCCCCTACTACCTTCAATACAACACTCCTACTACCTGCAATATACCTGCTACTACCTCCAATATAACACCCGCTACTACCTCCAATACAATACCCCCTACTACCTCCAATACAACACCCAGTATCTCCAATACAACACCCCTACTACCTCCAATACTACACCCCCTCTTGCCTCCAATACAACACCCCCCTCTTACCTCCTATACAACACCCCCTATTACCTGGAATACAACACCCGCTACCTCCAATACAACATCCTATACTACCTCCAACACAACACCCCTATTACCTCCAATACAACACCCCCTACTACCTCCAATAAAACACCAGTTACAACTTCCAATAAAACACCCCCTAGTACCTCCAATACAACACCCACTACTACCTCCAATACAACATCCACTACTACCTCTGACACAATACCCACTACTACTTCTGATACAACACCCCTTACTAACTCTGATATATCAACAGCAACTACCTCCAATACAACACCTGTTACTACCTCCAATACAACACCTGTTACTACCTCCAATACAACACCCCCTGCTACCTCCAATACAACACCCGCTAATACCTCCAATACAACACCCACTACTACCTCCAATACAACACCCCCTACTACCTCCAATACAACACCCCTAAAACCTCCAATACAACACACCCTACTACCTCCAATACAACACCCTCTGCTACCTCCAATACAACACCCCTACTACCTCCAATACAACATCCCCTACTGCCTCCAATACAACACCCCATACAACCTCCAATACAACACCCCTACTACCTCCAATATAACACCCCTACAATCTTCAATACAACACCCCCTACTACCTCCAATACAACAACCCTACTACATTAAATACAACACCAGCTACTACCTCCAATACAACACCCAATACGACCTCCAATACAACACCGCCTACTACCTCCAACACAACACCCCTACTACCTCTAATATACCTGCTACTACCTCCAATACAACACCCTCTACTACCTCAAATACAACACCCCCTACTTCCTCCAATACAACACCCGTAAAACCTCCAATACAACACCCCTACTACCTCCTATACAACACCCCCTACTACCTCCAATACAACAACCCTACTACATTAAATACAACACCAGCTACTACCTCCAATACAACACCCAATACGACCTCCAATACAACACCGCCTACTACCTCCAACACAACACCCCTACTACCTCCAATATACCTGCTACTACCTCCAATACAACACCCCTACTACCTCCAATACAACACCCCCTACTACCTCAATACAACACCCCCTCTTACCTCCAATACAACAACACCCCCTACTACCTCCAATACAACACCCCCTACTCCCTCCAATACTACACCTGCTACTACCTCCAATACAACACTCCCTACTATCTCCAATACAACACCCCCTACTACCTCCAATACAACACCCCCTACTACCTCCAATACAACACCCCCTACTACCACCTCCAATACAACACCCCCTACTACCTCCACTAATACACCTGCTACTACCTTCAATAAAACACCCCTACCACCTACAACACAACACCCGCTGCAATCTCCAATACAACATTCACAACTACCTACAAAACAACACCCACTACTACCTCCAATACAACACCCCTACTACATCCAATACAACACCCCCTGCTGCTACCTCCAATACAAGACCCCCTACTACCTACAATACAACACCCCCTGCAACCTCCAAAACAACACCCCCTACTACCTCCAATACAACACCCACTACTACCATCTCCAATACAACACCCCATACTACATCCAATACTATACCTGTTACTACCTCCAATATACCTGCTACTACCTCCAATACAACACCTGCTACTACCTCCAATTCAACACCCCTACTACCGCTAATACAACACCCCTACTACAGTACCTCCAATACAACACCCAGTATCTACAATACAACACCCCCTCTTACCTCCTATACAACACCCCCTACTACCTCCAAGACAATACCCCTACTACCTCCAATACAACACCCCCTACTACCACCTCCAATACAGCACCCCCTACTACCTCCAATACTACATCTGCTACTACCTCCAATACAACACCCCCTACTACCTCCAATACAACACGACCTACTACATCCAACACCCCCTACTACCTCCAATACAACACACCATACTACCTCCAATACAACACACCATACTATCTCCAATACAACACCCCTACCACCTCCAATACAACACCCCATACTACCTCCAATACAACATTTACTACTATCTACAATACAACACCGCCTACCTTCAATCAGAGAGGTGTGTATTATGAGGTTCTGCAGCAGCTGAAGTGTGTGATGATGTTTTGCAGCAGCAGAGGTGTATGATGAGGTTCTGCAGCAGCTGAAGTGTGTGATGATATTCTATAGCATATGAGGTGTATTATGAGGTTCTGCAGCAGCTGAGGTGTATTATGAGGTTCTGGAGCAGCTGAAGTGTATTATGAGGTTCCGCAGCAGCTGAGGTGTATTATGAGGTTCTGGAGCAGCTGAGGTGTATTATGAGGTTCCGCAGCAGCTGAGGTGTATTATGAGGTTCTGCAGCAGCTGAGGTGTATTATGAGGTTCTGCATCAGCTGAGGTGTATAATGAGGTTCTGTAGCAGCTGAGGTGTAGAATGAGGTTCTGCGGCGGCTGAGGTGTAGTATGAGGTTCTGCAGCAGCTGAGGTGTATTATGAGGTTCTGTAGCAGCTGAGGTATATTATGAGGTTCTGCAGCGGTTGAGATGTATTATGAGGTTCTGCAGCAGCTGAGGTGTATTAGGAGGTTCTGCAGCAGCTGAGGTGTATTATGAGGTTCTGCAGCAGCTGAGATGTATTAGGAGGTTCTGTAGCAGCTGAGGTGTATTAGGAGGTTCAGCAGCAGCTGAGGTGTATTATGAGGTTCTGCAGCAGCTGAGGTGTATGATGAGGTTCTGCAGCAGCTGAGGTGTACAATGAGGTTCTGCAGCAGCTGAAGTGTATGATGAGGTTCTGCAGTAGCTGAGATGTATGATGAGGTTCTGCAGCAACTGAGGTCTATTATGAGGTTCTGCAGCAGCTGAGGTGTATTATGAGGTTCTGCAGCAGCTGAGGTGTATTATGAGGTTCTGCAGCAGCTGAGGTGTATTAGGAGTTTCTGTAGCAGCTGAGGTGTATTATGAGGTTCTGCAGCAGCTGAGGTATATAATGAGGTTCTGCAGCAGCTGAGGTGTATTAGGAGTTTCTGAAGCAGCTGAGGTTTATTATGAGGTTCTGCAGCAGCTGAAGTGTATTATGAGGTTCTGCAGCAGCTGAGGTGTATTATGAGGTTCTGCAGCAGCTGAGGTGTATTAGGAGGTTCTGTAGCAGCGGAGGAGTATTATGAGGTTCTGTAGCAGCTGAGGTGTATTATGAGGTTCTGCAGCAGCTGAGGTGTATAATGAGGTTCTGCAGCAGCAGAGGTGTATTATGAGGTTCTGCAGCAGCTGAGGTGTATTATGAGGTTCTGCAGCAGCTGAGGTGTATAATGAGGTTCTGCAGCAGCTGACGTGTATAATGAGGTTCTGCAGCAGCAGAAGTGTATTATGAGGTTCTGCAGCAGCTGAGGTGTATTATGAGGTTCTGCAGCAGCTGAGGTGTATTATCAGGTTCTGCAGCAGCTGAGGTGTATTAGGAGGTTCTGTAGCAGCTGAGGTGTATTATGAGGTTCTGCAGCAGCTGAGGTGTATGATGAGGTTCTGCAGCAGCTGAGGTGTATTAGGAGTTTCTGTAGCAGCTGAGGTGTATTATGAGGTTCTGTAGCAGCTGAGGTGTATTATGAGGTTCTGCAGCAGCTGAGGTGTATTAGGGGGTTCTGTAGCAGCTGAGGTGTATTATGAGGTTCTGCAGCAGCTGAGGTGTATAATGAGGTTCTGCAGCAGCTGAGGTGTATTTTGAGGTTCTGCAGCAGCTGAGGTGTATTAGGAGGTTCTCCAGCAGCTGAGGTGTATGATGAGGTTGTACAGCAGCTGAGGTGTATTAGGGGGTTCTGCAGCAGCTGAGGTGTATGATGAGGTTCGGCAGCAGCTGAGGTGTATTAGGAGGTTCTGCAGCAGCTGAGGTGTATGATGAGGTTCTGTAGCAGGTGAGGTGTATTATGAGGTTCTGCAGCAGCTGAGGTGTATAATGAGGTTCTGCAGCAGCTGAGGTGTATTATGAGGTTCTGCAGCAGCTGAGGTGTATAATGAGGTTCTGTGGCAGGTGAGGTGTATTATGAGGTTCTGCAGCAGCTGAGGTGTATAATGAGGTTCTGCAGCGGCTGAGGTGTATTAGGAGGTTCTGTAGCAGCTGAGGTATATTATGAGGTTCTGCAGCAGCTGAGGTGTATTAGGAGGTTCTGTAGCAGGTGAGGTGTATTATGAGGTTCTGTAGCAGCTGAGGTGTATTATGAGGTTCTGCAGCAGCTGAGGTGTATTATGAGGTTCTGCAGCAGCTGAGGTGTATTATGAGGTTCTGCAGCAGCTGAGGTGTATTTGGAGGTTCTGCCGCAGCTGAGGTGGATGATGAGGTTCTGCAGCAGCTGAGGTGTATTAGGAGGTTCTGCAGCAGCTGAGGTGTATTATGAGGTTCTGCCGCAGCTGAGGTGTATTTGGAGTTTCTGTAGCAGGTGAGGCGTATTATGAGGTTCTGCAGCAGCTGAGGTGTATTATGAGGTTCTGCAGCAGCTGAGGTGTATAATGAGGTTCTGCAGCAGCTGAGGTGTATTATGAGGTTCTGCAGCAGCTGAGGTGTATTAGGAGGTTCTGTAGCAGCGGAGGTGTATTATGAGGTTTTGTAGCAGCTGAGGTGTACTATGAGGTTCTGCAGCAGCTGAGGTGTATTAGGAGGTGCTGTAGCAGCTGAGGTGTATTATGAAGTTCTGCAGCAGCTGAGGTGGATTAGGAGGTTCTGCAGCAGCTGAGGTGTATAATGAGGTTCTGCAGCAGCAGAGGTGTATAATGAGGTTCTGCAGCAGCTAAAGTGTACAATGAGGTTCTGCAGCAGCTGAGGTGTATTATGAGGTTCTGCAGCAGCTGAGGTGTATTATGAGGTTCTGCAGCAGCTGAGGTGTATAATGAGGATCTGCAGCAGCTGAGGTGTATAATGAGGTTCTGCAGCAGCAGAGGTGTATTATGAGGTTCTGCAGCAGCTGAGGTGTATTATGAGGTTCTACAGCAGCTGAGGTGTATAATGAGGTTCTGCAGCAGCTGACGTGTATAATGAGGTTCTGCAGCAGCTGAGGTGTATGATGAGGTTCTGTAGCAGCTGAGGTGTATTAGGAGGTTCTGCAGCAGCAGAGGTGTATTATGAGGTTCTGCAGCAGCTGAGGTGTATTATGAGGTTCTGCAGCAGCTGAGGTGTATAATGAGGTTCTGCAGCAGCTGAGGTGTATGATGAGGTTCTGTAGCAGCTGAGGTGTATTAGGAGGTTCTGCAGCAGCAGAGGTGTATAATGAGGTTCTGCAGCAGCTGTGGTGTATTAGGAGGTTCTGCAGCAGCTGACGTGTATGATGAGGTTCTGCAGCAGCTGTGGTGTATTAGGAGGTTCTGTAGCAGCTGAGGTGTATTATGAGGTTCTGCAGCAGCTGAGGTGTATTAGGAGGTTCTGCAGCTGCTGAGGTGTATTACTAGGTTCTGCAGCAGCTGAGGTATATTATGAGGTTCTGCAGCAGCTGAGGTGTATTATGATGTTTTGCAGCAGCTGAGGTGTATTATGAGGTTCTGAAGCAGCTGAGGTGTATTATGAGGTTCTGCAGCAGCTGAGGTGTATTAGGAGGTTCTGCAGCAGCTGAGGTGTATTATAAGGTTCTGCAGCAGCTGAGGTGTTGTAGGAGGTTCTGCAGCAGCTGAGGTGTATTGTAAGGTTCTGCAGCAGCTGAGGTGTATTATGAGGTTCTGCAGCAGCTGAGGTGTATTATAAGGTTCTGCAGCAGCTAAGGTGTAGTAGGAGGTTCTGCAGCAGCTGAGGTGTATTAGGAGGTTCTGCAGCACCTGAGGTGTATTAGGAGGTTCTGCAGCAGCTGAGGTGTATTAGGAGGTTCTGCATCAGTTGAGGTGTATTATGAGGTTCTGCAGCAGCTGAGGTGTACTAGGAGGTTGTGCAGCAGCTGAGGTGTATTATGAGGTTCTGCAGCAGCTGAGGTGTATTATGAGGTTCTGCAGCAGCAGAGGTGTATTATGAGGTTCTGCAGCAGCTGAGGTGTATTACGAGGTTCTGCAGCAGCTGAGGTATATTATGAGGCTCTGCAGCAGCTGAGGTGTATTATGATGTTTTGCAGCAGCTGAGGTGTAGTATGAGGTTCTGCAGCAGCTGAGGTGTATTAGGAGGTTCTGCATCAGTTGAGGTGTATTAGGAGGTTCTCCAGCAGCTGAGGTGTATTAGGAGTTTCTGTAGCAGCTGAGGTGTATTATGAGGTTCTGCAGCAGCTGAGGTGTATAATGAGGTTCTGCCGCAGCTGAGGTGTATTAGGAGGCTCTGCAGCAGCTGAGGTGTATTAGGAGGTTCTGTAGCAGCTGAGGTATATTATGAGGTTCTCCAGCAGCTGAGGTGTATTATGATGTTTTGCAGCAGCTGAGGTGTATTATGAGGTTCTGAAGCAGCTGAGGTGTATTATGAGGTTCTGCAGCAGCTGAGGTGTAATAGGAGGTTCTGCAGCAGCTGAGGTTTATTAGGAGGTTCTGCAGCAGCTGAGGTGTATTATAATGTTCTGCAGCAGCTGAGGTGTAGTAGGAGGTTCTGCAGCAGCTGAGGTGTATTATAAGGTTCAGCATCAGTTGAGGTGTATTATGAGGTTCTGCAGCAGCTGAGTTGAATTATGAGGTTATGTAGCAGGTGAGGTGTATAATGAGGTTCTGCAGCAGCTGAGGTGTATAATGAGGTTCTGCAGCAGCTGAGGTGTATTATGAGGCTCTGCAGCAGCTGAGGTGTATTATGAGGCTCTGCAGCAGCTGAGGTGTATTATGAGGTTTTGCAGCAGCTGAGGTGTATTATGAGGTTCTGCAGCAGCTGAGGTGTATGATGAGGTTCTGTAGCAGCTGAGGTGTATTAGGAGGTTCTGCAGCAGCTGAGGTGTATAATTAGGTTCTGCAGCAGCTGAGGTGTATTAGGAGGTTCTGCAGCAGCTGAGGTGTATAATGAGGTTCTGCAGCAGCTGAGGTGTATTAGGAGGTTCTGCAGCAGCTGAGGTGTATAATGAGGTTCTGCAGCAGCTGAGGTGTATTAGGAGGTTCTGCAGCAGCTGAGGTGTGTAATATGAGGTTCTGCAGCAGCTGAGATGTATTAGGAGGTTCTGCAGCAGCTGAGGTGTATCAGGAGGTTCTGTCGCTGCTGAGGTGTATTATGAGGTTCTGCAGCAGCTGAGGTATATTATGAGGTTCTGCAGCAGCTGAGGTGTATTATTATGTTTTGCAGCAGCTGAGGTATATTATGAGGTTCTGAAGCAGCTGAGGTGTAGTAGGAGGTTCTGCAGCAGCAGAGGTGTATTAGGAGGTTCTGCAGCAGCTGAGGTGTATTATAAGGTTCTGTAGCAGCTGAGGTGTAGTAGGAGGTTCTGCAGCAACTGAGGTGTATTAGGAGGTTCTGCAGCAGCTGAGGTGTATTATAAGGTTCTGCATCAGTTGAGGTGTAGTAGGAGGTTCTGCAGCAGCTGAGGTGTATTAGGAGGTTCTGCAGCAGCTGAGGTGTATTATGAGGTTCTGCAGCAGCTGAGGTGTATTATGAGGCTCTGCAGCAGCTGAGGTGTATTATGATGTTTGGCAGCAGCTGAGGTGTAGTATGAGGTTCTGCAGCAGCTGAGGTGTATTAGGAGGTTCTCCAGCAGCTGAGGTGTATGATGAGGTTGTACAGCAGCTGAGGTGTATTAGGGGGTTCTGTAGCAGGTGAGGTGTATTATGAGGTTCTGCAGCAGCTGAGGTGTATAATGAGGTTCTGCAGCAGCTGAGGTGTATTATGAGGTTCTGCAGCAGCTGAGGTGTATAATGAGGTTCTGTGGCAGGTGAGGTGTATTATGAGGTTCTGCAGCAGCTGAGGTGTATAATGAGGTTCTGCAGCGGCTGAGGTGTATTAGGAGGTTCTGTAGCAGCTGAGGTGTATTAGGAGGTTCTGTAGCAGCTGAGGTGTATTATGAGGTTCTGCAGCAGCTGAGGTGTATTATGAGGTTCTGCAGCAGCTGAGGTGTATTATGAGGTTCTGCAGCAGCTGAGGTGTATTAGGAGGTTCTGCCGCAGCTGAGGTGGATGATGAGGTTCTGCAGCAGCTGAGGTGTATTATGAGGTTCTGCCGCAGCTGAGGTGTATTTGGAGTTTCTGTAGCAGGTGAGGCGTATTATGAGGTTCTGCAGCAGCTGAGGTATATTATGAGGTTCTGCAGCAGCTGAGGTGTATTATGAGGTTCTGCAGCAGCTGAGGTGTATAATGAGGTTCTGCAGCAGCTGAGGTGTATTATGAGGTTCTGCAGCAGCTGAGGTGTATTAGGAGGTTCTGTAGCAGCTGAGGTGTATTATGAGGTTTTGTAGCAGCTGAGGTATATAATGAGGTTCTGCAGCAGCTGAGGTGTACTATGAGGTTCTGCAGCAGCTGAGGTGTATTAGGAGGTGCTGTAGCAACTGAGGTGTATTATGAAGTTCTGCAGCAGCTGAGGTGGATTAGGAGGTTCTGCAGCAGCTGAGGTGTATAATGAGGTTCTGCAGCAGCAGAGGTGTATAATGAGGTTCTGCAGCAGCTAAAGTGTATAATGAGGTTCTGCAGCAGCTGAGGTGTATTATGAGGTTCTGCAGCAGCTGAGGTGTATTATGAGGTTCTGCAGCAGCTGAGGTGTATAATGAGGATCTGCAGCAGCTGAGGTGTATAATGAGGTTCTGCAGCAGCAGAGGTGTATTATGAGGTTCTGCAGCAGCTGAGGTGTATTATGAGGTTCTACAGCAGCTGAGGTGTATAATGAGGTTCTGCAGCAGCTGACGTGTATAATGAGGTTCTGCAGCAGCTGAGGTGTATGATGAGGTTCTGTAGCAGCTGAGGTGTATTAGGAGGTTCTGCAGCAGCAGAGGTGTATTATGAGGTTCTGCAGCAGCTGAGGTGTATTATGAGGTTCTGCAGCAGCTGAGGTGTATAATGAGGTTCTGCAACAGCTGAGGTGTATGATGAGGTTCTGTAGCAGCTGAGGTGTATTAGGAGGTTCTGCAGCAGCAGAGGTGTATAATGAGGTTCTGCAGCAGCTGTGGTGTATTAGGAGGTTCTGCAGCAGCTGACGTGTATGATGAGGTTCTGCAGCAGCTGTGGTGTTTTAGGAGGTTCTGTAGCAGCTGAGGTGTATTATGAGGTTCTGCAGCAGCTGAGGTGTATTAGGAGGTTCTGCAGCTGCTGAGGTGTATTACTAGGTTCTGCAGCAGCTGAGGTATATTATGAGGTTCTGCAGCAGCTGAGGTGTATTATGATGTTTTGCAGCAGCTGAGGTGTATTATGAGGTTCTGAAGCAGCTGAGGTGTGTTATGAGGTTCTGCAGCAGCTGAGGTGTATTAGGAGGTTCTGCAGCAGCTGAGGTGTATTATAAGGTTCTGCAGCAGCTGAGGTGTTGTAGGAGGTTCTGCAGCAGCTGAGGTGTATTGTAAGGTTCTGCAGCAGCTGAGGTGTATTATGAGGTTCTGCAGCAGCTGAGGTGTATTATAAGGTTCTGCAGCAGCTGAGGTGTAGTAGGAGGTTCTGCAGCAGCTGAGGTGTATTAGGAGGTTCTGCAGCACCTGAGGTGTATTAGGAGGTTCTGCAGCAGCTGAGGTGTATTAGGAGGTTCTGCATCAGTTGAGGTGTATTATGAGGTTCTGCAGCAGCTGAGGTGTACTAGGAGGTTGTGCAGCAGCTGAGGTGTATTAGGAGGTTCTGTAGCAGCTGAGGTGTATTATGAGGTTCTGCAGCAGCTGAGGTGTATTATGAGGTTCTGCAGCAGCAGAGGTGTATTATGAGGTTCTGCAGCAGCAGAGGTGTATTATGAGGTTCTGCAGCAGCTGAGGTGTATTACGAGGTTCTGCAGCAGCTGAGGTATATTATGAGGCTCTGCAGCAGCTGAGGTGTATTATGATGTTTTGCAGCAGCTGAGGTGTAGTATGAGGTTCTGCAGCAGCTGAGGTGTATTAGGAGGTTCTGCATCAGTTGAGGTGTATTATGAGGTTCTGCAGCAGCTGAGGTGTATGATGAGGTTCTGTAGCAGCTGAGGTGTATAATGAGGTTCTGCCGCAGCTGAGGTGTATTAGGAGGCTCTGCAGCAGCTGAGGTGTATTAGGAGGTTCTGTAGCAGCTGAGGTATATTATGAGGTTCTCCAGCAGCTGAGGTGTATTAGGAGGTTCTGAAGCAGCTGAGGTGTATTATGAGGTTCTGCAGCAGCTGAGGTGTAATAGGAGGTTCTGCAGCAGCTGAGGTTTATTAGGAGGTTCTGAAGCAGCTGAGGTGTATTATGAGGTTCTGCAGCAGCTGAGGTGTAATAGGAGGTTCTGCAGCAGCTGAGGTTTATTAGGAGGTTCTGCAGCAGCTGAGGTGTAATAGGAGGTTCTGCAGCAGCTGAGGTGTATTATGAGGTTCTGAAGCAGCTGAGGTGTATTATGAGGTTCTGCAGCAGCTGAGGTGTAATAGGAGGTTCTGCAGCAGCTGAGGTTTATTAGGAGGTTCTGCAGCAGCTGAGGTGTATTATAATGTTCTGCAGCAGCTGAGGTGTAGTAGGAGGTTCTGCAGCAGCTGAGGTGTATTATAAGGTTCTGCATCAGTTGAGGTGTATTATGAGGTTCTGCAGCAGCTGAGTTGAATTATGAGGTTCTGTAGCAGGTGAGGTGTATAATGAGGTTCTGCAGCAGCTGAGCTGTATAATGAGGTTCTGCAGCAGCTGAGGTGTATTATGAGGCTCTGCAGCAGCTGAGGTGTATTATGAGGCTCTGCAGCAGCTGAGGTGTATTATGAGGTTTTGCAGCAGCTGAGGTGTAGTATGAGGTTCTGCAGCAGCTGAGGTGTATAATGAGGTTCTGCAGCAGCAGAGGTGTATTATGAGGTTCTGCAGCAGCTGAGGTGTATGATGAGGTTCTGTAGCAGCTGAGGTGTATTAGGAGGTTCTGCAGCAGCTGAGGTGTATAATTAGGTTCTGCAGCAGCTGAGGTGTATTAGGAGGTTCTGCAGCAGCTGAGGTGTATAATGAGGTTCTGCAGCAGCTGAGGTGTATTAGGAGGTTCTGCAACAGCTGAGGTGTATAATGAGGTTCTGCAGCAGCTGAGGTGTATTAGGAGGTTCTGCAGCAGCTGAGGTGTGTAATATGAGGTTCTGCAGCAGCTGAGATGTATTAGGAGGTTCTGCAGCAGCTGAGGTGTATCAGGAGGTTCTGTCGCTGCTGAGGTGTATTATGAGGTTCTGCAGCAGCTGAGGTATATTATGAGGTTCTGCAGCAGCTGAGGTGTATTATTATGTTTTGCAGCAGCTGAGGTATATTATGAGGTTCTGAAGCAGCTGAGGTGTAGTAGGAGGTTCTGCAGCAGCAGAGGTGTATTAGGAGGTTCTGCAGCAGCTGAGGTGTATTATAAGGTTCTGTAGCAGCTGAGGTGTAGTAGGAGGTTCTGCAGCAGCTGAGGTGTATTAGGAGGTTCTGCAGCAGCTGAGGTGTATTATAAGGTTCTGCATCAGTTGAGGTGTAGTAGGAGGTTCTGCAGCAGCTGAGGTGTATTAGGAGGTTCTGCAGCAGCTGAGGTGTATTATGAGGTTCTGCAGCAGCTGAGGTGTATTATGAGGCTCTGCAGCAGCTGAGGTGTATTATGATGTTTGGCAGCAGCTGAGGTGTATGATGAGGCTCTGCAGCAGCTGAGGTGTATTATGATGTTTGGCAGCAGCTGAGGTGTAGTATGAGGTTCTGCAGCAGCTGAGGTGTATTAGGAGGTTCTGCATCAGTTGAGGTGTATTATGAGGTTCTCCAGCAGCTGAGGTGTATTAGGAGTTTCTGTAGCAGCTGAGGTGTATTATGAGGTTCTGCAGCAGCTGAGGTGTATAATGAGGTTCTGCCGCAGCTGAGGTGTATTAGGAGGCTCTGCAGCAGCTGAGGTGTATTAGGAGGTTCTGTAGCAGCTGAGGTATATTATGAGGTTCTCCAGCAGCTGAGGTGTATTATGATGTTTTGCAGCAGCTGAGGTGTATTATGAGGTTCTGAAGCAGCTGAGGTGTATTATGAGGTTCTGCAGCAGCTGAGGTGTAATAGGAGGTTCTGCAGCAGCTGAGGTTTATTAGGAGGTTCTGCAGCAGCTGAGGTGTATTATAATGTTCTGCAGCAGCTGAGGTGTAGTAGGAGGTTCTGCAGCAGCTGAGGTGTATTAGGAGGTTCTGCAGCAGCTGAGGTGTATTATAAGGTTCTGCATCAGTTGAGGTGTATTATGAGGTTCTGCAGCAGCTGAGTTGAATTATGAGGTTCTGTAGCAGGTGAGGTGTATAATGAGGTTCTGCAGCAGCTGAGGTGTATAATGAGGTTCTGCAGCAGCTGAGGTGTATTATGAGGCTCTGCAGCAGCTGAGGTGTATTATGAGGCTCTGCAGCAGCTGAGGTGTATTATGAGGTTTTGCAGCAGCTGAGGTGTAGTATGAGGTTCTGCAGCAGCTGAGGTGTATAATGAGGTTCTGCAGCAGCAGAGGTGTATTATGAGGTTCTGCAGCAGCTGAGGTGTATGATGAGGTTCTGTAGCAGCTGAGGTGTATTAGGAGGTTCTGCAGCAGCTGAGGTGTATAATTAGGTTCTGCAGCAGCTGAGGTGTATTAGGAGGTTCTGCAGCAGCTGAGGTGTATAATGAGGTTCTGCAGCAGCTGAGGTGTATTAAGAGGTTCTGCAGCAGCTGAGGTGTATAATGATGTTCTGCAGCAGCTGAGGTGTATTAGGAGGTTCTGCAGCAGCTGAGGTGTGTAATATGAGGTTCTGCAGAAGCTGAGATGTATTAGGAGGTTCTGCAGCAGCTGAGGTGTATCAGGAGGTTCTGTCGCTGCTGAGGTGTATTATGAGGTTCTGCAGCAGCTGAGGTATATTATGAGGTTCTGCAGCAGCTGAGGTGTATTATTATGTTTTGCAGCAGCTGAGGTATATTATGAGGTTCTGAAGCAGCTGAGGTGTAGTAGGAGGTTCTGCAGCAGCAGAGGTGTATTAGGAGGTTCTGCAGCAGCTGAGGTGTATTATATGGTTCTGTAGCAGCTGAGGTGTAGTAGGAGGTTCTGCAGCAGCTGAGGTGTATTAGGAGGTTCTGCAGCAGCTGAGGTGTATTATAAGGTTCTGCATCAGTTGAGGTGTAGTAGGAGGTTCTGCAGCAGCTGAGGTGTATTAGGAGGTTCTGCAGCAGCTGAGGTGTATTATGAGGTTCTGCAGCAGCTGAGGTGTATTATGAGGTTCTGCAGCAGCTGAGGTGTATTATGAGGCTCTGCAGCAGCTGAGGTGTATTATGATGTTTGGCAGCAGCTGAGGTGTAGTATGAGGTTCTGCAGCAGCTGAGGTGTAGTATGAGGTTCTGCAGCAGCTGAGGTGTATGGTGAGGTTCTGCCGCAGCTGAGGTGTATAATGAGGTTCTACAGCAGCAGAGGTGTATTATGAGGTTCTGCAGCAGCTGAGGTGTAGTATGAGGTTGTGCAGCAGCTGAGGTGTATTATGAGGTTCTGCAGCAGCAGAGGTGTATAATGAGGTTCTGCAGCAGCTGAGGTGTATTATGAGGTTCTGCAGCAGCTGAGGTGTATGATGAGGTTCTGTAGCAGCTGAGGTGTATTAGGAGGTTCTGCAGCAGCTGAGGTGTATAATGAGGTTCTGCAGCAGCTGTGGTGTATTAGGAGGTTCTGCAGCAGCTGAGGTGTAGTATGAGGTTCTGCAGCAGCTGAGGTGTATTATGAGGTTCTGCTGCAGCTGAGATGTATGATGAGGTTCTGCAGCAGCTGAGGTGTATTATGAGGTTCTGCAGCAGCTGAGGTGTATGATGAGGTTCTGTAGCAGCTGTGGTGTATTAGGAGGTTCTGCAGCAGCTGAGGTGTATAATGAGTTTCTGCAGCAGCTGAGGTGTATTAGGAGGTTCTGCAGCAGCTGAGGTGTGTAATATGAGGTTCTGCAGCAGCTGAGATGTTTTAGGAGGTTCTGCAGCAGCTGGGGTACATTATGAGGTTCTCCAGCAGCTGAGGTGTATTATGATGTTTTGCAGCAGCTGAGGTGTGTAATGAGGTTCTGCAGCAGCTGAGGTGTATTATGAGGTTCTGCCGCAGCTGAGGTGTATTAGGAGGTTCTGCAGCAGCTGAGGTGTATTAGGAGGTTCTGTAGCAGGTGAGGTGTATTATGAGGTTCTGTAGCAGCTGAGGTGTATTATGAGGTTCTGCAGCAGCTGAGGTGTAGTATGAGGTTCTGCAGCAGCAGAGGTGTATTATGAGGTCCTGCAGCAGCTGAGGTGTATGATGAGGTTCTGTAGCAGCTGTGGTGTATTAGGAGGTTCTGCAGCAGCTGAGGTGTATAATGAGGTTCTGCAGCAGCTGAGGTGTATTAGGAGGTTCTGCAGCAGCTGCGGTGTGTAATATGAGGTTCTGCAGCAGCTGAGATGTATTAGGAGGTTGTGCAGCAGCTGAGGTGTATTAGGAGGTTCTGCAGCAGCTGAGGTGTATTAGGAGGTTCTGCAGCTGCTGAGGTGTATTATGAGGCTCTGCAGCAGCTCAGGTATATTATGAGGTTCTGAAGCAGCTGAGGTGTATTATGAGGTTCTGCAGCAGCTGAGGTGTAGTAGGAGGTTCTGCAGCAGCTGAGGTATATTGGGAGGTTCTTCAGCAGCTTAGGTGTATTATAATGTTCTGCAGCAGCTGAGGTGTAGTAGGAGGTTCTGCAGCAGCTGAGGTGTATTAGGAGGTTCTGCAGCAGCTGAGGTGTATTATAAGGTTCTGCATCAGTTGAGGTGTATTATGAGGTTCTGCAGCAGCTGAGGTGAATTATGAGGTTCTGTAGCAGGTGAGGTGTATTATGAGGTTCTGTAGCAGCTGAGGTGTATTATGAGGTTCTGCAGCAGCTGAGGTGTATTAAGAGGTTCTGCCGCAGCTGAGGTGGATGATGAGGTTCTGCAGCAGCTGAGGTGTATTATGAGGTTCTGCCGCAGCTGAGGTGTATTATGAGGTTTTACAGCAGCTGAGGTGTATTAGGAGGTTCTGCAGCAGCTGAGGTGGATGATGAGGTTCTGCAGCAGCTGAGGTGTAGTATGAGGTTTTACAGCAGCTGAGGTGTATTAGGAGGTTCTGCAGCGGCTGAGGTGTATGATGAGGTTCTGCAGCAGCTGAGGTGGATGATGAGGTTCTGCAGCAGCTGAGGTGTATTAGGAGGTTCTGCAGCAGCTGAGGTGTATTAGGAGGTTCTGCAGCAGCTGAGGTGTATGATGAGGCTCTGCAGCAGTTGAGGTGTATGATGATGTTCTGCAGCAGCTGAGGTGTATGATGAGGTTCTGCAGCAGCTGAGGTGCGTTTTACAGCCGTGCTCTGGCTCCAATGTGCTCTCATCGCCTCCTGGGTTTTTCCTGCTGCGGTTGGTGACAGAAGACATTACTGGGTCATCACTGATGTGCGGCTGTCACAATGGCAGCATCTAGATGTCACCAGAAGGGGCGGCGCCTCCTCAGGTCAGATCTGGTACCAGAGCGCAGCGTTGTGATGCGGCTGCGGGTGATGAGGTTGTTTAGACAATACGATTCTGAGTGAGCTAAGGTGCGGGGAGCTTGTATAGGGAAGGAGGTCATGTTTGGGGGCTTGTACAGGGAAGGCTGTGCAGAAAATGGGGGGTGGGGTGATGTTGAGCTGTGCAGAAAAGGGGAAATGATGAGGGGCTGTGTGGGGAAAGGGGATGATGATGATGAGGGGTTGTGCAGAGAAGGGGGATGATGATGATGAGGGGCTGTGCAGAGAAGAGGACGATGATGATGAAGGCTGTCTTAAGAAGGGGGGAATGATAATGAGGGGCTGTGCAGAGAAGGGGGTATGATGATGATGAGGGGTTGTGCAGAGAAGGGGACAATGATGATGATGAGGGCTGTCCAGCAAAGGGGGGATAATGATGAGGGGCTGTGCAGAGAAGCAGGGATGATGATGAGGGGCTATTCGGAGAAGGGGGGATGATGATGGGGCTGTGTGGAGAAGGGGGGGTGGTGAAGAGGGTCTGTGCGGAGAAGTGGGAATTGATGATAATGAGAAGCTGTGCGGACAAGGGGGGTGATGATGATGATAAGGGTCTTGTGGAGAAGTGGATGATGATGAGGGGCTGTGCGGAGAAGGGGGATGATGATTATGATGAGGGGCTGTGCAGAGAAGGGGGGATGATCAGGAGGGGCTGTGCGGTGAAGGGAAATTATGAGGAGGGGCTGTGTTGAGAAGGGGGGATGATGATGAGGGGCTGTGCGGAGAAGTGGGGGATGATGATGATGAGGGGCTGTGTGGAGAAGGGGATGATGATGAGGGGCTGTGCGGAGAAGGGGGGATAATGAGGAGGGGCTGTGCAGTGAAGGGAGATTATGAGGAGGGGCTGTGTGGAAAGGGGGGATAATGATGAGGGTCTGTGTGTAGAAGGGGGTGATGAGGAGGGTCTGTGTGGTGAAGGGGAAGGGGGGATGATGAGGAGGGGCTGTGCAGTGAAGGGAGATTATGAGGAGGGGCTGTGTGGAAAGGGGGGATGATGATGAGGGGCTGTGTGTAGAAGGGGGGGTGATGAGGAGGGGCTGTGCGGTGAAGGGGGGGTGATGCTTACCTGTGCGGGGAAGGGGGTCATGGAAGAGGCTGTGTGGGAAGAGGGGACGATGCTGGATGGCTGTAAGGGGAAGTGGGTCACGTTCATGAGGCTGCATAGTGAAGGGGGCAATGTCACTCGCGTATGGCTGAGTGTCTGTGTGGAGAAGGGGGTGATGTTACTCATGTGGGGATGCATGCTGGGGGCTGCGCAAGGAAGGTGATGATATTACTCGCATGGGGCTGAATGGTGGGGGCTGTGCGAGAAGGGAGTGATGTCACTCGTGGGGGCTGGTGGAGATGTAACTTTCATGGGGCTGCATGCTGGGGGTCTTCGTGGTGAATGGCGATAATGTCACTCGTGTGGGGCTGTATGCAGGGCCGCTGCTCGGGGTAGTGTGTGATGTTATTTGCATGTGGTGGGGTGGGGTACGTAGGGAAGGGGTTGATTTCACATGCATGGGGCTTCATGTGGGGGGGTGGTCTGCACAGGGATGTTGGTGGGGCTGTGGTGGGGGGAGGTTGTCACTCGCGTGCATTTTGTTTTCATCGGTTCTTATCTCCAGCATGGCTCAGTTCTATGTATTTGTTATATGGTTCATTGTTATAGACGGGTATGTCTAATTATATTCATATCTTTCTCCTTTTTGTTATAATTATTTATATGTGTAAATTATCGCAAATGTCCAAACAAATAAGATAATGGCTCTTCAGATAAATATGTCAAGACTTATTGACCAATTATTATTTCTATGTGTTTTAATAAAAGTGTTTGAGAATTATGGGTTGAATTTTCATTTCTACATTTCTAAAGCTCGGGGTGTGTTCACACATTGCAATTTGTTGGGGAAACAATCTGCAGCAAAGTCCTCAGCAGCAGCAGCGGAGCCGCGCTAAATCCTTCAGATCTCGATGACAATTCATTTCCTCAGCAGCATTTAAATAAAAAACAAGATAATCACTTATACAACCAATGTGTTATATCGGCCCTCTGTGGCCCCCTTCCATCCTCTGTGGCCCCTTACCATCCTCTGTGGCCCCTTTCCATCCTCTGTGGCCCCCTTCCATCCTCTGTGGCCCCTTTCCATCCTCTGTGGCCCCTTACCATCCTCTGTGGCCCCTTTCCATCCTCTGTGGCCCCTTACCATCCTCTGTGGCCCCTTACCATCCTCTGTGGCCCCCTTCCATCCTCTGTGGCCCCTTTCCATCCTCTGTGGCCCCTTACCATCCTCTGTGGCCCCTTTCCATCCTCTGTGGCCCCTTACCATCCTCTGTGGGCCCTTACCATCCTCTGTGGCCCCTTTCCATCCTCTGTGGCCCCTTACCATCCTCTGTGGCCCCTTTCCATCCTCTGTGGCCCCTTTCCATCCTCTGTGGGCCCTTACCATCCTCTGTGGCCCCTTACCATCCTCTGTGGGCCCTTTCCATCCTCTGTGGCCCCTTTCCATCCTCTGTGGCCCCTTTCCATCCTCTGTGGGCCCTTACCATTCTCTGTGGCCCCTTACCATCCTCTGTGGCCCCTTTCCATCCTCTGTGGGCCCTTACCATCCTCTGTGGCCCCTTACCACCCTCTGTGGGCCCTTTCCATCCTCTGTGGGCCCTTTCCATCCTCTGTGGCCCCTTACCATCCTCTGTGGCCCCTTACCATCCTCTGTGGCCCCTTACCATCCTCTGTGGCCCCTTTCCATCCTCTGTGGCTCCTTTCCATCCTCTGTGGCCCCTTTCCATCCTCTATGGCCCCTTACCATCCTCTGTGGGCCCTTACCATCCTCTGTGGCCCCTTTCCATCCTCTGTGGGCCCTTACCATCCTCTGTGGCCCCTTACCACCCTCTGTGGGCCCTTACCATCCTCTGTGGCCCCTTTCCATCCTCTGTGGGCCCTTACCATCCTCTGTGGGCCCTTACCATCCTCTGTGGCCCCTTACCACCCTCTGTGGGCCCTTTCCATCCTCTGTGGGCCCTTTCCATCCTCTGTGGCCCCTTACCATCCTCTGTGGCCCCTTACCATCCTCTGTGGCCCCTTTCCATCCTCTGTGGCTCCTTTCCATCCTCTGTGGGCCCTTACCATTCTCTGTGGCCCCTTACCATACTCTGTGGCCCCTTTCCATCCTCTGTGGCCCCTTACCATCCTCTGTGGCCCCTTACCATCCTCTGTGGGCCCTTACCATCCTCTGTGGCCCCTTTCCATCCTCTGTGGCCCCTTTCCATCCTCTGTGGGCCCTTACCATCCTCTGTGGCCCCTTTCCATCCTCTGTGGCCCCTTTCCATTCTCTGTGGCCCCTTACCATCCTCTGTGGCCCCTTTCCATCCTCTGTGGCCCCTTACCATCCTCTGTGGGCCCTTACCACCCTCTGTGGGCCCTTACCATCCTCTGTGGCCCCTTTCCATCCTCTGTGGCCCCTTTCCATTCTCTGTGGCCCCTTACCATCCTCTGTGGCCCCTTTCCATCCTCTGTGGCCCCTTACCATCCTCTGTGGGCCCTTACCACCCTCTGTGGGCCCTTACCATCCTCTGTGGCCCCTTTCCATCCTCTGTGGCCCCTTTCCATCCTCTGTGGGCCCTTACCATCCTCTGTGGTCCCTTACCATCCTCTGTGGGCCCTTTCCATCCTCTGTGGCCCCTTTCCATCCTCTGTGGCCCCTTTCCATCCTCTGTGGGCCCTTTCCATCCTCTGTGGCCCCTTTCCATCCTCTGTGGCCCCTTTCCATCCTCTGTGGGCCCTTACCATTCTCTGTGGCCCCTTACAGCTGATTTGTTGTATGTCATATGGGACTAAACCTTTGTTTTACGGACATTTCTTAAAGGGCCATCCGTTGCTGAGGGTCTGACTGCAGGAGCCCCCACTGCTCCATAGGAAAGGCTCTGGCAGAGGTCACACTACATATTTTACAGAGGGGTAAAAACGCCCCTCTTAGCAATTTTAAGGATTATTTTTAGCCAAGAAGGAAGATATTTCATTTTCAGTAGCTGAAATCTATAGTACATAGATGGGCGTCCATCAGACCTAGGCGCAGTGCAGCTCGCAGGCCACGTCCGGTCCTCTGCCGGTTCCTGTCTGGTTCGTGGACGGAGGCAGCCAAGGGCGGAAAACAGTGGCCCACGGGCTGCACTATGCGACCACCCTCACGGCGTCCAAAGTTGCCAACTGTCCATCAATTCCAGGACATATATATGAGTAATATGGCAATTTTTGGTCCGGTCCGTAAAAATTTTTTTTTAAGGCATCCATGATTTATTTTTTTTTAGAAGAAACTTATGCAGATAATTTTGACTGTAATTCTCATCATTATGGGCTGTAGATATGTATCATTTATTGTCATGATTTATTATGATTTTTTTGATAAGCTATCCAGAAAAAAATAAAAAGTCAAGTTGGTAAGACAAGCTGCGTCCCAATATATACAATGGCTACGGAAAGTATTCAGACCCCTTTACATTTTTCACTCTTTGTTTCATTGCAGCCATTTGGTAAATTCTAAAAAGTTCATTATTTTTTCTCATTAAAGTGCACTCTGCACCCCATCTTGACTGAAAAAAAAGCAGAAATGTAGAAATTCTTGCAAATGTATTAAAAAAGAAAAACGGAAATATCACATGGTCATAAGTATTCAGACCCTTTGCTCATATTTAAGTCACATGCTGTCCATTTCCTTGTGATCCTCCTTGAGATGGTTCTACTCCTTCATTGGAGTCCAGCTGTGTTTAATTAAACTGATAGGACTTGATTTGGAAAGGCACACACCTGTCTATATAAGACCTCACAGCTCACAGTGCATGTCAGACCAAATGAGAATCATGAGCTCAAAGGAACTGCCCAAGGAGCTCAGAGACAGAATTGTGGCAGTGCACAGATCTGGCCAAGGTTACACAAGAATTTCTGCATTACTCAAGGTTCCTAAGAGCACAGTGGCCTCCATAATCCTTAAATGAAGAAGTTTGGGCCCACCAGAAGTCTTCCTAGACCTGGCCGTCCAGCCAAACTGAGCAATCGTGGGAGAAGAGCCTTGGTGAGAGGGGTAAAGAAGAACCCCAAGATCACTGTGGCTGAGCTCCAGAGATGCAGTAGGGAGATGGGAGAAAGCTCACAAAAGTCAACTATCACTGCAGCCCTCCACCAGTCGGGCCTTTTTGGCAGAGTCCGACGGAAGCCTCTCCTCAGTGCAAGACATATGAAAGCCCGCATAGTTTGCTCAAAAACACATGAAGGACTCCCAGACTATGAGAAATAAGATTCTCTGCTCTGATGAGATGAAGATAGAACTTTTTGGTGATAATTCTAAGTGGTATGTGTGGAGAAAACCAGGCAATGCTCATCACCTGCCCAATACAATCCCAACAGTGAAACATGGTGGTGGCAGCATCATGCTATGGGGGTGTTTTTCAGCTGCAGGGACAGGACGACTGGTTGCAATTGAAGGAAACATGAATGCGGCCAAGTACAGAGATATCCTGGATGAAAACCTCTTCCAGAGTGCTCTGGACCTCAGACTTGGCCGCAGGTTCACCTTCCAACAAGACAATGACCCTAAGCACACAGCTAAAATAACAAAGGAGTGGCTTCAGAACAACTCTGTGACCATTCTTGACTGGCCCAGCCACAGCCCTGACCTAAACACAAGTGAGCATCTCTGGAGAGACCTGAAAATGGCTGTCCACCAACGTTCACCATCCAACCTGACGGAACTGGAGAGGATCTGCAAGGAAGAATGGCAGAGGATCCCCAAATCCAGGTGTGAAAAACGTGTTGGATCATTCCCAAGAAGACTCATGGCTGTACTAGCTCAAAAGGGGGCTTCTACTCAATACTGAGCAAAGGGTCTGAATACTTATGATCATGTGATATTTCAGTTTTTCTTTTTTAATAAATTTGCAAACATTTCTACATTTCTGTTTTTTTTTTCAGTCAAGATGGGGTGCAGAGTGCACTTTAATGAGAAAAAAATGAACTTTTTAGAATTTACCAAATGGCTGCAATGAAACAAAGAGTGAAAAATGTAAAGGGGTATGTTTAAGTGCAATACTCAAGTATCGAGTGCAGTTATCTTGTGCATGGAGGGTGTGGAGACAGATGAATAGGAGGGAGCAGATTCTGAATAATATTTAGAAGGAGGGAACAGGGGAAAGTTAGTTTACTGAGTAATTGAGGTGGTCGGTTTGTTTAAAGAGATGGGTTTTTAAAGCGCGCTTGAAGACATGGGGGCTAGGTATCAGTCGGATCGTCTGGGGTAGAGCATTCCAGAGAACTGGTGCAGCACGAGAGAAGTCTTGGAGACGGAGGGGTGAGGTTCGGATTATGGGGGATGTTAGGTCATTTGTAGAACGGAGGGCACGTGTAGGGACGATAGACAGAGATGAGAGAGGAGATATAAGGCGGTGCAGAACTGTGGACAGCTTTGTGGGTGAGAGCGATGAGTTTATATTGGACCCTGTAGCAGATGGGTAACCAGTGTAATGACTGGCACAAGATGGAGGCATCGGTGAAACGGCTGGACAGAAATACGACCCTGGCTGCCGCATTCAGGACGGATTGGAGAGGAGAAAGTTTGGTAAGAGGGAGACTGATCAGAAGAGAGTTGTAGTAGTCCATTCGAGAATGAATAAGAGCGACAGTAAGAGATTTAGCAGTTTCAAAGGTGAGAAAAGGTCGGATTCTGGAGATGTTTTTAAGATGCAGGTGACAAGAGCGAATGATCGGATATAGGGAGTAAAGGAAAGGTTAGTGTCGAATATGACCCCGAGGCAGCGGGCATGCTGCAGGGAGTTATGGTTGAACCATCCAAGGTAATTTCAATGTTAGGTTAGTAGAGGGGAGAAACACAAGGAGTTCAGTTTTCAGTGTCAGATAGAGGGAGGACATGATGTTAGAGACGGCAGACAGACAGTCCTTGGTATTTTGCATTAGGGTATATTAATAGTAGACAAATTGTATTAGAGAATTGATACAAAACACAGTAAAAACACACATAAAAAGCAAATAAGAAAACCACTGGTACAGAACAATGGTGGGAACACCCAGGCGGTAATAACCATCAAGCATATGCTACTTATTAATTATTAGGTAAAGTCCCTGTTAGAGATATATTACATAAAAGCACAAATACTTCTATATAACACAGGTGTTTATGCCATATCTACTGTACACGCAATATTTTCGCCTGATAAGTTATCATAGCATACAATTTATCATAAAGATGACAGAAGTGAAGAGTGACAATAATAGATAAATAACCAACAGTGGCAGCAACAGACAAACCTATCAATCAATACAACACAGAACCACATAACCTTACCAGTGTATGAATATGAATTACCTTAGTAGCTCCAGAGACCCACAACACCCAACGCGCGTCCGAGGATCAAGCATTTCAGTGTGAAACGCGCGTCAGGTGTGGTGAGTCCCCGGAGCTACTAAGGTAATTCATATAATGGTAAGGTTATGTGGTTCTCTGTTGCATTGATTGATATGTATGTCTAGTATTAATATACTGGCCTTGATGTAAAGATTTTTTATTTTTGCTTTCTCTGTTAACTGTGCTTTACGACCTCATGAATATTGGGGCTCATGTATTTGGCAAATACATAAAATATATAACAGTGTAAATAATCCTGTCTGACCTATGATGTCTGCTGCATTATAAACAGAAGCAATTCCATAAAAAAAGCATCAAAAAGCCTGAAGAGGAGACTACACAGCAGAATGTATGAGGAGCCGGGAGCAGCGCCATCTAGTGGTGTCAGTGCTGAACTGTCTACAGCAGAATGTATGAGGAGCCGGGAGCAGAGCCATCTAGTGGTGTCAGTGCTGAACTGTCTACAGCAGAATGTATGAGCCGGGAGCAGCGCCATCTAGTGGTGTCAGTGCTGAACTGTATACAGCAGAATGTATGAGGAGCCGGGTGCAGCACCATCTAGTGGTGGCAGTGCTGAACTGTCTACAGCAGAATGTATGAGGAGCCAGGAGCAGCGCCATCTAGTGGTGTCAGTGCTGAACTGTCTACAGCAGAATGTATGAGGAGCCGGGAGCAGCGCCATCTAGTGGTGTCAGTGCTGAACTGTCTACAACAGAATGTATGAGGAGCCGGGAGCAGCGTCATCTAGTGGTGTCAGTGCTGAACTGTCTACAGCAGAATGTATGAGGAGCCAGGAGCAGCGCCATCTAGTGGTGTCAGTGCTGAACTGTCTACAGCAGAGTGTATGAGGAGCCGGGAGCAGTGTCATCTAGTGGTGTCAGTGCTGAACTGTCTACAGCAGAGTGTATGAGGAGCCGGGAGCAGTGTCATCTAGTGGTGTCAGTGCTGAACTGTCTACAGCGGAGTGTGTGAGGAGCCGGAAGCAGCGCCATCTAGTGGTGGCAGTGCTGAACTGTCTACAGCAGAGTGTATGAGGAGCAGGGAGCAGCGCCATCTAGTGGTGTCAGTGCTGAACTGTCTACAGCAGAATGTATGCGGAACGGGAGCAGCACCATCTAGTGGTGTCAGTGCTGAACTGTCTTACAGCAGAATGTATGAGGAGCCGGGAGCAGCGCCATCTAGTGGTGTCAGTGCTGAACTGTCTACAGCAGAGTGTATGAGGAGGCGGGAGCAGCGCCATCTAGTGGTGTCAGTGCTGAACTGTCTACAGCAGAGTGTATGAGGAGCCGGGAGCAGCGCCATCTAGTGGTGTCAGTGCTGAACTGTCTACAGCGGAGTGTGTGAGGAGCCGGAAGCAGCGCCATCTAGTGGTGGCAGTGCTGAACTGTCTACAGCTGAGAGTATGAGGAGCCGGGAGCAGCACCATCTAGTGGTGTCAGTGCTGAACTGTCTACAGCAGAATGTATGAGGAGCCGGGAGCAGCGCCATCTAGTGGTGTCAGTGCTGAACTGTCTACAGCTGAGTGTATGAGGAGCCGGGAGCAGCGTCATCTAGTGGTGTCAGTGCTGAACTGTCTACAGCAGAATGTATGAGGAGCCAGGAGCAGCGCCATCTAGTGGTGTCAGTGCTGAACTGTCTACAGCAGAATGTATAAGGATCTGGGAGCAGCGCTATCTAGTGGTGTCAGTGCTGAACTGTCTACAGCAGAATGTATGAGGAGCCGGGAGCAGCGCCATCTAGTGGTGTCAGTGCTGAACTGTCTACAGCAGAATGTATGAGGAGCCGGGAGCAGCGCCATCTAGTGGTGTCAATGCTGAACTGTCTACAGCAGAGTGTATGAGGAGCCGGGAGCAGCGCCATCTAGTGGTGTCAGTGCTGAACTGTCTACAGCAGAATGTATGAGGACCGGGAGAACCACCATCTAGTGGTGTCAGTGCTGAACTGTCTACAGCAGAGTGTATGAGGAGCTGGGAGCAGCGCCATCTAGTGGTGTCAGTGCTGAACTGTCTACAGCAGAGTGTATGAGGAGCTGGGAGCAGCGCCATCTAGTGGTGTCAGTGCTGAACTGTCTACAGCAGAGTGTATGAGGAGCCAGGAGCAGCGCCATCTAGTGGTGTCAGTGCTGAACTGTCTACAGCAGAGTGCATGAGGAGCCAGGAGCATCGCCATCTAGTGGTGTCAGTGCTGAACTGTCTACAGCAGAATGTATGAGGAGCCGGGAAAACCACCATCTAGTGGTGTCAGTGCTGAACTGTCTACAGCAGAGTGTGTGAGTAGCCGGGAGCAGCGCCATCTAGTGGTGTCAGTGCTGAACTGTCTACAGCAGAGTGCATGAGGAGCCAGGAGCAGCGCCTTCTAGTGGTGTCAGTGCTGAACTGTCTACCGCAGAGTGTATGAGGAGCCGGGAGCAGCGCCATCTAGTGGTGTCAGTGCTGAACTGTCTACAGCAGAGTGTGTGAGGAGCCGGGAGCAGCGCCATCTAGTGGTGTCAGTGCTGAACTGTATACAGCAGAATGTATGAGGAGCCGGGTGCAGCACCATCTAGTGGTGGCAGTGCTGAACTGTCTACAGCAGAATGTATGAGGAGCCAGGAGCAGCGCCATCTAGTGGTGTCAGTGCTGAACTGTCTACAGCAGAATGTATGAGGAGCCGGGAGCAGCGCCATCTAGTGGTGTCAGTGCTGAACTGTCTACAACAGAATGTATGAGGAGCCGGGAGCAGCGTCATCTAGTGGTGTCAGTGCTGAACTGTCTACAGCAGAATGTATGAGGAGCCAGGAGCAGCGCCATCTAGTGGTGTCAGTGCTGAACTGTCTACAGCAGAGTGTATGAGGAGCCGGGAGCAGTGTCATCTAGTGGTGTCAGTGCTGAACTGTCTACAGCAGAGTGTATGAGGAGCCGGGAGCAGTGTCATCTAGTGGTGTCAGTGCTGAACTGTCTACAGCGGAGTGTGTGAGGAGCCGGAAGCAGCGCCATCTAGTGGTGGCAGTGCTGAACTGTCTACAGCAGAGTGTATGAGGAGCAGGGAGCAGCGCCATCTAGTGGTGTCAGTGCTGAACTGTCTACAGCAGAATGTATGCGGAACGGGAGCAGCACCATCTAGTGGTGTCAGTGCTGAACTGTCTTACAGCAGAATGTATGAGGAGCCGGGAGCAGCGCCATCTAGTGGTGTCAGTGCTGAACTGTCTACAGCAGAGTGTATGAGGAGGCGGGAGCAGCGCCATCTAGTGGTGTCAGTGCTGAACTGTCTACAGCAGAGTGTATGAGGAGCCGGGAGCAGCGCCATCTAGTGGTGTCAGTGCTGAACTGTCTACAGCGGAGTGTGTGAGGAGCCGGAAGCAGCGCCATCTAGTGGTGGCAGTGCTGAACTGTCTACAGCTGAGAGTATGAGGAGCCGGGAGCAGCACCATCTAGTGGTGTCAGTGCTGAACTGTCTACAGCAGAATGTATGAGGAGCCGGGAGCAGCGCCATCTAGTGGTGTCAGTGCTGAACTGTCTACAGCTGAGTGTATGAGGAGCCGGGAGCAGCGTCATCTAGTGGTGTCAGTGCTAAACTGTCTACAGCAGAGTGTGTGAGGAGCCAGGAGCAGCGCCATCTAGTGGTGGCAGTGCTGAACTGTCTACAGCAGAATGTATGAGGAGCCAGGAGCAGCTCCATCTAGTGGTGTCAGTGCTGAACTGTCTACAGCAGAATGTATGAGGAGCCGGGAGCAGCGTCATCTAGTGGTGTCAGTGCTGAACTGTCTACAGCAGAGTGTGTGAGAAGCCGGGAGCAGCGCCATCTAGTGGTGTCAGTGCAGAACTGTCTACAGCAGAATGTATGAGGAGCCAGGAGCAGCGCCATCTAGTGGTGTCAGTGCTGAACTGTCTACAGCAGAGTGTATGAGGAGCAGGGAGCAGCGCCATCTAGTGGTGTCAGTGCTGAACTGTCTACAGCAGAATGTATGAGGAGCCGGGAGCAGCGCCATCTAGTGGTGGCAGTGCTGAACGGTCTACAGCAGAATGTATGAGGAGCCGGGAGCAGCGCCATCTAGTGGTGGCAGTGCTGAACTGTCTACAGCAGAATGTATGAGGAGCCAGGAGCAGCGCCATCTAGTGGTGTCAGTGCTGAACTGTCTACAGCAGAATGTATGAGGAGCCAGGAGCAGCGTCATCTAGTGGTGTCAGTGCTGAACTGTCTACAGCAGAGTGTGTGAGAAGCCAGGAACAGCGCCATCTAGTGGTGTCAGTGCTGAACTGTCTACAGCAGAATGTATGAGGAGCCGGGAGCAGCGCCATCTAGTGGTGTCAGTGCTGAACTGTCTACAGCAGAGCGTATCAGGAGCAGGAAGCAGCGCCATCTAGTGGTGTCAGTGCTGAACTGTCTACAGCAGAATGTATGAGGAGCCGGGAACAGCGCCATCTAGTGGTGGCAGTGCTGAACTGTCTACAGCAGAATGTATGAGGAGCCAGGAGCAGCGCCATCTAGTGGTGTCAGTGCTGAACTGTCTACAGCAGAATGTATGAGGATCTGGGAGCAGCGCTATCTAGTGGTGTCAGTGCTGAACTGTCTACAGCAGAATGTATAAGGAGCCAGGAGCAGCGTCATCTAGTGGTGTCAGTGCTGAACTGTCTACAGCAGAGTGTATGAGGAGCCGGGAGCAGCGTCATCTAGTGGTGTCAGTGCTGAACTGTCTACAGCGGAGTGTGTGAGGAGCCGGGAGCAGCGCCATCTAGTGGTGACAGTGCTGAACTGTCTACAGCAGAATGTATGAGGAGTCGGGAGCAGCGCCATCTAGTGGTGTCAGTGCTGAACTGTCTACAGCAGAATGTATGAGGAGCCGGGAGCAGCGCCATCTAGTGGTGTCAATGCTGAACTGTCTACAGCAGAGTGTGTGAGGAGCCAGGAGAAGCGCCATCTAGTGGTGTCAGTGTGGAACTGTCTACAGCTGAAAGTATGAGGAGCCGGGAGCAGCGCCATCTAGTGGTGTCAGTGCTGAACTGTCTACAGCAGAATGTATGAGGAGCCGGGAGCAGCGCCATCTAGTGGTGTCAGTGCTGAACTGTCTACAGCAGAATGTATGAAGAGCCGGGAGCAGCGCCATCTAGTGGTGTCAGTGCTGAACTGTCTACAGCAGAGTGTATGAGGAGTCGGGAGCAGCGTCATCTAGTGGTGTCAGTGCTGAACTGTCTACAGCAGAGTGTATGAGGAGCCGGGAGCAGCGTCATCTAGTGGTGTCAGTGCTGAACTGTCTACAGCAGAATGTATGAGGAGCCGGGAGCAGCGCCATCTAGTGGTGTCAGTGCTGAACTGTCTACAGCAGACTGTATGAGGAGCCGGGAGCAGCGCCATCTAGTGGTGTCAGTGCTGAACTGTCTACAGCAGAGTGTGTGAGGAGCCAGGAGCACCGCGATCTAGTGGTGTCAGTGGTGAACTGTCTACAGCAGAGTGTATGAGGAGCTGGGAACAGCGCCATCTAGTTGTGTCAGTGCTGAACTGTCTTCCGTGGAGTGTATGAGGAGCCAGGAGCAGCGCCATCTAGTGGTGTCAGTGCTGAACTGTCTACAGCAGAGTGTATGAGGAGCCGGGAGTAGCGCCATCTAGTGGTGTCAGTGCTGAACTGTCTACAGCAGAATGTATGAGGAGCCAGGAGCAGCGCCATCTAGTGGTGTCAGTGCTGAACTGTCTACAGCAGAGTGTATGAGGAGCCGGGAGCAGCGCCATCTAGTGGTGTCAGTGCTGAACTGTCTACAGCAGAATGTATGAGGACCGGGAGAACCACCATCTAGTGGTGTCAGTGCTGAACTGTCTACAGCAGAGTGTATGAGGAGCTGGGAGCAGCGCCATCTAGTGGTGTCAGTGCTGAACTGTCTACAGCAGAGTGTATGAGGAGCCAGGAGCAGCGCCATCTAGTGGTGTCAGTGCTGAACTGTCTACAGCAGAGTGCATGAGGAGCCAGGAGCATCGCCATCTAGTGGTGTCAGTGCTGAACTGTCTACAGCAGAATGTATGAGGAGCCGGGAAAACCACCATCTAGTGGTGTCAGTGCTGAACTGTCTACAGCAGAGTGTGTGAGTAGCCGGGAGCAGCGCCATCTAGTGGTGTCAGTGCTGAACTGTCTACAGCAGAGTGCATGAGGAGCCAGGAGCAGCGCCTTCTAGTGGTGTCAGTGCTGAACTGTCTACCGCGGAGTGTATGAGGAGCCGGGAGCAGCGCCATCTAGTGGTGTCAGTGCTGAACTGTCTACAGCAGAGTGTGTGAGGAGCCGGGAGCAGCGCCATCTAGTGGTGTCAGTGCTGAACTGTCTACAGCAGAGTGTATGAGGAGCCAGGAGCAGCGCCATCTAGTGGTGTCAGTGCTGAACTGTCTACCGCAGAGTGTATGAGGAGCCGGGAGCAGCGCCATCTAGTGGTGTCAGTGCTGAACTGTCTACAGCAGAGTGTGTGAGGAGCCAGGAGCAGCGCCATCTAGTGGTGGCAGTGCTGAACTGTCTACAGCTGAATGTATGAGGAGCCGGGAGCAGCGCCATCTAGTGGTGTCAGTGCTGAACTGTCTACAGCAGAGTGTATGAGGAGCCGGGAGCAGCGCCATCTAGTGGTGGCAGTGCTGAACTGTCTACAGCAGAGTGCATGAGGAGCCAGGAGCACCGCCATCTAGTGGTGTCAGTGCTGAACTGTCTACAGCAGAGTGTATGAGGAGCCGGGAGCAGCGCCATCTAGTGGTGTCAGTGCTGAACTGTCTTCCGTGGAGTGTATGAGGAGCCAGGAGCAGCGCCATCTAGTGGTGTCAGTGCTGAACTGTCTACAGCAGAGTGTATGAGGAGGCGGGAGTAGCGCCATCTAGTGGTGTCAGTGCTGAACTGTCTACAGCAGAATGTATGAGGAGCCAGGAGCAGCGCCATCTAGTGGTGTCAGTGCTGAACTGTCTACAGCAGAGTGTATGAGGAGGCGGGAGCAGCGCCATCTAGTGGTGTCAGTGCTGAACTGTTTACAGCAGAATGTATGAGGACAGGGAGAACCACCATCTAGTGGTGTCAGTGCTGAACTGTCTACAGCAGAGTGTATGAGGAGCCGGGAGCAGCGCCATCTAGTGGTGTCAGTGCTGAACTGTCTACAGCAGAATGTATGAGGAGCCGGGAGCAACGCCATCTAGTGGTGTCAGTGCTGAACTGTCTACAGCAGAGTGTATGAGGAGCCGGGAGCAGCGCCATCTAGTGGTGTCAGTGCAGAACTGTCTACAGCAGAGTGTATGAGGAGCCGGGAGCAGCGCCATCTAGTGGTGTCAGTGCTGAACTGTCTACAGCAGAGTGTATGAGGAGCCGGGAGCAGCGCCATCTAGTGGTGTCAGTGCAGAACTGTCTACAGCAGAGTGCATGAGGAGCCAGGAGCAGCGCCATCTAGTGGTGTCAGTGCTGAACTGTCTACAGCAGAGTGTGTGAGTAGCCGGGAGCAGCGCCATCTAGTGGTGTCAGTGCTGAACTGTCTACCGCGGAGTGTATGAGGAGCCGGGAGCAGCTCCATCTAGTCGTGTCAGTGCTGAACTGTCTACAGCATAGTGAATGAGGAGCCGGGTGCAGCGCCATCTAGTGGTGTCAGTGCTGAACTGTCTACAGCAGAGTGTATGAGGAGCCAGGAGAAGCGCCATCTAGTGGTGTCAGTGCTGAACTGTCTACAGCAGAGTGTATGAGGAGCCGGGAGCAGCGCCATCTAGTGGTGTCAGTGCTGAACTGTCTACAGCAGAGTGTATGAGGAGCCGGGAGCAGCGCCATCTAGTGGTGTCAGTGCTGAACTGTCTACCGCGGAGTGTATGAGGAGCCGGGAGCAGCGCCATCTAGTGGTGTCAGTGCTGAACTGTCTACAGCAGAGTGTGTGAGGAGCCGGGAGCAGCGCCATCTAGTGGTGTCAGTGCTGAACTGTCTACAGCAGAGTGTATGAGGAGCCAGGAGCACCGCCATCTAGTGGTGTCAGTGCTGAACTGTCTACCGCAGAGTGTATGAGGAGCCGGGAGCAGCGCCATCTAGTGGTGGCAGTGCTGAACTGTCTACAGCAGAGTGTGTGAGGAGCCAGGAGCAGCGCCATCCAGTGGTGGCAGTGCTGAACTGTCTACAGCTGAATGTATGAGGAGCCGGGAGCAGCGCCATCTAGTGGTGTCAGTGCTGAACTGTCTACAGCAGAGTGTATGAGGAGCCGGGAGCAGCGCCATCTAGTGGTGGCAGTGCTGAACTGTCTACAGCAGAGTGCATGAGGAGCCAGGAGCACCGCCACCTAGTGGTGTCAGTACTGAACTGTCTACAGCAGAGTGTATGAGGAGCCGGGAGCAGCGCCATCTAGTGGTGTCAGTGCTGAACTGTCTTCCGTGGAGTGTATGAGGAGCCGGGAGTAGCGCCATCTAGTGGTGTCAGTGCTGAACTGTCTACAGCAGAATGTATGAGGAGCCAGGAGCAGCGCCATCTAGTGGTGTCAGTGCTGAACTGTCTACAGCAGAGTGTATGAGGAGGCGGGAGCAGCGCCATCTAGTGGTGTCAGTGCTGAACTGTCTACTGCAGAATGTATGAGGACAGGGAGAACCACCATCTAGTGGTGTCAGTGCTGAACTGTCTACAGCAGAATGTATGAGGAGCCGGGAGCAGCGCCATCTAGTGGTGTCAGTGCTGAACTGTCTACAGCAGAGTGTATGAGGAGCCGGGAGCAGCGCCATCTAGTGGTGTCAGTGCAGAACTGTCTACAGCAGAGTGCATGAGGAGCCAGGAGCATCGCCATCTAGTGGTTTCAGTGCTGAACTGTTTACAGCAGAATGTATGAGGAGTCGGGATAACCTCCATCTAGTGGTGTCAGTGCTGAACTGTCTACAGCATAGTGAATGAGGAGCCGGGAGCAGCGCCATCTAGTGGTGTCAGTGCTGAACTGTCTACAGCAGAGTGTATGAGGAGCCAGGAGAAGCGCCATCTAGTGGTGTCAGTGCTGAACTGTCTACCGCAGAGTGTATGAGGAGCTGGGAGCAGCGCCATCTAGTGCTGGCAGTGCTGAACTGTCTACAGCAGAGTGTATGAGGAGCCGGGAGCAGCGCCATCTAGTGGTGTCAGTGCTGAACTGTCTACAGCAGAATGTATGAGGAGCCAGGAGCAGCGCCATCTAGTGGTGTCACTGCTGAACTGTCTACAGCAGAATGTATGAGGAGCCGGGAGCAGCGTCATCTAGTGGTGTCAGTGCTGAACTGTCTACAGCAGAGTGTATGAGGAGCCGGGAGCAGCACCATCTAGTGGTGTCAGTGCTGAACTGTCTACAGCGGAATGTATGAGGAGCCCGGAGCAGCGCCATCTAGTGGTCTGAGTGCTAAACGGTCTACAGCAGAGTGTATGAGGAGCCGGAAGCAGCGCCATCTAGTGGTGTCAGTGCTGAACTGTCTACAGCAGAATGTATGAGGAGCCAGGAGCAGCGCCATCTAGTGGTGTAAGTGCTGAACTGTCTACAGCAGAGTGTATGAGGAGCCGGGAGCTGCGCCATCTAGTGGTGTCAGTGCTGAACTGTCTACAGCAGAATGTATGAGGAGCCGGGAGCAGCGCCATCTAGTGGTGGAAGTGCTGAACTGTCTACAGCAGAATGTATGAGGAGCCGGGAGCAGCGTCATCTAGTGGTGTCAGTGCTGAACTGTCTACAGCAGAATGTATGAGGAGCCAGGAGCAGCGCCATCTAGTGGTGTCAGTGCTGAACTGTCTAGAACAGAGTGTGTGAAGAGCCAGGAGCAGCGCCATCTTGTGGTGTCAGTGCTGAACTGTCTAGAGCAGAGTGTGTGAAGAGCCAGGAGCAGCGCCATCTAGTGGTGTCAGTGCTGAACTGTCTACAGCAGAATGTATGAGGAGCCAGGAGCAGCACCATCTAGTGGTGTCAGTGCTGAACTGTCTACAGCAGAATGTATGAGGAGCCGGGAGCAGCGCCATCTAGTGGTGTCAGTGATGAACTGTCTGCAGCAGAATGTATGAGGAGCCGGGAGCAGCGCCATCTAGTGGTGTCAGTGCTGAACTGTCTACAGCAGAGTGCATGAGGAGCCAGGAGCAGCGCCATCTAGTGGTGTCAGTGCTGAACTGTCTACCGCGGAGTGTATGAGGAGCCGGGAGCAGCGCCATCTAGTGGTGTCAGTGCTGAACTGTCTACAGCAGAGTGTGTGAGGAGCCGGGAGCAGCGCCATCTAGTGGTGTCAGTGCTGAACTGTCTACAGCAGAGTGTATGAGGAGCCAGGAGCAGCGCCATCTAGTTGTGTCAGTGCTGAACTGTCTACCGCAGAGTGTATGAGGAGTCGGGAGCAGCACCATCTAGTGGTGTCAGTGCTGAACTGTCTACAGCAGAGTGTGTGAGGAGCCAGGAGCAGCACCATCTAGTGGTGTCAGTGCTGAACTGTCTACAGCGGAATGTATGAGGAGCCCGGAGCAGCGCCATCTAGTGGTGTGAGTGCTAAACGGTCTACAGCAGAGTGTATGAGGAGCCGGAAGCAGCGCCATCTAGTGGTGTCAGTGCTGAACTGTCTACAGCAGAATGTATGAGGAGCCAGGAGCAGCGCCATCTAGTGGTGTAAGTGCTGAACTGTCTACAGCAGAGTGTATGAGGAGCCGGGAGCTGCGCCATCTAGTGGTGTCAGTGCTGAACTGTCTACAGCAGAATGTATGAGGAGCCGGGAGCAGCGCCATCTAGTGGTGGAAGTGCTGAACTGTCTACAGCAGAATGTATGAGGAGCCGGGAGCAGCGCCATCTAGTGGTGGAAGTGCTGAACTGTCTACAGCAGAATGTATGAAGAGCCGGGAGCAGCGCCATCTAGTGGTGTCAGTGCTGAACTGTCTACAGCAGAGTGTATGAGGAGTCGGGAGCAGCGTCATCTAGTGGTGTCAGTGCTGAACTGTCTACAGCAGAGTGTATGAGGAGCCGGGAGCAGCGTCATCTAGTGGTGTCAGTGCTGAACTGTCTACAGCAGAATGTATGAGGAGCCGGGAGCAGCGCCATCTAGTGGTGTCAGTGCTGAACTGTCTACAGCAGACTGTATGAGGAGCCGGGAGCAGCGCCATCTAGTGGTGTCAGTGCTGAACTGTCTACAGCAGAGTGTGTGAGGAGCCAGGAGCACCGCGATCTAGTGGTGTCAGTGGTGAACTGTCTACAGCAGAGTGTATGAGGAGCTGGGAACAGCGCCATCTAGTTGTGTCAGTGCTGAACTGTCTTCCGTGGAGTGTATGAGGAGCCAGGAGCAGCGCCATCTAGTGGTGTCAGTGCTGAACTGTCTACAGCAGAGTGTATGAGGAGCCGGGAGTAGCGCCATCTAGTGGTGTCAGTGCTGAACTGTCTACAGCAGAATGTATGAGGAGCCAGGAGCAGCGCCATCTAGTGGTGTCAGTACTGAACTGTCTACAGCAGAGTGTATGAGGAGCCGGGAGCAGCGCCATCTAGTGGTGTCAGTGCTGAACTGTCTACAGCAGAATGTATGAGGACCGGGAGAACCACCATCTAGTGGTGTCAGTGCTGAACTGTCTACAGCAGAGTGTATGAGGAGCTGGGAGCAGCGCCATCTAGTGGTGTCAGTGCTGAACTGTCTACAGCAGAGTGTATGAGGAGCCAGGAGCAGCGCCATCTAGTGGTGTCAGTGCTGAACTGTCTACAGCAGAGTGCATGAGGAGCCAGGAGCATCGCCATCTAGTGGTGTCAGTGCTGAACTGTCTACAGCAGAATGTATGAGGAGCCGGGAAAACCACCATCTAGTGGTGTCAGTGCTGAACTGTCTACAGCAGAGTGTGTGAGTAGCCGGGAGCAGCGCCATCTAGTGGTGTCAGTGCTGAACTGTCTACAGCAGAGTGCATGAGGAGCCAGGAGCAGCGCCTTCTAGTGGTGTCAGTGCTGAACTGTCTACCGCGGAGTGTATGAGGAGCCGGGAGCAGCGCCATCTAGTGGTGTCAGTGCTGAACTGTCTACAGCAGAGTGTGTGAGGAGCCGGGAGCAGCGCCATCTAGTGGTGTCAGTGCTGAACTGTCTACAGCAGAGTGTATGAGGAGCCAGGAGCAGCGCCATCTAGTGGTGTCAGTGCTGAACTGTCTACCGCAGAGTGTATGAGGAGCCGGGAGCAGCGCCATCTAGTGGTGTCAGTGCTGAACTGTCTACAGCAGAGTGTGTGAGGAGCCAGGAGCAGCGCCATCTAGTGGTGGCAGTGCTGAACTGTCTACAGCTGAATGTATGAGGAGCCGGGAGCAGCGCCATCTAGTGGTGTCAGTGCTGAACTGTCTACAGCAGAGTGTATGAGGAGCCGGGAGCAGCGCCATCTAGTGGTGGCAGTGCTGAACTGTCTACAGCAGAGTGCATGAGGAGCCAGGAGCACCGCCATCTAGTGGTGTCAGTGCTGAACTGTCTACAGCAGAGTGTATGAGGAGCCGGGAGCAGCGCCATCTAGTGGTGTCAGTGCTGAACTGTCTTCCGTGGAGTGTATGAGGAGCCAGGAGCAGCGCCATCTAGTGGTGTCAGTGCTGAACTGTCTACAGCAGAGTGTATGAGGAGGCGGGAGTAGCGCCATCTAGTGGTGTCAGTGCTGAACTGTCTACAGCAGATTGTATGAGGAGCCAGGAGCAGCGCCATCTAGTGGTGTCAGTGCTGAACTGTCTACAGCAGAGTGTATGAGGAGGCGGGAGCAGCGCCATCTAGTGGTGTCAGTGCTGAACTGTTTACAGCAGAATGTATGAGGACAGGGAGAACCACCATCTAGTGGTGTCAGTGCTGAACTGTCTACAGCAGAGTGTATGAGGAGCCGGGAGCAGCGCCATCTAGTGGTGTCAGTACTGAACTGTCTACAGCAGAATGTATGAGGAGCCGGGAGCAACGCCATCTAGTGGTGTCAGTGCTGAACTGTCTACAGCAGAGTGTATGAGGAGCCGGGAGCAGCGCCATCTAGTGGTGTCAGTGCAGAACTGTCTACAGCAGAGTGTATGAGGAGCCGGGAGCAGCGCCATCTAGTGGTGTCAGTGCTGAACTGTCTACAGCAGAGTGTATGAGGAGCCGGGAGCAGCGCCATCTAGTGGTGTCAGTGCAGAACTGTCTACAGCAGAGTGCATGAGGAGCCAGGAGCAGCGCCATCTAGTGGTGTCAGTGCTGAACTGTCTACAGCAGAGTGTGTGAGTAGCCGGGAGCAGCGCCATCTAGTGGTGTCAGTGCTGAACTGTCTACCGCGGAGTGTATGAGGAGCCGGGAGCAGCTCCATCTAGTCGTGTCAGTGCTGAACTGTCTACAGCATAGTGAATGAGGAGCCGGGTGCAGCGCCATCTAGTGGTGTCAGTGCTGAACTGTCTACAGCAGAGTGTATGAGGAGCCAGGAGAAGCGCCATCTAGTGGTGTCAGTGCTGAACTGTCTACAGCAGAGTGTATGAGGAGCCGGGAGCAGCGCCATCTAGTGGTGTCAGTGCTGAACTGTCTACAGCAGAGTGTATGAGGAGCCGGGAGCAGCGCCATCTAGTGGTGTCAGTGCTGAACTGTCTACCGCGGAGTGTATGAGGAGCCGGGAGCAGCGCCATCTAGTGGTGTCAGTGCTGAACTGTCTACAGCAGAGTGTGTGAGGAGCCGGGAGCAGCGCCATCTAGTGGTGTCAGTGCTGAACTGTCTACAGCAGAGTGTATGAGGAGCCAGGAGCAGCGCCATCTAGTGGTGTCAGTGCTGAACTGTCTACCGCAGAGTGTATGAGGAGCCGGGAGCAGCGCCATCTAGTGGTGTCAGTGCTGAACTGTCTACAGCAGAGTGTGTGAGGAGCCAGGAGCAGCGCCATCCAGTGGTGGCAGTGCTGAACTGTCTACAGCTGAATGTATGAGGAGCCGGGAGCAGCGCCATCTAGTGGTGTCAGTGCTGAACTGTCTACAGCAGAGTGTATGAGGAGCCGGGAGCAGCGCCATCTAGTGGTGGCAGTGCTGAACTGTCTACAGCAGAGTGCATGAGGAGCCAGGAGCACCGCCACCTAGTGGTGTCAGTACTGAACTGTCTACAGCAGAGTGTATGAGGAGCCGGGAGCAGCGCCATCTAGTGGTGTCAGTGCTGAACTGTCTTCCGTGGAGTGTATGAGGAGCCGGGAGTAGCGCCATCTAGTGGTGTCAGTGCTGAACTGTCTACAGCAGAATGTATGAGGAGCCAGGAGCAGCGCCATCTAGTGGTGTCAGTGCTGAACTGTCTACAGCAGAGTGTATGAGGAGGCGGGAGCAGCGCCATCTAGTGGTGTCAGTGCTGAACTGTCTACTGCAGAATGTATGAGGACAGGGAGAACCACCATCTAGTGGTGTCAGTGCTGAACTGTCTACAGCAGAATGTATGAGGAGCCGGGAGCAGCGCCATCTAGTGGTGTCAGTGCTGAACTGTCTACAGCAGAGTGTATGAGGAGCCGGGAGCAGCGCCATCTAGTGGTGTCAGTGCAGAACTGTCTACAGCAGAGTGCATGAGGAGCCAGGAGCATCGCCATCTAGTGGTTTCAGTGCTGAACTGTTTACAGCAGAATGTATGAGGAGTCGGGATAACCTCCATCTAGTGGTGTCAGTGCTGAACTGTCTACAGCATAGTGAATGAGGAGCCGGGAGCAGCGCCATCTAGTGGTGTCAGTGCTGAACTGTCTACAGCAGAGTGTATGAGGAGCCAGGAGAAGCGCCATCTAGTGGTGTCAGTGCTGAACTGTCTACCGCAGAGTGTATGAGGAGCTGGGAGCAGCGCCATCTAGTGGTGTCAGTGCTGAACTGTCTACAGCAGAGTGTATGAGGAGCCGGGAGCAGCGCCATCTAGTGGTGTCAGTGCTGAACTGTCTACAGCAGAATGTATGAGGAGCCAGGAGCAGCGCCATCTAGTGGTGTCACTGCTGAACTGTCTACAGCAGAATGTATGAGGAGCCGGGAGCAGCGTCATCTAGTGGTGTCAGTGCTGAACTGTCTACAGCAGAGTGTATGAGGAGCCGGGAGCAGCACCATCTAGTGGTGTCAGTGCTGAACTGTCTACAGCGGAATGTATGAGGAGCCCGGAGCAGCGCCATCTAGTGGTCTGAGTGCTAAACGGTCTACAGCAGAGTGTATGAGGAGCCGGAAGCAGCGCCATCTAGTGGTGTCAGTGCTGAACTGTCTACAGCAGAATGTATGAGGAGCCAGGAGCAGCGCCATCTAGTGGTGTAAGTGCTGAACTGTCTACAGCAGAGTGTATGAGGAGCCGGGAGCTGCGCCATCTAGTGGTGTCAGTGCTGAACTGTCTACAGCAGAATGTATGAGGAGCCGGGAGCAGCGCCATCTAGTGGTGGAAGTGCTGAACTGTCTACAGCAGAATGTATGAGGAGCCGGGAGCAGCGTCATCTAGTGGTGTCAGTGCTGAACTGTCTACAGCAGAATGTATGAGGAGCCAGGAGCAGCGCCATCTAGTGGTGTCAGTGCTGAACTGTCTAGAACAGAGTGTGTGAAGAGCCAGGAGCAGCGCCATCTTGTGGTGTCAGTGCTGAACTGTCTAGAGCAGAGTGTGTGAAGAGCCAGGAGCAGCGCCATCTAGTGGTGTCAGTGCTGAACTGTCTACAGCAGAATGTATGAGGAGCCAGGAGCAGCACCATCTAGTGGTGTCAGTGCTGAACTGTCTACAGCAGAATGTATGAGGAGCCGGGAGCAGCGCCATCTAGTGGTGTCAGTGATGAACTGTCTGCAGCAGAATGTATGAGGAGCCGGGAGCAGCGCCATCTAGTGGTGTCAGTGCTGAACTGTCTACAGCAGAGTGCATGAGGAGCCAGGAGCAGCGCCATCTAGTGGTGTCAGTGCTGAACTGTCTACCGCGGAGTGTATGAGGAGCCGGGAGCAGCGCCATCTAGTGGTGTCAGTGCTGAACTGTCTACAGCAGAGTGTGTGAGGAGCCGGGAGCAGCGCCATCTAGTGGTGTCAGTGCTGAACTGTCTACAGCAGAGTGTATGAGGAGCCAGGAGCAGCGCCATCTAGTTGTGTCAGTGCTGAACTGTCTACCGCAGAGTGTATGAGGAGTCGGGAGCAGCACCATCTAGTGGTGTCAGTGCTGAACTGTCTACAGCAGAGTGTGTGAGGAGCCAGGAGCAGCACCATCTAGTGGTGTCAGTGCTGAACTGTCTACAGCGGAATGTATGAGGAGCCCGGAGCAGCGCCATCTAGTGGTGTGAGTGCTAAACGGTCTACAGCAGAGTGTATGAGGAGCCGGAAGCAGCGCCATCTAGTGGTGTCAGTGCTGAACTGTCTACAGCAGAATGTATGAGGAGCCAGGAGCAGCGCCATCTAGTGGTGTAAGTGCTGAACTGTCTACAGCAGAGTGTATGAGGAGCCGGGAGCTGCGCCATCTAGTGGTGTCAGTGCTGAACTGTCTACAGCAGAATGTATGAGGAGCCGGGAGCAGCGCCATCTAGTGGTGGAAGTGCTGAACTGTCTACAGCAGAATGTATGAGGAGCCGGGAGCAGCGTCATCTAGTGGTGTCAGTGCTGAACTGTCTACAGCAGAATGTATGAGGAGCCAGGAGCAGCGCCATCTAGTGGTGTCAGTGCTGAACTGTCTAGAACAGAGTGTGTGAAGAGCCAGGAGCAGCGCCATCTTGTGGTGTCAGTGCTGAACTGTCTAGAGCAGAGTGTGTGAAGAGCCAGGAGCAGCGCCATCTAGTGGTGTCAGTGCTGAACTGTCTACAGCAGAATGTATGAGGAGCCAGGAGCAGCACCATCTAGTGGTGTCAGTGCTGAACTGTCTACAGCAGAATGTATGAGGAGCCGGGAGCAGCGCCATCTAGTGGTGTCAGTGATGAACTGTCTACAGCAGAATGTATGAGGAGCCGGGAGCAGCGCCATCTAGTGGTGTCAGTGCTGAACTGTCTACAGCAGAGTGCATGAGGAGCCAGGAGCAGCGCCATCTAGTGGTGTCAGTGCTGAACTGTCTACCGCGGAGTGTATGAGGAGCCGGGAGCAGCGCCATCTAGTGGTGTCAGTGCTGAACTGTCTACAGCAGAGTGTGTGAGGAGCCGGGAGCAGCGCCATCTAGTGGTGTCAGTGCTGAACTGTCTACAGCAGAGTGTATGAGGAGCCAGGAGCAGCGCCATCTAGTTGTGTCAGTGCTGAACTGTCTACCGCAGAGTGTATGAGGAGTCGGGAGCAGCACCATCTAGTGGTGTCAGTGCTGAACTGTCTACAGCAGAGTGTGTGAGGAGCCAGGAGCAGCGCCATCTAGTGGTGGCAGTGCTGAACTGTCTACAGCAGAGGGTATGAGGAGCCGGGAGCAGCGCCATCTAGTGGTGGCAGTGCTGAACTGTCTACAGCAGAGAGCATGAGGAGCCAGGAGCACCGCCATCTAGTGGTGTCAGTGCTGAACTGTCTACAGCAGAGTGTATGAGGAGCCGGGAGCAGCGCCATCTAGTGGTGTCAGTGCTGAACTGTCTTCCGTGGAGTGTATGAGGAGCCAGGAGCAGCGCCATCTAGTGGTGTCAGTGCTGAACTGTCTACAGCAGAGTGTATGAGGAGCCGGGAGTAGCGCCATCTAGTGGTGTCAGTGCTGAACTGTCTACAGCAGAATCTATGAGGAGCCAGGAGCAGCGCCATCTAGTGGTGTCAGTGCTGAACTGTCTACAGCAGAGTGTATGAGGAGGTGGGAGCAGCGCCATCTAGTGGTGTCAGTGCTGAACTGTCTACAGCAGAATGTATGAGGACAGGGAGAACCACCATCTAGTGGTGTCAGTGCTGAACTGTCTACAGCAGAGTGTATGAGGAGCCGGGAGCAGCGCCATCTAGTGGTGTCAGTGCTGAACTGTCTACAGCAGAATGTATGAGGACCGGGAGAACCACCATCTAGTGGTGTCAGTGCTGAACTGTCTACAGCAGAGTGTATGAGGAGCCAGGAGCAGCGCCATCTAGTGGTGTCAGTGCTGAACTGTCTACAGCAGAGTGCATGAGGAGCCAGGAGCATCGCCATCTAGTGGTGGCAGTGCTGAACTGTGTACAGCAGAATGTATGAGGAGCCGGGATAACCACCATCTAGTGGTGTCAGTGCTGAACTGTCTACAGCAGAGTGTGTGAGTAGCCGGGAGCAGCGCCATCTAGTGGTGTCAGTGCTGAACTGTCTACCGCGGAGTGTATGAGGAGCCCGGAGCAGCTCCATCTAGTCGTGTCAGTGCTGAACTGTCTACAGCATAGTGAATGAGGAGCCGGGAGCAGCGCCATCTAGTGGTGTCAGTGCTGAACTGTCTACAGCAGAGTGTATGAGGAGCCAGGAGAAGCGCCATCTAGTGGTGTCAGTGCTGAACTGTCTACCGCAGAGTGTATGAGGAGCCGGGAGCAGCGCCATCTAGTGGTGTCAGTGCTGAACTGTCTACAGCAGAGTGTATGAGGAGCCGGGAGCAGCGCCATCTAGTGGTGTCAGTGCTGAATTGTCTACAGCAGAATGTATGAGGAGCCAAGAGCAGCGCCATCTAGTGGTGTCACTGCTGAACTGTCTACAGCAGAATGTATGAGGAGCCGGGAGCAGCGTCATCTAGTGGTGTCAGTGCTGAACTGTCTACAGCAGAGTGTATGAGGAGCCGGGAGCAGCACCATCTAGTGGTGTCAGTGCTGAACTGTCTACAGCAGAGTGTATGAGGAGCCGGGAACAGCGTCATCTAGTGGTGTCAGTGCTGAACTGTCTACAGTATAGTGTATGAGGAGCCAGGAGCAGCGCCATCTAGTGCTGGCAGTGCTGAACTGTCTACAGCAGAGAGTGTGAGGAGCCGGGAGCAGCGCCATCTAGTGGTGTCAGTGCTGAACTGTCTACAGCTGATTGTAGGAGGAGACGGGAGCAGCGCCATCTAGTGGTGTCAGTGCTGAACTGTTTACAGCGGAGAGGGTGAGGAGCCGGGAGCAGCACCATCTAGTGGTGTCAGTGCTGAACTGTCTACAGCAGAGTGTATGAGGAGCCAGGAGAAGCGCCATCTAGTGGTGTCAGTGCTGAACTGTCTACCGCAGAGTGTATGAGGAGCCGGGAGCAGCGCCATCTAGTGGTGTCAGTGCTGAACTGTCTACAGCAGAGTGTATGAGGAGCCGGGAGCAGCGCCATCTAGTGGTGTCAGTGCTGAATTGTCTACAGCAGAATGTATGAGGAGCCAAGAGCAGCGCCATCTAGTGGTGTCACTGCTGAACTGTCTACAGCAGAATGTATGAGGAGCCGGGAGCAGCGTCATCTAGTGGTGTCAGTGCTGAACTGTCTACAGCAGAGTGTATGAGGAGCCGGGAGCAGCACCATCTAGTGGTGTCAGTGCTGAACTGTCTACAGCAGAGTGTATGAGGAGCCGGGAACAGCGTCATCTAGTGGTGTCAGTGCTGAACTGTCTACAGTATAGTGTATGAGGAGCCAGGAGCAGCGCCATCTAGTGCTGGCAGTGCTGAACTGTCTACAGCAGAGAGTGTGAGGAGCCGGGAGCAGCGCCATCTAGTGGTGTCAGTGCTGAACTGTCTACAGCTGATTGTAGGAGGAGACGGGAGCAGCGCCATCTAGTGGTGTCAGTGCTGAACTGTTTACAGCGGAGAGGGTGAGGAGCCGGGAGCAGCACCATCTAGTGGTGGCAGTGCTGAACTGTCTACAGCTGAGAGTATGAGGAGCCGGGAGCAGCGCCATCTAGTGGTGCCAGTGCTGAACTGTCTACAGCAGAATGTATGAGGAGCCGGGAGCAGCGTCATCTAGTGGTGTCAGTGCTGAACTGTCTACAGCAGAATGTATGAGGAGCCAGGAGCAGCGCCATCTAGTGGTGTCAGTGCTGAACTGTCTACAGCAGAATGTATGAGGAGCCGGGAGCAGCGCCATCTAGTGGTGTCAGTGATGAACTGTCTACAGCAGAATGTATGAGGAGCCGGGAGCAGCGCCATCTAGTGGTGTCAGTGCTGAACTGTCTACAGCAGAGTGCATGAGGAGCCAGGAGCAGCGCCGTCTAGTGGTGTCAGTGCTGAACTGTCTACAGCAGAGTGTATGAGGAGCCGGGAGTAGCGCCATCTAGTGGTGTCAGTGCTGAACTGTCTACAGCAGAATCTATGAGGAGCCAGGAGCAGCGCCATCTAGTGGTGTCAGTGCTGAACTGTCTACAGCAGAGTGTATGAGGAGGCGGGAGCAGCGCCATCTAGTGGTGTCAGTGCTGAACTGTCTACAGCAGAATGTATGAGGACCGGGAGAACCACCATCTAGTGGTGTCAGTGCTGAACTGTCTACAGCAGAGTGTATGAGGAGCCAGGAGCAGCGCCATCTAGTGGTGTCAGTGCTGAACTGTCTACAGCAGAGTGCATGAGGAGCCAGGAGCATCGCCATCTAGTGGTGTCAGTGCTGAACTGTCTACAGCAGAATGTTTGAGGAGCCGGGATAACCACCATCTAGTGGTGTCAGTGCTGAACTGTCTACAGCAGAGTGTGTGAGTAGCCGGGAGCAGCGCCATCTAGTGGTGTCAGTGCTGAACTGTCTACCGCGGAGTGTATGAGGAGCCCGGAGCAGCTCCATCTAGTCGTGTCAGTGCTGAACTGTCTACAGCATAGTGAATGAGGAGCCGGGAGCAGCGCCATCTAGTGGTGTCAGTGCTGAACTGTCTACAGCAGAGTGTATGAGGAGCCAGGAGAAGCGCCATCTAGTGGTGTCAGTGCTGAACTGTCTACCGCAGAGTGTATGGGGAGCCGGGAGCAGCGCCATCTAGTGGTGTCAGTGCTGAACTGTCTACAGCAGAGTGTATGAGGAGCCGGGAGCAGCGCCATCTAGTGGTGTCAGTGCTGAATTGTCTACAGCAGAATGTATGAGGAGCCAAGAGCAGCGCCATCTAGTGGTGTCACTGCTGAACTGTCTACAGCAGAATGTATGAGGAGCCGGGAGCAGCGTCATCTAGTGGTGTCAGTGCTGAACTGTCTACAGCAGAGTGTATGAGGAGCCGGGAGCAGCACCATCTAGTGGTGTCAGTGCTGAACTGTCTACAGCAGAGTGTATGAGGAGCCGGGAACAGCGTCATCTAGTGGTGTCAGTGCTGAACTGTCTACAGTATAGTGTATGAGGAGCCAGGAGCAGCGCCATCTAGTGCTGGCAGTGCTGAACTGTCTACAGCAGAGAGTGTGAGGAGCCGGGAGCAGCGCCATCTAGTGGTGTCAGTGCTGAACTGTCTACAGCTGATTGTAGGAGGAGACGGGAGCAGCGCCATCTAGTGGTGTCAGTGCTGAACTGTTTACAGCGGAGAGGGTGAGGAGCCGGGAGCAGCACCATCTAGTGGTGGCAGTGCTGAACTGTCTACAGCTGAGAGTATGAGGAGCCGGGAGCAGCGCCATCTAGTGGTGCCAGTGCTGAACTGTCTACAGCAGAATGTATGAGGAGCCGGGAGCAGCGTCATCTAGTGGTGTCAGTGCTGAACTGTCTACAGCAGAATGTATGAGGAGCCAGGAGCAGCGCCATCTAGTGGTGTCAGTGCTGAACTGTCTACAGCAGAATGTATGAGGAGCCGGGAGCAGCGCCATCTAGTGGTGTCAGTGATGAACTGTCTACAGCAGAATGTATGAGGAGCCGGGAGCAGCGCCATCTAGTGGTGTCAGTGCTGAACTGTCTACAGCAGAGTGCATGAGGAGCCAGGAGCAGCGCCGTCTAGTGGTGTCAGTGCTGAACTGTCTACCGCGGAGTGTATGAGGAGCCGGGAGCAGCGCCATCTAGTGGTGTCAGTGCTGAACTGTCTACAGCAGAGTGTATGAGGAGCTGGGAGCAGCGCCATCTAGTGGTGTCAGTGCTGAACTGTCTACAGAAGAATGTATGAGGAGCCGGGAGCAGCGCCATCTAGTGGTGTCAGTGCTGAACTGTCTACCGCGGAGTGTATGAGGAGCAGGGAGCAGCGCCATCTAGTGGTGCCAGTGCTGAACTGTCTACAGCAGAATGTATGAGGAGCCTGAAGCAGCGCCATCTAGTGGTGTCAGTGCGGAACTGTCTACAGCAGAATGTATGAGGAGCCGGGAGCAGCGTCATCTAGTGGTGTCAGTGCTGAACTGTCTACAGCAGAGTGTATGAGGAGGCGGGAGCAGCGCCATCTAGTGGTGTCAGTGCTGAACTGTCTACAGCAGAGTGTAGGAGGAGCCGGGAGCAGCGCCATATAGTGGTGTCAGTGTTGAAGTGTCTACAGCGGAGTGTGTGAGGAGCCGGAAGCAGCGCCATCTAGTGGTGGCAGTGCTGAACTGTCTACAGCTGAGAGTATGAGGAGCCGGGAGCAGCGCCATCTAGTGTTGTCAGTGCTGAACTGTCTACAGCAGAATGTATGAGGAGCCGGGAGCAGCGCCATCTAGTGGTGTCAGTGCTGAACTGTCTACAGCAGAATGTATGAGGAGCCGGGAGCAGCGTCATCTAGTGGTGTCAGTGCTGAACTGTCTACAGCAGAGTGTGTGAGGAGCCAGGAGCAGCGCCATCTAATGGTGGCAGTGCGGAACTGTCTACAGCAGAATGTATGATGAGCCGGGAGCAGCGTCGTCTAGTGGTGTCAGCGCTGAATTGTCTACAGCAGAATGTATGAGGAGCCGGGAGCAGCGCCATCTAGTGGTGTCAGTGCTGAACTGTCTACAGCAGAATGTATGAGGAGCCAGGAGCAGTGCCATCTAGTGGTGTCTGTGCTGAACTGTCTACAGCAGAAAGTATGAGAAGTCGAGAGCAACGCCATCTAGTGGTGGCAATGCTGAACTGTCTACAGCAGTGTGTATGAGGAGCAGGCAGCAGTGCCATCTAGTGGTGTCAGTGCTGAACTGTCTACAGCAGAATGTATGAGGAGCCGGGAGCAGCGACATCTAGTGGTGCCAGGGCTGAACTGTCTACAGCAGAATGTATGAGGAGCCGCGAGCAGCGCCATCTAGTGGTGTCAGTGCTGAACTGTCTACAGCAGAGTGTATGAGGAGCCGGGAGCAGCGCCATCTAGTGGTGTCAGTGCTGAACTGTCTACAGCAGAGTGCATGAGGAGTCGGGAGCAGCGCCATCTAGTGGTGTCAGTGCTGAACTCTCTACAGAAGAATGTATGAGGAGCCGGAAGCAGCGCCATCTAGTGGTGTCAGTGCTGAACTGTCTACAGCAGAGTGTATGAGGAGCCGGGAGCAGCGCCATCTAGTGGTGTCAGTGCTGAACTGTCTACAGCAGAGTGTCTGAGGAGCCGGGAACAGCGTCATCTAGTGGTGTCAGTGCTGAACTGTCTACAGTATAGTGTATGAGGAGCCGGGAGCAGCGCCATCTAGTGCTGGCAGTGCTGAACTGTCTACAGCGGAGAGTGTGAGGAGCCGGGAGCAGCGCCATCTAGTGGTGTCAGTGCTGAACTGTCTACAGCTGATTGTAGGAGGAGACGGGAGCAGCGCCATCTAGTGGTGTCAGTGCTGAACTGTTTACAGCGGAGAGGGTGAGGAGCCGGGAGCAGCACCATCTAGTGGTGGCAGTGCTGAACTGTCTACAGCTGAGAGTATGAGGAGCCGGGAGCAGCGCCATCTAGTGGTGTCAGTGCTGAACTGTCTACAGCAGAATGTATGAGGAGCCGGGAGCAGCGTCATCTAGTGGTGTCAGTGCTGAACTGTCTACAGCAGAATGTATGAGGAGCCAGGAGCAGCGCCATCTAGTGGTGTCAGTGCTGAACTGTCTAGAGCAGAGTGTGTGAAGAGCCAGGAGTAGCGCCATCTTGTGGTGTCAGTGCTGAACTGTCTAGAGCAGAGTGTGTGAAGAGCCAGGAGCAGCGCCATCTAGTGGTGTCAGTGCTGAACTGTCTACAGCAGAATGTATGAGGAGCCAGGAGCAGCGCCATCTAGTGGTGTCAGTGCTGAACTGTCTACAGCAGAATGTATGAGGAGCCGGGAGCAGCGCCATCTAGTGGTGTCAGTGATGAACTGTCTACAGCAGAATGTATGAGGAGCCGGGAGCAGCGCCATCTAGTGGTGTCAGTGCTGAACTGTCTACCGCGGAGTGTATGAGGAGCCGGGAGCAGCGCCATCTAGTGGTGTCAGTGGTGAACTGTCTACAGCAGAGTGTGTGAGGAGCCGGGAGCAGCGCCATCTAGTGGTGTCAGTGCTGAACTGTCTACAGCAGAGTGTATGAGGAGCCAGGAGAAGCGCCATCTAGTGGTGGCAGTGCTGAACTGTCTACAGCTGAATGTATGAGGAGCCGGGAGCAGCGCCATCTAGTGATGTCAGTGCTGAACTGTCTACAGCAGAGTGTATGAGGAGCCGGGAGCAGCGCCATCTAGTGGTGGCAGTGCTGAACTGTCTACAGCAGAGTGCATGAGGAGCCAGGAGCACCGCCATCTAGTGGTGTCAGTGCTGAACTGTCTACAGCAGAGTGTATGAGGAGCCGGGAGCAGCGCCATCTAGTGGTGTCAGTGCTGAACTGTCTTCCGTGGAGTGTATGAGGAGCCAGAAGCAGCGCCATCTAGTGGTGGCAGTGCTGAACTGTCTACAGCAGAGTGTATGAGGAGCCGGGAGTAGCGCCATCTAGTGGTGTCAGTGCTGAACTGTCTACAGCAGAATGTATGAGGAGCCAGGAGCAGCGCCATCTAGTGGTGTCAGTGCTGAACTGTCTACAGCAGAGTGTATGAGGAGGCGGGAGCAGCGCCATCTAGTGGTGTCAGTGCTGAACTGTCTACAGCAGAATGTATGAGGACAGGGAGAACCACCATCTAGTGGTGTCAGTGTTGAACAGTCTACAGCAGAGTGTATGAGGAGCCGGGAGCAGCGCCATCTAGTGGTGACAGTGCTGAACTGTCTACAGCAGAATGTATGAGGACCGGGAGAACCACCATCTAGTGGTGTTAGTGCTGAACTATCTACAGCAGAGTGTATGAGGAGCCAGGAGCAGCGCCATCTAGTGGTGTCAGTGCTGAACTGTCTACAGCAGAGTGCATGAGGAGCCAGGAGCATCGCCATCTAGTGGTGTCAGTGCTGAACTGTCTACAGCAGAATGTATGAGGAGCCGGGATAACCACCATCTAGTGGTGTCAGTGCTGAACTGTCTACAGCAGAGTGTGTGAGTAGCCGGGAGCAGCGCCATCTAGTGGTGTCAGTGCTGAACTGTCTACAGCATAGTGAATGAGGAGCCGGTAGCAGCGCCATCTAGTGGTGGCAGTGCTGAACTGTCTACCGCGGAGTGTATGAGGAGCCGGGAGCAGCTCCATCTAGTCGTGTCAGTGCTGAACTGTCTACAGCATAGTGAATGAGGAGCCGGGAGCAGCGCCATCTAGTGGTGTCAGTGCTGAACTGTCTACAGCAGAGTGTATGAGGAGCCAGGAGAAGCGCCATCTAGTGGTGTCAGTGCTGAACTGTCTACCGCAGAGTGTATGAGGAGCTGGGAGCAGCGCCATCTAGTGGTGTCAGTGCTGAACTGTCTACAGCAGAGTGTATGAGGAGCCGGGAGCAGCGCCATCTAGTGGTGTCAGTGCTGAATTGTCTACAGCAGAATGTATGAGGAGCCAGGAGCAGCGCCATCTAGTGGTGTCACTGCTGAACTGTCTACAGCAGAATGTATGAGGAGCCGGGAGCAGCGTCATCTAGTGGTGTCAGTGCTGAACTGTCTACAGCAGAGTGTATGAGGAGCCGGGAGCAGCACCATCTAGTGGTGTCAGTGCTGAACTGTCTACAGCGGAATGTATGAGGAGCCGGGAGCAGCGCCATCTAGTGGTGTGAGTGCTAAACTGTCTACAGCAGAGTGTATGAGGAGCCGGAAGCAGCGCCATCTAGTGGTGTCAGTGCTGAACTGTCTACAGCAGAATGTATAAGGAGCCAGGAGCAGCGCCATCTAGTGGTGTAAGTGCTGAACTGTCTACAGCAGAGTGTATGAGGAGCCGGGAGCTGCGCCATCTAGTGGTGTCAGTGCTGTACTGTCTACAGCAGAGTGTATGAGGAGCCGGGAGCAGCGCCATCTAGTGGCGTCAGTGCTGAACTGTCTACAGCAGAATGTATGAGGAGCCGGGAGCAGCACCATCTAGTGGTGTCAGTGCTGAACTGTCTACAGCAGAATGTATGAGGAGCCGGGAGCAGCGCCATCTAGTGGTGTCAGTGCTGAACTGTCTACAGCAGAATGTATGAGGAGCCAGGAGCAGCGCCATCTAGTGGTGTAAATGCTGAACTGTATACAGCAGAGTGTATGAGTCGGGAGCAGCGCCATCTAGTGGTGTCAGTGCTGAACTGTCTACAGCAGAGTGTATGAGGAGCCGGGAGCAGCGCCATCTAGTGGTGTCAGTGCTGAACTGTCTACAGCAGAATGTATGAGGAGCCGGGAGCAGCGCCATCTAGTGGTGTCAGTGCTGAACTGTCTACCGCGGAGTGTATGAGGAGCAGGGAGCAGCGCCATCTAGTGGTGCCAGTGCTGAACTGTCTACAGCAGAGTGTATGAGGAGCCGGGAGCAGCTCCATCTAGTGGTGTCAGTGCTGAACTGTCTACAGCAGAATGTATGAGGAGCCTGGAGCAGTGCCATCTAGTGGTGTCAGTGCTGAACTGTCTACAGGAGATTGTATGCGGAATGGGAGCAGCGCCATCTAGTGGTGTCAGTGCTGAACTGTCTTACAGCAGAATGTATGAGGAGCCGGGAGCAGCGCCATCTAGTGGTGTCAGTGCGGAACTGTCTACAGCAGAATGTATGATGAGCCGGGAGCAGCGCCATCTAGTGGTGGCAGTGCTGAACTGTCTACAGCAGAGTGCATGAGAAGCCAGGAGCACCGCCATCTAGTGGTGTCAGTGCTGAACTGTCTACAGCAGAGTGTATGAGGAGCCGGGAGCAGTGCCATCTAGTGGTGTCAGTGCTGAACTGTCTTCCGTGGAGTGTATGAGGAGCCAGAAGCAGCGCCATCTAGTGGTGGCAGTGCTGAACTGTCTACAGCAGAGTGTATGAGGAGCCGGGAGTAGCGCCATCTAGTGGTGTCAGTGCTGAACTGTCTACAGCAGAATGTATGAGGAGCCAGGAGCAGCGCCATCTAGTGGTGTCAGTGCTGAACTGTCTACAGCAGAGTGTATGAGGAGGCGGGAGCAGCGCCATCTAGTGGTGTCAGTGCTGAACTGTCTACAGCAGAATGTATGAGGACAGGGAGAACCACCATCTAGTGGTGTCAGTGTTGAACTGTCTACAGCAGAGTGTATGAGGAGCTGGGAGCAGCGCCATCTAGTGGTGACAGTGCTGAACTGTCTACAGCAGAATGTATGAGGAGCGGGAGAACCACCATCTAGTGGTGTTAGTGCTGAACTATCTACAGCAGAGTGTATGAGGAGCCAGGAGCAGCGCCATCTAGTGGTGTCAGTGCTGAACTGTCTACAGCAGAGTGCATGAGGAGCCAGGAGCATCGCCATCTAGTGGTGTCAGTGCTGAACTGTCTACAGCAGAATGTATGAGGAGCCGGGATAACCACCATCTAGTGGTGTCAGTGCTGAACTGTCTACAGCAGAGTGTGTGAGTAGCCGGGAGCAGCGCCATCTAGTGGTGTCAGTGCTGAACTGTCTACAGCATAGTGAATGAGGAGTCGGGAGCAGCGCCATCTAGTGGTGTCAGTGCTGAACTGTCTACCGCGGAGTGTATGAGGAGCCGGGAGCAGCTCCATCTAGTCGTGTCAGTGCTGAACTGTCTACAGCATAGTGAATGAGGAGCCGGGAGCAGCGCCATCTAGTGGTGTCAGTGCTGAACTGTCTACAGCAGAGTGTATGAGGAGCCAGGAGAAGCGCCATCTAGTGGTGTCAGTGCTGAACTGTCTACCGCAGAGTGTATGAGGAGCTGGGAGCAGCGCCATCTAGTGGTGTCAGTGCTGAACTGTCTACAGCAGAGTGTATGAGGAGCCGGGAGCAGCGCCATCTAGTGGTGTCAGTGCTGAATTGTCTACAGCAGAATGTATGAGAAGCCAGGAGCAGCGCCATCTAGTGGTGTCACTGCTGAACTGTCTACAGCAGAATGTATGAGGAGCCGGGAGCAGCGTCATCTAGTGGTGTCAGTGCTGAACTGTCTACAGCGGAATGTATGAGGAGCCGGGAGCAGCGCCATCTAGTGGTGTGAGTGCTAAACTGTCTACAGCAGAGTGTATGAGGAGCCGGAAGCAGCGCCATCTAGTGGTGTCAGTGCTGAACTGTCTACAGCAGAATGTATGAGGAGCCAGGAGCAGCGCCATCTAGTGGTGTAAGTGCTGAACTGTCTACAGCAGAGTGTATGAGGAGCCGGGAGCTGCGCCATCTAGTGGTGTCAGTGCTGTACTGTCTACAGCAGAGTGTATGAGGAGCCGGGAGCAGCGCCATCTAGTGGCGTCAGTGCTGAACTGTCTACAGCAGAATGTATGAGGAGCCGGGAGCAGCACCATCTAGTGGTGTCAGTGCTGAACTGTCTACAGCAGAATGTATGAGGAGCCGGGAGCAGCGCCATCTAGTGGTGTCAGTGCTGAACTGTCTACAGCAGAATGTATGAGGAGCCAGGAGCAGCGCCATCTTGTGGTGTAAATGCTGAACTGTATACAGCAGAGTGTATGATGAGTCGGGAGCAGCGCCATCTAGTGGTGTCAGTGCTGAACTGTCTACAGCAGAGTGTATGAGGAGCCGGGAGCAGCGCCATCTAGTGGTGTCAGTGCTGAACTGTCTACAGCAGAATGTATGAGGAGCCGGGAGCAGCGCCATCTAGTGGTGTCAGTGCTGAACTGTCTACCGCGGAGTGTATGAGGAGCAGGGAGCAGCGCCATCTAGTGGTGCCAGTGCTGAACTGTCTACAGCAGAGTGTATGAGGAGCCGGGAGCAGCTCCATCTAGTGGTGTCAGTGCTGAACTGTCTACAGCAGAATGTATGAGGAGCCTGGAGCAGTGCCATCTAGTGGTGTCAGTGCTGAACTGTCTACAGTAGATTGTATGCGGAACGGGAGCAGCGCCATCTAGTGGTGTCAGTGCTGAACTGTCTTACAGCAGAATGTATGAGGAGCCGGGAGCAGCGCCATCTAGTGGTGTCAGTGCGGAACTGTCTACAGCAGAATGTATGATGAGCCGGGAGCAGCGTCATCTAGTGGTGTCAGTGCTGAACTGTCTACAGCAGAGTGTATGAGGAGGCGGGAGCAGCGCCATCTAGTGGTGTCAGTGCTGAACTGTCTACAGCAGAGTGTAGGAGGAGCCGGGAGCAGCGCCATATAGTGGTGTCAGTGTTGAAGTGTCTACAGCGGAGTGTGTGAGGAGCCGGAAGCAACGCCATCTAGTGGTGGCAGTGCTGAATTGTCTACAGCTGAGAGTATGAGGAGCCGGGAGCAGCGCCATCTAGTGTTGTCAGTGCTGAACTGTCTACAGCAGAATGTATGAGGAGCCGGGAGCAGCGCCATCTAGTGGTGTCAGTGCTGAACTGTCTACAGCAGAATGTATGAGGAGCCGGGAGCAGCGTCATCTAGTGGTGTCAGTGCTGAACTGTCTACAGCAGAGTGTGTGAGGAGCCAGGAGCAGCGCCATCTAATGGTGGCAGTGCGGAACTGTCTACAGCTGAGAGTATGAGGAGCCCGGAGCAGCGCCATCTAGTGGTGTCAGTGCTGAACTGTCTACAGCAGAATGTATGATGAGCCGGGAGCAGCGTCATCTAGTGGTGTCAGTGCTGAACTGTCTACAGAAGAATGTATGAGGAGCCAGGAGCAGTGCCATCTAGTGGTGTCAGTGCTGAACTGTCTACAGCAGAAAGTATGAGAAGTCGAGAGCAACGCCATCTAGTGGTGTCAATGCTGAACTGTCTACAGCAGAATGTATGAGGAGCCGGGAGCAGCGACATCTAGTGGTGCCAGGGCTGAACTGTCTACAGCAGAATGTATGAGGAGCCGGGAGCAGCGCCTTCTAGTGGTGCCAGGGCTGAACTGTCTACAGCAGAATGTATGAGGAGCCGGGAGCAGCGCCTTCTAGTAGTGTCAGTGCTGAACTGTCTACAGCAGAGTGTATGAGGAGCCGGGAGCAGCGCCATCTAGTGGTGTCAGTGCTGAACTGTCTACAGCAGAGTGCATGAGGAGTCGGGAGCAGCGCCATCTAGTGGTGGCAGTGCTGAACTCTCTACAGCAGAATGTATGAGGAGCCAGGAGCAGCGCCATCTAGTGGTGTCAGTGCTGAACTGTCTACAGCAGAGTGTATGAGGAGCCGGGAGCAGCGCCATCTAGTGGTGTCAGTGCTGAACTGTCTACAGCAGAGTGTATGAGGAGCAGGGAGCAGCGTCATCTAGTGGTGTCAGTGCTGAACTGTCTACAGTATAGTGTATGAGGAGCCGGGAGCAGCGCCATCTAGTGCTGGCAGTGCTGAACTGTCTACAGCGGAGAGTGTGAGAAGCCGGGAGCAGCGCCATCTAGTGGTGTCAGTGCTGAACTGTCTACAGCTGATTGTAGGAGGAGACGGGAGCAGCGCCATCTAGTGGTGTCAGTGCTGAACTGTTTACAGCGGAGAGGGTGAGGAGCCGGGAGCTGCACCATCTAGTGGTGGCAGTGCTGAACTGTCTACAGCTGAGAGTATGAGGAGCCGGGAGCAGCGCCATCTAGTGGTGTCAGTGCTGAACTGTCTACAGCAGAATGTATGAGGAGCCGGGAGCAGCGTCATCTAGTGGTGTCAGTGCTGAACTGTCTACAGCAGAATGTATGAGGAGCCAGGAGTAGCGCCATCTAGTGGTGCCAGTGCTGAACTGTCTAGAGCAGAGTGTGTGAAGAGCCAGGAGCAGCGCCATCTTGTGGTGTCAGTGCTGAACTGTCTAGAGCAGAGTGTGTGAAGAGCCAGGAGCAGCGCCATCTAGTGGTGTCAGTGCGGAACTGTCTACAGCAGAGTGTGTGAGGAGCCACCAGCAGCGCCATCTAGTGGTGTCAGTGCTGAACTGTCTACAGCAGAATGTATGAGGAGCCAGGAGCAGCGCCATCTAGTGGTGTCAGTGCTGAACTGTCTACAGCGGAATGTATGAGGAGCCGGGATCAGCGCCATCTAGTGGTGTCAGTGATGAACTGTCTACAGCAGAATGTATGAGGAGCCGGGAGCAGCGCCATCTAGTGGTGTCAGTGCTGAACTGTCTACAGCAGAGTGTATGAGGAGCCGGGAGCAGCGCCATCCAGTGGTGTCAGTGCTGAACTGTCTACAGCAGAGTGTATGAGGAGCCGGGAGCAGCGCCATCTAGTGGTGTCAGTGCTGAACTGTCTACAGCAGAGTGTATGAGGAGCCGGGAGCAGCTCCATCTAGTGGTGTCAGTGCTGAATTGTCTACAGCAGAATGTATGAGGAGCCAGGAGCAGCGCCATCTAGTGGTGTCAGTGCGGAACTGTCTACAGCAGAGTGTATGAGGAGCCGGGAGCAGCGCCATCTAGTGGAGTCAGTGCTGAGCTGTCTACAGCAGAATGTATGAAGAGCCAGGAGCAGCGCCATCTAGTGGTGTCAGTGCTGAACTGTCTACAGCTGAGTGTATGAGGAGCCGGGAGCAGCGCCATCTAGTGGTGTCGGTGCTGAACTGTCTACAGCAGATTGTATGAGGAGCCGGGAGCAGCGCCATCTAGTGGTGTCAGTGCTGAACTGTCTACAGCAGAATGTATGACGAGCCAGGAGCAGCGCCATCTAGTGGTGTCAGTGCTGAACTGTCTACAGCAGAATGTATGAGGAGCCAGGAGCAGCGCCATCTAGTGGTGTCAGTGCTGAACTGTCTACAGCAGAATGTATGAGGAGCTGGGAGCAGCGCCATCTAGTGGTGTCAGTGCTGAACTGTCTACAGCAGAATGTATGAGGAGCCGGGAGCAGCGCCATCTAGTGGTGTCAGTGCTGAACTGTCTACAGCAGAGTGTATGAGGAGCAGGGAGCAGCGCCATCTAGTGGTGTCAGGGCTGAACTGTCTACAGAAGAGTGTATGAGGAGCCGGGATTAGCGCCATCTAGTGGTGTCAGTGCTGAACTGTCTACAGCAGAATATATGAGCAGCCGGGAGCAGCGCCATCTAGTGGTGTCAGTGCTGAACTGTCTACAGCAGAGTGTATGAGGAGCCGGGAGCAGCGCCATCTAGTGGTGTCAGTGCTGAACTGTCTACAGCAGAGTGTATGAGGAGCCGGGAGCAGCTCCATCTATTGGTGTCAGTGCTGAGTTGTCTACAGCAGAATGTATGAGGAGCCAGGAGCAGCGCCATCTAGTGGTGTCAGTGCGGAACTGTCTACAGCAGAGTGTATGAGAAGCCGGGAGCAGCGCCATCTAGTGGTGTCAGTGCTGAACTGTCTACAGCAGAGTGTATGAGGAGCCGGGAGCAGCGCCATCTAGTGGTGCCAGTGCTGAACTGTCTACAGCTGAGTGTATGAGGAGCCGGGAGCAGCGCCATCTAGTGGTGTCAGTGCTGAACTGTCTACAGCGGAATGTATGAGGAGCCGGGAGCAGCACCATCTAGTGGTGTGACTGCTGAACTGTCTACAGCAGAATGTATGAGTAGCCTGGAGCAGCGCCATCTAGTGGTGGCAGTGCTGAACTGTCTACAGCAGAGTGTATGAGGAGCCGGGAGCAGCACCATCTAGTGGTGACAGTGCTGAACTGTCTACAGCAGAATGTATGAGGAGCCGGGAGCAGCGCCATATAGAGGTGCCAGTGCTGAACTGTCTAGAGCAGAGTGTGTGAGGAGCCAGGAGCAGCGCCATCTAGTGGTGTCAGTGCTGAACTGTCTACAGCAGAATGTATGAGGAGCCAGGAGCAGCGCCATCTAGTGGTGTCAGTGCTGAACTGTCTACAGCAGAATGTATGAGCAGCCGGGAGCAGCGCCATCTAGTGGTGTCAGTGCTGAACTGTCTACAGCAGAATGTATGAGGAGCCGGGAGCAGCGCCATCTAGTGGTGTCAGTGCTGAACTGTCTACAGCAGAGTGTATGAGGAGCAGGGAGCAGCGCCATCTAGAGGTGTCAGTGCTGAACTGTCTACAGCAGAGTGTATGAGGAGCCGGGAGCAGCGCCATCTAGTGGTGACAGTGCTGAACTGTCTACAGCAGAATGTATGAGGAGACGGGAGCAGCGCCATATAGAGGTGCCAGTGCTGAACTGTCTAGAGCAGAGTGTGTGAAGAGCCAGGAGCAGCGCCATCTAGTGGTGTCAGTGCTGAACTGTCTAGAGCAGAGTGTGTGAAGAGCCAGGAGCAGCGCCATCTAGTGGTGCCAGTGCTGAACTGTCTACAGCAGAGTGTGTGAGGAGCCAGGAGCAGCGCCATCTAGTGGTGTCAGTGCTGAACTGTCTACAGCAGAATGTATGAGGAGCCAGGAGCAGCGCCATCTAGTGGTGTCAGTGCTGAACTGTCTACAGCAGAATGTATGAGCAGCCGGGAGCAGCGCCATCTAGTGGTGTCAGTGCTGAACTGTCTACAGCAGAATGTATGAGGAGCTGGGAGCAGCGCCATCTAGTGGTGTCAGTGCTGAACTGTCTACAGCAGAGTGTATGAGGAGCAGGGAGCAGCGCCATCTAGAGGTGTCAGTGCTGAACTGTCTACAGCAGAGTGTATGAGGAGCCGGGAGCAGCGCCATCTAGTGGTGACAGTGCTGAACTGTCTACAGCAGAATGTATGAGGAGACGGGAGCAGCGCCATATAGAGGTGCAAGTGCTGAACTGTCTAGAGCAGAGTGTGTGAAGAGCAGGGAGCAGCGCCATCTAGTGGTGTCAGTGCTGAACTGTCTACCGCGGAGTGTATGAGGAGCAGGGAGCATCGCCATCTAGTGGTGCCAGTGCTGAACTGTCTACAGCCGACTGTATGAGGAGCCAGGAGCAGCTCCATCTAGTGGTGTCAGTGCTGAACTTTCTACAGCAGAATGTATGAGGAGCCTGGAGCAGCGCCATCTAGTGGTGTCATTGCTGAACTGTCTACAGCAGAGTGTATGAGGAGCCGGGAGCAGCGCCATCTAGTGGCGTCAGTGCTGAACTGTCTACAGCAGAGTGTAGGAGGAGCCGGGAGCAGCGCCATCTAGTGGTGGCAGTGCTGAACTGTCCAGAGCAGAGTGTATGAGGAGCCGGGAGCAGCGCCATCTAGTGGTGTCAGTGCTGAACTGTCTACAGCAGAGTGTGTGAGGAGCCAGGAGCAGCGCCATCTAGTGGTGCCAGTGCTGAACTGTCTACAGCAGAGGTCCCCAACCTTTTTTGCACCAGGGACCGGCTTTAAGCAAGACCAGTTTTCCATGGCCCGGTGGGGGTGGGGGCGGGGCTTTGGTCATATGGGGGTGGGGTTATGGAGGGGTGGAGCTGTATGGGGAGGATGCTGGCGGGACCTCGGTGTACAGCGCTAAGTAGCAGCATTGTACATTGAGCGTCAGTGTATACAGCGCTGCTGCTTAGCAGCGCTACACACTGAACACCGGTACCGGGAGCCGCGTCACTGAAGCCAGTCTGCCGCCCCACCCCGTCAGGAACACACCATGCTGTGCAGGAGGGCCGCGTCACTAAGACCCGCCCGACGCCCCACCCCGTCCTGCATAATGTTCTCTGCCGGGAGCTGCGAGCTGTCACGGCTATGGCAGAAAACATTATAAATCCACACAGAGCGAGTCTGACCAGGCGCAGGGCCGCGGAGCTAGCTGTCAGCGGCAGGGCCGGCTCCAGGTTTTTCTGGGCCCCGGGCGAAAGAGTCTCAGTGGGCCCATTTAACACATACCACGATTCATGATGCAGAGATACGGCGGAGAAATATATATATATATAGTACAATGCAAAGATTTCACTTCATGAGTGATATCTATTGTAAATTCCACAATAGCTCAGAAACCGGTGAATCGCTCCACACAGAATAGTGGCCCCCATATAAGGCTCCATACGGAATACTGGTCCCCATATAACGCCCATACGGAATACTGGCCCCCATATAACGCTTCATATGGAATACTGGCCCCCATATAAGGCCCCATACGGAATACTTGCCCCCATATAAGGCCCCATACGGAATACTTGCCCCCATATAAGGCCCCATACGGAATACTTGCCCCCATATAAGGCCCCATACGGAATACTGGCCCCCATATAAGACCCCATACGGAATACTGGCCCCCATATAAGACCCCATACGGAATACTGGCCCCCATATAAGACCCCATACGGAATACTGGCCCCCATATAAGGCTCCATACAGAATACTGGCCCCCATATAACGCTCCATACAGGATACTGGCCCCCATATAACGCTCCATACAGGATACCGGTCCCCATATAATGCTGCATGCAGGCTGTTACCCCCCACATAATGCCCCATACAGGCTGTCCCCCCCTTATAATGCTCCATGCAGGCTGTTACCCCCCACATAATGCCCCATACAGGCTGCCCCCCCTCTTTATAATGCCCCATGCAGGCTGTCACCCCTCCTCTTTATACTGCCCCATGCAGGCTGTCACCCCTCCTCTTTATAATGCTCCATGCAGGCTGTCACCCCTCCTCTTTATACTGCCCCATGCAGGCTGTCACCCCTCCTCTTTATACTGCCCCATGCAGGCTGTCACCCCTCCTCTTTATACTGCCCCATGCAGGATGTCACCCCTCCTCTTTATACTGCCCCATGCAGGCTGTCACCCCTCCTCTTTATACTGCCCCATGCAGGCTGTCACCCCTCCTCTTTATACTGCCCCATGCAGGCTGTCACCCCTCCTCTTTATACTGCCCCATGCAGGATGTCACCCCTCCTCTTTATACTGCCCCATGCAGGCTGTCACCCCTCCTCTTTATACTGCCCCATGCAGGCTGTCACCCCTCCTCTTTATACTGCCCCATGCAGGCTGTCACCCCTCCTCTTTATACTGCCCCATGCAGGCTGTCACCCCTCCTCTTTATAATGCCCCATGCAGGATGTCCCCCCCTCTCTTTATAATGCCCCGTGCAGGCTGTTCCCCACCTTATAATGACCCATGCAGGCTGGTCCCCACCTTATAATGCCCCATGCAGGCTGTCACCCCTCCTCATTATAATGCCCCAAGCAGGAATGCCCCCCTCTTTATAATGCCCCATGCAGGCTGGTCCCCACCTTATAATGCCCCATGCAGGCTGTCACCCCTCCTCATTATAATGCCCCAAGCAGGAATCCCCCCCTCTTTATAATGCCCCATGCAGGCTGTTCCCCACCTTATAATGCCCCATGCAGGCTGTCACCCCTCCTCTTTATAATGCCCCATGCAGGATGCCCCCCCTCCCCTCTTTATACTGCCCCATGCCTCCATACATTAAAAAAAAAAAAAATCAAATACTCACCTCCCTTCTCCTCACCTGCTGCCCGCCGCTCGCTGCTCGGCTCCGAACTCCAGCGTTGTCGTTTCTTCCCGCTCAGCGCTCCCTGTGACGGCTCAGGGGAGGGCGCGGTGTAAAGACGTCACCGCGCCCTCTGACCTGAGACGTCACAGGGAGCGCAGAGCAGGAAGACAGCTGATCTGCGGAGGCACGGGGAGAGGTAAGTATCCAGCTGACGGGGCCCTGAGCAAGCGGCGGAGAAGGGCGGGCGCTGACACCGCTCTCCTCCGCCCATAGCCCAGCGGGGTGCGCGACCGCCAGTGGGCCCCTCTGCCTGCTCAGAGCCCCGGCATTTGCCCGGGTGCTGACGCCGGCCCTGGTCAGCGGCGCCGCGGACCGGCTGAAAAAACCCAACGGCCTGGTCCTGGTCCGCGGACCGGCGGTTGGGGACCTCTGGTCTACAGCAGAGTGTATGAGGAGCCGGGAGCAGCGCCATCTAGTGGTGCCAGTGCTGAACTGTCTACAGCAGAATGTATGAGGAGCCGGGAGCAGCGCCATCTAGTGGTGTCAGTGCTGAACTGTCTACAGCAGAGTGTATGAGGAGCCGGGAGCAGCTCCATCTAGTGGTGTCAGTGCTGAACTGTCTACAGCAGAATGTATGAGGAGCCAGGAGTAGCGCCATCTAGTGGTGTCAGTGCGGAACTGTCTACAGCAGAGTGTATGAGGAGCCGGGAGCAGCGCCATCTAGTGGTGTCAGTGCTGAACTGTCTACAGCAGAGTGTATGAGGAGCCGGGAGCAGCTTCATCTAGTGGTGTCAGTGCTGAACTGTCTAGAACAGAGTGTGTGAGGAGCCAGGAGCAGCGCCATCTAGTGGTGACAGTGCTGAACTGTCTACAGCAGAATGTATGAGGAGCCAGGAGCAGCGCCATCTAGTGGTGTCAGTGCTGAACTGTCTACAGCAGAGTGTGTGAGGAGCCAGGAGCTGCACCATCTAGTGGTGTCAGTGCTGAACTGTCTACAGCAGAATGTAGGAGGAGCCAGGAGCAGCGCCATCTAATGGTGTCAGTGCTGAACTGTCTACAGCAGAATGTATGAGGAGCCGGGAGCAGCGCCATCTAGTGGTGTCAGTGCTGAACTGTCTACAGCAGAATGTATGAGGAGCCGGGAGCAGCGCCATCTAGTGGTGTCAGTGCTGAACTGTCTACAGCAGAGTGTATGAGGAGCAGGGAGCAGCGCCATCTAGTGGTGTCAGTGCTGAACTGTCTACAGCAGAGTGTATGAGGAGCCAGGAGCAGCGCCATCTAGTGGTGTCAGTGCTGAACTGTCTACAGCAGAATGTATGAGGAGCCGGGAGCAGCGCCATCTAGTGGTGTCAATGCTGAACTGTCTACAGCAGAGTGTATGAGGAGCCGAGAGCAGCGCCATCTAGTGGTGTCAGTGCTGAACTTTTTACAGCAGTGTGTATGAGGAGCCGGGAGCAGCGCCATCTAGTGGTGTCAGTGCTGAACTGTCTACAGCAGAGTGTATGAGGAGCCGGGAGCAGCGCCATCTAGTGGTGCCAGTGCTGAACTGTCTACAGCAGAGTGTATGAGGAGCCGGGAGCAGCGCCATCTAGTGGTGTCAGTGCTGAACTGTCTACAGCAGAGTGTAGGAGGAGCCGGGAGCAGCGCCATATAGTGGTGTCAGTGTTGAAGTGTCTACAGCGGAGTGTGTGAGGAGCCGGAAGCAGCGCCATCTAGTGGTGGCAGTGCTGAATTGTCTACAGCTGAGAGTATGAGGAGCCGGGAGCAGCGCCATCTAGTGTTGTCAGTGCTGAACTGTCTACAGCAGAATGTATGAGGAGCCGGGAGCAGCGCCATCTAGTGGTGTCAGTGCTGAACTGTCTACAGCAGAATGTATGAGGAGCCGGGAGCAGCGTCATCTAGTGGTGTCAGTGCTGAACTGTCTACAGCAGAGTGTGTGAGGAGCCAGGAGCAGCGCCATCTAATGGTGGCAGTGCGGAACTGTCTACAGCTGAGAGTATGAGGAGCCCGGAGCAGCGCCATCTAGTGGTGTCAGTGCTGAACTGTCTACAGCAGAATGTATGATGAGCCGGGAGCAGCGTCATCTAGTGGTGTCAGTGCTGAACTGTCTACAGCAGAATGTATGAGGAGCTGGGAGCAGCGCCATCTAGTGGTGTCAGTGCTGAACTGTCTACAGCAGAATGTATGAGGAGCCAGGAGCAGTGCCATCTAGTGGTGTCAGTGCTGAACTGTCTACAGCAGAAAGTATGAGAAGTCGAGAGCAACGCCATCTAGTGGTGTCAATGCTGAACTGTCTACAGCAGAATGTATGAGGAGCCGGGAGCAGCGACATCTAGTGGTGCCAGGGCTGAACTGTCTACAGCAGAATGTATGAGGAGCCGGGAGCAGCGCCTTCTAGTGGTGCCAGGGCTGAACTGTCTACAGCAGAATGTATGAGGAGCCGGGAGCAGCGCCTTCTAGTAGTGTCAGTGCTGAACTGTCTACAGCAGAGTGTATGAGGAGCCGGGAGCAGCGCCATCTAGTGGTGTCAGTGCTGAACTGTCTACAGCAGAGTGCATGAGGAGTCGGGAGCAGCGCCATCTAGTGGTGGCAGTGCTGAACTCTCTACAGCAGAATGTATGAGGAGCCAGGAGCAGCGCCATCTAGTGGTGTCAGTGCTGAACTGTCTACAGCAGAGTGTATGAGGAGCCGGGAGCAGCGCCATCTAGTGGTGTCAGTGCTGAACTGTCTACAGCAGAGTGTATGAGGAGCAGGGAGCAGCGTCATCTAGTGGTGTCAGTGCTGAACTGTCTACAGTATAGTGTATGAGGAGCCGGGAGCAGCGCCATCTAGTGCTGGCAGTGCTGAACTGTCTACAGCGGAGAGTGTGAGAAGCCGGGAGCAGCGCCATCTAGTGGTGTCAGTGCTGAACTGTCTACAGCTGATTGTAGGAGGAGACGGGAGCAGCGCCATCTAGTGGTGTCAGTGCTGAACTGTTTACAGCGGAGAGGGTGAGGAGCCGGGAGCTGCACCATCTAGTGGTGGCAGTGCTGAACTGTCTACAGCTGAGAGTATGAGGAGCCGGGAGCAGCGCCATCTAGTGGTGTCAGTGCTGAACTGTCTACAGCAGAATGTATGAGGAGCCGGGAGCAGCGTCATCTAGTGGTGTCAGTGCTGAACTGTCTACAGCAGAATGTATGAGGAGCCAGGAGTAGCGCCATCTAGTGGTGTCAGTGCTGAACTGTCTAGAGCAGAGTGTGTGAAGAGCCAGGAGCAGCGCCATCTTGTGGTGTCAGTGCTGAACTGTCTAGAGCAGAGTGTGTGAAGAGCCAGGAGCAGCGCCATCTAGTGGTGTCAGTGCGGAACTGTCTACAGCAGAGTGTGTGAGGAGCCAGGAGCAGCGCCATCTAGTGGTGTCAGTGCTGAACTGTCTACAGCAGAATGTATGAGGAGCCAGGAGCAGCGCCATCTAGTGGTGTCAGTGCTGAACTGTCTACAGCGGAATGTATGAGGAGCCGGGATCAGCGCCATCTAGTGGTGTCAGTGATGAACTGTCTACAGCAGAATGTATGAGGAGCCGGGAGCAGCGCCATCTAGTGGTGTCAGTGCTGAACTGTCTACAGCAGAGTGTATGAGGAGCCGGGAGCAGCGCCATCCAGTGGTGTCAGTGCTGAACTGTCTACAGCAGAGTGTATGAGGAGCCGGGAGCAGCGCCATCTAGTGGTGTCAGTGCTGAACTGTCTACAGCAGAGTGTATGAGGAGCCGGGAGCAGCTCCATCTAGTGGTGTCAGTGCTGAATTGTCTACAGCAGAATGTATGAGGAGCCAGGAGCAGCGCCATCTAGTGGTGTCAGTGCGGAACTGTCTACAGCAGAGTGTATGAGGAGCCGGGAGCAGCGCCATCTAGTGGAGTCAGTGCTGAGCTGTCTACAGCAGAATGTATGAAGAGCCAGGAGCAGCGCCATCTAGTGGTGTCAGTGCTGAACTGTCTACAGCTGAGTGTATGAGGAGCCGGGAGCAGCGCCATCTAGTGGTGTCGGTGCTGAACTGTCTACAGCAGATTGTATGAGGAGCCGGGAGCAGCGCCATCTAGTGGTGTCAGTGCTGAACTGTCTACAGCAGAATGTATGACGAGCCAGGAGCAGCGCCATCTAGTGGTGTCAGTGCTGAACTGTCTACAGCAGAATGTATGAGGAGCCAGGAGCAGCGCCATCTAGTGGTGTCAGTGCTGAACTGTCTACAGCAGAATGTATGAGGAGCTGGGAGCAGCGCCATCTAGTGGTGTCAGTGCTGAACTGTCTACAGCAGAATGTATGAGGAGCCGGGAGCAGCGCCATCTAGTGGTGTCAGTGCTGAACTGTCTACAGCAGAGTGTATGAGGAGCAGGGAGCAGCGCCATCTAGTGGTGTCAGGGCTGAACTGTCTACAGAAGAGTGTATGAGGAGCCGGGATTAGCGCCATCTAGTGGTGTCAGTGCTGAACTGTCTACAGCAGAATATATGAGCAGCCGGGAGCAGCGCCATCTAGTGGTGTCAGTGCTGAACTGTCTACAGCAGAGTGTATGAGGAGCCGGGAGCAGCGCCATCTAGTGGTGTCAGTGCTGAACTGTCTACAGCAGAGTGTATGAGGAGCCGGGAGCAGCTCCATCTATTGGTGTCAGTGCTGAGTTGTCTACAGCAGAATGTATGAGGAGCCAGGAGCAGCGCCATCTAGTGGTGTCAGTGCGGAACTGTCTACAGCAGAGTGTATGAGAAGCCGGGAGCAGCGCCATCTAGTGGTGTCAGTGCTGAACTGTCTACAGCAGAGTGTATGAGGAGCCGGGAGCAGCGCCATCTAGTGGTGCCAGTGCTGAACTGTCTACAGCTGAGTGTATGAGGAGCCGGGAGCAGCGCCATCTAGTGGTGTCAGTGCTGAACTGTCTACAGCGGAATGTATGAGGAGCCGGGAGCAGCACCATCTAGTGGTGTGACTGCTGAACTGTCTACAGCAGAATGTATGAGTAGCCTGGAGCAGCGCCATCTAGTGGTGGCAGTGCTGAACTGTCTACAGCAGAGTGTATGAGGAGCCGGGAGCAGCACCATCTAGTGGTGACAGTGCTGAACTGTCTACAGCAGAATGTATGAGGAGCCGGGAGCAGCGCCATATAGAGGTGCCAGTGCTGAACTGTCTAGAGCAGAGTGTGTGAGGAGCCAGGAGCAGCGCCATCTAGTGGTGTCAGTGCTGAACTGTCTACAGCAGAATGTATGAGGAGCCAGGAGCAGCGCCATCTAGTGGTGTCAGTGCTGAACTGTCTACAGCAGAATGTATGAGCAGCCGGGAGCAGCGCCATCTAGTGGTGTCAGTGCTGAACTGTCTACAGCAGAATGTATGAGGAGCCGGGAGCAGCGCCATCTAGTGGTGTCAGTGCTGAACTGTCTACAGCAGAGTGTATGAGGAGCAGGGAGCAGCGCCATCTAGAGGTGTCAGTGCTGAACTGTCTACAGCAGAGTGTATGAGGAGCCGGGAGCAGCGCCATCTAGTGGTGACAGTGCTGAACTGTCTACAGCAGAATGTATGAGGAGACGGGAGCAGCGCCATATAGAGGTGCCAGTGCTGAACTGTCTAGAGCAGAGTGTGTGAAGAGCCAGGAGCAGCGCCATCTAGTGGTGTCAGTGCTGAACTGTCTAGAGCAGAGTGTGTGAAGAGCCAGGAGCAGCGCCATCTAGTGGTGCCAGTGCTGAACTGTCTACAGCAGAGTGTGTGAGGAGCCAGGAGCAGCGCCATCTAGTGGTGTCAGTGCTGAACTGTCTACAGCAGAATGTATGAGGAGCCAGGAGCAGCGCCATCTAGTGGTGTCAGTGCTGAACTGTCTACAGCAGAATGTATGAGCAGCCAGGAGCAGCGCCATCTAGTGGTGTCAGTGCTGAACTGTCTACAGCAGAATGTATGAGGAGCTGGGAGCAGCGCCATCTAGTGGTGTCAGTGCTGAACTGTCTACAGCAGAGTGTATGAGGAGCAGGGAGCAGCGCCATCTAGAGGTGTCAGTGCTGAACTGTCTACAGCAGAGTGTATGAGGAGCCGGGAGCAGCGCCATCTAGTGGTGACAGTGCTGAACTGTCTACAGCAGAATGTATGAGGAGACGGGAGCAGCGCCATATAGAGGTGCAAGTGCTGAACTGTCTAGAGCAGAGTGTGTGAAGAGCAGGGAGCAGCGCCATCTAGTGGTGTCAGTGCTGAACTGTCTACCGCGGAGTGTATGAGGAGCAGGGAGCATCGCCATCTAGTGGTGCCAGTGCTGAACTGTCTACAGCCGACTGTATGAGGAGCCAGGAGCAGCTCCATCTAGTGGTGTCAGTGCTGAACTTTCTACAGCAGAATGTATGAGGAGCCTGGAGCAGCGCCATCTAGTGGTGTCATTGCTGAACTGTCTACAGCAGAGTGTATGAGGAGCCGGGAGCAGCGCCATCTAGTGGCGTCAGTGCTGAACTGTCTACAGCAGAGTGTAGGAGGAGCCGGGAGCAGCGCCATCTAGTGGTGGCAGTGCTGAACTGTCCAGAGCAGAGTGTATGAGGAGCCGGGAGCAGCGCCATCTAGTGGTGTCAGTGCTGAACTGTCTACAGCAGAGTGTGTGAGGAGCCAGGAGCAGCGCCATCTAGTGGTGCCAGTGCTGAACTGTCTACAGCAGAGGTCCCCAACCTTTTTTGCACCAGGGACCGGCTTTAAGCAAGACCAGTTTTCCATGGCCCGGTGGGGGTGGGGGCGGGGCTTTGGTCATATGGGGGTGGGGTTATGGAGGGGTGGAGCTGTATGGGGAGGATGCTGGCGGGACCTCGGTGTACAGCGCTAAGTAGCAGCATTGTACATTGAGCGTCAGTGTATACAGCGCTGCTGCTTAGCAGCGCTACACACTGAACACCGGTACCGGGAGCCGCGTCACTGAAGCCAGTCTGCCGCCCCACCCCGTCAGGAACACACCATGCTGTGCAGGAGGGCCGCGTCACTAAGACCCGCCCGACGCCCCACCCCGTCCTGCATAATGTTCTCTGCCGGGAGCTGCGAGCTGTCACGGCTATGGCAGAAAACATTATAAATCCACACAGAGCGAGTCTGACCAGGCGCAGGGCCGCGGAGCTAGCTGTCAGCGGCAGGGCCGGCTCCAGGTTTTTCTGGGCCCCGGGCGAAAGAGTCTCAGTGGGCCCATTTAACACATACCACGATTCATGATGCAGAGATACGGCGGAGAAATATATATATATATAGTACAATGCAAAGATTTCACTTCATGAGTGATATCTATTGTAAATTCCACAATAGCTCAGAAACCGGTGAATCGCTCCACACAGAATAGTGGCCCCCATATAAGGCTCCATACGGAATACTGGTCCCCATATAACGCCCATACGGAATACTGGCCCCCATATAACGCTTCATATGGAATACTGGCCCCCATATAAGGCCCCATACGGAATACTTGCCCCCATATAAGGCCCCATACGGAATACTTGCCCCCATATAAGGCCCCATACGGAATACTTGCCCCCATATAAGGCCCCATACGGAATACTGGCCCCCATATAAGACCCCATACGGAATACTGGCCCCCATATAAGACCCCATACGGAATACTGGCCCCCATATAAGACCCCATACGGAATACTGGCCCCCATATAAGGCTCCATACAGAATACTGGCCCCCATATAACGCTCCATACAGGATACTGGCCCCCATATAACGCTCCATACAGGATACCGGTCCCCATATAATGCTGCATGCAGGCTGTTACCCCCCACATAATGCCCCATACAGGCTGTCCCCCCCTTATAATGCTCCATGCAGGCTGTTACCCCCCACATAATGCCCCATACAGGCTGCCCCCCCTCTTTATAATGCCCCATGCAGGCTGTCACCCCTCCTCTTTATACTGCCCCATGCAGGCTGTCACCCCTCCTCTTTATAATGCTCCATGCAGGCTGTCACCCCTCCTCTTTATACTGCCCCATGCAGGCTGTCACCCCTCCTCTTTATACTGCCCCATGCAGGCTGTCACCCCTCCTCTTTATACTGCCCCATGCAGGATGTCACCCCTCCTCTTTATACTGCCCCATGCAGGCTGTCACCCCTCCTCTTTATACTGCCCCATGCAGGCTGTCACCCCTCCTCTTTATACTGCCCCATGCAGGCTGTCACCCCTCCTCTTTATACTGCCCCATGCAGGATGTCACCCCTCCTCTTTATACTGCCCCATGCAGGCTGTCACCCCTCCTCTTTATACTGCCCCATGCAGGCTGTCACCCCTCCTCTTTATACTGCCCCATGCAGGCTGTCACCCCTCCTCTTTATACTGCCCCATGCAGGCTGTCACCCCTCCTCTTTATAATGCCCCATGCAGGATGTCCCCCCCTCTCTTTATAATGCCCCGTGCAGGCTGTTCCCCACCTTATAATGACCCATGCAGGCTGGTCCCCACCTTATAATGCCCCATGCAGGCTGTCACCCCTCCTCATTATAATGCCCCAAGCAGGAATGCCCCCCTCTTTATAATGCCCCATGCAGGCTGGTCCCCACCTTATAATGCCCCATGCAGGCTGTCACCCCTCCTCATTATAATGCCCCAAGCAGGAATCCCCCCCTCTTTATAATGCCCCATGCAGGCTGTTCCCCACCTTATAATGCCCCATGCAGGCTGTCACCCCTCCTCTTTATAATGCCCCATGCAGGATGCCCCCCCTCCCCTCTTTATACTGCCCCATGCCTCCATACATTAAAAAAAAAAAAAATCAAATACTCACCTCCCTTCTCCTCACCTGCTGCCCGCCGCTCGCTGCTCGGCTCCGAACTCCAGCGTTGTCGTTTCTTCCCGCTCAGCGCTCCCTGTGACGGCTCAGGGGAGGGCGCGGTGTAAAGACGTCACCGCGCCCTCTGACCTGAGACGTCACAGGGAGCGCAGAGCAGGAAGACAGCTGATCTGCGGAGGCACGGGGAGAGGTAAGTATCCAGCTGACGGGGCCCTGAGCAAGCGGCGGAGAAGGGCGGGCGCTGACACCGCTCTCCTCCGCCCATAGCCCAGCGGGGTGCGCGACCGCCAGTGGGCCCCTCTGCCTGCTCAGAGCCCCGGCATTTGCCCGGGTGCTGACGCCGGCCCTGGTCAGCGGCGCCGCGGACCGGCTGAAAAACCCCAACGGCCTGGTCCTGGTCCGCGGACCGGCGGTTGGGGACCTCTGGTCTACAGCAGAGTGTATGAGGAGCCGGGAGCAGCGCCATCTAGTGGTGCCAGTGCTGAACAGTCTACAGCAGAATGTATGAGGAGCCGGGAGCAGCGCCATCTAGTGGTGTCAGTGCTGAACTGTCTACAGCAGAGTGTATGAGGAGCCGGGAGCAGCTCCATCTAGTGGTGTCAGTGCTGAACTGTCTACAGCAGAATGTATGAGGAGCCAGGAGTAGCGCCATCTAGTGGTGTCAGTGCGGAACTGTCTACAGCAGAGTGTATGAGGAGCCGGGAGCAGCGCCATCTAGTGGTGTCAGTGCTGAACTGTCTACAGCAGAGTGTATGAGGAGCCGGGAGCAGCTTCATCTAGTGGTGTCAGTGCTGAACTGTCTAGAACAGAGTGTGTGAGGAGCCAGGAGCAGCGCCATCTAGTGGTGACAGTGCTGAACTGTCTACAGCAGAATGTATGAGGAGCCAGGAGCAGCGCCATCTAGTGGTGTCAGTGCTGAACTGTCTACAGCAGAGTGTGTGAGGAGCCAGGAGCTGCACCATCTAGTGGTGTCAGTGCTGAACTGTCTACAGCAGAATGTAGGAGGAGCCAGGAGCAGCGCCATCTAATGGTGTCAGTGCTGAACTGTCTACAGCAGAATGTATGAGGAGCCGGGAGCAGCGCCATCTAGTGGTGTCAGTGCTGAACTGTCTACAGCAGAATGTATGAGGAGCCGGGAGCAGCGCCATCTAGTGGTGTCAGTGCTGAACTGTCTACAGCAGAGTGTATGAGGAGCAGGGAGCAGCGCCATCTAGTGGTGTCAGTGCTGAACTGTCTACAGCAGAGTGTATGAGGAGCCAGGAGCAGCGCCATCTAGTGGTGTCAGTGCTGAACTGTCTACAGCAGAATGTATGAGGAGCCGGGAGCAGCGCCATCTAGTGGTGTCAATGCTGAACTGTCTACAGCAGAGTGTATGAGGAGCCGAGAGCAGCGCCATCTAGTGGTGTCAGTGCTGAACTTTTTACAGCAGTGTGTATGAGGAGCCGGGAGCAGCGCCATCTAGTGGTGTCAGTGCTGAACTGTCTACAGCAGAGTGTATGAGGAGCCGGGAGCAGCGCCATCTAGTGGTGCCAGTGCTGAACTGTCTACAGCAGAGTGTATGAGGAGCCGGGAGCAGCGCCATCTAGTGGTGTCAGTGCTGAACTGTCTACAGCTGAGTGTATGAGGAGCCGGGAGCAGCGCCATCTAGTGGTGTCAGTGTTGAACTGTCTACAGCAGAATGTATGAGGAGCCGGGAGCAGCGCCATCTAGTGGTGTCCGTGCTGAACTGTCTACAGCAGAGTGTGTGAGGAGCCAGGGGCAGCGCCATCTAGTGGTGCCAGTGCTGAACTGTCTACAGCTGAGTGTATGAGGAGCCGGGAGCAGCGCCATCTAGTGGTGTCAGTGCTGAACTGTCTACAGCAGAATGTATGAGGAGCCGGGAGCAGCGCCATCTAGTGATGTCAGTGCTGAACTGTCTACAGCAGAGTGTATGAGGAGCCGAGAGCAGCACCATCTAGTGGTGTCAGTGCTGAACTGTCTACAGCAGAGTGTGTGAGGAGCCAGGAGCAGCGCCATCTAGTGGTGTCAGTGCTGAACTGTCTACAGCAGAATGTATGAGGAGCCGGGAGCAGCGCCATCTAGTGGTGTCAGTGCTGAACTGTCTACAGCAGAATGTATGAGGAGCCTGGAGCAGCGCCATCTAGTGGTGGAAGTGCTGAACTGTCTATAGTAGAATGTATGAGGAGCCGGGAGCAGCGCCATCTAGTGGTGTAAGTGCTGAACTGTCTACAGCAGAATGTATGAGGAGCCGGGAGCAGCGCCATCTAGTGGTGTCAGTGCTGGACTGTCTACAGCAGAGTGTATGAGGAGCCGAGAGTATCGCCATTTATTGGTGTCAGTGCTGAACTGTCTACATCAGAATGTATGAGGAGCCAGGAGCAGCGCCATCTAGTGGTGTCAGTGCTGAACTGTCTACAGCAGAGTGTATGAGGAGCCGGGAGCAGCGCCATCTAGTGGTGTCAGTACTGAACTGTCTACAGCAGAATGTATGAGGACCGGGAGAACCACCATCTAGTGGTGTCAGTGCTGAACTGTCTACAGCAGAGTGTATGAGGAGCCAGGAGCAGCGCCATCTAGTGGTGTCAGTGCTGAACTGTCTACAGCAGAGTGTATGCGGAGCCGGGAGCAGCGCCATCTAGTGGTGTCAGTGCTGAACTATCTACTGCAGAGTGCGTGAGTAGCCGGGAGCAGCGCCATCTAGTGGTGTCAGTGCTGAACTGTCTACAGCAGAGTGCATGAGGATCCAGGAGCAGCGCCATCTAGTGGTGTCAGTGCTGAACTGTCTACCGCGGAGTGTATGAAGAGCCGGGAACAGCTCCATCTAGTGGTGTCAGTGCTGAACTGTCTACAGCATAGTGTATGAGGAGCCGGGAGCAGCGCCATTTAGTGGTGTCAGTGCTGAACTGTCTACAGCATAGTGTATGAGGAGCCGGGAGCAGCGCCATCTAGTGGTGTCAGTGCTGAACTGTCTACAGCAGAATGTATGAGGAGCCAGGAGCAGCGCCATCTAGTGGTGTCAGTGCTGAATTGTCTACAGCAGAATGTATGAGGAGCCGGGAGCAGCGCCATCTAGTGGTGTCAGTGCTGAACTGTCTACAGCAGAGTGTATGAGGAGCCGAGAGCAGCACCATCTAGTGGTGTCAGTGCTGAACTGTCTACAGCATAGTGTGTGAGGAGCCAGGAGCAGCGCCATCTAGTGGTGTCAGTGCTGAACTGTCTACAGCAGAATGTATGAGGAGCCGGGAGCAGCGCCAACTAGTGGTGTCAGTGCTGAACTGTCTACAGCAGAATGTATGAGGAGCCTGGAGCAGCGCCATCTAGTGGTGCTAGTGCTGAACTGTCTATAGTAGAATGTATGAGGAGCCGGGAGCAGCGCCATCTAGTGGTGTAAGTGCTGAACTGTCTACAGCAGAATGTATGAGGAGCCGGGAGCAGCGCCATCTAGTGGTGTCAGTGCTGGACTGTCTACAGCAGAGTGTATGAGGAGCAGGGAGCAGCGCCATCTAGTGGTGCCAGTGCTGAACTGTCTACAGCAGAATGTATGAGGAGCCAGGATCAGCGCCATCTAGTGGTGTCAGTGCTGAACTGTCTACAGCAGAATGTATGAGGAGCCGGGAGCATCGCCATCTAGTGGTGTCAGTGCTGAACTGTCTACAGCAGAATGTATGAGGAGCCGGGAGCAGCGCCATCTAGTGGTGTCAGTGCTGAACTGTCTTCCGCGGAGTGTATGAGGAGCCAGGAGCAGCGCCATCTAGTGGTGTCAGTGCTGAACTGTCTACAGCAGAGTGTATGAGGAGCCGGGAGTATCTCCATCTATTGGTGTCAGTGCTGAACTGTCTACAGCAGAATGTATGAGGAGCCAGGAGCAGCGCCATCTAGTGGTGTCAGTGCTGAACTGTCTACAGCAGATTGTATGAGGAGCCGGGAGCAGCACCATCTAGTGGTGTCAGTGCTGAACTGTCTACAGCAGAGTGTATGAGGAGCCAGGAACAGCGCCATCTAGTGGTGTCAGTGCTGAACTGTCTACAGCAGAGTGTATGCGGAGCCGGGAGCAGCGCCATCTAGTGGTGTCAGTGCTGAACTGTCTACAGCAGAGTGCGTGAGTAGCCAGGAGCAGCGCCATCTAGTGGTGTCAGTGCTGAACTGTCTACAGCAGAGTGCATGAGGAGCCAGGAGCAGCGCCATCTAGTGGTGTCAGTGCTGAACTGTCTACCGCGGAGTGTATGAAGAGCCGGGAGGAGCTCCATCTAGTGGTGTCAGTGCTGAACTGTCTACAGTATAGTGTATAAGGAGCCGGGAGAAGCGCCATCTAGTGGTGTCAGTGCTGAACTGTCTACCACGGAGTGTATGAGGAACCGGGAGTAGCGCCATCTAGTGGTGTCAGTGCTGAACTGTCTACAGCAGAGTGTATGAGGAGTCGGGAACAGCGCCATCTAGTGGAGTCAGTGCTGAACTGACTACAGCAGAATGTATGAGGAGCCAGGAGCAGCGCCATCTAGTGGTGTCAGTGCTGAACTGTCTACAGAAGAATGTATGAGGAGCCAGGAGCATCGCCATCTAGTTGTGTCAGTGCTGAACTGTCTACAGCAGAGTGTATGAGGAGCCGGGAGCAGCGCCATCTAGTGGTGTCAGTGCTGAAATGTCTACAGCAGAGTGTTTGAGGAGCCGGGAGCAGCACCATCTAGTGGTGTCAGTGCTGAACTGTCTACAGCAGAATGTATGAGGAGCCGGGAGCAGCGCCATCTAGTGGTGTCAGTGATGAACTGTCTACAGCAGAGTGTATGAGGAGCCGGGAGCAGCGCCATCTAGTGGTGTCAGTGCTGAACTGTCTACAGCTGATTGTATGAGGAGCCGGGAGCAGCGCCATCTAGTGGTGTCAGTGCTGAACTGTCTACAGCGGAGAGGGTGAGGAGCTGGGAGCAGCGCCATCTAGTGGTGGCAGTGCTGAACTGTCTACAGCTGAGAGTATGAGGAGCTGGGAGCAGCGCCATCTAGTGGTGTCAGTGCTGAACTGTCTACAGCAGAATGTATGAGGAGCCGGGAGCAGCGTCATCTGGTGGTGTCTGTGCTGAACTGTCTACAGCAGAATGTATGAGGAGCCAGAAGTAGTGCCATCTATTGGTGTCAGTGCTGAACTGTCTACAGCAGAATGTATGAGGAGCTGGGAGCAGCGCCATCTAGTGGTGTCAGTGCTGAACTGTCTAGAGCCGAGTGTGTGAAGAGCCAGGAGCAGCGCCATCTAGTGGTGTCAGTGCTGAACTGTCTAGAGCAGAGTGTGTGAAGAGCCAGGAGCAGCGCTATCTAGTGGTGGCAGTGCTGCACTGTCTACAGCAGAATGTATTAGGAGCCAGGAGCAGCGCCATCTAGTGGTGTCAGTGCTGAACTGTCTACAGCAGAGTGTGTGAGGAGCAAGGAGCAGCGCCATCTAGTGGTGTCAGTGCTGAACTGTCTACAGCAGAATGTATGAGGAGCCGGGAGCAGCGCCATCTAGTGGTGTCAGTGCTGAATTGTCTACATCAGAATGTATGAGGAGACGGGAGCAGCGCCATCTAGTGGTGTCAGTGCTGAACTGTCTACAGCAGAATGTATGAGGAGCCTGGAGCAGCGCCATCTAGTGGTGTAAGTGCTGAACTGTCTATAGTAGAATGTATGAGGAGCCGGGAGCAGCGCCATCTAGTGGTGGAAGTGCTGAACTGTCTACAGCAGAATGTATGAGGAGCCGGGAGCAGCGCAATCTAGTGGTGTCAGTGCTGGACTGTCTACAGCAGAGTGTATGAGAAGCAGGGAGCAGTGCCATCTAGTGGTGCCAGTGCTGAACTGTCTACAGCTGAATGTATGAGGAGCCAGGATCAGCGCCATCTAGTGGTGTCAGTGCTGAACTGTCTACAGCAGAATGTATGAGGAGCCGGGAGCAGCGCCATCTAGTGGTGTCAGTGCTGAACTGTCTACAGCAGAATGTATGAGGAGCCGGGAGCAGCGCCATCTAGTGGTGACAGTGCTGAACTGTCTTCCGCGGAGTGTATGAGGAGCCAGGAGCAGCGCCATCTAGTGGTGTCAGTGCTGAACTGTCTACAGCAGAGTGTATGAGGAGCCGGGAGTATCGCCATCTATTGGTGTCAGTGCTGAACTGTCTACAGCAGAATGTATGAGGAGCCAGGAGCAGCGCCATCTAGTGGTGTCAGTGCTGAACTGTCTACAGCAGAGTGTATGAGGAGCCGAGAGCAGCGCCATCTAGTGGTGTCAGTGCTGAACTGTCTACAGCAGAATGTTTGAGGACCGGGAGAACCACCATCTAGTGGTGTCAGTGCTGAACTGTCTACAGCAGAGTGTATGAGGAGCCAGGAGCAGCGCCATCTAGTGGTGTCAGTGCTGAACTGTCTACAGCAGAGTGTATGCGGAGCCGGGAGCAGCGCCATCTAGTGGTGTCAGTGCTGAACTGTCTACAGCAGAGTGTATGAGGAGCCGGGAGCAGCACCATCTAGTGGTGTCAGTGCTGAACGGTCTACAGCAGAATGTATGAGGAGCCGGGAGCAGCGCCATCTAGTGGTGTCAGTGATGAACTGTCTACAGCAGAGTGTATGAGGAGCCGGGAGCAGCGCCATCTAGTGGTGTCAGTGCTGAACTGTCAACAGCAGAGTGTATGAGGAGCCAGGAGCAGCGCCATCTAGTGGTGGCAGTGCTGAATAGTCTACAGCTGAGATTATGAGGAGCCGGGAGCAGCGCCATCTAGTGGTGTCAGTGCTGAACTGTCTACAGCAGAATGTATGAGGAGCCGGGAGCAGCGTCATCTAGTGGTGTCAGTGCTGAACTGTCTACAGCAGAATGTATGTGGAGCCGGGAGCAGCGCCATCTAGTGGTGTCAGTGCTGAACTGTCTAGAGCAGAGTTTGTGAAGAGCCAGGAGCAGCGCCATCTAGTGGTGTGAGTGCTGAACTGTCTAGAGCAGAGTGTGTGAAGAGCCAGGAGCAGCGTCATCTAGTGGTGGCAGTGCTGCACTGTCTACAGCAGAATGTATGAGGAGCCAGGAGCAGCGCCATCTAGTGGTGTCAATGCTGAACTGTCTACAGCAGAGTGTATGAGGAGCCAGGAGCAGCGCCATCTAGTGGTGTCAGTGCTGAACTTTTTACAGCAGTGTGTATGAGGAGCCGGGAGCAGCGCCATCTAGTGGTGTCAGTGCTGAACTGTCTACAGCAGAGTGTATGAGGAGCCGGGAGCAGCGCCATCTAGTGGTGTCAGTGCTGAACTGTCTACAGCTGAGTGTATGAGGAGCCGGGAGCAGCGCCATCTAGTGGTGTCAGTACTGAACTGTCTACAGCAGAATGTATGAGGAGCCGGGAGCAGCGCCATCTAGTGGTGTCAGTGCTGAACTGTCTACAGCAGAGTGTGTGAGGAGCCAGGGGCAGCGCCATCTTGTGGTGCCAGTGCTGAACTGTCTACAGCAGAGTGTATGAGGAGCCGGGAGCAGCGCCATCTAGTGGTGCCAGTGCTGAACTGTCTACAGCAGAATGTATGAGGAGCCGGGAGCAGCGCCATCTAGTGGTGTCAGTGCTGAACTCTCTACAGCAGAGTGTATGAGGAGCCGAGAGCAGCACCATCTAGTGGTGTCAGTGCTGAACTGTCTACAGCAGAGTGTGTGAGGAGCCAGGAGCAGCGCCATCTCGTGGTGTCAGTGCTGAACTGTCTACAGCAGAATGTATGAGGAGCCGGGAGCAGCGCCATCTAGTGGTGTCAGTGCTCAACTGTCTACAGCAGAATGTATGAGGAGCCTGGAGCAGCGCCATCTAGTGGTGTAAGTGCTGAACTGTCTATAGTAGAATGTATGAGGAGCCGGGAGCAGCGCCATCTAGTGGTGTAAGTGCTGAACTGTCTACAGCAGAATGTATGAGGAGCCGGGAGCAGCGCCATCTAGTGGTGTCAGTGCTGGACTGTCTACAGCAGAGTGTATGAGGAGCAGGTAGCAGCGCCATCTAGTGGTGCCAGTGCTGAACTGTCTACAGCAGAATGTATGAGGAGCCAGGATCAGCGCCATCTAGTGGTGTCAGTGCTGAACTGTCTACAGCAGAATGTATGAGGAGCCGGGAGCAGCGCCATCTAGTGGTGTCAGTGCTGATCTGTCTACAGCAGAATGTATGAGGAGCCGGGAGCAGCGCCATCTAGTGGTGTCAGTGCTGAACTGCCTTCCGCGGAGTGTATGAGGAGCCAGGAGCAGCGCCATCTAGTGGTGTCAGTGCTGAACTGTCTACAGCAGAGTGTGTGAGGAGCCGGGAGTATCGCCATCTATTGGTGTCAGTGCTGAACTGTCTACAGCAGAATGTATAAGGAGCCAGGAGCAGCGCCATCTAGTGGTGTCAGTGCTGAACTGTCTACAGCAGAGTGTATGAGGAGCCGGGAGCAGCGCCTTCTAGTGGTGTCAGTACTGAACTGTCTACAGCAGAATATATGAGGACCGGGAGAACCACCATCTAGTGGTGTCAGTGCTGAACTGTCTACAGCAGAGTGTATGAGGAGCCGGGAGCAGCGCCATCTAGTGGTGTCAGTGCTGAACTGTCTACAGCAGAGTGTATGCGGAGCCGGGAGCAGCACCATCTAGTGGTGTCAGTGCTGAACTATCTACAGCAGAGTGCGTGAGTAGCCGGGAGCAGCGCCATCTAGTGTTGTCAGTGATGAACTGTCTACAGCAGAGTGCATGAGGAGCCAGGAGCAGCGCCATCTATTGGTGTCAGTGCTGAACTGTCTACCGCGGACTGTATGAAGAGCCGGGAACAGCTCCATCTAGTGGTGTCAGTGCTGAACTGTCTACATCATAGTGTATGAGGAGCCGGGAGCAGCACCATCTAGTGGTGTCAGTGCTGAACTGTCTACCGCGGAGTGTATGAGGAACCGTGAGTAGCGCCATCTAGTGGTGTCAGTGCTGAACTGTCTACCGCGGAGTGTATGAGGAGTCGGGAGCAGCGCCATCTAGTGGAGTCAGTGCTGAACTGTCTACAGCAGAATGTATGAGGAGCCAGGAGCAGCGCCATCTAGTGGTGTCAGTGCTGAACTGTCTACAGCAGAATGTATGAGGAGCCGGGAGCAGCGTCATCTAGTGGTGTCAGTGCTGAACTGTCTACAGCAGAATGTATGAGGAGCCAGGAGCATCGCCATCTAGTTGTGTCAGTGCTGAACTGTCTACAGCAGAATGTATGAGGAGCCGGGAGCAGCGCCATCTAGTGGTGTCAGTGCTGAACTGTCTACAGCAGAGTGTATGAGGAGCCGGGAGCAGCGCCATCTAGTGGTGTCAGTGCTGAACTGTCTACAGCAGAGTGTATGAGGAGCCGGGAGCAGCGCCATCTAGTGGTGTCAGTGCTGAACTGTCTACAGCAGAGTGTATGAGGAGTCGGGAGCAGCGCCATCTAGTGGAGTCAGTGCTGAACTGTCTACAGCAGAATGTATGAGGAGCCAGGAGCAGCGCCATCTAGTGGTGTCAGTGCTGAACTGTCTACAGCAGAATGTATGAGGAGCCGGGAGCAGCGTCATCTAGTGGTGTCAGTGCTGAACTGTCTACAGCAGAATGTATGAGGAGCCAGGAGCATCGCCATCTAGTTGTGTCAGTGCTGAACTGTCTACAGCAGAATGTATGAGGAGCCGGGAGCAGAGCCATCTAGTGGTGTCAGTGCTGAACTGTCTACAGTAGAGTGTATGAGGAGCCGGGAGCAGCGCCATCGAGTGGTGTCAGTGATGAACTGTCTACAGCAGAGTGTATGAGGAGTCGGGAGCAGCGCCATCTAGTGGTGGCAGTGCTGAACTGTCTACAGCAGAGTGTATGAGGAGCCGGGAGCAGCGCCATCTAGTGGTGGCAGTGCTGAACTGTCTACAGCTGAGAGTGTGAGGAGCCGGGAGCAGCGCCATCTAGTGGTGCCAGTGCTGAACTGTCTACAGCTGATTGTATGAGGAGCCGGGAGCAGCGCCATCTAGTGGTGTCAGTGCTGAACTGTCTACAGAGGAGAGGGTGAGGAGCCGGGAGCAGCGCCATCTAGTGGTGGCAGTGCTGAACTGTCTACAGCTGAGAGTATGAGGAGCCGGGAGCAGCGCCATCTAGTGGTGTCAGTGCTGAACTGTCTACAGCAGAATGTATGAGGAGCCGGGAGCAGCGTCATCTAGTGGTGTCAGTGCTGAACTGTCTACAGCAGAATGTATGAGGAGCCAGGAGTAGTGCCATCTAGTGGTGTCAGTGCTGAACTGTCTACAGCAGAATGTATGAGGAGCCGGGAGCAGCGCCATCTAGTGGTGTCAGTGCTGAACTGTCTAGAGCAGAGTGTGTGAAGAGCCAGGAGCAGCGCCATCTAGTGGTGTCAGTGCTGAACTGTCTAGAGCAGAGTGTGTGAAGAGCCAGGAGCAGCGCCATCTAGTGGTGGCAGTGCTGCAGTGTCTATAGCAGAATGTATGAGGAGCCAGGAGCAGCGTCATCTAGTGGTGTCAGTGCTGAACTGTCTACAGCAGAGTGTGTGAGGAGCAAGGAGCAGTGCCATCTAGTAGTGTCAGTGCTGAACTGTCTACAGCAGAATGTATGAGGAGCCAGGAGCAGCGCCATCTAGTGGTGTCAGTGCTGAACTGCCTACAGCAGAATGTATGAGGAGCCGGGAGCAGCGCCATCTAGTGGTGGCAGTGCTGAATTGTCTACAGCAGAATGTATGAGGAGCCAGGAGCAGCGCCATCTATTGGTGTCAGTGCTGAATTGTCAACAGCAGAATGTATGAGGAGCCGGGAGCAGCGCCATCTAGTCGTGTCAGTGCTGAACTGTCTACAGCAGAGTGTGTGAGGAGCCAGGGGCAGCGCCATCAAGTGGTGCCAGTGCTGAACTGTCTACAGCAGAGTGTATGAGGAGCCGGGAGCATCGCCATCTAGTGGTGTCAGTGCTGAACTGTCTACAGCAGAATGTATGAGGAGCCGGGAGCAGCGCCATCTAGTGGTGTCAGTGCTGAACTGTCTACAGCAGAGTGTATGAGGAGACGAGAGCAGCACCATCTAGTGGTGTCATTGCTGAACTGTCTACAGCAGAGTGTGTGAGGAGCCAGGAGCAGCGCCATCTAGTGGTGTCAGTGCTGAACTGTCTACAGCAGAATGTATGAGGAGCCGGGAGCAGCACCATCTAGTGGTGTCAGTGCTGAACTGTCTACAGCAGAATGTATGAGGAGCCTGGAGCAGCGCCATCTAGTGGTGTAAGTGCTGAACTGTCTATAGTAGAATGTATGAGGAGCCGGGAGCAGCGCCATCTAGTGGTGTAAGTGCTAAACTGTCTACAGCAGAATGTATGAGGAGCCGGGAGCAGCGCCATCTAGTGGTGTCAGTGCTGGACTGTCTACAGCAGAGTGTATGAGGAGCAGGGAGCAGCGCCATCTAGTGGTGTCAGTTCTGAACTGTCTACAGTAGAATGTATGAGGAGCCGGGAGCAGCGCCATCTAGTGGTGTAAGTGCTAAACTGTCTACAGCAGAATGTATGAGGAGCCGGGAGCAGCCCCATCTAGTGGTGTCAGTGCTGGACTGTCTACAGCAGAGTGTATGAGGAGCAGGGAGCAGCGCCATCTAGTGGTGTCAGTTCTGAACTGTCTACAGTAGAATGTATGAGGAGCCGGGAGCAGCGCCATCTAGTGGTGTCAGTGCTGAACTGTCTACAGCAGAATGTATGAGGAGCTGGAGCAGCGCCATCTAGTGGTGTCAGTGCTGGACTGTCTTCCGCGGAGTGTATGAGGAGCCAGGAGTAGCGCCATCTAGTGGTGTCAGTGCTGAACTGTCTACAGCAGAGTGTATGAGGAGCCAGGAGCAGCGCCATCTAGTGGTGTCAGTGCTGAACTGTCTACAGCAGAGTGTATGCGGAGCCGGGAGCAGCGCCATCTAGTGGTGTCAGTGCTGAACTGTCTACAGCAGAGAGCGTGAGTAGCCAGGAGCAGCGCCATCTAGTGGTGTCGGTGCTGAACTGTCTACAGCAGAGTGCATGAGGAGCAAGGAGCAGCGCCATCTAGTGGTGTCAGTGCTGAACTGTCTACCGCGGAGTGTATGAAGAGACGGGAGGAGCTCCATCTAGTGGTGTCAGTGCTGAACTGTCTACAGCATAGTGTATGAGGAGCCGGGAGAAGCGCCATCTAGTGGTGTCAGTGCTGAACTGTCTACCGCGGAGTGTATGTGGAGCCGGGAGTAGCGCCATCTAGTGGTTTCAGTGCTGAACTGTCTACAGCAGAGTGTATGAGGAGTCGGGAGCAGCGCCATCTAGTGGAGTCAGTGCTGAACTGTCTACAGCAGAATGTATGAGGAGCCAGGAGCAGCGCCATCTAGTGGTGTCAGTGCTGAACTGTCTACAGCAGAATGTATGAGGAGCCGGGAGCAGCGTCATCTAGTGGTGTCAGTGCTGAACTGTCTACAGCAGAATGTATGAGGAGCCAGGAGCATCGCCATCTAGTTGTGTCAGTGCTGAACTGTCTACAGCAGAATATATGAGGAGCCGGGAGAAGCGCCATTTAGTGGTGTCAGTGCTGAACTGTCTACCACGGAGTGTATGAGGAGCCGGGAGTAGCGCCATCTAGTGGTGTCAGTGCTGAACTGTCTACAGCAGAGTGTATGAGGAGTCGGGAGCAGCGCCATCTAGTGGAGTCAGTGCTGAACTGTCTACAGCAGAATGTATGAGGAGCCAGGAGCAGCGCCATCTAGTGGTGTCAGTGCTGAACTGTCTACAGCAGAATGTATGAGGAGCGGGGAGAAGCGTCATCTAGTGGTGTCAGTGCTGAACTGTCTACAGCAGAATGTATGAGGATCCAGGAGCAGCGCCATCTAGTGGTGTCAGTTCTGAACTGTCTACAGCAGAGTGTATGAGGAGCCGGGAGTATCGCCATCTATTGGTGTCAGTGCTGAACTGTCTACAGCAGAATGTATGAGGAACCAGGAGCAGCGCCATCTAGTGGTGTCAGTGCTGAACTGTCTACAGCAGAGTGTATGAGGAGCCGGGAGCAGCGCCATCTAGTGGTGTCAGTACTGAACTGTCTACAGCAGAATGTATGAGGACCGGGAGAACCACCATCTAGTGGTGTCAGTGCTGAACTGTCTACAGCAGAGTGTATGAGGAGCCAGGAGCAGCGCCATCTAGTGGTGTCAGTGCTGAACTGTCTACAGCAGAGTGTATGCGGAGCCGGGAGCAGCGCCATCTAGTGGTGTCAGTGCTGAACTGTCTACAGCAGAGTGCGTGAGTAGCCAGGAGCAGCGCCATCTAGTGGTGTCAGTGCTGAACTGTCTACAGCAGAGTGCATGAGGAGCCAGGAGCAGCGCCATCTAGTGGTGTCAGTGCTGAACTGTCTACCGCGGAGTGTATGAAGAGCCGGGAGGAGCTCCATCTAGTGGTGTCAGTGCTGAACTGTCTACAGCATAGTGTATGAGGAGCCGGGAGAAGCGCCATCTAGTGGTGTCAGTGCTGAACTGTCTACCGCGGAGTGAATGAGGAGCCGGGAGTAGCGCCATCTAGTGGTGTCAGTGCTGAACTGTCTACAGCAGAGTGTATGAGGAGTCGGGAGCAGCGCCATCTAGTGGAGTCAGTGCTGAACTGTCTACAGCAGAATGTATGAGGAGCCAGGAGCAGCGCCATCTAGTGGTGTCAGTGCTGAACTGTCTACAGCAGAATGTATGAGGAGCCGGGAGCAGCGTCATCTAGTGGTTTCAGTGCTGAACTGTCTACAGCAGAATGTATGAGGAGCCAGGAGCATCGCCATCTAGTTGTGTAAGTGCTGAACTGTCTACAGCAGAATATATGAGGAGCCGGGACCAGCGCCATCTAGTGGTGTCAGTGCTGAAATGTCTACAGCAGAGTGTATGAGGAGCCGGGAGCAGCACCATCTAGTGGTGTCAGTGCTGAACTGTCTACAGCAGAATGTATGAGGAGCCGGGAGCAGCGCAATCTAGTGGTGTCAGTGATGAACTGTCTACAGCAGAGTGTATGAGGAGCCGGGAGCAGCTCCATCTAGTGGTGTCAGTGCTGAACTGTCTACAGCAGAGTGTATGAGGAGCCGGGAGCAGCGCCATCTATTGGTGGCAGTGCTGAACTGTCTACAGCGGAGAGTGTGAGGAGCCGGGAGCAGAGCCATCTAGTGGTGGCAGTGCTGAACTGTCTACAACTGATTGTATGAGGAGCCGGGAGCAGCGCCATCTAGTGGTGTCAGTGCTGAACTGTCTACAGCGGAGAGGGTGAGGAGCCGGGAGCAGCGCCATCTAGTGGTGGCAGTGCTGAACTGTCTACAGCTGAGAGTATGAGGAGCCGGGAGCAGCGCCATCTAGTGGTGTCAGTGCTGAACTGTCTACAGCAGAATGTATGAGGAGCCGGGAGCAGCGTCATCTAGTGGTGTCAGTGCTGAACTGTCCACAGCAGAATGTATGAGGAGCCAGGAGTAGTGCCATCTAGTGGTGTCAGTGCTGAACTGTCTACAGCAGAATGTATGAGGAGCCGGGAGCAGCGCCATCTGGTGGTGTCAGTGCTGAACTGTCTAGAGCAGAGTGTGTGAAGAGCCAGGAGCAGCGCAATCTAGTGGTGTCAATGCTGAACTGTCTAGAGCAGAGTGTGTGAAGAGCCAGGAGCAGCGCCATCTAGTGGTGGCAGTGCTGCACTGTCTACAGCAGAATGTATGAGGAGCCAGGAGCAGCGCCATCTAGTGGTGTCAGTGCTGAACTGTCTACAGCAGAGTGTGTGAGGAGCAAGGAGCAGCGCCATCTAGTGGTGGCAGTGCTGAACTGTCTACAGCAGAATGTATGAGGAGCCAGGAGCAGCGCCATCTAGTGGTGTCAGTGCTGAACTGTCTACAGCAGAATGTATGAGGAGCCGGGAGCAGCGCCATCTAGTGGTGTCAGTGCTGAACTGTCTAGAGCAGAGTGTGTGAAGAGCCAGGAGCAGCGCCATCTAGTGGTGTCAGTGCTGAACTGTCTAGAGCAGAGTGTGTGAAGAGCCAGGAGCAGCGCCATCTAGTGGTGGCAGTGCTGCACTGTCTACAGCAGAATGTATGAGGAGCCAGGAGCAGCGCCATCTAGTGGTGTCAGTGCTGAACTGTCTACAGCAGAGTGTGTGAGGAGCAAGGAGCAGCGCCATCTAGTGGTGTCAGTGCTGAACTGTCTACAGCAGAATGTATGAGGAGCCAGGAGCAGCGCCATCTAGTGGTGTCAGTGCTGAACTGTCTACAGCAGAATGTATGAGGAGCCGGGAGCAGCGCCATCTAGTGGTGACAGTGCTGAATTGTCTACATCAGAATGTATGAGGAGACGGGAGCAGCGCCATCTAGTGGTGTCAGTGCTGAACTGTCTACAGCAGAGTGTATGAGGAGCAGGGAGCAGCGCCATCTAGTGGTGTCAGTGCTGAACTGTCCTACAGCAGAGTGTATGAGGAGCAGGGAGCAGCGCCATCTAGTGGTGGCAGTGCTGAACTGTCTACAGCAGAATATATGAGGAGCCGGGAGCAGCGCCATCTAGTGGTGTCAGTACTGAACTGTCTACAGCAGAGTGTATGAGGAGCCGGGAGCAGCGCCATCTAGTGGTGTCAGTGTTGAACTGTCTACAGCAGAGTGTATGAGGAGCCGGGAGCAGCTCCATCTAGTGGTGTCAGTGCTGAACTGTCTACAGCAGAGTGTATGAGGAGCCAGGAGCAGCGCCATCTAGTGGTGTCAGTGCTGAACTGTCTACCGCGGAGTGTATGAAGAGCCGGGAGCAGCTCCATCTAGTGGTGTCAGTGCTGAACTGTCTTCCGCGGAGTGTATGAGGAGCCGGGAGCAGCGCCATCTAGTGGTGTCAGTGCTGAACTGTCTACCGCGGAGTGTATGAGGAGCCGGGAGCAGCGCCATCTAGTGGTGTCAGTGCTGAACTGTCTACAGCAGAGTGTATGAGGAGCCGGGAGCAGCGCCATCTAGTGGAGTCAGTGCTGAACTGTCTACAGCAGAATGTATGAGGAGCCAGGAGCAGCGCCATCTAGTGGTGTCAGTGCTGGACTGTCTACAGCAGAATGTATGAGGAGCCAGGAGCAGCGCCATCTAGTGGTGTCAGTGCTGAACTGTCTACAGCAGAATGTATGAGGAGCCGGGAGCAGCGCCATCTAGTGGTGGCAGTGCTGAACTGTCTACAGCAGAATGTATGAGGAGCCGGGAGCAGCACCATCTAGTGGTGGAAGTGCTGAACTGTCTATAGTAGAATGTATAAGGAGCCGGGAGGAGCGCCATCTAGTGGTGTAAGTGCTGAACTGTCTACAGCAGAATGTATGAGGAGCCGGGAGCAGCGCCATCTAGTGGTGTCAGTGCTGGACTGTCTACAGCAGAGTGTATGAGGAGCAGGGAGCAGCGCCATCTAGTGGTGCCAGTGCTGAACTGTCTACAGCAGAATGTATGAGGAGCCAGGATCAGCGCCATCTAGTGGTGCTAGTGCTGAATTGTCTACAGCAGAATGAATGAGGAGCCGGGAGCAGCGCCATCTAGTGGTGTCAGTGCTGAACTGTCTACAGCAGAATGTATGAGGAGCCGGGAGCAGCGCCATCTAGTGGTGTCAGTGCTGAACTGTCTTCCGCGGAGTGTATGAGGAGCCAGGAGCAGCGCCATCTAGTGGTGTCAGTGCTGAACTGTCTACAGCAGAGTGTATGAGAAGCCGGTAGTATCGCCATCTATTGGTGTCAGTGCTGAACTGTCTACAGCAAAATGTATGAGGAGCCAGGAGCAGCGCCATCTAGTGGTGTCAGTGCTGAACTGTCTACAGCAGAGTGTATGAGGAGCCGGGAGCAGCGCCATCTAGTGGTGTCAGTGCTGAACTGTCTACAGCAGAATGTATGAGGACCGGGAGAACCACCATCTAGTGGTGTCAGTGCTGAACTGTCTACAGCAGAGTGTATGAGGAGCCAGGAGCAGCGCCATCTAGTGGTGTCAGTGCTGAACTGTCTACAGCAGAATGTATGAGGAGCCAGGAGCAGCGCCATCTAGTGGTGTCAGTGCTGAATTGTCAACAGCAGAATGTATGAGGAGCCGGGAGCAGCGCCATCTAGTCGTGTCAGTGCTGAACTGTCTACAGCAGAGTGTGTGAGGAGCCAGGGGTAGCGCCATCTAGTGGTGCCAGTGCTGAACTGTCTACAGCAGAGTGTATGAGGAGCCGGGAGCAGCGCCATCTAGTGGTGTCAGTGCTGAACTGTCTACAGCAGAATGTATGAGGAGCCGGGAGCAGCGCCATCTAGTGGTGTCAGTGCTGAACTGTCTACAGCAGAGTGTATGAGGAGACGAGAGCAGCACCATCTAGTGGTGTCATTGCTGAACTGTCTACAGCAGAGTGTGTGAGGAGCCAGGAGCAGCGCCATCTAGTGGTGTCAGTGCTGAACTGTCTACAGCAGAATGTATGAGGAGCCGGGAGCAGCACCATCTAGTGGTGTCAGTGCTGAACTGTCTACAGCAGAATGTATGAGGAGCCTGGAGCAGCGCCATCTAGTGGTGTAAGTGCTGAACTGTCTATAGTAGAATGTATGAGGAGCCGGGAGCAGCGCCATCTAGTGGTGTAAGTGCTAAACTGTCTACAGCAGAATGTATGAGGAGCCGGGAGCAGCGCCATCTAGTGGTGTCAGTGCTGGACTGTCTACAGTAGAATGTATGAGGAGCCGGGAGCAGCGCCATCTAGTGGTGTCAGTGCTGAACTGTCCACAGCAGAATGTATGAGGAGCTGGAGCAGCGCCATCTAGTGGTGTCAGTGCTGAACTGTCTTCCGCGGAGTGTATGAGGAGCCAGGAGTAGCGCCATCTAGTGGTGTCAGTGCTGAACTGTCTACAGCAGAGTGTATGAGGAGCCAGGAGCAGCGCCATCTAGTGGTGTCAGTGCTGAACTGTCTACAGCAGAGTGTATGCGGAGCCGGGAGCAGCGCCATCTAGTGGTGTCAGTGCTGAACTGTCTACAGCAGAGTGCGTGAGTAGCCAGGAGCAGCGCCATCTAGTGGTGTCAGTGCTGAACTGTCTACAGCAGAGTGCATGAGGAGCAAGGAGCAGCGCCATCTAGTGGTGTCAGTGCTGAACTGTCTACCGCGGAGTGTATGAAGAGACGGGAGGAGCTCCATCTAGTGGTGTCAGTGCTGAACTGTCTACAGCATAGTGTATGAGGAGCCGGGAGAAGCGCCATCTAGTGGTGTCAGTGCTGAACTGTCTACCGCGGAGTGTATGAGGAGCCGGGAGTAGCGCCATCTAGTGGTGTCAGTGCTGAACTGTCTACAGCAGAGTGTATGAGGAGTCGGGAGCAGCGCCATCTAGTGGAGTCAGTGCTGAACTGTCTACAGCAGAATGTATGAGGAGCCAGGAGCAGCGCCATCTAGTGGTGTCAGTGCTGAACTGTCTACAGCAGAATGTATGAGGAGCCGGGAGCAGCGTCATCTAGTGGTGTCAGTGCTGAACTGTCTACAGCAGAATGTATGAGGAGCCAGGAGCATCGCCATCTAGTTGTGTCAGTGCTGAACTGTCTACAGCAGAATATATGAGGAGCCGGGAGAAGCGCCATTTAGTGGTGTCAGTGCTGAACTGTCTACCACGGAGTGTATGAGGAGCCGGGAGTAGCGCCATCTAGTGGTGTCAGTGCTGAACTGTCTACAGCAGAGTGTATGAGGAGTCGGGAGCAGCGCCATCTAGTGGAGTCAGTGCTGAACTGTCTACAGCAGAATGTATGAGGAGCCAGGAGCAGCGCCATCTAGTGGTGGCAGTGCTGAACTGTCTACAGCAGAATGTATGAGGAGCCGGGAGAAGCGTCATCTAGTGGTGTCAGTGCTGAACTGTCTACAGCAGAATGTATGAGGAGCCAGGAGCAGCGCCATCTAGTGGTGTCAGTTCTGAACTGTCTACAGCAGAGTGTATGAGGAGCCGGGAGTATCGCCATCTATTGGTGTCAGTGCTGAACTGTCTACAGCAGAATGTATGAGGAACCAGGAGCAGCGTCATCTAGTGGTGTCAGTGCTGAACTGTCTACAGCAGAGTGTATGAGGAGCCGGGAGCAGCGCCATCTAGTGGTGTCAGTACTGAACTGTCTACAGCAGAATGTATGAGGACCGGGAGAACCACCATCTAGTGGTGTCAGTGCTGAACTGTCTACAGCAGAGTGTATGAGGAGCCAGGAGCAGCGCCATCTAGTGGTGTCAGTGCTGAACTGTCTACAGCAGAGTGTATGCGGAGCCGGGAGCAGCGCCATCTAGTGGTGTCAGTGCTGAACTGTCTACAGCAGAGTGCGTGAGTAGCCAGGAGCAGCGCCATCTAGTGGTGTCAGTGCTGAACTGTCTACAGCAGAGTGCATGAGGAGCCAGGAGCAGCGCCATCTAGTGGTGTCAGTGCTGAACTGTCTACCGCGGAGTGTATGAAGAGCCGGGAGGAGCTCCATCTAGTGGTGTCAGTGCTGAACTGTCTACAGCATAGTGTATGAGGAGCCGGGAGAAGCGCCATCTAGTGGTGTCAGTGCTGAACTGTCTACCGCGGAGTGAATGAGGAGCCGGGAGTAGCGCCATCTAGTGGTGTCAGTGCTGAACTGTCTACAGCAGAGTGTATGAGGAGTCGGGAGCAGCGCCATCTAGTGGAGTCAGTGCTGAACTGTCTACAGCAGAATGTATGAGGAGCCAGGAGCAGCGCCATCTAGTGGTGTCAGTGCTGAACTGTCTACAGCAGAATGTATGAGGAGCCGGGAGCAGCGTCATCTAGTGGTTTCAGTGCTGAACTGTCTACAGCAGAATGTATGAGGAGCCAGGAGCATCGCCATCTAGTTGTGTAAGTGCTGAACTGTCTACAGCAGAATATATGAGGAGCCGGGACCAGCGCCATCTAGTGGTGTCAGTGCTGAAATGTCTACAGCAGAGTGTATGAGGAGCCGGGAGCAGCACCATCTAGTGGTGTCAGTGCTGAACTGTCTACAGCAGAATGTATGAGGAGCCGGGAGCAGCGCAATCTAGTGGTGTCAGTGATGAACTGTCTACAGCAGAGTGTATGAGGAGCCGGGAGCAGCTCCATCTAGTGGTGTCAGTGCTGAACTGTCAACAGCAGAGTGTATGAGGAGCCGGGAGCAGCGCCATCTAGTGGTGGCAGTGCTGAACTGTCTACAGCGGAGAGTGTGAGGAGCCGGGAGCAGAGCCATCTAGTGGTGGCAGTGCTGAACTGTCTACAACTGATTGTATGAGGAGCCGGGAGCAGCGCCATCTAGTGGTGTCAGTGCTGAACTGTCTACAGCGGAGAGGGTGAGGAGCCGGGAGCAGCGCCATCTAGTGGTGGCAGTGCTGAACTGTCTACAGCTGAGAGTATGAGGAGCCGGGAGCAGCGCCATCTAGTGGTGTCAGTGCTGAACTGTCTACAGCAGAATGTATGAGGAGCCGGGAGCAGCGTCATCTAGTGGTGTCAGTGCTGAACTGTCTACAGCAGAATGTATGAGGAGCCAGGAGTAGTGCCATCTAGTGGTGTCAGTGCTGAACTGTCTACAGCAGAATGTATGAGGAGCCGGGAGCAGCGCCATCTGGTGGTGTCAGTGCTGAACTGTCTACAGCAGAATGTATGAGGAGCCGGGAGCAGCGCCATCTAGTGGTGTCAATGCTGAACTGTCTAGAGCAGAGTGTGTGAAGAGCCAGGAGCACCGCCATCTAGTGGTGGCAGTGCTGCACTGTCTACAGCAGAATGTATGAGGAGCCAGGAGCAGCGCCATCTAGTGGTGTCAGTGCTGAACTGTCTACAGCAGAGTGTGTGAGGAGCAAGGAGCAGCGCCATCTAGTGGTGTCAGTGCTGAACTGTCTACAGCAGAATGTATGAGGAGCCAGGGGCAGCGCCATCTAGTGGTGTCAGTGCTGAACTGTCTACAGCAGAATGTATGAGGAGCCGGGAGCAGCGCCATCTAGTGGTGTCAGTGCTGAACTGTCTAGAGCAGAGTGTGTGAAGAGCCAGGAGCAGCGCCATCTAGTGGTGTCAGTGCTGAACTGTCTAGAGCAGAGTGTGTGAAGAGCCAGGAGCAGCGCCATCTAGTGGTGGCAGTGCTGCACTGTCTACAGCAGAATGTATGAGGAGCCAGGAGCAGCGCCATCTAGTGGTGTCAGTGCTGAACTGTCTACAGCAGAGTGTGTGAGGAGCAAGGAGCAGCGCCATCTAGTGGTGTCAGTGCTGAACTGTCTACAGCAGAATGTATGAGGAGCCAGGAGCAGCGCCATCTAGTGGTGTCAGTGCTGAACTGTCTACAGCAGAATGTATGAGGAGCCGGGAGCAGCGCCATCTAGTGGTGACAGTGCTGAATTGTCTACATCAGAATGTATGAGGAGACGGGAGCAGCGCCATCTAGTGGTGTCAGTGCTGAACTGTCTACAGCAGAGTGTATGAGGAGCAGGGAGCAGCGCCATCTAGTGGTGTCAGTGCTGAACTGTCCTACAGCAGAGTGTATGAGGAGCAGGGAGCAGCGCCATCTAGTGGTGGCAGTGCTGAACTGTCTACAGCAGAATATATGAGGAGCCGGGAGCAGCGCCATGTAGTGGTGTCAGTACTGAACTGTCTACAGCAGAGTGTATGAGGAGCCGGGAGCAGCGCCATCTAGTGGTGTCAGTGTTGAACTGTCTACAGCAGAGTGTATGAGGAGCCGGGAGCAGCTCCATCTAGTGGTGTCAGTGCTGAACTGTCTACAGCAGAGTGTATGAGGAGCCAGGAGCAGCGCCATCTAGTGGTGTCAGTGCTGAACTGTCTACCGCGGAATGTATGAGGAGCCCGGAGCAGCGCCATCTAGTGGTGTGAGTGCTAAACGGTCTACAGCAGAGTGTATGAGGAGCCGGAAGCAGCGCCATCTAGTGGTGTCAGTGCTGAACTGTCTACAGCAGAATGTATGAGGAGCCAGGAGCAGCGCCATCTAGTGGTGTAAGTGCTGAACTGTCTACAGCAGAGTGTATGAGGAGCCGGGAGCTGCGCCATCTAGTGGTGTCAGTGCTGAACTGTCTACAGCAGAATGTATGAGGAGCCGGGAGCAGCGCCATCTAGTGGTGGAAGTGCTGAACTGTCTACAGCAGAATGTATGAGGAGCCGGGAGCAGCGTCATCTAGTGGTGTCAGTGCTGAACTGTCTACAGCAGAATGTATGAGGAGCCAGGAGCAGCGCCATCTAGTGGTGTCAGTGCTGAACTGTCTAGAACAGAGTGTGTGAAGAGCCAGGAGCAGCGCCATCTTGTGGTGTCAGTGCTGAACTGTCTAGAGCAGAGTGTGTGAAGAGCCAGGAGCAGCGCCATCTAGTGGTGTCAGTGCTGAACTGTCTACAGCAGAATGTATGAGGAGCCAGGAGCAGCACCATCTAGTGGTGTCAGTGCTGAACTGTCTACAGCAGAATGTATGAGGAGCCGGGAGCAGCGCCATCTAGTGGTGTCAGTGATGAACTGTCTACAGCAGAATGTATGAGGAGCCGGGAGCAGCGCCATCTAGTGGTGTCAGTGCTGAACTGTCTACAGCAGAGTGCATGAGGAGCCAGGAGCAGCGCCATCTAGTGGTGTCAGTGCTGAACTGTCTACCGCGGAGTGTATGAGGAGCCGGGAGCAGCGCCATCTAGTGGTGTCAGTGCTGAACTGTCTACAGCAGAGTGTGTGAGGAGCCGGGAGCAGCGCCATCTAGTGGTGTCAGTGCTGAACTGTCTACAGCAGAGTGTATGAGGAGCCAGGAGCAGCGCCATCTAGTTGTGTCAGTGCTGAACTGTCTACCGCAGAGTGTATGAGGAGTCGGGAGCAGCACCATCTAGTGGTGTCAGTGCTGAACTGTCTACAGCAGAGTGTGTGAGGAGCCAGGAGCAGCACCATCTAGTGGTGTCAGTGCTGAACTGTCTACAGCGGAATGTATGAGGAGCCCGGAGCAGCGCCATCTAGTGGTGTGAGTGCTAAACGGTCTACAGCAGAGTGTATGAGGAGCCGGAAGCAGCGCCATCTAGTGGTGTCAGTGCTGAACTGTCTACAGCAGAATGTATGAGGAGCCAGGAGCAGCGCCATCTAGTGGTGTAAGTGCTGAACTGTCTACAGCAGAGTGTATGAGGAGCCGGGAGCTGCGCCATCTAGTGGTGTCAGTGCTGAACTGTCTACAGCAGAATGTATGAGGAGCCGGGAGCAGCGCCATCTAGTGGTGGAAGTGCTGAACTGTCTACAGCAGAATGTATGAGGAGCCGGGAGCAGCGTCATCTAGTGGTGTCAGTGCTGAACTGTCTACAGCAGAATGTATGAGGAGCCAGGAGCAGCGCCATCTAGTGGTGTCAGTGCTGAACTGTCTAGAACAGAGTGTGTGAAGAGCCAGGAGCAGCGCCATCTTGTGGTGTCAGTGCTGAACTGTCTAGAGCAGAGTGTGTGAAGAGCCAGGAGCAGCGCCATCTAGTGGTGTCAGTGCTGAACTGTCTACAGCAGAATGTATGAGGAGCCAGGAGCAGCACCATCTAGTGGTGTCAGTGCTGAACTGTCTACAGCAGAATGTATGAGGAGCCGGGAGCAGCGCCATCTAGTGGTGTCAGTGATGAACTGTCTACAGCAGAATGTATGAGGAGCCGGGAGCAGCGCCATCTAGTGGTGTCAGTGCTGAACTGTCTACAGCAGAGTGCATGAGGAGCCAGGAGCAGCGCCATCTAGTGGTGTCAGTGCTGAACTGTCTACCGCGGAGTGTATGAGGAGCCGGGAGCAGCGCCATCTAGTGGTGTCAGTGCTGAACTGTCTACAGCAGAGTGTGTGAGGAGCCGGGAGCAGCGCCATCTAGTGGTGTCAGTGCTGAACTGTCTACAGCAGAGTGTATGAGGAGCCAGGAGCAGCGCCATCTAGTTGTGTCAGTGCTGAACTGTCTACCGCAGAGTGTATGAGGAGTCGGGAGCAGCACCATCTAGTGGTGTCAGTGCTGAACTGTCTACAGCAGAGTGTGTGAGGAGCCAGGAGCAGCGCCATCTAGTGGTGGCAGTGCTGAACTGTCTACAGCAGAGGGTATGAGGAGCCGGGAGCAGCGCCATCTAGTGGTGGCAGTGCTGAACTGTCTACAGCAGAGAGCATGAGGAGCCAGGAGCACCGCCATCTAGTGGTGTCAGTGCTGAACTGTCTACAGCAGAGTGTATGAGGAGCCGGGAGCAGCGCCATCTAGTGGTGTCAGTGCTGAACTGTCTTCCGTGGAGTGTATGAGGAGCCAGGAGCAGCGCCATCTAGTGGTGTCAGTGCTGAACTGTCTACAGCAGAGTGTATGAGGAGCCGGGAGTAGCGCCATCTAGTGGTGTCAGTGCTGAACTGTCTACAGCAGAATCTATGAGGAGCCAGGAGCAGCGCCATCTAGTGGTGTCAGTGCTGAACTGTCTACAGCAGAGTGTATGAGGAGGCGGGAGCAGCGCCATCTAGTGGTGTCAGTGCTGAACTGTCTACAGCAGAATGTATGAGGACAGGGAGAACCACCATCTAGTGGTGTCAGTGCTGAACTGTCTACAGCAGAGTGTATGAGGAGCCGGGAGCAGCGCCATCTAGTGGTGTCAGTGCTGAACTGTCTACAGCAGAATGTATGAGGACCGGGAGAACCACCATCTAGTGGTGTCAGTGCTGAACTGTCTACAGCAGAGTGTATGAGGAGCCAGGAGCAGCGCCATCTAGTGGTGTCAGTGCTGAACTGTCTACAGCAGAGTGCATGAGGAGCCAGGAGCATCGCCATCTAGTGGTGGCAGTGCTGAACTGTGTACAGCAGAATGTATGAGGAGCCGGGATAACCACCATCTAGTGGTGTCAGTGCTGAACTGTCTACAGCAGAGTGTGTGAGTAGCCGGGAGCAGCGCCATCTAGTGGTGTCAGTGCTGAACTGTCTACCGCGGAGTGTATGAGGAGCCCGGAGCAGCTCCATCTAGTCGTGTCAGTGCTGAACTGTCTACAGCATAGTGAATGAGGAGCCGGGAGCAGCGCCATCTAGTGGTGTCAGTGCTGAACTGTCTACAGCAGAGTGTATGAGGAGCCAGGAGAAGCGCCATCTAGTGGTGTCAGTGCTGAACTGTCTACCGCAGAGTGTATGAGGAGCCGGGAGCAGCGCCATCTAGTGGTGTCAGTGCTGAACTGTCTACAGCAGAGTGTATGAGGAGCCGGGAGCAGCGCCATCTAGTGGTGTCAGTGCTGAATTGTCTACAGCAGAATGTATGAGGAGCCAAGAGCAGCGCCATCTAGTGGTGTCACTGCTGAACTGTCTACAGCAGAATGTATGAGGAGCCGGGAGCAGCGTCATCTAGTGGTGTCAGTGCTGAACTGTCTACAGCAGAGTGTATGAGGAGCCGGGAGCAGCACCATCTAGTGGTGTCAGTGCTGAACTGTCTACAGCAGAGTGTATGAGGAGCCGGGAACAGCGTCATCTAGTGGTGTCAGTGCTGAACTGTCTACAGTATAGTGTATGAGGAGCCAGGAGCAGCGCCATCTAGTGCTGGCAGTGCTGAACTGTCTACAGCAGAGAGTGTGAGGAGCCGGGAGCAGCGCCATCTAGTGGTGTCAGTGCTGAACTGTCTACAGCTGATTGTAGGAGGAGATGGGAGCAGCGCCATCTAGTGGTGTCAGTGCTGAACTGTTTACAGCGGAGAGGGTGAGGAGCCGGGAGCAGCACCATCTAGTGGTGGCAGTGCTGAACTGTCTACAGCTGAGAGTATGAGGAGCCGGGAGCAGCGCCATCTAGTGGTGCCAGTGCTGAACTGTCTACAGCAGAATGTATGAGGAGCCGGGAGCAGCGTCATCTAGTGGTGTCAGTGCTGAACTGTCTACAGCAGAATGTATGAGGAGCCAGGAGCAGCGCCATCTAGTGGTGTCAGTGCTGAACTGTCTACAGCAGAATGTATGAGGAGCCGGGAGCAGCGCCATCTAGTGGTGTCAGTGATGAACTGTCTACAGCAGAATGTATGAGGAGCCGGGAGCAGCGCCATCTAGTGGTGTCAGTGCTGAACTGTCTACAGCAGAGTGCATGAGGAGCCAGGAGCAGCGCCGTCTAGTGGTGTCAGTGCTGAACTGTCTACAGCAGAGTGTATGAGGAGCCGGGAGTAGCGCCATCTAGTGGTGTCAGTGCTGAACTGTCTACAGCAGAATCTATGAGGAGCCAGGAGCAGCGCCATCTAGTGGTGTCAGTGCTGAACTGTCTACAGCAGAGTGTATGAGGAGGCGGGAGCAGCGCCATCTAGTGGTGTCAGTGCTGAACTGTCTACAGCAGAATGTATGAGGACAGGGAGAACCACCATCTAGTGGTGTCAGTGCTGAACTGTCTACAGCAGAGTGTATGAGGAGCCGGGAGCAGCGCCATCTAGTGGTGTCAGTGCTGAACTGTCTACAGCAGAATGTATGAGGACCGGGAGAACCACCATCTAGTGGTGTCAGTGCTGAACTGTCTACAGCAGAGTGTATGAGGAGCCAGGAGCAGCGCCATCTAGTGGTGTCAGTGCTGAACTGTCTACAGCAGAGTGCATGAGGAGCCAGGAGCATCGCCATCTAGTGGTGTCAGTGCTGAACTGTCTACAGCAGAATGTATGAGGAGCCGGGATAACCACCATCTAGTGGTGTCAGTGCTGAACTGTCTACAGCAGAGTGTGTGAGTAGCCGGGAGCAGCGCCATCTAGTGGTGTCAGTGCTGAACTGTCTACCGCGGAGTGTATGAGGAGCCCGGAGCAGCTCCATCTAGTCGTGTCAGTGCTGAACTGTCTACAGCATAGTGAATGAGGAGCCAGGAGCAGCGCCATCTAGTGGTGTCAGTGCTGAACTGTCTACAGCAGAGTGTATGAGGAGCCAGGAGAAGCGCCATCTAGTGGTGTCAGTGCTGAACTGTCTACCGCAGAGTGTATGAGGAGCCGGGAGCAGCGCCATCTAGTGGTGTCAGTGCTGAACTGTCTACAGCAGAGTGTATGAGGAGCCGGGAGCAGCGCCATCTAGTGGTGTCAGTGCTGAATTGTCTACAGCAGAGTGTATGAGGAGCCGGGAGCAGCACCATCTAGTGGTGTCAGTGCTGAACTGTCTACAGCAGAGTGTATGAGGAGCCGGGAACAGCGTCATCTAGTGGTGTCAGTGCTGAACTGTCTACAGTATAGTGTATGAGGAGCCAGGAGCAGCGCCATCTAGTGCTGGCAGTGCTGAACTGTCTACAGCAGAGAGTGTGAGGAGCCGGGAGCAGCGCCATCTAGTGGTGTCAGTGCTGAACTGTCTACAGCTGATTGTAGGAGGAGACGGGAGCAGCGCCATCTAGTGGTGTCAGTGCTGAACTGTTTACAGCGGAGAGGGTGAGGAGCCGGGAGCAGCACCATCTAGTGGTGGCAGTGCTGAACTGTCTACAGCTGAGAGTATGAGGAGCCGGGAGCAGCGCCATCTAGTGGTGCCAGTGCTGAACTGTCTACAGCAGAATGTATGAGGAGCCGGGAGCAGCGTCATCTAGTGGTGTCAGTGCTGAACTGTCTACAGCAGAATGTATGAGGAGCCAGGAGCAGCGCCATCTAGTGGTGTCAGTGCTGAACTGTCTACAGCAGAATGTATGAGGAGCCGGGAGCAGCGCCATCTAGTGGTGTCAGTGATGAACTGTCTACAGCAGAATGTATGAGGAGCCGGGAGCAGCGCCATCTAGTGGTGTCAGTGCTGAACTGTCTACAGCAGAGTGCATGAGGAGCCAGGAGCAGCGCCGTCTAGTGGTGTCAGTGCTGAACTGTCTACCGCGGAGTGTATGAGGAGCCGGGAGCAGCGCCATCTAGTGGTGTCAGTGCTGAACTGTCTACAGCAGAGTGTATGAGGAGCTGGGAGCAGCGCCATCTAGTGGTGTCAGTGCTGAACTGTCTACAGAAGAATGTATGAGGAGCCGGGAGCAGCGCCATCTAGTGGTGTCAGTGCTGAACTGTCTACCGCGGAGTGTATGAGGAGCAGGGAGCAGCGCCATCTAGTGGTGCCAGTGCTGAACTGTCTACAGCAGAATGTATGAGGAGCCTGAAGCAGCGCCATCTAGTGGTGTCAGTGCGGAACTGTCTACAGCAGAATGTATGAGGAGCCGGGAGCAGCGTCATCTAGTGGTGTCAGTGCTGAACTGTCTACAGCAGAGTGTATGAGGAGGCGGGAGCAGCGCCATCTAGTGGTGTCAGTGCTGAACTGTCTACAGCAGAGTGTAGGAGGAGCCGGGAGCAGCGCCATATAGTGGTGTCAGTGTTGAAGTGTCTACAGCGGAGTGTGTGAGGAGCCGGAAGCAGCGCCATCTAGTGGTGGCAGTGCTGAACTGTCTACAGCTGAGAGTATGAGGAGCCGGGAGCAACGCCATCTAGTGTTGTCAGTGCTGAACTGTCTACAGCAGAATGTATGAGGAGCCGGGAGCAGCGCCATCTAGTGGTGTCAGTGCTGAACTGTCTACAGCAGAATGTATGAGGAGCCGGGAGCAGCGTCATCTAGTGGTGTCAGTGCTGAACTGTCTACAGCAGAGTGTGTGAGGAGCCAGGAGCAGCGCCATCTAATGGTGGCAGTGCGGAACTGTCTACAGCAGAATGTATGATGAGCCGGGAGCAGCGTCGTCTAGTGGTGTCAGCGCTGAATTGTCTACAGCAGAATGTATGAGGAGCCGGGAGCAGCGCCATCTAGTGGTGTCAGTGCTGAACTGTCTACAGCAGAATGTATGAGGAGCCAGGAGCAGTGCCATCTAGTGGTGTCTGTGCTGAACTGTCTACAGCAGAAAGTATGAGAAGTCGAGAGCAACGCCATCTAGTGGTGGCAATGCTGAACTGTCTACAGCAGAGTGTATGAGGAGCAGGCAGCAGTGCCATCTAGTGGTGTCAGTGCTGAACTGTCTACAGCAGAATGTATGAGGAGCCGGGAGCAGCGACATCTAGTGGTGCCAGGGCTGAACTGTCTACAGCAGAATGTATGAGGAGCCGCGAGCAGCGCCATCTAGTGGTGTCAGTGCTGAACTGTCTACAGCAGAGTGTATGAGGAGCCGGGAGCAGCGCCATCTAGTGGTGTCAGTGCTGAACTGTCTACAGCAGAGTGCATGAGGAGTCGGGAGCAGCGCCATCTAGTGGTGTCAGTGCTGAACTCTCTACAGAAGAATGTATGAGGAGCCGGAAGCAGCGCCATCTAGTGGTGTCAGTGCTGAACTGTCTACAGCAGAGTGTATGAGGAGCCGGGAGCAGCGCCATCTAGTGGTGTCAGTGCTGAACTGTCTACAGCTGAGAGTATGAGGAGCCGGGAGCAACGCCATCTAGTGTTGTCAGTGCTGAACTGTCTACAGCAGAATGTATGAGGAGCCGGGAGCAGCGCCATCTAGTGGTGTCAGTGCTGAACTGTCTACAGCAGAATGTATGAGGAGCCGGGAGCAGCGTCATCTAGTGGTGTCAGTGCTGAACTGTCTACAGCAGAGTGTGTGAGGAGCCAGGAGCAGCGCCATCTAATGGTGGCAGTGCGGAACTGTCTACAGCAGAATGTATGATGAGCCGGGAGCAGCGTCGTCTAGTGGTGTCAGCGCTGAATTGTCTACAGCAGAATGTATGAGGAGCCGGGAGCAGCGCCATCTAGTGGTGTCAGTGCTGAACTGTCTACAGCAGAATGTATGAGGAGCCAGGAGCAGTGCCATCTAGTGGTGTCTGTGCTGAACTGTCTACAGCAGAAAGTATGAGAAGTCGAGAGCAACGCCATCTAGTGGTGGCAATGCTGAACTGTCTACAGCAGAGTGTATGAGGAGCAGGCAGCAGTGCCATCTAGTGGTGTCAGTGCTGAACTGTCTACAGCAGAATGTATGAGGAGCCGGGAGCAGCGACATCTAGTGGTGCCAGGGCTGAACTGTCTACAGCAGAATGTATGAGGAGCCGCGAGCAGCGCCATCTAGTGGTGTCAGTGCTGAACTGTCTACAGCAGAGTGTATGAGGAGCCGGGAGCAGCGCCATCTAGTGGTGTCAGTGCTGAACTGTCTACAGCAGAGTGCATGAGGAGTCGGGAGCAGCGCCATCTAGTGGTGTCAGTGCTGAACTCTCTACAGAAGAATGTATGAGGAGCCGGAAGCAGCGCCATCTAGTGGTGTCAGTGCTGAACTGTCTACAGCAGAGTGTATGAGGAGCCGGGAGCAGCGCCATCTAGTGGTGTCAGTGCTGAACTGTCTACAGCAGAGTGTCTGAGGAGCCGGGAACAGCGTCATCTAGTGGTGTCAGTGCTGAACTGTCTACAGTATAGTGTATGAGGAGCCGGGAGCAGCGCCATCTAGTGCTGGCAGTGCTGAACTGTCTACAGCGGAGAGTGTGAGGAGCCGGGAGCAGCGCCATCTAGTGGTGTCAGTGCTGAACTGTCTACAGCTGATTGTAGGAGGAGACGGGAGCAGCACCATCTAGTGGTGGCAGTGCTGAACTGTCTACAGCTGAGAGTATGAGGAGACGGGAGCAGCGCCATCTAGTGGTGTCAGTGCTGAACTGTCTACAGCAGAATGTATGAGGAGCCGGGAGCAGCGTCATCTAGTGGTGTCAGTGCTGAACTGTCTACAGCAGAATGTATGAGGAGCCAGGAGCAGCGCCATCTAGTGGTGTCAGTGCTGAACTGTCTAGAGCAGAGTGTGTGAAGAGCCAGGAGTAGCGCCATCTTGTGGTGTCAGTGCTGAACTGTCTAGAGCAGAGTGTGTGAAGAGCCAGGAGCAGCGCCATCTAGTGGTGTCAGTGCTGAACTGTCTACAGCAGAATGTATGAGGAGCCAGGAGCAGCGCCATCTAGTGGTGTCAGTGCTGAACTGTCTACAGCAGAATGTATGAGGAGCCGGGAGCAGCGCCATCTAGTGGTGTCAGTGATGAACTGTCTACAGCAGAATGTATGAGGAGCCGGGAGCAGCGCCATCTAGTGGTGTCAGTGCTGAACTGTCTACCGCGGAGTGTATGAGGAGCCGGGAGCAGCGCCATCTAGTGGTGTCAGTGGTGAACTGTCTACAGCAGAGTGTGTGAGGAGCCGGGAGCAGCGCCATCTAGTGGTGTCAGTGCTGAACTGTCTACAGCAGAGTGTATGAGGAGCCAGGAGAAGCGCCATCTAGTGGTGGCAGTGCTGAACTGTCTACAGCTGAATGTATGAGGAGCCGGGAGCAGCGCCATCTAGTGATGTCAGTGCTGAACTGTCTACAGCAGAGTGTATGAGGAGCCGGGAGCAGCGCCATCTAGTGGTGGCAGTGCTGAACTGTCTACAGCAGAGTGCATGAGGAGCCAGGAGCACCGCCATCTAGTGGTGTCAGTGCTGAACTGTCTACAGCAGAGTGTATGAGGAGCCGGGAGCAGCGCCATCTAGTGGTGTCAGTGCTGAACTGTCTTCCGTGGAGTGTATGAGGAGCCAGAAGCAGCGCCATCTAGTGGTGGCAGTGCTGAACTGTCTACAGCAGAGTGTATGAGGAGCCGGGAGTAGCGCCATCTAGTGGTGTCAGTGCTGAACTGTCTACAGCAGAATGTATGAGGAGCCAGGAGCAGCGCCATCTAGTGGTGTCAGTGCTGAACTGTCTACAGCAGAGTGTATGAGGAGGCGGGAGCAGCGCCATCTAGTGGTGTCAGTGCTGAACTGTCTACAGCAGAATGTATGAGGACAGGGAGAACCACCATCTAGTGGTGTCAGTGTTGAACTGTCTACAGCAGAGTGTATGAGGAGCCGGGAGCAGCGCCATCTAGTGGTGACAGTGCTGAACTGTCTACAGCAGAATGTATGAGGACCGGGAGAACCACCATCTAGTGGTGTTAGTGCTGAACTATCTACAGCAGAGTGTATGAGGAGCCAGGAGCAGCGCCATCTAGTGGTGTCAGTGCTGAACTGTCTACAGCAGAGTGCATGAGGAGCCAGGAGCATCGCCATCTAGTGGTGTCAGTGCTGAACTGTCTACAGCAGAATGTATGAGGAGCCGGGATAACCACCATCTAGTGGTGTCAGTGCTGAACTGTCTACAGCAGAGTGTGTGAGTAGCCGGGAGCAGCGCCATCTAGTGGTGTCAGTGCTGAACTGTCTACAGCATAGTGAATGAGGAGCCGGGAGCAGCGCCATCTAGTGGTGGCAGTGCTGAACTGTCTACCGCGGAGTGTATGAGGAGCCGGGAGCAGCTCCATCTAGTCGTGTCAGTGCTGAACTGTCTACAGCATAGTGAATGAGGAGCCGGGAGCAGCGCCATCTAGTGGTGTCAGTGCTGAACTGTCTACAGCAGAGTGTATGAGGAGCCAGGAGAAGCGCCATCTAGTGGTGTCAGTGCTGAACTGTCTACCGCAGAGTGTATGAGGAGCTGGGAGCAGCGCCATCTAGTGGTGTCAGTGCTGAACTGTCTACAGCAGAGTGTATGAGGAGCCGGGAGCAGCGCCATCTAGTGGTGTCAGTGCTGAATTGTCTACAGCAGAATGTATGAGGAGCCAGGAGCAGCGCCATCTAGTGGTGTCACTGCTGAACTGTCTACAGCAGAATGTATGAGGAGCCGGGAGCAGCGTCATCTAGTGGTGTCAGTGCTGAACTGTCTACAGCAGAGTGTATGAGGAGCCGGGAGCAGCACCATCTAGTGGTGTCAGTGCTGAACTGTCTACAGCGGAATGTATGAGGAGCCGGGAGCAGCGCCATCTAGTGGTGTGAGTGCTAAACTGTCTACAGCAGAGTGTATGAGGAGCCGGAAGCAGCGCCATCTAGTGGTGTCAGTGCTGAACTGTCTACAGCAGAATGTATAAGGAGCCAGGAGCAGCGCCATCTAGTGGTGTAAGTGCTGAACTGTCTACAGCAGAGTGTATGAGGAGCCGGGAGCTGCGCCATCTAGTGGTGTCAGTGCTGTACTGTCTACAGCAGAGTGTATGAGGAGCCGGGAGCAGCGCCATCTAGTGGCGTCAGTGCTGAACTGTCTACAGCAGAATGTATGAGGAGCCGGGAGCAGCACCATCTAGTGGTGTCAGTGCTGAACTGTCTACAGCAGAATGTATGAGGAGCCGGGAGCAGCGCCATCTAGTGGTGTCAGTGCTGAACTGTCTACAGCAGAATGTATGAGGAGCCAGGAGCAGCGCCATCTAGTGGTGTAAATGCTGAACTGTATACAGCAGAGTGTATGAGTCGGGAGCAGCGCCATCTAGTGGTGTCAGTGCTGAACTGTCTACAGCAGAGTGTTTGAGGAGCCGGGAGCAGCGCCATCTAGTGGTGTCAGTGCTGAACTGTCTACAGCAGAATGTATGAGGAGCCGGGAGCAGCGCCATCTAGTGGTGTCAGTGCTGAACTGTCTACCGCGGAGTGTATGAGGAGCAGGGAGCAGCGCCATCTAGTGGTGCCAGTGCTGAACTGTCTACAGCAGAGTGTATGAGGAGCCGGGAGCAGCTCCATCTAGTGGTGTCAGTGCTGAACTGTCTACAGCAGAATGTATGAGGAGCCTGGAGCAGTGCCATCTAGTGGTGTCAGTGCTGAACTGTCTACAGGAGATTGTATGCGGAATGGGAGCAGCGCCATCTAGTGGTGTCAGTGCTGAACTGTCTTACAGCAGAATGTATGAGGAGCCGGGAGCAGCGCCATCTAGTGGTGTCAGTGCGGAACTGTCTACAGCAGAATGTATGATGAGCCGGAAGCAGCGCCATCTAGTGGTGGCAGTGCTGAACTGTCTACAGCAGAGTGCATGAGGAGCCAGGAGCACCGCCATCTAGTGGTGTCAGTGCTGAACTGTCTACAGCAGAGTGTATGAGGAGCCGGGAGCAGTGCCATCTAGTGGTGTCAGTGCTGAACTGTCTTCCGTGGAGTGTATGAGGAGCCAGAAGCAGCGCCATCTAGTGGTGGCAGTGCTGAACTGTCTACAGCAGAGTGTATGAGGAGCCGGGAGTAGCGCCATCTAGTGGTGTCAGTGCTGAACTGTCTACAGCAGAATGTATGAGGAGCCAGGAGCAGCGCCATCTAGTGGTGTCAGTGCTGAACTGTCTACAGCAGAGTGTATGAGGAGGCGGGAGCAGCGCCATCTAGTGGTGTCAGTGCTGAACTGTCTACAGCAGAATGTATGAGGACAGGGAGAACCACCATCTAGTGGTGTCAGTGTTGAACTGTCTACAGCAGAGTGTATGAGGAGCCGGGAGCAGCGCCATCTAGTGGTGACAGTGCTGAACTGTCTACAGCAGAATGTATGAGAAGCGGGAGAACCACCATCTAGTGGTGTTAGTGCTGAACTATCTACAGCAGAGTGTATGAGGAGCCAGGAGCAGCGCCATCTAGTGGTGTCAGTGCTGAACTGTCTACAGCAGAGTGCATGAGGAGCCAGGAGCATCGCCATCTAGTGGTGTCAGTGCTGAACTGTCTACAGCAGAATGTATGAGGAGCCGGGATAACCACCATCTAGTGGTGTCAGTGCTGAACTGTCTACAGCAGAGTGTGTGAGTAGCCGGGAGCAGCGCCATCTAGTGGTGTCAGTGCTGAACTGTCTACAGCATAGTGAATGAGGAGTCGGGAGCAGCGCCATCTAGTGGTGTCAGTGCTGAACTGTCTACCTCGGAGTGTATGAGGAGCCGGGAGCAGCTCCATCTAGTCGTGTCAGTGCTGAACTGTCTACAGCATAGTGAATGAGGAGCCGGGAGCAGCGCCATCTAGTGGTGTCAGTGCTGAACTGTCTACAGCAGAGTGTATGAGGAGCCAGGAGAAGCGCCATCTAGTGGTGTCAGTGCTGAACTGTCTACCGCAGAGTGTATGAGGAGCTGGGAGCAGCGCCATCTAGTGGTGTCAGTGCTGAACTGTCTACAGCAGAGTGTATGAGGAGCCGGGAGCAGCGCCATCTAGTGGTGTCAGTGCTGAATTGTCTACAGCAGAATGTATGAGGAGCCAGGAGCAGCGCCATCTAGTGGTGTCACTGCTGAACTGTCTACAGCAGAATGTATGATGAGCCGGGAGCAGCGTCATCTAGTGGTGTCAGTGCTGAACTGTCTACAGCGGAATGTATGAGGAGCCGGGAGCAGCGCCATCTAGTGGTGTGAGTGCTAAACTGTCTACAGCAGAGTGTATGAGGAGCCGGAAGCAGCGCCATCTAGTGGTGTCAGTGCTGAACTGTCTACAGCAGAATGTATGAGGAGCCAGGAGCAGCGCCATCTAGTGGTGTAAGTGCTGAACTGTCTACAGCAGAGTGTATGAGGAGCCGGGAGCTGCGCCATCTAGTGGTGTCAGTGCTGTACTGTCTACAGCAGAGTGTATGAGGAGCCGGGAGCAGCGCCATCTAGTGGCGCCAGTGCTGAACTGTCTACAGCAGAATGTATGAGGAGCCGGGAGCAGCACCATCTAGTGGTGTCAGTGCTGAACTGTCTACAGCAGAATGTATGAGGAGCCGGGAGCAGCGCCATCTAGTGGTGTCAGTGCTGAACTGTCTACAGCAGAATGTATGAGGAGCCAGGAGCAGCGCCATCTTGTGGTGGAAATGCTGAACTGTATACAGCAGAGTGTATGATGAGTCGGGAGCAGCGCCATCTAGTGGTGTCAGTGCTGAACTGTCTACAGCAGAGTGTATGAGGAGCCGGGAGCAGCGCCATCTAGTGGTGTCAGTGCTGAACTGTCTACAGCAGAATGTATGAGGAGCCGGGAGCAGCGCCATCTAGTGGTGTCAGTGCTGAACTGTCTACCGCGGAGTGTATGAGGAGCAGGGAGCAGCGCCATCTAGTGGTGCCAGTGCTGAACTGTCTACAGCAGAGTGTATGAGGAGCCGGGAGCAGCTCCATCTAGTGGTGTCAGTGCTGAACTGTCTACAGCAGAATGTATGAGGAGCCTGGAGCAGTGCCATCTAGTGGTGCCAGTGCTGAACTGTCTACAGTAGATTGTATGCGGAACGGGAGCAGCGCCATCTAGTGGTGTCAGTGCTGAACTGTCTTACAGCAGAATGTATGAGGAGCCGGGAGCAGCGCCATCTAGTGGTGTCAGTGCGGAACTGTCTACAGCAGAATGTATGATGAGCCGGGAGCAGCGTCATCTAGTGGTGTCAGTGCTGAACTGTCTACAGCAGAGTGTATGAGGAGGCGGGAGCAGCGCAATCTAGTGGTGTCAGTGCTGAACTGTCTACAGCAGAGTGTAGGAGGAGCCGGGAGCAGCGCCATATAGTGGTGTCAGTGTTGAAGTGTCTACAGCGGAGTGTGTGAGGAGCCGGAAGCAGCGCCATCTAGTGGTGGCAGTGCTGAATTGTCTACAGCTGAGAGTATGAGGAGCCGGGAGCAGCGCCATCTAGTGTTGTCAGTGCTGAACTGTCTACAGCAGAATGTATGAGGAGCCGGGAGCAGCGCCATCTAGTGGTGTCAGTGCTGAACTGTCTACAGCAGAGTGTATGAGGAGCCGGGAGCAGCGCCATCTAGTGGTGTCAGTGCTGAACTGTCTACAGCAGAGTGTATGAGGAGCAGGGAGCAGCGTCATCTAGTGGTGTCAGTGCTGAACTGTCTACAGTATAGTGTATGAGGAGCCGGGAGCAGCGCCATCTAGTGCTGGCAGTGCTGAACTGTCTACAGCGGAGAGTGTGAGAAGCCGGGAGCAGCGCCATCTAGTGGTGTCAGTGCTGAACTGTCTACAGCTGATTGTAGGAGGAGACGGGAGCAGCGCCATCTAGTGGTGTCAGTGCTGAACTGTTTACAGCGGAGAGGGTGAGGAGCCGGGAGCTGCACCATCTAGTGGTGGCAGTGCTGAACTGTCTACAGCTGAGAGTATGAGGAGCCGGGAGCAGCGCCATCTAGTGGTGTCAGTGCTGAACTGTCTACAGCAGAATGTATGAGGAGCCGGGAGCAGCGTCATCTAGTGGTGTCAGTGCTGAACTGTCTACAGCAGAATGTATGAGGAGCCAGGAGTAGCGCCATCTAGTGGTGTCAGTGCTGAACTGTCTAGAGCAGAGTGTGTGAAGAGCCAGGAGCAGCGCCATCTTGTGGTGTCAGTGCTGAACTGTCTAGAGCAGAGTGTGTGAAGAGCCAGGAGCAGCGCCATCTAGTGGTGTCAGTGCGGAACTGTCTACAGCAGAGTGTGTGAGGAGCCAGGAGCAGCGCCATCTAGTGGTGTCAGTGCTGAACTGTCTACAGCAGAATGTATGAGGAGCCAGGAGCAGCGCCATCTAGTGGTGTCAGTGCTGAACTGTCTACAGCGGAATGTATGAGGAGCCGGGATCAGCGCCATCTAGTGGTGTCAGTGATGAACTGTCTACAGCAGAATGTATGAGGAGCCGGGAGCAGCGCCATCTAGTGGTGTCAGTGCTGAACTGTCTACAGCAGAGTGTATGAGGAGCCGGGAGCAGCGCCATCCAGTGGTGTCAGTGCTGAACTGTCTACAGCAGAGTGTATGAGGAGCCGGGAGCAGCGCCATCTAGTGGTGTCAGTGCTGAACTGTCTACAGCAGAGTGTATGAGGAGCCGGGAGCAGCTCCATCTAGTGGTGTCAGTGCTGAATTGTCTACAGCACAATGTATGAGGAGCCAGGAGCAGCGCCATCTAGTGGTGTCAGTGCGGAACTGTCTACAGCAGAGTGTATGAGGAGCCGGGAGCAGCGCCATCTAGTGGAGTCAGTGCTGAGCTGTCTACAGCAGAATGTATGAAGAGCCAGGAGCAGCGCCATCTAGTGGTGTCAGTGCTGAACTGTCTACAGCTGAGTGTATGAGGAGCCGGGAGCAGCGCCATCTAGTGGTGTCGGTGCTGAACTGTCTACAGCAGATTGTATGAGGAGCCGGGAGCAGCGCCATCTAGTGGTGTCAGTGCTGAACTGTCTACAGCAGAATGTATGACGAGCCAGGAGCAGCGCCATCTAGTGGTGTCAGTGCTGAACTGTCTACAGCAGAATGTATGAGGAGCCAGGAGCAGCGCCATCTAGTGGTGTCAGTGCTGAACTGTCTACAGCAGAATGTATGAGGAGCTGGGAGCAGCGCCATCTAGTGGTGTCAGTGCTGAACTGTCTACAGCAGAATGTATGAGGAGCCGGGAGCAGCGCCATCTAGTGGTGTCAGTGCTGAACTGTCTACAGCAGAGTGTATGAGGAGCAGGGAGCAGCGCCATCTAGTGGTGTCAGGGCTGAACTGTCTACAGAAGAGTGTATGAGGAGCCGGGATTAGCGCCATCTAGTGGTGTCAGTGCTGAACTGTCTACAGCAGAATATATGAGCAGCCGGGAGCAGCGCCATCTAGTGGTGTCAGTGCTGAACTGTCTACAGCAGAGTGTATGAGGAGCCGGGAGCAGCGCCATCTAGTGGTGTCAGTGCTGAACTGTCTACAGCAGAGTGTATGAGGAGCCGGGAGCAGCTCCATCTATTGGTGTCAGTGCTGAGTTGTCTACAGCAGAATGTATGAGGAGCCAGGAGCAGCGCCATCTAGTGGTGTCAGTGCGGAACTGTCTACAGCAGAGTGTATGAGAAGCCGGGAGCAGCGCCATCTAGTGGTGTCAGTGCTGAACTGTCTACAGCAGAGTGTATGAGGAGCCGGGAGCAGCGCCATCTAGTGGTGCCAGTGCTGAACTGTCTACAGCTGAGTGTATGAGGAGCCGGGAGCAGCGCCATCTAGTGGTGTCAGTGCTGAACTGTCTACAGCGGAATGTATGAGGAGCCGGGAGCAGCACCATCTAGTGGTGTGACTGCTGAACTGTCTACAGCAGAATGTATGAGTAGCCTGGAGCAGCGCCATCTAGTGGTGGCAGTGCTGAACTGTCTACAGCAGAGTGTATGAGGAGCCGGGAGCAGCACCATCTAGTGGTGACAGTGCTGAACTGTCTACAGCAGAATGTATGAGGAGCCGGGAGCAGCGCCATATAGAGGTGCCAGTGCTGAACTGTCTAGAGCAGAGTGTGTGAGGAGCCAGGAGCAGCGCCATCTAGTGGTGTCAGTGCTGAACTGTCTACAGCAGAATGTATGAGCAGCCGGGAGCAGCGCCATCTAGTGGTGTCAGTGCTGAACTGTCTACAGCAGAATGTATGAGGAGCCGGGAGCAGCGCCATCTAGTGGTGTCAGTGCTGAACTGTCTACAGCAGAGTGTATGAGGAGCAGGGAGCAGCGCCATCTAGAGGTGTCAGTGCTGAACTGTCTACAGCAGAGTGTATGAGGAGCCGGGAGCAGCGCCATCTAGTGGTGACAGTGCTGAACTGTCTACAGCAGAATGTATGAGGAGACGGGAGCAGCGCCATATAGAGGTGCCAGTGCTGAACTGTCTAGAGCAGAGTGTGTGAAGAGCCAGGAGCAGCGCCATCTAGTGGTGTCAGTGCTGAACTGTCTAGAGCAGAGTGTGTGAAGAGCCAGGAGCAGCGCCATCTAGTGGTGCCAGTGCTGAACTGTCTACAGCAGAGTGTGTGAGGAGCCAGGAGCAGCGCCATCTAGTGGTGTCAGTGCTGAACTGTCTACAGCAGAATGTATGAGGAGCCAGGAGCAGCGCCATCTAGTGGTGTCAGTGCTGAACTGTCTACAGCAGAATGTATGAGCAGCCGGGAGCAGCGCCATCTAGTGGTGTCAGTGCTGAACTGTCTACAGCAGAATGTATGAGGAGCTGGGAGCAGCGCCATCTAGTGGTGTCAGTGCTGAACTGTCTACAGCAGAGTGTATGAGGAGCAGGGAGCAGCGCCATCTAGAGGTGTCAGTGCTGAACTGTCTACAGCAGAGTGTATGAGGAGCCGGGAGCAGCGCCATCTAGTGGTGACAGTGCTGAACTGTCTACAGCAGAATGTATGAGGAGACGGGAGCAGCGCCATATAGAGGTGCAAGTGCTGAACTGTCTAGAGCAGAGTGTGTGAAGAGCAGGGAGCAGCGCCATCTAGTGGTGTCAGTGCTAAACTGTCTACCGCGGAGTGTATGAGGAGCAGGGAGCATCGCCATCTAGTGGTGCCAGTGCTGAACTGTCTACAGCCGACTGTAAGAGGAGCCAGGAGCAGCTCCATCTAGTGGTGTCAGTGCTGAACTTTCTACAGCAGAATGTATGAGGAGCCTGGAGCAGCGCCATCTAGTGGTGTCATTGCTGAACTGTCTACAGCAGAGTGTATGAGGAGCCGGGAGCAGCGCCATCTAGTGGCGTCAGTGCTGAACTGTCTACAGCAGAGTGTAGGAGGAGCCGGGAGCAGCGCCATCTAGTGGTGGCAGTGCTGAACTGTCCAGAGCAGAGTGCATGAGGAGCCGGGAGCAGCGCCATCTAGTGGTGTCAGTGCTGAACTGTCTACAGCAGAGTGTGTGAGGAGCCAGGAGCAGCGCCATCTAGTGGTGCCAGTGCTGAACTGTCTACAGCAGAGGTCCCCAACCTTTTTTGCACCAGGGACCGGCTTTAAGCAAGACCAGTTTTCCATGGCCCGGTGGGGGTGGGGGCGGGGCTTTGGTCATATGGGGGTGGGGTTATGGAGGGGTGGAGCTGTATGGGGAGGATGCTGGCGGGACCTCGGTGTACAGCGCTAAGTAGCAGCATTGTACATTGAGCGTCAGTGTATACAGAGCTGCTGCTTAGCAGCGCTACACACTGAACACCGGTACCGGGAGCCGCGTCACTGAAGCCAGTCTGCCGCCCCACCCCGTCAGGAACACACCATGCTGTGCAGGAGGGCCGCGTCACTAAGACCCGCCCGACGCCCCACCCCGTCCTGCATAATGTTCTCTGCCGGGAGCTGCGAGCTGTCACGGCTATGGCAGAAAACATTATAAATCCACACAGAGCGAGTCTGACCAGGCGCAGGGCCGCGGAGCTAGCTGTCAGCGGCAGGGCCGGCTCCAGGTTTTTCTGGGCCCCGGGCGAAAGAGTCTCAGTGGGCCCATTTAACACATACCACGATTCATGATGCAGAGATACGGCGGAGAAATATATATATATATAGTACAATGCAAAGATTTCACTTCATGAGTGATATCTATTGTAAATTCCACAATAGCTCAGAAACCGGTGAATCGCTCCACACAGAATAGTGGCCCCCATATAAGGCTCCATACGGAATACTGGTCCCCATATAACGCCCATACGGAATACTGGCCCCCATATAACGCTTCATATGGAATACTGGCCCCCATATAAGGCCCCATACGGAATACTTGCCCCCATATAAGGCCCCATACGGAATACTTGCCCCCATATAAGGCCCCATACGGAATACTTGCCCCCATATAAGGCCCCATACGGAATACTGGCCCCCATATAAGACCCCATACGGAATACTGGCCCCCATATAAGACCCCATACGGAATACTGGCCCCCATATAAGACCCCATACGGAATACTGGCCCCCATATAAGGCTCCATACAGAATACTGGCCCCCATATAACGCTCCATACAGGATACTGGCCCCCATATAACGCTCCATACAGGATACCGGTCCCCATATAATGCTGCATGCAGGCTGTTACCCCCCACATAATGCCCCATACAGGCTGTCCCCCCCTTATAATGCTCCATGCAGGCTGTTACCCCCCACATAATGCCCCATACAGGCTGCCCCCCCTCTTTATAATGCCCCATGCAGGCTGTCACCCCTCCTCTTTATACTGCCCCATGCAGGCTGTCACCCCTCCTCTTTATAATGCTCCATGCAGGCTGTCACCCCTCCTCTTTATACTGCCCCATGCAGGCTGTCACCCCTCCTCTTTATACTGCCCCATGCAGGCTGTCACCCCTCCTCTTTATACTGCCCCATGCAGGATGTCACCCCTCCTCTTTATACTGCCCCATGCAGGCTGTCACCCCTCCTCTTTATACTGCCCCATGCAGGCTGTCACCCCTCCTCTTTATACTGCCCCATGCAGGCTGTCACCCCTCCTCTTTATACTGCCCCATGCAGGATGTCACCCCTCCTCTTTATACTGCCCCATGCAGGCTGTCACCCCTCCTCTTTATACTGCCCCATGCAGGCTGTCACCCCTCCTCTTTATACTGCCCCATGCAGGCTGTCACCCCTCCTCTTTATACTGCCCCATGCAGGCTGTCACCCCTCCTCTTTATAATGCCCCATGCAGGATGTCCCCCCCTCTCTTTATAATGCCCCGTGCAGGCTGTTCCCCACCTTATAATGACCCATGCAGGCTGGTCCCCACCTTATAATGCCCCATGCAGGCTGTCACCCCTCCTCATTATAATGCCCCAAGCAGGAATGCCCCCCTCTTTATAATGCCCCATGCAGGCTGGTCCCCACCTTATAATGCCCCATGCAGGCTGTCACCCCTCCTCATTATAATGCCCCAAGCAGGAATCCCCCCCTCTTTATAATGCCCCATGCAGGCTGTTCCCCACCTTATAATGCCCCATGCAGGCTGTCACCCCTCCTCTTTATAATGCCCCATGCAGGATGCCCCCCCTCCCCTCTTTATACTGCCCCATGCCTCCATACATTAAAAAAAAAAAAAATCAAATACTCACCTCCCTTCTCCTCACCTGCTGCCCGCCGCTCGCTGCTCGGCTCCGAACTCCAGCGTTGTCGTTTCTTCCCGCTCAGCGCTCCCTGTGACGGCTCAGGGGAGGGCGCGGTGTAAAGACGTCACCGCGCCCTCTGACCTGAGACGTCACAGGGAGCGCAGAGCAGGAAGACAGCTGATCTGCGGAGGCACGGGGAGAGGTAAGTATCCAGCTGACGGGGCCCTGAGCAAGCGGCGGAGAAGGGCGGGCGCTGACACCGCTCTCCTCCGCCCATAGCCCAGCGGGGTGCGCGACCGCCAGTGGGCCCCTCTGCCTGCTCAGAGCCCCGGCATTTGCCCGGGTGCTGACGCCGGCCCTGGTCAGCGGCGCCGCGGACCGGCTGAAAAACCCCAACGGCCTGGTCCTGGTCCGTGGACCGGCGGTTGGGGACCTCTGGTCTACAGCAGAGTGTATGAGGAGCCGGGAGCAGCGCCATCTAGTGGTGCCAGTGCTGAACTGTCTACCACGGAGTGTATGAGGAACCGGGAGTAGCGCCATCTAGTGGTGTCAGTGCTGAACTGTCTACAGCAGAGTGTATGAGGAGTCGGGAACAGCGCCATCTAGTGGAGTCAGTGCTGAACTGACTACAGCAGAATGTATGAGGAGCCAGGAGCAGCGCCATCTAGTGGTGTCAGTGCTGAACTGTCTACAGAAGAATGTATGAGGAGCCAGGAGCATCGCCATCTAGTTGTGTCAGTGCTGAACTGTCTACAGCAGAGTGTATGAGGAGCCGGGAGCAGCGCCATCTAGTGGTGTCAGTGCTGAAATGTCTACAGCAGAGTGTTTGAGGAGCCGGGAGCAGCACCATCTAGTGGTGTCAGTGCTGAACTGTCTACAGCAGAATGTATGAGGAGCCGGGAGCAGCGCCATCTAGTGGTGTCAGTGATGAACTGTCTACAGCAGAGTGTATGAGGAGCCGGGAGCAGCGCCATCTGGTGGTGTCAGTGCTGAACTGTCTACAGCAGAGTGTATGAGGAGCCGGGAGCAGCGCCATCTAGTGGTGGCAGTGCTGAACTGTCTACAGCGGAGAGTGTGAGGAGCCGGGAGCAGCGCCATCTAGTGGTGTCAGTGCTGAACTGTCTACAGCTGATTGTATGAGGAGCCGGGAGCAGCGCCATCTAGTGGTGTCAGTGCTGAACTGTCTACAGCGGAGAGGGTGAGGAGCTGGGAGCAGCGCCATCTAGTGGTGGCAGTGCTGAACTGTCTACAGCTGAGAGTATGAGGAGCTGGGAGCAGCGCCATCTAGTGGTGTCAGTGCTGAACTGTCTACAGCAGAATGTATGAGGAGCCGGGAGCAGCGTCATCTAGTGGTGTCTGTGCTGAACTGTCTACAGCAGAATGTATGAGGAGCCAGAAGTAGTGCCATCTATTGGTGTCAGTGCTGAACTGTCTACAGCAGAATGTATGAGGAGCTGGGAGCAGCGCCATCTAGTGGTGTCAGTGCTGAACTGTCTAGAGCCGAGTGTGTGAAGAGCCAGGAGCAGCGCCATCTAGTGGTGTCAGTGCTGAACTGTCTAGAGCAGAGTGTGTGAAGAGCCAGGAGCAGCGCTATCTAGTGGTGGCAGTGCTGCACTGTCTACAGCAGAATGTATTAGGAGCCAGGAGCAGCGCCATCTAGTGGTGACAGTGCTGAACTGTCTACAGCAGAGTGTGTGAGGAGCAAGGAGCAGCGCCATCTAGTGGTGTCAGTGCTGAACTGTCTACAGCAGAATGTATGAGGAGCCGGGAGCAGCGCCATCTAGTGGTGTCAGTGCTGAATTGTCTACATCAGAATGTATGAGGAGACGGGAGCAGCGCCATCTAGTGGTGTCAGTGCTGAACTGTCTACAGCAGAATGTATGAGGAGCCTGGAGCAGCGCCATCTAGTGGTGTAAGTGCTGAACTGTCTATAGTAGAATGTATGAGGAGCCGGGAGCAGCGCCATCTAGTGGTGTAAGTGCTGAACTGTCTACAGCAGAATGTATGAGGAGCCGGGAGCAGCGCCATCTAGTGGTGTCAGTGCTGGACTGTCTACAGCAGAGTGTATGAGAAGCAGGGAGCAGCGCCATCTAGTGGTGCCAGTGCTGAACTGTCTACAGCTGAATGTATGAGGAGCCAGGATCAGCGCCATCTAGTGGTGTCAGTGCTGAACTGTCTACAGCAGAATGTATGAGGAGCCGGGAGCAGCGCCATCTAGTGGTGTCAGTGCTGAACTGTCTACAGCAGAATGTATGAGGAGCCGGGAGCAGCGCCATCTAGTGGTGACAGTGCTGAACTGTCTTCCGCGGAGTGTATGAGGAGCCAGGAGCAGCGCCATCTAGTGGTGTCAGTGCTGAACTGTCTACAGCAGAGTGTATGAGGAGCCGGGAGTATCGCCATCTATTGGTGTCAGTGCTGAACTGTCTACAGCAGAATGTATGAGGAGCCAGGAGCAGCGCCATCTAGTGGTGTCAGTGCTGAACTGTCTACAGCAGAGTGTATGAGGAGCCGAGAGCAGCGCCATCTAGTGGTGTCAGTGCTGAACTGTCTACAGCAGAATGTTTGAGGACCGGGAGAACCACCATCTAGTGGTGTCAGTGCTGAACTGTCTACAGCAGAGTGTATGAGGAGCCAGGAGCAGCGCCATCTAGTGGTGTCAGTGCTGAACTGTCTACAGCAGAGTGTATGCGGAGCCGGGAGCAGCGCCATCTAGTGGTGTCAGTGCTGAACTGTCTACAGCAGAGTGTATGAGGAGCCGGGAGCAGCACCATCTAGTGGTGTCAGTGCTGAACGGTCTACAGCAGAATGTATGAGGAGCCGGGAGCAGCGCCATCTAGTGGTGTCAGTGATGAACTGTCTACAGCAGAGTGTATGAGGAGCCGGGAGCAGCGCCATCTAGTGGTGTCAGTGCTGAACTGTCAACAGCAGAGTGTATGAGGAGCCAGGAGCAGCGCCATCTAGTGGTGGCAGTGCTGAATAGTCTACAGCTGAGATTATGAGGAGCCGGGAGCAGCGCCATCTAGTGGTGTCAGTGCTGAACTGTCTACAGCAGAATGTATGAGGAGCCGGGAGCAGCGTCATCTAGTGGTGTCAGTGCTGAACTGTCTACAGCAGAATGTATGAGGAGCCAGGAGTAGTGCCATCTAGTGGTGTCAGTGCTGAACTGTCTACAGCAGAATGTATGTGGAGCCGGGAGCAGCGCCATCTAGTGGTGTCAGTGCTGAACTGTCTAGAGCAGAGTTTGTGAAGAGCCAGGAGCAGCGCCATCTAGTGGTGTGAGTGCTGAACTGTCTAGAGCAGAGTGTGTGAAGAGCCAGGAGCAGCGTCATCTAGTGGTGGCAGTGCTGCACTGTCTACAGCAGAATGTATGAGGAGCCAGGAGCAGCGCCATCTAGTGGTGTCAATGCTGAACTGTCTACAGCAGAGTGTATGAGGAGCCAGGAGCAGCGCCATCTAGTGGTGTCAGTGCTGAACTTTTTACAGCAGTGTGTATGAGGAGCCGGGAGCAGCGCCATCTAGTGGTGTCAGTGCTGAACTGTCTACAGCAGAGTGTATGAGGAGCCGGGAGCAGCGCCATCTAGTGGTGTCAGTGCTGAACTGTCTACAGCTGAGTGTATGAGGAGCCGGGAGCAGCGCCATCTAGTGGTGTCAGTACTGAACTGTCTACAGCAGAATGTATGAGGAGCCGGGAGCAGCGCCATCTAGTGGTGTCAGTGCTGAACTGTCTACAGCAGAGTGTGTGAGGAGCCAGGGGCAGCGCCATCTTGTGGTGCCAGTGCTGAACTGTCTACAGCAGAGTGTATGAGGAGCCGGGAGCAGCGCCATCTAGTGGTGCCAGTGCTGAACTGTCTACAGCAGAATGTATGAGGAGCCGGGAGCAGCGCCATCTAGTGGTGTCAGTGCTGAACTCTCTACAGCAGAGTGTATGAGGAGCCGAGAGCAGCACCATCTAGTGGTGTCAGTGCTGAACTGTCTACAGCAGAGTGTGTGAGGAGCCAGGAGCAGCGCCATCTCGTGGTGTCAGTGCTGAACTGTCTACAGCAGAATGTATGAGGAGCCGGGAGCAGCGCCATCTAGTGGTGTCAGTGCTCAACTGTCTACAGCAGAATGTATGAGGAGCCTGGAGCAGCGCCATCTAGTGGTGTAAGTGCTGAACTGTCTATAGTAGAATGTATGAGGAGCCGGGAGCAGCGCCATCTAGTGGTGTAAGTGCTGAACTGTCTACAGCAGAATGTATGAGGAGCCGGGAGCAGCGCCATCTAGTGGTGTCAGTGCTGGACTGTCTACAGCAGAGTGTATGAGGAGCAGGTAGCAGCGCCATCTAGTGGTGCCAGTGCTGAACTGTCTACAGCAGAATGTATGAGGAGCCAGGATCAGCGCCATCTAGTGGTGTCAGTGCTGAACTGTCTACAGCAGAATGTATGAGGAGCCGGGAGCAGCGCCATCTAGTGGTGTCAGTGCTGATCTGTCTACAGCAGAATGTATGAGGAGCCGGGAGCAGCGCCATCTAGTGGTGTCAGTGCTGAACTGCCTTCCGCGGAGTGTATGAGGAGCCAGGAGCAGCGCCATCTAGTGGTGTCAGTGCTGAACTGTCTACAGCAGAGTGTGTGAGGAGCCGGGAGTATCGCCATCTATTGGTGTCAGTGCTGAACTGTCTACAGCAGAATGTATAAGGAGCCAGGAGCAGCGCCATCTAGTGGTGTCAGTGCTGAACTGTCTACAGCAGAGTGTATGAGGAGCCGGGAGCAGCGCCTTCTAGTGGTGTCAGTACTGAACTGTCTACAGCAGAATATATGAGGACCGGGAGAACCACCATCTAGTGGTGTCAGTGCTGAACTGTCTACAGCAGAGTGTATGAGGAGCCGGGAGCAGCGCCATCTAGTGGTGTCAGTGCTGAACTGTCTACAGCAGAGTGTATGCGGAGCCGGGAGCAGCACCATCTAGTGGTGTCAGTGCTGAACTATCTACAGCAGAGTGCGTGAGTAGCCGGGAGCAGCGCCATCTAGTGTTGTCAGTGATGAACTGTCTACAGCAGAGTGCATGAGGAGCCAGGAGCAGCGCCATCTATTGGTGTCAGTGCTGAACTGTCTACCGCGGACTGTATGAAGAGCCGGGAACAGCTCCATCTAGTGGTGTCAGTGCTGAACTGTCTACAGCATAGTGTATGAGGAGCCGGGAGCAGCACCATCTAGTGGTGTCAGTGCTGAACTGTCTACCGCGGAGTGTATGAGGAACCGTGAGTAGCGCCATCTAGTGGTGTCAGTGCTGAACTGTCTACCGCGGAGTGTATGAGGAGTCGGGAGCAGCGCCATCTAGTGGAGTCAGTGCTGAACTGTCTACAGCAGAATGTATGAGGAGCCAGGAGCAGCGCCATCTAGTGGTGTCAGTGCTGAACTGTCTACAGCAGAATGTATGAGGAGCCGGGAGCAGTGTCATCTAGTGGTGTCAGTGCTGAACTGTCTACAGCAGAATGTATGAGGAGCCAGGAGCATCGCCATCTAGTTGTGTCAGTGCTGAACTGTCTACAGCAGAATGTATGAGGAGCCGGGAGCAGCGCCATCTAGTGGTGTCAGTGCTGAACTGTCTACAGCAGAGTGTATGAGGAGCCGGGAGCAGCGCCATCTAGTGGTGTCAGTGCTGAACTGTCTACAGCAGAGTGTATGAGGAGCCGGGAGCAGCGCCATCTAGTGGTGTCAGTGCTGAACTGTCTACAGCAGAGTGTATGAGGAGTCGGGAGCAGCGCCATCTAGTGGAGTCAGTGCTGAACTGTCTACAGCAGAATGTATGAGGAGCCAGGAGCAGCGCCATCTAGTGGTGTCAGTGCTGAACTGTCTACAGCAGAATGTATGAGGAGCCGGGAGCAGCGTCATCTAGTGGTGTCAGTGCTGAACTGTCTACAGCAGAATGTATGAGGAGCCAGGAGCATCGCCATCTAGTTGTGTCAGTGCTGAACTGTCTACAGCAGAATGTATGAGGAGCCGGGAGCAGAGCCATCTAGTGGTGTCAGTGCTGAACTGTCTACAGTAGAGTGTATGAGGAGCCGGGAGCAGCGCCATCTAGTGGTGTCAGTGATGAACTGTCTACAGCAGAGTGTATGAGGAGTCGGGAGCAGCGCCATCTAGTGGTGGCAGTGCTGAACTGTCTACAGCAGAGTGTATGAGGAGCCGGGAGCAGCGCCATCTAGTGGTGGCAGTGCTGAACTGTCTACAGCTGAGAGTGTGAGGAGCCGGGAGCAGCGCCATCTAGTGGTGCCAGTGCTGAACTGTCTACAGCTGATTGTATGAGGAGCCGGGAGCAGCGCCATCTAGTGGTGTCAGTGCTGAACTGTCTACAGAGGAGAGGGTGAGGAGCCGGGAGCAGCGCCATCTAGTGGTGGCAGTGCTGAACTGTCTACAGCTGAGAGTATGAGGAGCCGGGAGCAGCGCCATCTAGTGGTGTCAGTGCTGAACTGTCTACAGCAGAATGTATGAGGAGCCGGGAGCAGCGTCATCTAGTGGTGTCAGTGCTGAACTGTCTACAGCAGAATGTATGAGGAGCCAGGAGTAGTGCCATCTAGTGGTGTCAGTGCTGAACTGTCTACAGCAGAATGTATGAGGAGCCGGGAGCAGCGCCATCTAGTGGTGTCAGTGCTGAACTGTCTAGAGCAGAGTGTGTGAAGAGCCAGGAGCAGCGCCATCTAGTGGTGTCAGTGCTGAACTGTCTAGAGCAGAGTGTGTGAAGAGCCAGGAGCAGCGCCATCTAGTGGTGGCAGTGCTGCAGTGTCTATAGCAGAATGTATGAGGAGCCAGGAGCAGCGTCATCTAGTGGTGTCAGTGCTGAACTGTCTACAGCAGAGTGTGTGAGGAGCAAGGAGCAGCGCCATCTAGTAGTGTCAGTGCTGAACTGTCTACAGCAGAATGTATGAGGAGCCAGGAGCAGCGCCATCTAGTGGTGTCAGTGCTGAACTGCCTACAGCAGAATGTATGAGGAGCCGGGAGCAGCGCCATCTAGTGGTGGCAGTGCTGAATTGTATACAGCAGAATGTATGAGGAGCCAGGAGCAGCGCCATCTATTGGTGTCAGTGCTGAATTGTCAACAGCAGAATGTATGAGGAGCCGGGAGCAGCGCCATCTAGTCGTGTCAGTGCTGAACTGTCTACAGCAGAGTGTGTGAGGAGCCAGGGGCAGCGCCATCAAGTGGTGCCAGTGCTGAACTGTCTACAGCAGAGTGTATGAGGAGCCGGGAGCATCGCCATCTAGTGGTGTCAGTGCTGAACTGTCTACAGCAGAATGTATGAGGAGCCGGGAGCAGCGCCATCTAGTGGTGTCAGTGCTGAACTGTCTACAGCAGAGTGTATGAGGAGACGAGAGCAGCACCATCTAGTGGTGTCATTGCTGAACTGTCTACAGCAGAGTGTGTGAGGAGCCAGGAGCAGCGCCATCTAGTGGTGTCAGTGCTGAACTGTCTACAGCAGAATGTATGAGGAGCCGGGAGCAGCACCATCTAGTGGTGTCAGTGCTGAACTGTCTACAGCAGAATGTATGAGGAGCCTGGAGCAGCGCCATCTAGTGGTGGAAGTGCTGAACTGTCTATAGTAGAATGTATGAGGAGCCGGGAGCAGCGCCATCTAGTGGTGTAAGTGCTAAACTGTCTACAGCAGAATGTATGAGGAGCCGGGAGCAGCGCCATCTAGTGGTGTCAGTGCTGGACTGTCTACAGCAGAGTGTATGAGGAGCAGGGAGCAGCGCCATCTAGTGGTGTCAGTTCTGAACTGTCTACAGTAGAATGTATGAGGAGCCGGGAGCAGCGCCATCTAGTGGTGTAAGTGCTAAACTGTCTACAGCAGAATGTATGAGGAGCCGGGAGCAGCCCCATCTAGTGGTGTCAGTGCTGGACTGTCTACAGCAGAGTGTATGAGGAGCAGGGAGCAGCGCCATCTAGTGGTGTCAGTTCTGAACTGTCTACAGTAGAATGTATGAGGAGCCGGGAGCAGCGCCATCTAGTGGTGTCAGTGCTGAACTGTCTACAGCAGAATGTATGAGGAGCTGGAGCAGCGCCATCTAGTGGTGTCAGTGCTGGACTGTCTTCCGCGGAGTGTATGAGGAGCCAGGAGTAGCGCCATCTAGTGGTGTCAGTGCTGAACTGTCTACAGCAGAGTGTATGAGGAGCCAGGAGCAGCGCCATCTAGTGGTGTCAGTGCTGAACTGTCTACACCAGAGTGTATGCGGAGCCGGGAGCAGCGCCATCTAGTGGTGTCAGTGCTGAACTGTCTACAGCAGAGAGCGTGAGTAGCCAGGAGCAGCGCCATCTAGTGGTGTCGGTGCTGAACTGTCTACAGCAGAGTGCATGAGGAGCAAGGAGCAGCGCCATCTAGTGGTGTCAGTGCTGAACTGTCTACCGCGGAGTGTATGAAGAGACGGGAGGAGCTCCATCTAGTGGTGTCAGTGCTGAACTGTCTACAGCATAGTGTATGAGGAGCCGGGAGAAGCGCCATCTAGTGGTGTCAGTGCTGAACTGTCTACCGCGGAGTGTATGTGGAGCCGGGAGTAGCGCCATCTAGTGGTTTCAGTGCTGAACTGTCTACAGCAGAGTGTATGAGGAGTCGGGAGCAGCGCCATCTAGTGGAGTCAGTGCTGAACTGTCTACAGCAGAATGTATGAGGAGCCAGGAGCAGCACCATCTAGTGGTGTCAGTGCTGAACTGTCTACAGCAGAATGTATGAGGAGCCGGGAGCAGCGTCATCTAGTGGTGTCAGTGCTGAACTGTCTACAGCAGAATGTATGAGGAGCCAGGAGCATCGCCATCTAGTTGTGTCAGTGCTGAACTGTCTACAGCAGAATATATGAGGAGCCGGGAGAAGCGCCATTTAGTGGTGTCAGTGCTGAACTGTCTACCACGGAGTGTATGAGGAGCCGGGAGTAGCGCCATCTAGTGGTGTCAGTGCTGAACTGTCTACAGCAGAGTGTATGAGGAGTCGGGAGCAGCGCCATCTAGTGGAGTCAGTGCTGAACTGTCTACAGCAGAATGTATGAGGAGCCAGGAGCAGCGCCATCTAGTGGTGTCAGTGCTGAACTGTCTACAGCAGAATGTATGAGGAGCGGGGAGAAGCGTCATCTAGTGGTGTCAGTGCTGAACTGTCTACAGCAGAATGTATGAGGATCCAGGAGCAGCGCCATCTAGTGGTGTCAGTTCTGAACTGTCTACAGCAGAGTGTATGAGGAGCCGGGAGTATCGTCATCTATTGGTGTCAGTGCTGAACTGTCTACAGCAGAATGTATGAGGAACCAGGAGCAGCGCCATCTAGTGGTGTCAGTGCTGAACTGTCTACAGCAGAGTGTATGAGGAGCCGGGAGCAGCGCCATCTAGTGGTGTCAGTACTGAACTGTCTACAGCAGAATGTATGAGGACCGGGAGAACCACCATCTAGTGGTGTCAGTGCTGAACTGTCTACAGCAGAGTGTATGAGGAGCCAGGAGCAGCGCCATCTAGTGGTGTCAGTGCTGAACTGTCTACAGCAGAGTGTATGCGGAGCCGGGAGCAGCGCCATCTAGTGGTGTCAGTGCTGAACTGTCTACAGCAGAGTGCGTGAGTAGCCAGGAGCAGCGCCATCTAGTGGTGTCAGTGCTGAACTGTCTACAGCAGAGTGCATGAGGAGCCAGGAGCAGCGCCATCTAGTGGTGTCAGTGCTGAACTGTCTACCGCGGAGTGTATGAAGAGCCGGGAGGAGCTCCATCTAGTGGTGTCAGTGCTGAACTGTCTACAGCATAGTGTATGAGGAGCCGGGAGAAGCGCCATCTAGTGGTGTCAGTGCTGAACTGTCTACCGCGGAGTGAATGAGGAGCCGGGAGTAGCGCCATCTAGTGGTGTCAGTGCTGAACTGTCTACAGCAGAGTGTATGAGGAGTCGGGAGCAGCGCCATCTAGTGGAGTCAGTGCTGAACTGTCTACAGCAGAATGTATGAGGAGCCAGGAGCAGCGCCATCTAGTGGTGTCAGTGCTGAACTGTCTACAGCAGAATGTATGAGGAGCCGGGAGCAGCGTCATCTAGTGGTTTCAGTGCTGAACTGTCTACAGCAGAATGTATGAGGAGCCAGGAGCATCGCCATCTAGTTGTGTAAGTGCTGAACTGTCTACAGCAGAATATATGAGGAGCCGGGACCAGCGCCATCTAGTGGTGTCAGTGCTGAAATGTCTACAGCAGAGTGTATGAGGAGCCGGGAGCAGCACCATCTAGTGGTGTCAGTGCTGAACTGTCTACAGCAGAATGTATGAGGAGCCGGGAGCAGCGCAATCTAGTGGTGTCAGTGATGAACTGTCTACAGCAGAGTGTATGAGGAGCCGGGAGCAGCTCCATCTAGTGGTGTCAGTGCTGAACTGTCTACAGCAGAGTGTATGAGGAGCCGGGAGCAGCGCCATCTAGTGGTGGCAGTGCTGAACTGTCTACAGCGGAGAGTGTGAGGAGCCGGGAGCAGAGCCATCTAGTGGTGGCAGTGCTGAACTGTCTACAACTGATTGTATGAGGAGCCGGGAGCAGCGCCATCTAGTGGTGTCAGTGCTGAACTGTCTACAGCGGAGAGGGTGAGGAGCCGGGAGCAGCGCCATCTAGTGGTGGCAGTGCTGAACTGTCTACAGCTGAGAGTATGAGGAGCCGGGAGCAGCGCCATCTATTGGTGTCAGTGCTGAACTGTCTACAGCAGAATGTATGAGGAGCCGGGAGCAGCGTCATCTAGTGGTGTCAGTGCTGAACTGTCCACAGCAGAATGTATGAGGAGCCAGGAGTAGTGCCATCTAGTGGTGTCAGTGCTGAACTGTCTACAGCAGAATGTATGAGGAGCCGGGAGCAGCGCCATCTGGTGGTGTCAGTGCTGAACTGTCTAGAGCAGAGTGTGTGAAGAGCCAGGAGCAGCGCAATCTAGTGGTGTCAATGCTGAACTGTCTAGAGCAGAGTGTGTGAAGAGCCAGGAGCAGCGCCATCTAGTGGTGGCAGTGCTGCACTGTCTACAGCAGAATGTATGAGGAGCCAGGAGCAGCGCCATCTAGTGGTGTCAGTGCTGAACTGTCTACAGCAGAGTGTGTGAGGAGCAAGGAGCAGCGCCATCTAGTGGTGGCAGTGCTGAACTGTCTACAGCAGAATGTATGAGGAGCCAGGAGCAGCGCCATCTAGTGGTGTCAGTGCTGAACTGTCTACAGCAGAATCTATGAGGAGCCGGGAGCAGCGCCATCTAGTGGTGTCAGTGCTGAACTGTCTAGAGCAGAGTGTGTGAAGAGCCAGGAGCAGCGCCATCTAGTGGTGTCAGTGCTGAACTGTCTAGAGCAGAGTGTGTGAAGAGCCAGGAGCAGCGCCATCTAGTGGTGGCAGTGCTGCACTGTCTACAGCAGAATGTATGAGGAGCCAGGAGCAGCGCCATCTAGTGGTGTCAGTGCTGAACTGTCTACAGCAGAGTGTGTGAGGAGCAAGGAGCAGCGCCATCTAGTGGTGTCAGTGCTGAACTGTCTACAGCAGAATGTATGAGGAGCCAGGAGCAGCGCCATCTAGTGGTGTCAGTGCTGAACTGTCTACAGCAGAATGTATGAGGAGCCGGGAGCAGCGCCATCTAGTGGTGACAGTGCTGAATTGTCTACATCAGAATGTATGAGGAGACGGGAGCAGCGCCATCTAGTGGTGTCAGTGCTGAACTGTCTACAGCAGAGTGTATGAGGAGCAGGGAGCAGCGCCATCTAGTGGTGTCAGTGCTGAACTGTCCTACAGCAGAGTGTATGAGGAGCAGGGAGCAGCGCCATCTAGTGGTGGCAGTGCTGAACTGTCTACAGCAGAATATATGAGGAGCCGGGAGCAGCGCCATCTAGTGGTGTCAGTACTGAACTGTCTACAACAGAGTGTATGAGGAGCCGGGAGCAGCGCCATCTAGTGGTGTCAGTGTTGAACTGTCTACAGCAGAGTGTATGAGGAGCCGGGAGCAGCTCCATCTAGTGGTGTCAGTGCTGAACTGTCTACAGCAGAGTGTATGAGGAGCCAGGAGCAGCGCCATCTAGTGGTGTCAGTGCTGAACTGTCTACCGCGGAGTGTATGAAGAGCCGGGAGCAGCTCCATCTAGTGGTGTCAGTGCTGAACTGTCTTCCGCGGAGTGTATGAGGAGCCGGGAGCAGCGCCATCTAGTGGTGTCAGTGCTGAACTGTCTACCGCGGAGTGTATGAGGAGCCGGGAGCAGCGCCATCTAGTGGTGTCAGTGCTGAACTGTCTACAGCAGAGTGTATGAGGAGCCGGGAGCAGCGCCATCTAGTGGAGTCAGTGCTGAACTGTCTACAGCAGAATGTATGAGGAGCCAGGAGCAGCGCCATCTAGTGGTGTCAGTGCTGGACTGTCTACAGCAGAATGTATGAGGAGCCAGGAGCAGCGCCATCTAGTGGTGTCAGTGCTGAACTGTCTACAGCAGAATGTATGAGGAGCCGGGAGCAGCGCCATCTAGTGGTGGCAGTGCTGAACTGTCTACAGCAGAATGTATGAGGAGCCGGGAGCAGCACCATCTAGTGGTGGAAGTGCTGAACTGTCTATAGTAGAATGTATAAGGAGCCGGGAGGAGCGCCATCTAGTGGTGTAAGTGCTGAACTGTCTACAGCAGAATGTATGAGGAGCCGGGAGCAGCGCCATCTAGTGGTGTCAGTGCTGGACTGTCTACAGCAGAGTGTATGAGGAGCAGGGAGCAGCGCCATCTAGTGGTGCCAGTGCTGAACTGTCTACAGCAGAATGTATGAGGAGCCAGGATCAGCGCCATCTAGTGGTGCTAGTGCTGAATTGTCTACAGCAGAATGAATGAGGAGCCGGGAGCAGCGCCATCTAGTGGTGTCAGTGCTGAACTGTCTACAGCAGAATGTATGAGGAGCCGGGAGCAGCGCCATCTAGTGGTGTCAGTGCTGAACTGTCTTCCGCGGAGTGTATGAGGAGCCAGGAGCAGCGCCATCTAGTGGTGTCAGTGCTGAACTGTCTACAGCAGAGTGTATGAGAAGCCGGTAGTATCGCCATCTATTGGTGTCAGTGCTGAACTGTCTACAGCAAAATGTATGAGGAGCCAGGAGCAGCGCCATCTAGTGGTGTCAGTGCTGAACTGTCTACAGCAGAGTGTATGAGGAGCCGGGAGCAGCGCCATCTAGTGGTGTCAGTGCTGAACTGTCTACAGCAGAATGTATGAGGACCGGGAGAACCACCATCTAGTGGTGTCAGTGCTGAACTGTCTACAGCAGAGTGTATGAGGAGCCAGGAGCAGCGCCATCTAGTGGTGTCAGTGCTGAACTGTCTACAGCAGAATGTATGAGGAGCCAGGAGCAGCGCCATCTAGTGGTGTCAGTGCTGAATTGTCAACAGCAGAATGTATGAGGAGCCGGGAGCAGCGCCCTCTAGTCGTGTCAGTGCTGAACTGTCTACAGCAGAGTGTGTGAGGAGCCAGGGGTAGCGCCATCTAGTGGTGCCAGTGCTGAACTGTCTACAGCAGAGTGTATGAGGAGCCGGGAGCAGCGCCATCTAGTGGTGTCAGTGCTGAACTGTCTACAGCAGAATGTATGAGGAGCCGGGAGCAGCGCCATCTAGTGGTGTCAGTGCTGAACTGTCTACAGCAGAGTGTATGAGGAGACGAGAGCAGCACCATCTAGTGGTGTCATTGCTGAACTGTCTACAGCAGAGTGTGTGAGGAGCCAGGAGCAGCGCCATCTAGTGGTGTCAGTGCTGAACTGTCTACAGCAGAATGTATGAGGAGCCGGGAGAAGCACCATCTAGTGGTGTCAGTGCTGAACTGTCTACAGCAGAATGTATGAGGAGCCTGGAGCAGCGCCATCTAGTGGTGTAAGTGCTGAACTGTCTATAGTAGAATGTATGAGGAGCCGGGAGCAGCGCCATCTAGTGGTGTAAGTGCTAAACTGTCTACAGCAGAATGTATGAGGAGCCGGGAGCAGCGCCATCTAGTGGTGTCAGTGCTGGACTGTCTACAGTAGAATGTATGAGGAGCCGGGAGCAGCGCCATCTAGTGGTGTCAGTGCTGAACTGTCCACAGCAGAATGTATGAGGAGCTGGAGCAGCGCCATCTAGTGGTGTCAGTGCTGAACTGTCTTCCGCGGAGTGTATGAGGAGCCAGGAGTAGCGCCATCTAGTGGTGTCAGTGCTGAACTGTCTACAGCAGAGTGTATGAGGAGCCAGGAGCAGCGCCATCTAGTGGTGTCAGTGCTGAACTGTCTACAGCAGAGTGTATGCGGAGCCGGGAGCAGCGCCATCTAGTGGTGTCAGTGCTGAACTGTCTACAGCAGAGTGCGTGAGTAGCCAGGAGCAGCGCCATCTAGTGGTGTCAGTGCTGAACTGTCTACAGCAGAGTGCATGAGGAGCAAGGAGCAGCGCCATCTAGTGGTGTCAGTGCTGAACTGTCTACCGCGGAGTGTATGAAGAGACGGGAGGAGCTCCATCTAGTGGTGTCAGTGCTGAACTGTCTACAGCATAGTGTATGAGGAGCCGGGAGAAGCGCCATCTAGTGGTGTCAGTGCTGAACTGTCTACCGCGGAGTGTATGAGGAGCCGGGAGTAGCGCCATCTAGTGGTGTCAGTGCTGAACTGTCTACAGCAGAGTGTATGAGGAGTCGGGAGCAGCGCCATCTAGTGGAGTCAGTGCTGAACTGTCTACAGCAGAATGTATGAGGAGCCAGGAGCAGCGCCATCTAGTGGTGTCAGTGCTGAACTGTCTACAGCAGAATGTATGAGGAGCCGGGAGCAGCGTCATCTAGTGGTGTCAGTGCTGAACTGTCTACAGCAGAATGTATGAGGAGCCAGGAGCATCGCCATCTAGTTGTGTCAGTGCTGAACTGTCTACAGCAGAATATATGAGGAGCCGGGAGAAGCGCCATTTAGTGGTGTCAGTGCTGAACTGTCTACCACGGAGTGTATGAGGAGCCGGGAGTAGCGCCATCTAGTGGTGTCAGTGCTGAACTGTCTACAGCAGAGTGTATGAGGAGTCGGGAGCAGCGCCATCTAGTGGAGTCAGTGCTGAACTGTCTACAGCAGAATGTATGAGGAGCCAGGAGCAGCGCCATCTAGTGGTGGCAGTGCTGAACTGTCTACAGCAGAATGTATGAGGAGCCGGGAGAAGCGTCATCTAGTGGTGTCAGTGCTGAACTGTCTACAGCAGAATGTATGAGGAGCCAGGAGCAGCGCCATCTAGTGGTGTCAGTTCTGAACTGTCTACAGCAGAGTGTATGAGGAGCCGGGAGTATCGCCATCTATTGGTGTCAGTGCTGAACTGTCTACAGCAGAATGTATGAGGAACCAGGAGCAGCGTCATCTAGTGGTGTCAGTGCTGAACTGTCTACAGCAGAGTGTATGAGGAGCCGGGAGCAGCGCCATCTAGTGGTGTCAGTACTGAACTGTCTACAGCAGAATGTATGAGGACCGGGAGAACCACCATCTAGTGGTGTCAGTGCTGAACTGTCTACAGCAGAGTGTATGAGGAGCCAGGATCAGCGCCATCTAGTGGTGTCAGTGCTGAACTGTCTACAGCAGAGTGTATGCGGAGCCGGGAGCAGCGCCATCTAGTGGTGTCAGTGCTGAACTGTCTACAGCAGAGTGCGTGAGTAGCCAGGAGCAGCGCCATCTAGTGGTGTCAGTGCTGAACTGTCTACAGCAGAGTGCATGAGGAGCCAGGAGCAGCGCCATCTAGTGGTGTCAGTGCTGAACTGTCTACCGCGGAGTGTATGAAGAGCCGGGAGGAGCTCCATCTAGTGGTGTCAGTGCTGAACTGTCTACAGCATAGTGTATGAGGAGCCGGGAGAAGCGCCATCTAGTGGTGTCAGTGCTGAACTGTCTACCGCGGAGTGAATGAGGAGCCGGGAGTAGCGCCATCTAGTGGTGTCAGTGCTGAACTGTCTACAGCAGAGTGTATGAGGAGTCGGGAGCAGCGCCATCTAGTGGTGTCAGTGCTGAACTGTCTACAGCAGAATGTATGAGGAGCCGGGAGCAGCGTCATCTAGTGGTTTCAGTGCTGAACTATCTACAGCAGAATGTATGAGGAGCCAGAAGCATCGCCATCTAGTTGTGTAAGTGCTGAACTGTCTACAGCAGAATATATGAGGAGCCGGGACCAGCGCCATCTAGTGGTGTCAGTGCTGAAATGTCTACAGCAGAGTGTATGAGGAGCCGGGAGCAGCACCATCTAGTGGTGTCAGTGCTGAACTGTCTACAGCAGAATGTATGAGGAGCCGGGAGCAGCGCAATCTAGTGGTGTCAGTGATGAACTGTCTACAGCAGAGTGTATGAGGAGCCGGGAGCAGCTCCATCTAGTGGTGTCAGTGCTGAACTGTCTACAGCAGAGTGTATGAGGAGCCGGGAGCAGCGCCATCTAGTGGTGGCAGTGCTGAACTGTCTACAGCGGAGAGTGTGAGGAGCCGGGAGCAGAGCCATCTAGTGGTGGCAGTGCTGAACTGTCTACAACTGATTGTATGAGGAGCCGGGAGCAGCGCCATCTAGTGGTGTCAGTGCTGAACTGTCTACAGCGGAGAGGGTGAGGAGCCGGGAGCAGCGCCATCTAGTGGTGGCAGTGCTGAACTGTCTACAGCTGAGAGTATGAGGAGCCGGGAGCAGCGCCATCTAGTGGTGTCAGTGCTGAACTGTCTACAGCAGAATGTATGAGGAGCCGGGAGCAGCGTCATCTAGTGGTGTCAGTGCTGAACTGTCTACAGCAGAATGTATGAGGAGCCAGGAGTAGTGCCATCTAGTGGTGTCAGTGCTGAACTGTCTACAGCAGAATGTATGAGGAGCCGGGAGCAGCGCCATCTGGTGGTGTCAGTGCTGAACTGTCTAGAGCAGAGTGTGTGAAGAGCCAGGAGCAGCGCAATCTAGTGGTGTCAATGCTGAACTGTCTAGAGCAGAGTGTGTGAAGAGCCAGGAGCACCGCCATCTAGTGGTGGCAGTGCTGCACTGTCTACAGCAGAATGTATGAGGAGCCAGGAGCAGCGCCATCTAGTGGTGTCAGTGCTGAACTGTCTACAGCAGAGTGTGTGAGGAGCAAGGAGCAGCGCCATCTAGTGGTGTCAGTGCTGAACTGTCTACAGCAGAATGTATGAGGAGCCAGGAGCAGCGCCATCTAGTGGTGTCAGTGCTGAACTGTCTACAGCAGAATGTATGAGGAGCCGGGAGCAGCGCCATCTAGTGGTGTCAGTGCTGAACTGTCTAGAGCAGAGTGTGTGAAGAGCCAGGAGCAGCGCCATCTAGTGGTGTCAGTGCTGAACTGTCTAGAGCAGAGTGTGTGAAGAGCCAGGAGCAGCGCCATCTAGTGGTGGCAGTGCTGCACTGTCTACAGCAGAATGTATGAGGAGCCAGGAGCAGCGCCATCTAGTGGTGTCAGTGCTGAACTGTCTACAGCAGAGTGTGTGAGGAGCAAGGAGCAGCGCCATCTAGTGGTGTCAGTGCTGAACTGTCTACAGCAGAATGTATGAGGAGCCAGGAGCAGCGCCATCTAGTGGTGTCAGTGCTGAACTGTCTACAGCAGAATGTATGAGGAGCCGGGAGCAGCGCCATCTAGTGGTGACAGTGCTGAATTGTCTACATCAGAATGTATGAGGAGACGGGAGCAGCGCCATCTAGTGGTGTCAGTGCTGAACTGTCTACAGCAGAGTGTATGAGGAGCAGGGAGCAGCGCCATCTAGTGGTGTCAGTGCTGAACTGTCCTACAGCAGAGTGTATGAGGAGCAGGGAGCAGCGCCATCTAGTGGTGGCAGTGCTGAACTGTCTACAGCAGAATATATGAGGAGCCGGGAGCAGCGCCATCTAGTGGTGTCAGTACTGAACTGTCTACAGCAGAGTGTATGAGGAGCCGGGAGCAGCGCCATCTAGTGGTGTCAGTGTTGAACTGTCTACAGCAGAGTGTATGAGGAGCCGGGAGCAGCTCCATCTAGTGGTGTCAGTGCTGAACTGTCTACAGCAGAGTGTATGAGGAGCCAGGAGCAGCGCCATCTAGTGGTGTCAGTGCTGAACTGTCTACCGCGGAGTGTATGAAGAGCCGGGAGCAGCTCCATCTAGTGGTGTCAGTGCTGAACTGTCTACAGCATAGTGTATGAGGAGCCGGGAGCAGCGCCATCTAGTGGTGTCAGTGCTGAACTGTCTACCGCGGAGTGTATGAGGAGCCGGGAGCAGCGCCATCTAGTGGTGTCAGTGCTGAACTGTCTACAGCAGAGTGTATGAGGAGCCGGGAGCAGCGCCATCTAGTGGAGTCAGTGCTGAACTGTCTACAGCAGAATGTATGAGGAGCCAGGAGCAGCGCCATCTAGTGGTGTCAGTGCTGGACTGTCTACAGCAGAATGTATGAGGAGCCAGGAGCAGCGCCATCTAGTGGTGTCAGTGCTGAACTGTCTACAGCAGAATGTATGAGGAGCCGGGAGCAGCGCCATCTAGTGGTGGCAGTGCTGAACTGTCTACAGCAGAATGTATGAGGAGCCGGGAGCAGCACCATCTAGTGGTGGAAGTGCTGAACTGTCTATAGTAGAATGTATGAGGAGCCGGGAGGAGCGCCATCTAGTGGTGGAAGTGCTGAACTGTCTACAGCAGAATGTATGAGGAGCCGGGAGCAGCGCCATCTAGTGGTGTCAGTGCTGGACTGTCTACAGCAGAGTGTATGAGGAGCAGGGAGCAGCGCCATCTAGTGGTGCCAGTGCTGAACTGTCTACAGCAGAATGTATGAGGAGCCAGGATCAGCGCCATCTAGTGGTGTCAGTGCTGAATTGTCTACAGCAGAATGAATGAGGAGCCGGGAGCAGCGCCATCTAGTGGTGTCAGTGCTGAACTGTCTACAGCAGAATGTATGAGGAGCCGGGAGCAGCGCCATCTAGTGGTGTCAGTGCTGAACTGTCTTCCGCGGAGTGTATGAGGAGCCAGGAGCAGCGCCATCTAGTGGTGTCAGTGCTGAACTGTCTACAGCAGAGTGTATGAGAAGCCGGTAGTATCGCCATCTATTGGTGTCAGTGCTGAACTGTCTACAGCAAAATGTATGAGGAGCCAGGAGCAGCGCCATCTAGTGGTGTCAGTGCTGAACTGTCTACAGCAGAGTGTATGAGGAGCCGGGAGCAGCGCCATCTAGTGGTGTCAGTGCTGAACTGTCTACAGCAGAATGTATGAGGACCGGGAGAACCACCATCTAGTGGTGTCAGTGCTGAACTGTCTACAGCAGAGTGTATGAGGAGCCAGGAGCAGCGCCATCTAGTGGTGTCAGTGCTGAACTGTCTACAGCAGAATGTATGAGGAGCCAGGAGCAGCGCCATCTAGTGGTGTCAGTGCTGAATTGTCAACAGCAGAATGTATGAGGAGCCGGGAGCAGCGCCATCTAGTCGTGTCAGTGCTGAACTGTCTACAGCAGAGTGTGTGAGGAGCCAGGGGTAGCGCCATCTAGTGGTGCCAGTGCTGAACTGTCTACAGCAGAGTGTATGAGGAGCCGGGAGCAGCGCCATCTAGTGGTGTCAGTGCTGAACTGTCTACAGCAGAATGTATGAGGAGCCGGGAGCAGCGCCATCTAGTGGTGTCAGTGCTGAACTGTCTACAGCAGAGTGTATGAGGAGACGAGAGCAGCGCCATCTAGTGGTGTCATTGCTGAACTGTCTACAGCAGAGTGTGTGAGGAGCCAGGAGCACCGCCATCTAGTGGTGTCAGTGCTGAACTGTCTACAGCAGAATGTATGAGGAGCCGGGAGCAGCACCATCTAGTGGTGTCAGTGCTGAACTGTCTACAGCAGAATGTATGAGGAGCCTGGAGCAGCGCCATCTAGTGGTGTAAGTGCTGAACTGTCTATAGTAGAATGTATGAGGAGCCGGGAGCAGCGCCATCTAGTGGTGTAAGTGCTAAACTGTCTACAGCAGAATGTATGAGGAGCCGGGAGCAGCGCCATCTAGTGGTGTCAGTGCTGGACTGTCTACAGCAGAGTGTATGAGGAGCAGGGAGCAGCGCCATCTAGTGGTGTCAGTTCTGAACTGTCTACAGTAGAATGTATGAGGAGCCGGGAGCAGCGCCATCTAGTGGTGTCAGTGCTGAACTGTCCACAGCAGAATGTATGAGGAGCTGGAGCAGCGCCATCTAGTGGTGTCAGTGCTGAACTGTCTTCCGCGGAGTGTATGAGGAGCCAGGAGTAGCGCCATCTAGTGGTGTCAGTGCTGAACTGTCTACAGCAGAGTGTATGAGGAGCCAGGAGCAGCGCCATCTAGTGGTGTCAGTGCTGAACTGTCTACAGCAGAGTGTATGCGGAGCCGGGAGCAGCGCCATCTAGTGGTGTCAGTGCTGAACTGTCTACAGCAGAGTGCGTGAGTAGCCAGGAGCAGCGCCATCTAGTGGTGTCAGTGCTGAACTGTCTACAGCAGAGTGCATGAGGAGCAAGGAGCAGCGCCATCTAGTGGTGTCAGTGCTGAACTGTCTACCGCGGAGTGTATGAAGAGACGGGAGGAGCTCCATCTAGTGGTGTCAGTGCTGAACTGTCTACAGCATAGTGTATGAGGAGTCGGGAGAAGCGCCATCTAGTGGTGTCAGTGCTGAACTGTCTACCGCGGAGTGTATGAGGAGCCGGGAGTAGCGCCATCTAGTGGTGTCAGTGCTGAACTGTCTACAGCAGAGTGTATGAGGAGTCGGGAGCAGCGCCATCTAGTGGAGTCAGTGCTGAACTGTCTACAGCAGAATGTATGAGGAGCCAGGAGCAGCGCCATCTAGTGGTGTCAGTGCTGAACTGTCTACAGCAGAATGTATGAGGAGCCGGGAGCAGCGTCATCTAGTGGTGTCAGTGCTGAACTGTCTACAGCAGAATGTATGAGGAGCCAGGAGCATCGCCATCTAGTTGTGTCAGTGCTGAACTGTCTACAGCAGAATATATGAGGAGCCGGGAGAAGCGCCATTTAGTGGTGTCAGTGCTGAACTGTCTACCACGGAGTGTATGAGGAGCCGGGAGTAGCGCCATCTAGTGGTGTCAGTGCTGAACTGTCTACAGCAGAGTGTATGAGGAGCCAGGAGCAGCGCCATCTAGTGGAGTCAGTGCTGAACTGTCTACAGCAGAATGTATGAGGAGCCAGGAGCAGCGCCATCTAGTGGTGGCAGTGCTGAACTGTCTACAGCAGAATGTATGAGGAGCCGGGAGAAGCGTCATCTAGTGGTGTCAGTGCTGAACTGTCTACAGCAGAATGTATGAGGAGCCAGGAGCAGCGCCATCTAGTAGTGGCAGTTCTGAACTGTCTACAGCAGAGTGTATGAGGAGCCGGGAGTATCGCCATCTATTGGTGTCAGTGCTGAACTGTCTACAGCAGAATGTATGAGGAACCAGGAGCAGCGTCATCTAGTGGTGTCAGTGCTGAACTGTCTACAGCAGAGTGTATGAGGAGCCGGGAGCAGCGCCATCTAGTGGTGTCAGTACTGAACTGTCTACAGCAGAATGTATGAGGACCGGGAGAACCACCATCTAGTGGTGTCAGTGCTGAACTGTCTACAGCAGAGTGTATGAGGAGCCAGGAGCAGCGCCATCTAGTGGTGTCAGTGCTGAACTGTCTACAGCAGAGTGTATGCGGAGCCGGGAGCAGCGCCATCTAGTGGTGTCAGTGCTGAACTGTCTACAGCAGAGTGCGTGAGTAGCCAGGAGCAGCGCCATCTAGTGGTGTCAGTGCTGAACTGTCTACAGCAGAGTGCATGAGGAGCCAGGAGCAGCGCCATCTAGTGGTGTCAGTGCTGAACTGTCTACCGCGGAGTGTATGAAGAGCCGGGAGGAGCTCCATCTAGTGGTGTCAGTGCTGAACTGTCTACAGCATAGTGTATGAGGAGCCGGGAGAAGCGCCATCTAGTGGTGTCAGTGCTGAACTGTCTACCGCGGAGTGTATGAGGAGCCGGGAGTAGCGCCATCTAGTGGTGTCAGTGCTGAACTGTCTACAGCAGAGTGTATGAGGAGTCGGGAGCAGCGCCATCTAGTGGAGTCAGTGCTGAACTGTCTACAGCAGAATGTATGAGGAGCCAGGAGCAGCGCCATCTAGTGGTGTCAGTGCTGAACTGTCTACAGCAGAAGGTATGAGGAGCCGGGAGCAGCGTCATCTAGTGGTTTCAGTGCTGAACTGTCTACAGCAGAATGTATGAGGAGCCAGGAGCATCGCCATCTAGTTGTGTAAGTGCTGAACTGTCTACAGCAGAATATATGAGGAGCCGGGACCAGCGCCATCTAGTGGTGTCAGTGCTGAAATGTCTACAGCAGAGTGTATGAGGAGCCGGGAGCAGCACCATCTAGTGGTGTCAGTGCTGAACTGTCTACAGCAGAATGTATGAGGAGCCGGGAGCAGCGCAATCTAGTGGTGTCAGTGATGAACTGTCTACAGCAGAGTGTATGAGGAGCCGGGAGCAGCGCCATCTAGTGGTGTCAGTGCTGAACTGTCTACAGCAGAGTGTATGAGGAGCCGGGAGCAGCGTCATCTAGTGGTGGCAGTGCTGAACTGTCTACAACGGAGAGTGTGAGGAGCCGGGAGCAGCGCCATCTAGTGGTGGCAGTGCTGAACTGTCTACAACTGATTGTATGAGGAGCCGGGAGCAGCGCCATCTAGTGGTGTCAGTGCTGAACTGTCTGCAGCGGAGAGGGTGAGGAGCCGCGAGCAGCGCCATCTAGTGGTGTCAGTGCTGAACTGTCTACAGCTGAGAGTATGAGGAGCCGGGCGCAGCGCCATCTAGTGGTGTCAGTGCTGAACTGTCTACAGCAGAATGTATGAGGAGCCAGGAGTAGTGCCATCTAGTGGTGTCAGTGCTGAACTGTCTACAGCAGAATGTATGAGGAGCCGGGAGCAGCGCCATCTGGTGGTGTCAGTGCTGAACTGTCTAGAGCAGAGTGTGTGAAGAGCCAGGAGCAGCGCAATCTAGTGGTGTCAGTGCTGAACTGTCAAGAGCAGAGTGTGTGAAGAGCCAGGAGCAGCGCCATCTAGTGGTGGCAGTGCTGCACTGTCTACAGCAGAATGTATGAGGAGCCAGGAGCAGCGCCATCTAGTGGTGTCAGTGCTGAACTGTCTACAGCAGAGTGTGTGAGGAGCAAGGAGCAGCGCCATCTAGTGGTGTCAGTGCTGAACTGTCTACAGCAGAATGTATGAGGAGCCAGGAGCAGCGCCATCTAGTGGTGTCAGTGCTGAACTGTCTACAGCAGAATGTATGAGGAGCCGGGAGCAGCGCCATCTAGTGGTGTCAGTGCTGAACTGTCTAGAGCAGAGTGTGTGAAGAGCCAGGAGCAGCGCCATCTAGTGGTGTCAGTGCTGAACTGTCTAGAGCAGAGTATGTGAAGAGCCACGAGCAGCGCCATCTAGTGGTGGCAGTGCTGCACTGTCTACAGCAGAATGTATGAGGAGCCAGGAGCAGCGCCATCTAGTGGTGTCAGTGCTGAACTGTCTACAGCAGAGTGTGTGAGGAGCAAGGAGCAGCGCCATCTAGTGGTGTCAGTGCTGAACTGTCTACAGCAGAATGTATGAGGAGCCAGGAGCAGCGCCATCTAGTGGTGTCAGTGCTGAACTGTCTACAGCAGAATGTATGAGGAGCCGGGAGCAGCGCCATCTAGTGGTGACAGTGCTGAATTGTCTACATCAGAATGTATGAGGAGACGGGAGCAGCGCCATCTAGTGGTGTCAGTGCTGAACTGTCTACAGCAGAGTGTATGAGGAGCCGGGAGCAGCGCCATCTAGTGGTGTCAGTGTTGAACTGTCTACAGCAGAGTGTATGAGGAGCCGGGAGCAGCTCCATCTAGTGGTGTCAGTGCTGAACTGTCTACAGCAGAGTGTATGAGGAGCCAGGAGCAGCGCCATCTAGTGGTGTCAGTGCTGAACTGTCTACCGCGGAGTGTATGAAGAGCCGGGAGCAGCTCCATCTAGTGGTGTCAGTGCTGAACTGTCTACAGCATAGTGTATGAGGAGCCGGGTGCAGCGCCATCTAGTGGTGTCAGTGCTGAACTGTCTACCGCGGAGTGTATGAGGAGCCGGGAGCAGCGCCATCTAGTGGTGTCAGTGCTGAACTGTCTACAGCAGAGTGTATGAGGAGCCGGGAGCAGCGCCATCTAGTGGAGTCAGTGCTGAACTGTCTACAGCAGAATGTATGAGGAGCCAGGAGCAGCGCCATCTAGTGGTGTCAGTGCTGAACTGTCTAAAGCAGAATGTATGAGGAGCCGGGAGCAGCGCCATCTAGTGGTGGCAGTGCTGAACTGTCTACAGCAGAATGTATGAGGAGCCTGGAGCAGCGCCATCTAGTGGTGGAAGTGCTGAACTGTCTATAGTAGAATGTATGAGGAGCCGGGAGGAGCGCCATCTAGTGGTGTAAGTGCTGAACTGTCTACAGCAGAATGTATGAGGAGCCGGGAGCAGCGCCATCTAGTGGTGTCAGTGCTGGACTGTCTACAGCAGAGTGTATGAGGAGCAGGGAGCAACGCCATCTAGTGGTGCCAGTGCTGAACTGTCTACAGCAGAATGTATGAGGAGCCAGGATCAGCGCCATCTAGTGGTGTCAGTGCTGAATTGTCTACAGCAGAATGAATGAGGAGCCGGGAGCAGCGCCATCTAGTGGTGTCCGTGCTGAACTGTCTACAGCAGAATGTATGAGGAGTCGGGAGCAGCGCCATCTAGTGGTGTCAGTGCTGAACTGTCTTCCGCGGAGTGTATGAGGAGCCAGGAGCAGCGCCATCTAGTGGTGTCAGTGCTGAACTGTCTACAGCAGAGTGTATGAGAAGCCGGTAGTATCGCCATCTATTGGTGTCAGTGCTGAACTGTCTACAGCAAAATGTATGAGGAGCCAGGAGCAGCGCCATCTAGTGGTGTCAGTGCTGAACTGTCTACAGCAGAGTGTATGAGGAGCCGGGAGCAGCGCCATCTAGTGGTGGCAGTGCTGAACTGTCTACAGCAGAATGTATGAGGAACGGGAGAACCACCATCTAGTGGTGTCAGTGCTGAACTGTCTACAGCAGAGTGTATGAGGAGACAGGAGCAGCGCCATCTAGTGGTGTCAGTGCTGAACGGTCTACAGCAGAGTGTATGCGGAGCCGGGAGCAGCGCCATCTAGTGGTGTCAGTGCTGAACTGTCTACAGCAGAGTGTATGAGGAGCCGGGAGCAGCACCATCTAGTGGTGTCAGTGCTGAACTGTCTACAGCAGAATGTATGAGGAGCCGGGAGCAGCGCCATCTAGTGGTGTCAGTGATGAACTGTCTACAGCAGAGTGTATGAGGAGCCGGAGCAGTGCCATCTAGTGGTGTCAGTGCTGAACTGTCTACAGCAGAGTGTATGAGGAGCCAGGAGCAGCGCCATCTAGTGGTGTCAGTGCTGAACTGTCTACCGCGGAGTGTATGAAGAGCCGGGAGCAGCTCCATCTAGTGGTGTCAGTGCTGAACTGTCTACAGCATAGTGTATGAGGAGCCGGGAGCAGCGCCATCTAGTGGTGTCAGTGCTGAACTGTCTACCGCGGAGTGTATGAGGAGCCGGGAGCAGCGCCATCTAGTGGTGTCAGTGCTGAACTGTCTACAGCAGAGTGTATGAGGAGCCGGGAGCAGCGCCATCTAGTGGAGTCAGTGCTGAACTGTCTACAGCAGAATGTATGAGGAGCCAGGAGCAGCGCCATCTAGTGGTGTCAGTGCTGAACTGTCTAAAGCAGAATGTATGAGGAGCCGGGAGCAGCGCCATCTAGTGGTGGCAGTGCTGAACTGTCTACAGCAGAATGTATGAGGAGCCTGGAGCAGCGCCATCTAGTGGTGGAAGTGCTGAACTGTCTATAGTAGAATGTATGAGGAGCCGGGAGGAGCGCCATCTAGTGGTGTAAGTGCTGAACTGTCTACAGCAGAATGTATGAGGAGCCGGGAGCAGCGCCATCTAGTGGTGTCAGTGCTGGACTGTCTACAGCAGAGTGTATGAGGAGCAGGGAGCAACGCCATCTAGTGGTGCCAGTGCTGAACTGTCTACAGCAGAATGTATGAGGAGCCAGGACCAACGCCATCTAGTGGTGTCAGTGCTGAATTGTCTACAGCAGAATGAATGAGGAGCCGGGAGCAGCGCCATCTAGTGGTGTCCGTGCTGAACTGTCTACAGCAGAATGTATGAGGAGCCCGGAGCAGCGCCATCTAGTGGTGTCAGTGCTGAACTGTCTTCCGCGGAGTGTATGAGGAGCCAGGAGCAGCGCCATCTAGTGGTGTCAGTGATGAACTGTCTACAGCAGAGTGTATGAGGAGCCGGGAGCAGTGCCATCTAGTGGTGTCAGTGCTGAACTGTCTACAGCAGAGTGTATGAGGAGCCGGGAGCAGCGCCATCTAGTGGTGGCAGTGCTGAACTGTCTACAGCGTAGAGTGTGAGGAGCCGGGAGCAGCGCCATCTAGTGGTGTCAGTGCTGAACTGTCTACAGCTGATTGTATGAGGAGCCGGGAGCAGCGCCATCTAGTGGTGTCGGTGCTGAACTGTCTACAGCGGAGAGGGTGAGGAGCCGGGAGCAGCGCCATCTAGTGGTGGCAGTGCTGAATAGTCTACAGCTGAGATTATGAGGAGCCGGGAGCAGCGCCATCTAGTGGTGTCAGTGCTGAACTGTCTACAGCAGAATGTATGAGGAGCCGGGAGCAGCGTCCTCTAGTGGTGTCAGTGCTGAACTGTCTACAGCAGAATGTATGAGGAGCCAGGAGTAGTGCCATCTAGTGGTGTCAGTGCTGAACTGTCTACAGCAGAATGTATGAGGAGCCGGGAGCAGCGCCATCTAGTGGTGTCAGTGCTGAACTGTCTAGAGCAGTTTGTGAAGAGCCAGGAGCAGCGCCATCTAGTGGTGTCAGTGCTGAACTGTCTAGAGCAGAGTGTGTGAAGAGCCAGGAGCAGCGCCATCTAGTGGTGGCAGTGCTGCACTGTCTACAGCAGAATGTATGAGGAGCCAGGAGCAGCGCCATCTAGTGGTGTCAGTGCTGAACTGTCTACAGCAGAGTGTGTGAGGAGCAAGGAGCAGCGCCATCTAGTGGTGTCAGTGCTGAACTGTCTACAGCAGAATGTATGAGGAGCCAGGAGCAGCGCCATCTAGTGGTGTCAGTGCTGAACTGTCTACAGCAGAATGTATGAGGAGCCGGGAGCAGCGCCATCTAGTGGTGTCAGTGCTGAACTGTTTAGAGCAGAGTGTGTGAAGAGCCAGGAGCAGCGCCATCTAGTGGTGTCAGTGCTGAACTGTCTAGAGCAGAGTGTGTGAAGAGCCAGGAGCAGCGCCATCTAGTGGTGGCAGTGCTGCACTGTCTACAGCAGAATGTATGAGGAGCCAGGAGCAGCGCCATCTAGTGGTGTCAGTGCTGAACTGTCTACAGCAGAGTGTGTGAGGAGCAAGGAGCAGCGCCATCTAGTGGTGTCAGTGCTGAACTGTCTACAGCAGAATGTATGAGGAGCCAGGAGCAGCGCCATCTAGTGGTGTCAGTGCTGAACTGTCTACAGCAGAATGTATGAGGAGCCGGGAGCAGCGCCATCTAGTGGTGACAGTGCTGAATTGTCTACATCAGAATGTATGAGGAGACGGGAGCAGCGCCATCTAGTGGTGTCAGTGCTGAACTGTCTACAGCAGAGTGTATGAGGAGCCGGGAGCAGCGCCATCTAGTGGTGTCAGTGTTGAACTGTCTACAGCAGAGTGTATGAGGAGCCGGGAGCAGCTCCATCTAGTGGTGTCAGTGCTGAACTGTCTACAGCAGAGTGTATGAGGAGCCAGGAGCAGCACCATCTAGTGGTGTCAGTGCTGAACTGTCTACCGCGGAGTGTATGAAGAGCCGGGAGGAGCTCCATCTAGTGGTGTCAGTGCTGAACTGTCTACAGCATAGTGTATGAGGAGCCGGGAGCAGCGCCATCTAGTGGTGTCAGTGCTGAACTGTCTACAGCAGAGTGTATGAGGAGCCGGGAGCAGCGCCATCTAGTGGAGTCAGTGCTGAACTGTCTACAGCAGAATGTATGAGGAGCCAGGAGCAGCGCCATCTAGTGGTGTCAGTGCTGGACTGTCTACAGCAGAATGTATGAGGAGCCAGGAGCAGCGCCATCTAGTGGTGTCAGTGCTGAACTGTCTAAAGCAGAATGTATGAGGAGCCGGGAGCAGCGCCATCTAGTGGTGGCAGTGCTGAACTGTCTACAGCAGAATGTATGAGGAGCCTGGAGCAGCGCCATCTAGTGGTGGAAGTGCTGAACTGTCTATAGTAGAATGTATGAGGAGCCGGGAGGAGCGCCATCTAGTGGTGTAAGTGCTGAACTGTCTACAGCAGAATGTATGAGGAGCCGGGAGCAGCGCCATCTAGTGGTGTCAGTGCTGGACTGTCTACAGCAGAGTGTATGAGGAGCAGGGAGCAACGCCATCTAGTGGTGCCAGTGCTGAACTGTCTACAGCAGAATGTATGAGGTGCCAGGATCAGCGCCATCTAGTCTTGTCAGTGCTGAATTGTCTACAGCAGAATGAATGAGGAGCCGGGAGCAGCGCCATCTAGTGGTGTCCGTGCTGAACTGTCTACAGCAGAATGTATGAGGAGCCGGGAGCAGCGCCATCTAGTGGTGTCAGTGCTGAACTGTCTTCCGCGGAGTGTATGAGGAGCCAGGAGCAGCGCCATCTAGTGGTGTCAGTGCTGAACTGTCTACAGCAGAGTGTATGAGAAGCCGGTAGTATCGCCATCTATTGGTGTCAGTGCTGAACTGTCTACAGCAAAATGTATGAGGAGCCAGGAGCAGCGCCATCTAGTGGTGTCAGTGCTGAACTGTCTACAGCAGAGTGTATGAGGAGCCGGGAGCAGCGCCATCTAGTGGTGTCAGTGCTGAACTGTCTACAGCAGAATGTATGAGGACCGGGAGAACCACCATCTAGTGGTGTCAGTGCTGAACTGTCTACAGCAGAGTGTATGAGGAGACAGGAGCAGCGCCATCTAGTGGTGTCAGTGCTGAACGGTCTACAGCAGAGTGTATGCGGAGCCGGGAGCAGCGCCATCTAGTGGTGTCAGTGCTGAACTGTCTACAGCAGAGTGTATGAGGAGCCGGGAGCAGCACCATCTAGTGGTGTCAGTGCTGAACTGTCTACAGCAGAATGAATGAGGAGCCGGGAGCAGCGCCATCTAGTGGTGTCAGTGATGAACTGTCTACAGCAGAGTGTATGAGGAGCCGGGAGCAGTGCCATCTAGTGGTGTCAGTGCTGAACTGTCTACAGCAGAGTGTATGAGGAGCCGGGAGCAGCGCCATCTAGTGGTGGCAGTGCTGTACTGTCTACAGCGTAGAGTGTGAGGAGCCGGGAGCAGCGCCATCTAGTGGTGTCAGTGCTGAACTGTCTACAGCTGATTGTATGAGGAGCCGGGAGCAGCGCCATCTAGTGGTGTCAGTGCTGAACTGTCTACAGCGGAGAGGGTGAGGAGCCGGGAGCAGCGCCATCTAGTGGTGGCAGTGCTGAATAGTCTACAGCTGAGATTATGAGGAGCCGGGAGCAGCGCCATCTAGTGGTGTCAGTGCTGAACTGTCTACAGCAGAATGTATGAGGAGCCGGGAGCAGCGTCCTCTAGTGGTGTCAGTGCTGAACTGTCTACAGCAGAATGTATGAGGAGCCAGGAGTAGTGCCATCTAGTGGTGTCAGTGCTGAACTGTCTACAGCAGAATGTATGAGGAGCCGGGAGCAGCGCCATCTAGTGGTGTCAGTGCTGAACTGTCTAGAGCAGAGTTTGTGAAGAGCCAGGAGCAGCGCCATCTAGTGGTGTCAGTGCTGAACTGTCTAGAGCAGAGTGTGTGAAGAGCCAGGAGCAGCGCCATCTAGTGGTGGCAGTGCTGCACTGTCTACAGCAGAATGTATGAGGAGCCAGGAGCAGCGCCATTTAGTGGTGTCAGTGCTGAACTGTCTACAGCAGAGTGTGTGAGGAGCAAGGAGCAGCGTCATCTAGTGGTGTCAGTGCTGAACTGTCTACAGCAGAATGTATGAGCAGCCAGGAGCAGCGCCATCTAGTGGTGTCAGTGCTGAACTGTCTACAGCAGAGTGTGTGAGGAGCAAGGAGCAGCGCCATCTAGTGGTGTCAGTGCTGAACTGTCTTCCGCGGAGTGTATGAGGAGCCAGGAGCAGCGCCATCTAGTGGTGTCAGTGCTGAATTGTCTACAGCAGAGTGTATGAGGAGCCGGGAGTATCGCCATCTATTGGTGTCAGTGCTGAACTGTCTACAGCAGAATGTATGAGGAGCCAGGAGCAGCGCCATCTAGTGGTGTCAGTGCTGAACGGTCTACAGCAGAGTGTATGCGGAGCCGGGAGCAGCGCCATCTAGTGGTGTCAGTGCTGAACTGTCTACAACAGAGTGTATGAGGAGCCTGGAGCAGCACCATCTAGTGGTGTCAGTGCTGAACTGTCTACAGCAGAATGTATGAGGAGCCGGGAGCAGCGCCATCTAGTGGTGTCAGTGATGAACTGTCTACAGCAGAGTGTATGAGGAGCCGGGAGCAGTGCCATCTAGTGGTGTCAGTGCTGAACTGTCTACAGCAGAGTGTATGAGGAGCCGGCAGCAGCGCCATCTAGTGGTGGCAGTGCTGAACTGTCTACAGCGTAGAGTGTGAGGAGCCGGGAGCAGCGCCATCTAGTGCTGTCAGTGCTGAACTGTCTACAGCTGATTGTAAGAGGAGCTGGGAGCAGCGCCATCTAGTGGTGTCAGTGCTGAACTGTCTACAGCGGAGAGGGTGAGGAGCCGGGAGCAGCGCCATCTAGTGGTGGCAGTGCTGAATAGTCTACAGCTGAGATTATGAGGAGCCCGGAGCAGCGCCATCTAGTGGTGTCAGTGCTGAACTGTCTACAGCAGAATGTATGAGGAGCCGGGAGCAGCGTCCTCTAGTGGTGTCAGTGCTGAACTGTCTACAGCAGAATGTATGAGGAGCCAGGAGTAGTGCCATCTAGTGGTGTCAGTGCTGAACTGTCTACAGCAGAATGTATGAGGAGCCGGGAACAGCGCCATCTAGTGGTGTTAGTGCTGAACTGTCTAGAGCAGAGTTTGTGAAGAGCCAGGAGCAGCGCCATCTAGTGGTGGCAGTGCTGAACTGTCTAGAGCAGAGTGTGTGAAGAGCCAGGAGCAGCGCCATCTAGTGGTGGCAGTGCTGCACTGTCTACAGCAGAATGTATGAGGAGCCAGGAGCAGCGCCATCTAGTGGTGTCAGTGCTGAACTGTCTACAGCAGAGTGTGTGAGGAGCAAGGAGCAGCGCCATCTAGTGGTGTCAGTGCTGAACTGTCTACAGCAGAATGTATGAGCAGCCAGGAGCAGCGCCATCTAGTGGTGTCAGTGCTGAACTGTCTACAGCAGAGTGTGTGAGGAGCAAGGAGCAGCGCCATCTAGTGGTGTCAGTGCTGAACTGTCTTCCGCGGAGTGTATGAGGAGCCAGGAGCAGCGCCATCTAGTGGTGTCAGTGCTGAATTGTCTACAGCAGAGTGTATGAGGAGCCGGGAGTATAGCCATCTATTGGTGTCAGTGCTGAACTGTCTACAGCAGAATGTATGAGGAGCCAGGAGCAGCGCCATCTAGTGGTGTCAGTGCTGAACTGTCTACAGCAGAGTGTATGAGGAGCCGGGAGCAGCGCCATCTAGTGGTGTCAGTGCTGAACTGTCTACAGCAGAATGTATGAGGACCGGGAGAACCACCATCTAGTGGTGTCAGTGCTGAACTGTCTACAGCAGAGTGTGTGAGGAGCCAGAAGCAGTGCCATCTAGTGGTGTCAGTGCTGAACTGTCTACAGCAGAGTGTATGCGGAGCCGGGAGCAGCGCCATCTAGTGGTGTCAGTGCTGAACTGTCTACAGCAGAGTGTATGAGGAGCCGGAAGCAGCACCATCTAGTGGTGGCAGTGCTGAACTGTCTACAGCAGAATGTATGAGGAGCCGGGAGCAGCGCCATCTAGTGGTGTCAGTGATGAACTGTCTACAGCAGAGTGTATGAGTAGCCGGGAGCAGTGCCATCTAGTGGTGTCAGTGCTGAACTGTCTACAGCAGAGTGTATGAGGAGCCGGGAGCAGCGCCATCTAGTGGTGGCAGTGCTGAACTGTCTACAGCGGAGAGTGTGAGGAGCCGGGAGCAGCGCCATCTAGTGGTGTCAGTGCTGAACTGTCTACAGCTGATTGTATGAGGAGCCGGGAGCAGCGCCATCTAGTGGTGTCAGTGCTGAACTGTCTACAGCGGAGAGGGTGAGGAGCCGGGAGCAGCGCCATCTAGTGGTGTCAGTGCTGAATTGTCTACAGCAGAATGTATGAGGAGCCGGGAGCAGCGCCATCTAGTGGTGTCAGTGCTGAACTGTCTACAGCAGAGTGTATGAGGAGCAGGGAGCAGCGCCATCTAGTGGTGTCAGTGCTGAACTGTCTACAGCAGAGTGTATGAGGAGCAGAGAGCAGCGCCATCTAGTGGTGTCAGTGCTGAACTGTCTACAGCAGAGTGTATGAGGAGCCGGGAGCAGCGCCATCTAGTGGAGTCAGTGCTGAACTGTCTACAGCAGAATGTATGAGGAGCCTGGAGCAGCGCCATCTAGTGGTGTAAGTGCTGGACTGTCTACAGCAGAATGTATGAGGAGCCAGGAGCAGCGCCATCTAGTGGTGTCAGTGCTGAACTGTCTACAGCAGAATGTATGAGGAGCCGGGAGCAGCGCCATCTAGTGGTGTCAGTGCTGAACTGTCTACAGCAGAATGTATGAGGAGCCTGGAGCAGCGCCATCTAGTGGTGTAAGTGCTGAACTGTCTATAGTAGAATGTATGAGGAGCCGGGAGCAGCGCCATCTAGTGGTGTCAGTGCTGAACTGTCTACAGCAGAATGTATGAGGAGCCGGGAGCAGCGCCATCTAGTGGTGTCAGTGCTGAACTGTCTACAGCAGAATGTATGAGGAGCCTGGAGCAGCGCCATCTAGTGGTGTAAGTGCTGGACTGTCTACAGCAGAATGTATGAGGAGCCAGGAGCAGCGCCATCTAGTGGTGTCAGTGCTGAACTGTCTACAGCAGAATGTATGAGGAGCCGGGAGCAGCGCCATCTAGTGGTGTCAGTGCTGAACTGTCTACAGCAGAATGTATGAGGAGCCTGGAGCAGCGCCATCTAGTGGTGTAAGTGCTGAACTGTCTATAGTAGAATGTATGAGGAGCCGGGAGCAGCGCCATCTAGTGGTGTAAGTGCTGAACTGTCTACAGCAGAATGTATGAGGAGCCGGGAGCAGCGCCATCTAGTAGTGTCAGTGCTGGACTGTCTACAGCAGAGTGTATGAGGAGCAGGGAGCAGCGCCATCTAGTGGTGCAAGTGCTGAACTGTCTACAGCAGAATGCATGAGGAGCCAGGATCAGCGCCATCTAGTGGTGCCAGTGCTGAACTGTCTACAGCAGAATGTATTAGGAGCCGGGAGCAGCGCCATCTAGTGGTGTCAGTGCTGAACTGTCTACAGCAGATTGTATGAGGAGCCGGGAGCAGCGCCATCTAGTGGTGTCAGTGCTGAACTGTCTTCCGCGGAGTGTATGAGGAGCCAGGAGCAGCGCCATCTAGTGGTGTCAGTGCTGAACTGTCTACAGCAGAGTGTATGAGGAGCCGGGAGTATCGCCATCTATTGGTGTCAGTGATGAACTGTCTACAGCAGAATGTATGAGGAGCCAGGAGCAGCGCCATCTAGTGGTGTCAGTGCTGAACTGTCTACAGCAGAGTGTATGAGGAGCCGTGAGCAGCGCCATCTAGTGGTGGCAGTGCTGAACTGTCTACAGCAGAGTGTATGCGGAGGCGGGAGCAGCACCATCTAGTGGTGTCAGTGCTGAACTGTCTACAGCAGAGGGCGTGAGTAGCCGGGAGCAGCGCCATCTAGTGGTGTCAGTGCTGCACTGTCTACAGCACAGTGCATGAGGAGCCAGGAGCAGCGTCATCTAGTGGTGTCAGTGCTGAACTGTCTACCGCGGAGTGTATGAAGAGCCGGGAGCAGCTCCATCTAGTGGTGTCAGTGCTGAACTGTCTACAGCATAGTGTATGAGGAGCCGGGAGCAGCGCCATCTAATGGTGTCAGTGCTGAACTGTCTACAGCAGAGTGTATAAGGAGTCGGGAGCAGCGCCATCTAGTGGAGTCAGTGCTGAACTGTCTACAGCAGAATGTATGAGGAGCCAGGAGCAGCGCCATCTAGTGGTGTCAGTGCTGAACTGTCTACAGCAGAATGTATGAGGAGCCGGGAGCAGCGTCATCTAGTGGTGTCAGTGCTGAACTGTCTACAGCAGAATGTATGAGGAGCCAGGAGCATCGCCATTTAGTTGTGTCAGTGCTGAACTGTCTACAGCAGAATGTATGAGGAGCCGGGAGCAGCACCATCTAGTGGTGCCAGTGCTGAACTGTCTACAGCAGAGTGTATGAGGAGCCGGGAGCAGCACCATCTAGTGGTGCCAGTGCTGAACTGTCTACAGCAGAATGTATGAGGAGCCGGGAGCAGCGCCATCTAGTGGTGTCAGTGCTGAACTGTCTACAGCAGAGTGTATGAGGAGCCGGGAGCAGCGCCATCTAGTGGTGTCAGTGCTGGACTGTCTACAGCAGAGTGTATGAGGAGCCGGGAGCAGCGCCATCTAGTGGTGGCAGTGCTGAACTGTCTACAGCGGAGAGTGTGAGGAGCCGGGAGCAGTGCCATCTAGTGGTGTCAGTGCTGAACTGTCTACAACTGATTGTATGAGGAGCCGGGAGCAGCGCCATCTAGTGGTGTCAGTGCTGAACTGTCTACAGCGGAGAGGGTGAGGAGCCGGGAGCAGCGCCATCTAGTGGTGGCAGTGCTGAACTGTCTACAGCAGAATGTATGAGGAGCCGGGAGCAGCGTCATCTAGTGGTGTCAGTGCTGAACTGTCTACAGCAGAGTGTATGAGGAGCCAGGAGCAGCGCCATCTAGTGGTGTCAGTGCTGAACTGTCTACCGCGGAGTGTATGAAGAGTCGGGAGCAGCTCCATCTAGTGGTGTCAGTCCTGAACTGTCTACAGCATAGAGTATGAGTAGCCGGAAGCAGAGCCATCTAGTGGTGTCAGTGCTGAATTGTCTACCGCGGAGTGTATGAGGAGACGGGAGCAGCGCCATCTAGTGGTGTCAGTGCTGAACTGTCTACAGCAGAGTGTAAGAGGAGCCGGAAGCAGCGCCATCTATTGGAGTCAGTGCTGAACTGTCTACAGCAGAATGTATGAGGAGCCAGGAGCAGCGCCATCTAGTGGTGTAAGTGCTGAATTGTCTACAGCAGAATGTATGAGGAGCCGGTAGCAGCGCCATCTAGTGGTGTCAATGCTGGACTGTCTACAGCAGAGTGTATGAGGAGCAGGGAGCAGCGCCATCTAGTGGTGCAAGTGCTGAACTGTCTACAGCAGAATGTATGAGGAGCCAGGATCAGCGCCATCTAGTGGTGTCAGTGCTGAACTGTTTACAGCAGAATGTATTAGGATCCAGGAGCAGCGCCATCTAGTGGTGTCAGTGCTGAACTGTCTACAGCAGAATGTATGAGGAGCCGGGAGCAGCGCCATCTAGTGGTGTCAGTGCTGAACTGTCTTCCCCGGAGTGTATGAGGAGCCAGGAGCAGCGCCATCTAGTGGTGTCAGTGCTGAACTGTCTACAGCAGAGTGTATGAGGAGCCGGGAGTATCGCCATCTATTGGTGTCAGTGCTGAACTGTCTACAGAAGAGTGTATGAGGAGCCGTGAGCAGCGCCATCTAGTGGTGTCAGTGCTGAACTGTCTACAGCAGAATGTATGAGGACCGGGAGAACGACCATCTAGTGGTGTCAGTGCTGAACTGTCTACAGCAGAGTGCATGAGGAGCGAGGAGCAGCGCCATCTAGTGGTGTCAGTGCTGAACTGTCTACAGCATAGTGTATGAGGAGCCGGGAGCAGCGCCATCTAGTGGTGTCAGTGCTGAACTGTATACAGCAGAGTGTATAAGGAGTCGGGAGCAGCGCTATCTAGTGGAGTCAGTGCTGAACTGTCTACAGCAGAATGTATGAGGAGCCAGGAGCAGCGCCATCTAGTGGTGTCAGTGCTGAACTGTCTACAGCAGAATGTATGAGGAGCCGGGAGCAGCGTCATCTAGTGGTGTCAGTGCTGAACTGTCTACAGCAGAATGTATGAGGAGCCGGGAGCATCGCCATCTAGTTGTGTCAGTGCTGAACTGTCTACAGCAGAATGTATGAGGAGCCGGGAGCAGCTCCATCTAGTGGTGTCAGTGCTGAACTGTCTACAGCAGAGTGTATGAGGAGCCGGGAGCAGCACCATCTAGTGGTGCCAGTGCTGAACTGTCTACAGCAGAGTGTATGAGGAGCCGGGAGCAGCGCCATCTAGTGGTGTCAGTGCTGAACTGTCTACAGCAGAGTGTATGAGGAGCCGATAGCAGCGCCATCTAGTGGTGGTAGTGCTGAACTGTCTACAGCGGAGAGTGTGAGGAGCCAGGAGCAGCGCCATCTAGTGGTGTCAGTGCTGAACTGTCTACAGCTGATTGTATGAGGAGCCGGGAGCAGCGCCATCTAGTGGTGTCAGTGCTGAACTGTCTACAGCGGAGAGGGTGAGAAGCCGGGAGCAGTGCCATCTAGTGGTGGCAGTGCTGAACTGTCTACAGCTGAGAGTATGAGGAGCCGGGAGCAGCGCCATCTAGTGGTGTCAGTGCTGAACTGTCTACAGCAGAATGTATGAGGAGCCGGGAGCAGCGTCATCTAGTGGTGTCAGTGCTGAACTGTCTACAGCAGAATGTATGAGGAGCCAGGAGTAGTGCCATCTAGTGGTGTCAGTGCTGAACTGTCTACAGCAGAATGTATGAGGAGCCGGGAGCAGCGCCATCTAGTGGTGTCAGTGCTGAACGGTCTAGAGCAGAGTGTGTGAAGAGCCAGGAGCAGCGCCATCTAGTGGTGTCAGTGCTGAACTGTCTAGAGCAGAGTGTATGAGGAGCCGGGAGCAGCGCCATCTAGTGGTATCAGTGTTGAACTGTCTACAGCAGAGTGTATGAGGAGCCGGGAGCAGCTCCATCTAGTGGTGTCAGTGCTGAACTGTCTACAGCAGAGTGTATGAGGAGCCAGGAGCAGCGCCATCTAGTGGTGTCAGTGCTGAACTGTCTACCGCGGAGTGTATGAAGAGCCGGGAGCAGCTCCATCTAGTGGTGTCAGTCCTGAACTGTCTACATCATAGTGTATGAGTAGCCGGGAGCAGAGCCATCTTGTGGTGTCAGTGCTGAACTATCTACCGCGGAGTGTATGAGGAGCCGGGAGCAGCGCCATCTAGTGGTGTCAGTGCTGAACTGTCTACAGCAGAGTGTATGAGGAGACGGGAGCAGCGCCATCTAGTGGAGTCAGTGCTGAACTGTCTACAGCAGAATGTATGAGGAGCCAGGAGCAGCGCCATCTAGTGGTGTCAGTGCTGGACTGTCTACAGCAGAATGTATGAGAAGCAGGGAGCAGCGTCATCTAGTGGTGTCAGTGCTGAACTGTCTACAGCAGAATGTATGAGGAGCCAGGAGCAGCGCCATCTAGTGGTGTCAGTGCTGAACTGTCTACAGCAGAGTGTATGAGGAGCCGGGAGCAGCACCATCTAGTGGTGTCAGTGCTGAACTGTCTACAGCAGAATGTATGAGGAGCCGGGAGCAGCACCATCTAGTGGTGTCAGTGCTGAACTGTCTACAGCAGAATGTATGAGGAGCCGGGAGCAGCGCCATCTAGTGGAGTCAGTGCTGAACTGTCTACAGCAGAATGTATGAGGAGCCAGGAGCAGCGCCATCTAGTGGTGCCAGTGCTGGACTGTCTACAGCAGAATGTATGAGGAGCCAGGAGCAGCGCCATCTAGTGGTGTCAGTGCTGAACTGTCTACAGCAGAATGTATGAGGAGCCGGGAGCAGCGCCATCTAGTGGTGTCAGTGCTGAACTGTCTACAGCAGAATGTATGAGGAGCCTGGAGCACCGCCATCTAGTGGTGTAAGTGCTGAACTGTCTATAGTAGAATGTATGAGGAGCCGGGAGCAGCGCCATCTAGTGGTGTAAGTGCTGAACTGTCTACAGCAGAATGTATGAGGAGCCGGGAGCAGCGCCATCTAGTGGTGTCAGTGCTGGACTGTCTACAGCAGAGTGTAAGAGGAGCAGGGAGCAGCTCCATCTAGTGGTGCAAGTGCTGAACTGTCTACAGCAGAATGTATGAGGAGCCAGGATCAGCGCCATCTAGTGGTGTCAGTGCTGAACTGTCTACAGCAGAATGTATGAGGAGCCGGGAGCAGCGCCATCTAGTGGTTTCAGTGCTCAACTGTCTACAGCAGAATGTATGAGGAGCCGGGAGCAGCGCCATCTAGTGGTGTCAGTGCTGAACTGTATTCCACGGAGTGTATGAGGAGCCAGGAGCAGCGCCATCTAGTGGTGTCAGTGCTGAACTGTCTACAGCAGAGTGTATGAGGAGCCGGGAGTATCGCCATCTATTGGTGTCAGTGCTGAACTGTCTACAGCAGAATGTATGAGGAGCCAGGAGCAGCGCCATCTAGTGGTGTCAGTGCTGAACTGTCTACAGCAGAGTGTATGAGGAGCCGTGAGCAGCGCCATCTAGTGGTGTCAGTGCTGAACTGTCTACAGCAGAATGTATGAGGACCGGGAGAACCACCATCTAGTGGTGTCAGAGCTGAACTGTCTACAGCAGAGTGTATGAGGAGCCAGGAGCAGCGCCATCTAGTGGTGTCAGTGCTGAACTGTCTACAGCAGAGTGTATGCGGAGCCGGGAGCAGCACCATCTAGTGGTCTTAGTGCTGAACTGTCTACAGCAGAGGGCGTGAGTAGCCGGGAGCAGCGCCATCTAGGGGTATCAGTGCTGCACTGTCTACAGCAGAGTGCATGAGGAGCCAGGAGCAGCGCCATCTAGTGGCGTCAGTGCTGAACTGTGTACCGCGGAGTGTATGAAGAGCAGGGAGCAGCTCCATCTAGTGGTGTCAGTGCTGAACTGTCTACAGCATAGTGTATAAGGAGTCGGGAGCAGCGTCATCTAGTGGAGGCAGTGCTGAACTGTCTACAGCAGAATGTATGAGGAGCCAGGAGTAGCGCCATCTAGTGGTGTCAGTGCTGAACTGTCTACAGCAGAATGTATGAGGAGCCGGGAGCAGCGTCATCTAGTGGTGTCAGTGCTGAACTGTCTACAGCAGAATGTATGAGGAGCCAGGAACATCGCCATCTAGTTGTGTCAGTGCTGAACTGTCTACAGCAGAATGTATGAGGAGCCGGGAGCAGCGCCATCTAGTGGTGTCAGTGCTGAACTGTCTACAGCAGAGTGTATGAGGAGCCGGGAGCAACACCATCTAGTGGTGCCAGTGCTGAACTGTCTACAGCAGAATGTATGAGGAGCCGGGAGCAGCGCCATCTAGTGGTGTCAGTGCTGAACTGTCTACAGCAGAGTGTATGAGGAGCCGGGAGCAGCGCCATCTAGTGGTGTCAGTGCTGAACTGTCTACAGCAGAGTGTATGAGGAGCCGGAAGCAGCGCCATCTAGTGGTGGCAGTGCTGAACTGTCTACAGCGGAGAGTGTGAGGAGCCGGGAGCAGCGCCATCTAGTGGTGTCAGTGCTGAACTGTCTACAGCTGATTGTATGAGGAGCCGGGAGCAGCGCCATCTAGTGGTGTCAGTGCTGAACTGTCTACAGCGGAGAGGGTGAGGAGCCGGGAGCAGCGCCATCTAGTGGTGGCAGTGCTGAACTGTCTACAGCTGAGAGTATGAGGAGCCGGGAGCAGCGCCATCTAGTGGTGTCAGTGCTGAACTGTCTACAGCAGAATGTATGAGGAGCCGGGAGCAGCGTCATCTAGTGGTGTCAATGCTGAACTGTCTACAGCAGAATGTATGAGGAGCCAGGAGTAGTGCCATCTAGTGGTGTCAGTGCTGAACTGTCTACAGCAGAATGTATGAGGAGCCGGGAGCAGCGCCATCTAGTGGTGTCAGTGCTGAACGGTCTAGAGCAGAGTGTGTGAAGAGCCAGGAGCAGCGCCATCTAGTGGTGTAAGTGCTGAACTGTCTAGAGCAGAGTGTTTGAGGAGCCGGGAGCAGCGCCATCTAGTGGTGTCAGTGTTGAACTGTCTACAGCAGAGTGTATGAGGAGCCAGGAGCAGCGACATCTAGTGGTGTCAGTGCTGAACTGTCTACCGCGGAGTGTATGAAGAGCCGGGAGCAGCTCCATCTAGTGGTGTCAGTCCTGAACTGTCTACAACATAGTGTATGAGTAGCCGGGAGCAGAGCCATCTAGTGGTGTCAGTGCTGAACTGTCTACCGCGGAGTGTATGAGGAGCCGGGAGCAGCGCCATCTAGTGGTGTCAGTGCTGAACTGTCTACAGCAGTGTGTATGAGGAGCCGGGAGCAGCGCCATCTAGTGGAGTCAGTGCTGAACTGTCTACAGCAGAATGTATGAGGAGCCGGGAGCAGCGCCATCTAGTGGTGTCAGTGCTGGACTGTCTACAGCAGAATGTATGAGGAGCAGGGAGCAGCGTCATCTAGTGGTGTCAGTGCTGAACTGTCTACAGCAGAATGTATGAGGAGCCAGGAGCAGCGCCATCTAGTGGTGTCAGTGCTGAACTGTCTACAGCAGAGTGTATGAGGAGCCGGGAGCAGCACCATCTAGTGGTGTCAGTGCTGAACTGTCTACAGCAGAATGTATGAGGAGCCGGGAGCAGCACCATCTAGTGGTGTCAGTGCTGAACTGTCTACAGCAGAATGTATGAGGAGCCGGGAGCAGCCCAATCTAGTAGTGGAAGTGCTGAACTGTCTACAGCAGAGTGTATGAGGAGCCGGGAGCAGAGCCATCTAGTGGTGTCAGTGCTGAACTGTCTACAGCAGAGTGTATGAGGAGCCGGGAGCAGCGCCATCTAGTGGTGACAGTGCTGAACTGTCTACAGCAGAATGTATGAGGAGCCGGGAGCAGTGCCATCTAGTGGTGTCAGTGCTGAACTGTCTACCGCGGAGTGTATGAGGAGGAGGGAGCATCGCCATCTAGTGGTGCCAGTGCTGAACTGTCTACAGCAGAGTGTATGAGGAGCCGGGAGCAGCTCCATCTAGTGGTGTCAGTGCTGAACTGTCTACAGCAGAATGTATGAGGAGCCTGGACCAGCGCCATCTAGTGGTGTCAGTGCTGAATTGTCTTACAGCAGAATGTATGAGGAGCCGGGAGCAGCGCCATCTAGTGGCGTCAGTGCTAAAATGTCTGCCGCAGAGTGTATGAGGAGGCGGGAGCAGCGCCATCTATTGGTGTCAGTGCTGAACTGTCTACAGCAGAGTGTATGAGGAGCCGGGAGAAGCGCCATCTAGTGGTGTCAGTGGTGAACGGTCTACAGCGGAGTGTGTGAGGAGCCGGAAGAAGCGCCATCTAGTGGTGGCAGTGCTGAACTGTCTACAGATGAGAGTATGAGGAGCCGGGAGCAGCGCCATCTAGTGGTGTCAGTGCTGGATTGTCTACAGCAGAATGTATGAGGAGCCAGGAGCAGCGCCATCTAGTGGTGTCAGTGCTGAACTGTCTACAGCAGAATGTATGAGGAGCCGGGAGCAACGCCATCTAGTGGTGTCAGTGCTGAACTGTCTACAGCAGAATGTATGAGGAGCCTGGAGCAGCGCCATCTAGTGGTGTAAGTGCTGAACTGTCTATAGTAGAATGTATGAGGAGCCGGGAGCAGCGCCATCTAGTGCTGTAAGTGCTGAACTGTCTACAGCAGAATGTATGAGGAGACGGGAGCAGCGCCATCTAGTGGTGTCAGTGCTGGTCTGTCTACAGCAGAGTGTATGAGGAGCAGGGAGCAGCGCCATCTAGTGGTGCAAGTGCTGAACTGTCTACAGCAGAATGTATGAGGAGCCAGGATCAGCGCCATCTAGTGGTGTCAGTGCTGAACTGTCTACAGCAGAATGTATTAGGAGATGGGAGCAGCGCCATCTAGTGGTGTCAGTGCTGAACTGTCTACAGCAGATTGTATGAGGAGCCGGGAGCAGCGCCATCTAGTGGTGTCAGTGCTGAACTGTCTTCCGCGGAGTGTATGAGGAGCCAGGAGCAGCGCCATCTAGTGGTGTCAGTGCTGAACTGTCTACAGCAGAGTGTATGAGGAGCCGGGAGTATCGCCATCTATTGGTGTCAGTGATGAACTGTCTACAGCAGAATGTATGAGGAGCCAGGAGCAGCGCCATCTAGTGGTGTCAGTGCTGAACTGTCTACAGCAGAGTGTATGAGGAGCCGTGAGCAGCGCCATCTAGTGGTGTCAGTGCTGAACTGTCTACAGCAGAGTGTATGCGGAGGCGGGAGCAGCACCATCTAGTGGTGTCAGTGCTGAACTGTCTACAGCAGAGGGCGTGAGTAGCCGGGAGCAGCGCCATCTAGTGGTGTCAGTGCTGCACTGTCTACAGCACAGTGCATGAGGAGCCAGGAGCAGCGTCATCTAGTGGTGTCAGTGCTGAACTGTCTACCGCGGAGTGTATGAAGAGCCGGGAGCAGCTCCATCTAGTGGTGCCAGTGCTGAACTGTCTACAGCATAGTGTATGAGGAGCCGGGAGCAGCGCCATCTAGTGGTGTCAGTGCTGAACTGTCTACAGCAGAGTGTATAAGGAGTCGGGAGCATCGCCATCTAGTGGAGTCAGTGCTGAACTGTCTACAGCAGAATGTATGAGGAGCCAGGAGCAGCGCCATCTAGTGGTGTCAGTGCTGAACTGTCTACAGCAGAATGTATGAGGAGCCGGGAGCAGCGTCATCTAGTGGTGTCAGTGCTGAACTGTCTACAGCAGAATGTATGAGGAGCCAGGAGCATCGCCATCTAGTTGTGTCAGTGCTGAACTGTCTACAGCAGAATGTATGAGGAGCCGGGAGCAGCACCATCTAGTGGTGCCAGTGCTGAACTGTCTATAGCAGAGTGTATGAGGAGCCGGGAGCAGCACCATCTAGTGGTGCCAGTGCTGAACTGTCTACAGCAGAATGTATGAGGAGCCGGGAGCAGCGCCATCTAGTGGTGTCAGTGCTGAACTGTCTACAGCAGAGTGTATGAGGAGCCGGGAGCAGGGCCATCTAGTGGTGTCAGTGCTGAACTGTCTACAGCAGAGTGTATGAGGAGCCGGGAGCAGCGCCATCTAGTGGTGGCAGTGCTGAACTGTCTACAGCGGAGAGTGTGAGGAGCCGGGAGCAGCGCCATCTAGTGGTGTCAGTGCTGAACTGTCTACAACTGATTGTATGAGGAGCCGGGAGCAGCGCCATCTAGTGGTGTCAGTGCTGAACTGTCTACAGCGGAGAGGGTGAGGAGCCGGGAGCAGCGCCATCTAGTGGTGGCAGTGCTGAACTGTCTACAGCTGAGAGTATGAGGAGCCGGGAGCAGCGCCATCTAGTGGTGTCAGTGCTGAACTGTCTACAGCAGAATGTATGAGGAGCCGGGAGCAGCGTCATCTAGTGGTGTCAGTGCTGAACTGTCTACAGCAGAGTGTATGAGGAGCCAGGAGCAGCGCCATCTAGTGGTGTCAGTGCTGAACTGTCTACCGCGGAGTGTATGAAGAGTCGCGAGCAGCTCCATCTAGTGGTGTCAGTCCTGAACTGTCTACAGCATAGTGTATGAGTAGCCGGGAGCAGAGCCATCTAGTGGTGTCAGTGCTGAACTGTCTACAGCAGAGTGTATGAGGAGCCGGGAGCAGCGCCATCTAGTGGTGTCAGTGCTGAACTGTCTACAGCAGAGTGTATGAGGAGCCGGAAGCAGCGCCATCTATTGGAGTCAGTGCTGAACTGTCTACAGCAGAATGTATGAGGAGCCAGGAGCAGCGCCATCTAGTGGTGTAAGTGCTGAACTGTCTACAGCAGAATGTATGAGGAGCCGGGAGCAGCGCCATCTAGTGGTGTCAGGGCTGGACTGTCTACAGCAGAGTGTATGAGGAGCAGGGAGCAGCGCCATCTAGTGGTGCAAGTGCTGAACTGTCTACAGCAGAATGTATGAGGAGCCAGGATCAGCGCCATCTAGTGGTGTCAGTGCTGAACTGTCTACAGCAGAATGTATTAGGATCCAGGAGCAGCGCCATCTAGTGGTGTCAGTGCTGAACTGTCTACAGCAGAATGTATGAGGAGCCGGGAGCAGCGCCATCTAGTGGTGTCAGTGCTGAACTGTCTTCCGCGGAGTGTATGAGGAGCCAGGAGCAGCGCCATCTAGTGGTGTCACTGCTGAACTGTCTACAGCAGAGTGTATGAGGAGCCGGGAGTATCGCCATCTATTGGTGTCAGTGCTGAACTGTCTACAGCAGAATGTATGAGGAGCCAGGAGCAGCGCCATCTAGTGGTGTCAGTGCTGAACTGTCTACAGCAGAGTGTATGAGGAGCCGTGAGCAGCGCCATCTAGTGGTGTCAGTGCTGAACTGTCTACAGCAGAATGTATGAGGACCGGGAGAACGACCATCTAGTGGTGTCAGTGCTGAACTGTCTACAGCAGAGTGCATGAGGAGCCAGGAGCAGCGCCATCTAGTGGTGTCAGTGCTGAACTGTCTACCGCGGAGTGTATGAAGAGCCGGGAGCAGCTCCATCTAGTGGTGTCAGTGCTGAACTGTCTACAGCATAGTGTATGAGGAGCCGGGAGCAGCGCCATCTAGTGGTGTCAGTGCTGAACTGTCTACAGCAGAGTGTATAAGGAGTCGGGAGCAGCGCCATCTAGTGGAGTCAGTGCTGAACTGTCTACAGCAGAATGTATGAGGAGCCTAGAGCAGCGCCATCTAGTGGTGGCAGTGCTGAACTGTCTACAGCAGAATGTATGAGGAGCCGGGAGCAGCGTCATCTAGTGGTGTCAGTGCTGAACTGTCTACAGCAGAATGTATGAGGAGCCAGGAGCATCGCCATCTAGTTGTGTCAGTGCTGAACTGTCTACAGCAGAATGTATGAGGAGCCGGGAGCAGCGCCATCTAGTGGTGTCAGTGCTGAACTGTCTACAGCAGAGTGTATGAGGAGCCGGGAGCAGCACCATCTAGTGGTGTCAGTGCTGAACTGTCTACAGCAGAGTGTATGAGGAGCCGTGAGCAGCGCCATCTAGTGGTGTCAGTGCTGAACTGTCTACAGCAGAATGTATGAGGACCGGGAGAACGACCATCTAGTGGTGTCAGTGCTGAACTGTCTACAGCAGAGTGCATGAGGAGCCAGGAGCAGCGCCATCTAGTGGTGTCAGTGCTGAACTGTCTACCGCGGAGTGTATGAAGAGCCGGGAGCAGCTCCATCTAGTGGTGTCAGTGCTGAACTGTCTACAGCATAGTGTATGAGGAGCCGGGAGCAGCGCCATCTAGTGGTGTCAGTGCTGAACTGTCTACAGCAGAGTGTATAAGGAGTCGGGAGCAGCACCATCTAGTGGAGTCAGTGCTGAACTGTCTACAGCAGAATGTATGAGGAGCCTAGAGCAGCGCCATCTAGTGGTGGCAGTGCTGAACTGTCTACAGCAGAATGTATGAGGAGCCGGGAGCAGCGTCATCTAGTGGTGTCAGTGCTGAACTGTCTACAGCAGAATGTATGAGGAGCCAGGAGCATCGCCATCTAGTTGTGTCAGTGCTGAACTGTCTACAGCAGAATGTATGAGGAGCCGGGAGCAGCGCCATCTAGTGGTGTCAGTGCTGAACTGTCTACAGCAGAATGTATGAGGAGCCGGGAGCAGCGCCATCTAGTGGTGTCAGTGCTGAACTGTCTACAGCAGAGTGTATGAGGAGCCGGGAGCAGCGCCATCTAGTGGTGTCAGTGCTGAACTGTCTACAGCAGAGTGTATGAGGAGCCGGGAGCAGCGCCATCTAGTGGTGGTAGTGCTGAACTGTCTACAGCGGAGAGTGTGAGGAGCCAGGAGCAGCGCCATCTAGTGGTGTCAGTGCTGAACTGTCTACAGCTGATTGTATGAGGAGCCGGGAGCAGCGCCATCTAGTGGTGTCAGTGCTGAACTGTCTACAGCGGAGAGGGTGAGGAGCCGGGAGCAGCGCCATCTAGTGGTGGCAGTGCTGAACTGTCTACAGCTGAGAGTATGAGGAGCCGAGAGCAGCGCCATCTAGTGGTGTCAGTGCTGAACTGTCTACAGCAGAATGTATGAGGAGCAGGGAGCAGCGTCATCTAGTGGTGTCAGTGCTGAACTGTCTACAGCAGAATGTATGAGGAGCCAGGAGTAGTGCCATCTAGTGGTGTCAGTGCTGAACTGTCTACAGCAGAATGTATGAGTAGCCGGGAGCAGCGCCATCTAGTGGTGTCAGTGCTGAACGGTCTAGAGCAGAGTGTGTGAAGAGCCAGGAGCAGCGCCATCTAGTGGTGTCAGTGCTGAACTGTCTTGAGCAGAGTGTATGAGGAGCCAGGAGCAGCGCCATCTAGTGGTATCAGTGTTGAACTGTCTACAGCAGAGTGTATGAGGAGCCGGGAGCAGCTCCATCTAGTGGTGTCAGTGCTGAACTGTCTACAGCAGAGTGTATGAGGAGCCAGGAGCAGCGCCATCTAGTGGTGTCAGTGCTGAACTGTCTACCGCGGAGTGTATGAAGAGCCGGGAGCAGCTCCATCTAGTGGTGTCAGTCCTGAACTGTCTACAGCATAGTGTATGAGTAGCCGGGAGCAGAGCCATCTAGTGATATCAGTGCTGAACTGTCTACCGCGGAGTGTATGAGGAGCCGGGAGCAGCGCCATCTAGTGGTGTCAGTGCTGAACTGTCTACAGCAGAGTGTATGAGGAGACGGGAGCAGCGCCATCTAGTGGAGTCAGTGCTGAACTGTCTACAGCAGAATGTATGAGGAGCCAGGAGCAGCGCCATCTAGTGGTGTCAGTTCTGGACTGTCTACAGCAGAATGTATGAGAAGCAGGGAGCAGCGTCATCTAGTGGTGTCAGTGCTGAACTGTCTACAGCAGAATGTATGAGGAGCCAGGAGCAGCGCCATCTAGTGGTGTCAGTGCTGAACTGTCTACAGCAGAGTGTATGAGGAGCTGGGAGCAGCACCATCTAGTGGTGTCAGTGCTGAACTGTCTACAGCAGAATGTATGAGGAGCCGGGAGCAGCACCATCTAGTGGTGTCAGTGCTGAACTGTCTACAGCAGAATGTATGAGGAGCCGGGAGCAGCGCCATCTAGTGGAGTCAGTGCTGAACTGTCTACAGCAGAATGTATGAGAAGCAGGGAGCAGCGTCATCTAGTGGTGTCAGTGCTGAACTGTCTACAGCAGAATGTATGAGGAGCCAGGAGCAGCGCCATCTAGTGGTGTCAGTGCTGAACTGTCTACAGCAGAGTGTATGAGGAGCCGGGAGCAGCACCATCTAGTGGTGTCAGTGCTGAACTGTCTACAGCAGAATGTATGAGGAGCCGGGAGCAGCACCATCTAGTGGTGTCAGTGCTGAACTGTCTACAGCAGAATGTATGAGGAGCCGGGAGCAGCGCCATCTAGTGGAGTCAGTGCTGAACTGTCTACAGCAGAATGTATGAGGAGCCAGGAGCAGCGCCATCTAGTGGTGTCAGTGCTGGACTGTCTACAGTAGAATGTATGAGGAGCCAGGAGCAGCGCCATCTAGTGGTGGCAGTGCTGAACTGTCTACAGCAGAATGTATGAGGACCGGGAGAACGACCATCTAGTGGTGTCAGTGCTGAACTGTCTACAGCAGAGTGTAAGAGGAGCAGGGAGCAGCGCCATCTAGTGGTGCAAGTGCTGAACTGTCTACAGCAGAATGTATGAGGAGCCAGGATCAGCGCCATCTAGTGGTGTCAGTGCTGAACTGTCTACAGCAGAATGTATGAGGAGCCGGGAGCAGCGCCATCTAGTGGTGTCAGTGCTGAACTGTCTACAGCAGAATGTATGAGGAGCTGGGAGCAGCGCCATCTAGTGTTGTCAGTGCTGAACTGTCTTCCGCGGAGTGTATGAGGAGCCAGGAGCAGCACCATCTAGTGTTGTCAGTGCTGAACTGTCTACAGCAGAGTGTATGAGGAGCCGGGAGTATCGCCATCTATTGGTGTCAGTGCTGAACTGTCTACAGCAGAATGTATGAGGAGCCAGGAGCAGCGCCATCTAGTGGTGTCAGTGCTGAACTGTCTACAGCAGAGTGTATGAGGAGCCGTGAGCAGCGCCATCTAGTGGTGTCAGTGCTGAACTGTCTACAGCAGAATGTATGAGGACGGGAGAACCACCATCTAGTGGTGTCAGTGCTGTACTGTCTACAGCAGAGTGTATGAGGAGCCAGGAGCAGCGCCATCTAGTGGTGGCAGTGCTGAACTGTCTACAGCAGAGTGTATGCGGAGCCGGGAGCAGCACCATCTAGTGGTGTCAGTGCTGAACTGTCTACAGCAGAGGGCGTGAGTAGCCGGGAGCAGCGCCATCTAGTGGTGTCAGTGCTGCACTGTCTACAGCAGAGTGCATGAGGAGCCAGGAGCAGCGCCATCTAGTGGTGTCAGTGCTGAACTGTGTACCGCGGAGTGTATGAAGAGCAGGGAGCAGCTCCATCTAGTGGTGTCAGTGCTGAACTGTCTACAGCATAGTGTATAAGGAGTCGGGAGCAGCGCCATCTAGTGGAGGCAGTGCTGAACTGTCTACAGCAGAATGTATGAGGAGCCAGGAGTAGCGCCATCTAGTGGTGTCAGTGCTGAACTGTCTACAGCAGAATGTATGAGGAGCCGGGAGCAGCGTCATCTAGTGGTGTCAGTGCTGAACTGTCTACAGCAGAATGTATGAGGAGCCAGGAGCATCGCCATCTAGTTGTGTCAGTGCTGAACTGTCTACAGCAGAATGTATGAGGAGCCGGGAGCTGCACCATCTAGTGGTGCCAGTGCTGAACTGTCTACAGCAGAGTGTATGAGGAGCCGGGAGCAGCACCATCTAGTGGTGCCAGTGCTGAACTGTCTACAGCAGAATGTATGAGGAGCCGGGAGCAGCGCCATCTAGTGGTGTCAGTGCTGAACTGTCTACAGCAGAGTGTATGAGGAGCCGGGAGCAGGGCCATCTAGTGGTGTCAGTGCTGAACTATCTACAGCAGAGTGTATGAGGAGCCGGGAGCAACGCCATCTAGTGGTGGCAGTGCTGAACTGTCTACAGCGGAGAGTGTGAGGAGCCGGGAGCAGCGCCATCTAGTGGTGTCAGTGCTGAACTGTCTACAACTGATTGTATGAGGAGCCGGGAGCAGCGCCATCTAGTGGTGCCAGTGCTGAACTGTCTACAGCGGAGAGGGTGAGGAGCCGGGAGCAGCGCCATCTAGTGGTGGCAGTGCTGAACTGTCTACAGCTGAGAGTATGAGGAGCCGGGAGCAGCGCCATCTAGTGGTGTCAGTGCTGAACTGTCTACAGCAGAATGTATGAGGAGCCGGGAGCAGCGTCATCTAGTGGTGTCAGTGCTGAACTGTCTACAGCAGAGTGTATGAGGAGCCAGGAGCAGCGCCATCTAGTGGTGTCAGTGCTGAACTGTCTACCGCGGAGTGTATGAAGAGTCGGGAGCAGCTCCATCTAGTGGTGTCAGTCCTGAACTGTCTACAGCATAGTGTATGAGTAGCCGGGAGCAGAGCCATCTAGTGGTGTCAGTGCTGAACTGTCTACAGCAGAGTGTATGAGGAGCCGGGAGCAGCGCCATCTAGTGGTGTCAGTGCTGAACTGTCTACAGCAGAGTGTATGAGGAGCCGGAAGCAGCGCCATCTATTGGAGTCAGTGCTGAACTGTCTACAGCAGAATGTATGAGGAGCCAGGAGCAGCGCCATCTAGTGGTGTAAGTGCTGAACTGTCTACAGCAGAATGTATGAGGAGCCGGGAGCAGCGCCATCTAGTGGTGTCAGGGCTGGACTGTCTACAGCAGAGTGTATGAGGAGCAGGGAGCAGCGCCATCTAGTGGTGCAAGTGCTGAACTGTCTACAGCAGAATGTATGAGGAGCCAGGATCAGCGCCATCTAGTGGTGTCAGTGCTGAACTGTCTACAGCAGAATGTATTAGGATTCAGGAGCAGCGCCATCTAGTGGTGTCAGTGCTGAACTGTCTACAGCAGAATGTATGAGGAGCCGGGAGCAGCGCCATCTAGTGGTGTCAGTGCTGAACTGTCTTCCGCGGAGTGTATGAGGAGCCAGGAGCAGCGCCATCTAGTGGTGTCAGTGCTGAACTGTCTACAGCAGAGTGTATGAGGAGCCGGGAGTATCGCCATCTATTGGTGTCAGTGCTGAACTGTCTACAGCAGAATGTATGAGGAGCCAGGAGCAGCGCCATCTAGTGGTGTCAGTGCTGAACTGTCTACAGCAGAGTGTATGAGGAGCCGTGAGCAGCGCCATCTAGTGGTGTCAGTGCTGAACTGTCTACAGCAGAATGTATGAGGACCGGGAGAACGACCATCTAGTGGTGTCAGTGCTGAACTGTCTACAGCAGAGTGCATGAGGAGCCAGGAGCAGCGCCATCTAGTGGTGTCAGTGCTGAACTGTCTACCGCGGAGTGTATGAAGAGCCGGGAGCAGCTCCATCTAGTGGTGTCAGTGCTGAACTGTCTACAGCATAGTGTATGAGGAGCCGGGAGCAGCGCCATCTAGTGGTGTCAGTGCTGAACTGTCTACAGCAGAGTGTATAAGGAGTCGGGAGCAGCGCCATCTAGTGGAGTCAGTGCTGAACTGTCTACAGCAGAATGTATGAGGAGCCTAGAGCAGCGCCATCTAGTGGTGGCAGTGGTGAACTGTCTACAGCAGAATGTATGAGGAGCCGGGAGCAGCGTCATCTAGTGGTGTCAGTGCTGAACTGTCTACAGCAGAATGTATGAGGAGCCAGGAGCATCGCCATCTAGTTGTGTCAGTGCTGAACTGTCTACAGCAGAATGTATGAGGAGCCGGGAGCAGCGCCATCTAGTGGTGTCAGTGCTGAACTGTCTACAGCAGAGTGTATGAGGAGCCGTGAGCAGCACCATCTAGTGGTGCCAGTGCTGAACTGTCTACAGCAGAATGTATGAGGAGCCGGGAGCAGCGCCATCTAGTGGTGTCAGTGCTGAACTGTCTACAGCAGAGTGTATGAGGAGCCGGGAGCAGCGCCATCTAGTGGTGTCAGTGCTGAACTGTCTACAGCAGAGTGTATGAGGAGCCGGGAGCAGCGCCATCTAGTGGTGGTAGTGCTGAACTGTCTACAGCGGAGAGTGTGAGGAGCCAGGAGCAGCGCCATCTAGTGGTGTCAGTGCTGAACTGTCTACAGCAGAATGTATGAGGAGCCGGGAGCAGCGCCATCTAGTGGTGTCAGTGCTGAACTGTCTACAGCGGAGAGGGTGAGGAGCCGGGAGCAGCGCCATCTAGTGGTGGCAGTGCTGAACTGTCTACAGCTGAGAGTATGAGGAGCCGAGAGCAGCGCCATCTAGTGGTGTCAGTGCTGAACTGTCTACAGCAGAATGTATGAGGAGCCGGGAGCAGCGTCATCTAGTGGTGTCAGTGCTGAACTGTCTACAGCAGAATGTATGAGGAGCCAGGAGTAGTGCCATCTAGTGGTGTCAGTGCTGAACTGTCTACAGCAGAATGTATCAGGAGCCGGGAGCAGCGCCATCTAGTGGTGTCAGTGCTGAACGGTCTAGAGCAGAGTGTGTGAAGAGCCAGGAGCAGCGCCATCTAGTGGTGTCAGTGCTGAACTGTCTAGAGCAGAGTGTATGAGGAGCCGGGAGCAGCGCCATCTAGTGGTATCAGTGTTGAACTGTCTACAGCAGAGTGTATGAGGAGCCGGGAGCAGCTCCATCTAGTGGTGTCAGTGCTGAACTGTCTACAGCAGAGTGTATGAGGAGCCAGGAGCAGCGCCATCTAGTGGTGTCAGTGCTGAACTGTCTACCGCGGAGTGTATGAAGAGCCGGGAGCAGCTCCATCTAGTGGTGTCAGTCCTGAACTGTCTACAGCATAGTGTATGAGTAGCCGGGAGCAGAGCCATCTAGTGGTGTCAGTGCTGAACTGTCTACCGCGGAGTGTATGAGGAGCCGGGAGCAGCGCCATCTAGTGGTGTCAGTGCTGAACTGTCTACAGCAGAGTGTATGAGGAGACGGGAGCAGCGCCATCTAGTGGAGTCAGTGCTGAACTGTGTACAGCAGAATGTATGAGGAGCCAGGAGCAGCGCCATCTAGTGGTGTCAGTGCTGGACTGTCTACAGCAGAATGTATGAGAAGCAGGGAGCAGCGTCATCTAGTGGTGTCAGTGCTGAACTGTCTACAGCAGAATGTATGAGGAGCCAGGAGCAGCGCCATCTAGTGGTGTCAGTGCTGAACTGTCTACAGCAGAGTGTATGAGGAGCTGGGAGCAGCACCATCTAGTGGTGTCAGTGCTGAACTGTCTACAGCAGAATGTATGAGGAGCCGGGAGCAGCACCATCTAGTGGTGTCAGTGCTGAACTGTCTACAGCAGAATGTATGAGGAGCCGGGAGCAGCGCCATCTAGTGGAGTCAGTGCTGAACTGTCTACAGCAGAATGTATGAGAAGCAGGGAGCAGCGTCATCTAGTGGTGTCAGTGCTGAACTGTCTACAGCAGAATGTATGAGGAGCCAGGAGCAGCGCCATCTAGTGGTGTCAGTGCTGAACTGTCTACAGCAGAGTGTATGAGGAGCCGGGAGCAGCACCATCTAGTGGTGTCAGTGCTGAACTGTCTACAGCAAAATGTATGAGGAGCCGGGAGCAGCACCATCTAGTGGTGTTAGTGCTGAACTGTCTACAGCAGAATGTATGAGGAGCCGGGAGCAGCGCCATCTAGTGGAGTCAGTGCTGAACTGTCTACAGCAGAATGTATGAGGAGCCAGGAGCAGCGCCATCTAGTGGTGTCAGTCCTGGACTGTCTACAGCAGAATGTATGAGGAGCCAGGAGCAGCGCCATCTAGTGGTGTCAGTGCTGAACTGTCTTCAGCAGAATGTATGAGGAGCCGGGAGCAGCACCATCTAGTGGTGTCAGTGCTGAACTGTCTACAGAAGAATGTATGAGGAGCCTGGAGCAGCGCCATCTAGTGGTGTAAGTGCTGAACTGTCTATAGTAGAATGTATGAGGAGCCGGGAGCAGCGCCATCTAGTGGTGTAAGTGCTGAACTGTCTACAGCAGAATGTATGAGGAGTCGGGAGCAGCGCCATCTAGTGGTGTCAATGCTGGACTGTCTACAGCAGAGTGTAAGAGGAGCAGGGAGCAGCGCCATCTAGTGGTGCAAGTGCTGAACTGTCTACAGCAGAATGTATGAGGAGCCAGGATCAGCGCCATCTAGTGGTGTCAGTGCTGAACTGTCTACAGCAGAATGTATGAGGAGCCGGGAGCAGCGCCATCTAGTGGTGTCAGTGCTGAACTGTCCACAGCAGAATGTATGAGGAGCTGGGAGCAGCGCCATCTAGTGGTGTCAGTGCTGAACTGTCTTCCGCGGAGTGTATGAGGAGCCAGGAGCAGCGCCATCTAGTGGTGTCAGTGCTGAACTGTCTACAGCAGAGTGTATGAGGAGCCGGGAGTATCGCCATCTATTGGTGTCAGTGCTGAACTGTCTACAGCAGAATGTATGAGGAGCCAGGAGCAGCGCCATCTAGTGGTGTCAGTGCTGAACTGTCTACAGCAGAATGTATGAGGACCGGGAGAACCACCATCTAGTGGTGTCAGTGCTGAACTGTCTACAGCAGAGTGTATGAGGAGCCAGGAGCAGCGCCATCTAGTGGTGGCAGTGCTGAACTGTCTACAGCAGAGTGTATGCGGAGCCAGGAGCAGCACCATCTAGTGGTGTCAGTGCTGAACTGTCTACAGCAGAGGGCGTGAGTAGCCGGGAGCAGCGCCATCTAGTGGTGTCAGTGCTGCACTGTCTACAGCAGAGTGCATGAGGAGCCAGGAGCAGCGCCATCTAGTGGTGTCAGTGCTGAACTGTGTACTGCGGAGTGTATGAAGAGCAGGGAGCAGCTCCATCTAGTGGTGTCAGTGCTGAACTGTCTACAGCATAGTGTATAAGGAGTCGGGAGCAGCGCCATCTAGTGGAGGCAGTGCTGAACTGTCTACAGCAGAATGTATGAGGAGCCAGGAGTAGCGCCATCTAGTGGTGTCAGTGCTGAACTGTCTACAGCAGAATGTATGAAGAGCCGGGAGCAGCGTCATCTAGTGGTGTCAGTGCTGAACTGTCTACAGCAGAATGTATGAGGAGCCAGGAGCATCGCCATCTAGTTGTGTCAGTGCTGAACTGTCTACAGCAGAATGTATGAGGAGCCGGGAGCAGCGCCATCTAGTGGTGTCAGTGCTGAACTGTCTACAGCAGAGTGTATGAGGAGCCGGGAGCAGCACCATCTAGTGGTGCCAGTGGTGAACTGTCTACAGCAGAATGTTTGAGGAGCCGGGAGCAGCGCCATCTAGTGGTGTCAGTGCTGAACTGTCTACAGCAGAGTGTATGAGGAGCCGGGAGCAGCGCCATCTAGTGGTGTCAGTGCTGAACTGTCTACAGCAGAGTGTATGAGGAGCCGGGAGCAGCGCCATCTAGTGGTGGTAGTGCTGAACTGTCTACAGCGGAGAGTGTGAGGAGCCAGGAGCAGCGCCATCTAGTGGTGTCAGTGCTGAACTGTCTACAGCTGATTGTATGAGGAGCCGGGAGCAGCGCCATCTAGTGGTGTCAGTGCTGAACTGTCTACAGCGGAGAGGGTGAGGAGCCGGGAGCAGCGCCATCTAGTGGTGGCAGTGCTGAACTGTCTACAGCTGAGAGTATGAGGAGCCGAGAGCAGCGCCATCTAGTGGTGTCAGTGCTGAACTGTCTACAGCAGAATGTATGAGGAGCCGGGAGCAGCGTCATCTAGTGGTGTCAGTGCTGAACTGTCTACAGCAGAATGTATGAGGAGCCAGGAGTAGTGCCATCTAGTGGTGTCAGTGCTGAACTGTCTACAGCAGAATGTATGAGGAGCCGGGAGCAGCGCCATCTAGTGGTGTCAGTGCTGAACGGTCTAGAGCAGAGTGTGTGAAGAGCCAGGAGCAGCGCCATCTAGTGGTGTCAGTGCTGAACTGTCTAGAGCAGAGTGTATGAGGAGCCGGGAGCAGCGCCATCTAGTGGTATCAGTGTTGAACTGTCTACAGCAGAGTGTATGAGGAGCCGGGAGCAGCTCCATCTAGTGGTGTCAGTGCTGAACTGTCTACAGCAGAGTGTATGAGGAGCCAGGAGCAGCGCCATCTAGTGGTGTCAGTGCTGAACTGTCTACCGCGGAGTGTATGAAGAGCCGGGAGCAGCTCCATCTAGTGGTGTCAGTCCTGAACTGTCTACAGCATAGTGTATGAGTAGCCGGGAGCAGAGCCATCTAGTGGTGTCAGTGCTGAACTGTCTACCGCGGAGTGTATGAGGAGCCGGGAGCAGCGCCATCTAGTGGTGTCAGTGCTGAACTGTCTACAGCAGAGTGTATGAGGAGACGGGAGCAGCGCCATCTAGTGGAGTCAGTGCTGAACTGTCTACAGCAGAATGTATGAGGAGCCAGGAGCAGCGCCATCTAGTGGTGTCAGTGCTGGACTGTCTACAGCAGAATGTATGAGAAGCAGGGAGCAGCGTCATCTAGTGGTGTCAGTGCTGAACTGTCTACAGCAGAATGTATGAGGAGCCAGGAGCAGCGCCATCTAGTGGTGTCAGTGCTGAACTGTCTACAGCAGAGTGTATGAGGAGCTGGGAGCAGCACCATCTAGTGGTGTCAGTGCTGAACTGTCTACAGCAGAATGTATGAGGAGCCGGGAGCAGCACCATCTAGTGGTGTCAGTGCTGAACTGTCTACAGCAGAATGTATGAGGAGCCGGGAGCAGCGCCATCTAGTGGAGTCAGTGCTGAACTGTCTACAGCAGAATGTATGAGAAGCAGGGAGCAGCGTCATCTAGTGGTGTCAGTGCTGAACTGTCTACAGCAGAATGTATGAGGAGCCAGGAGCAGCGCCATCTAGTGGTGTCAGTGCTGAACTGTCTACAGCAGAGTGTATGAGGAGCCGGGAGCAGCACCATCTAGTGGTGTCAGTGCTGAACTGTCTACAGCAAAATGTATGAGGAGCCGGGAGCAGCACCATCTAGTGGTGTCAGTGCTGAACTGTCTACAGCAGAATGTATGAGGAGCCGGGAGCAGCGCCATCTAGTGGAGTCAGTGCTGAACTGTCTACAGCAGAATGTATGAGGAGCCAGGAGCAGCGCCATCTAGTGGTGTCAGTCCTGGACTGTCTACAGCAGAATGTATGAGGAGCCAGGAGCAGCGCCATCTAGTGGTGTCAGTGCTGAACTGTCTTCAGCAGAATGTATGAGGAGCCGGGAGCAGCACCATCTAGTGGTGTCAGTGCTGAACTGTCTACAGAAGAATGTATGAGGAGCCTGGAGCAGCGCCATCTAGTGGTGTAAGTGCTTAACTGTCTATAGTAGAATGTATGAGGAGCCGGGAGCAGCGCCATCTAGTGGTGTAAGTGCTGAACTGTCTACAGCAGAATGTATGAGGAGTCGGGAGCAGCGCCATCTAGTGGTGTCAATGCTGGACTGTCTACAGCAGAGTGTAAGAGGAGCAGGGAGCAGCGCCATCTAGTGGTGCAAGTGCTGAACTGTCTACAGCAGAATGTATGAGGAGCCAGGATCAGCGCCATCTAGTGGTGTCAGTGCTGAACTGTCTACAGCAGAATGTATGAGGAGCCGGGAGCAGCGCCATCTAGTGGTGTCAGTGCTGAACTGTCTACAGCAGAATGTATGAGGAGCTGGGAGCAGCGCCATCTAGTGGTGTCAGTGCTGAACTGTCTTCCGCGGAGTGTATGAGGAGCCAGGAGCAGCGCCATCTAGTGGTGTCAGTGCTGAACTGTCTACAGCAGAGTGTATGAGGAGCCGGGAGTATCGCCATCTATTGGTGTCAGTGCTGAACTGTCTACAGCAGAATGTATGAGGAGCCAGGAGCAGCGCCATCTAGTGGTGTCAGTGCTGAACTGTCTACAGCAGAGTGTATGAGGAGCCGTGAGCAGCGCCATCTAGTGGTGTCAGTGCTGAACTGTCTACAGCAGAATGTATGAGGACGGGGAGAACCACCATCTAGTGGTGTCAGTGCTGAACTGTCTACAGCAGAGTGTATGAGGAGCCAGGAGCAGCGCCATCTAGTGGTGGCAGTGCTGAACTGTCTACAGCAGAGTGTATGCGGAGCCAGGAGCAGCACCATCTAGTGGTGTCAGTGCTGAACTGTCTACAGCAGAGGGCGTGAGTAGCCGGGAGCAGCGCCATCTAGTGGTGTCAGTGCTGCACTGTCTACAGCAGAGTGCATGAGGAGCCAGGAGCAGCGCCATCTAGTGGTGTCAGTGCTGAACTGTGTAACGCGGAGTGTATGAAGAGCAGGGAGCAGCTCCATCTAGTGGTGTCAGTGCTGAACTGTCTACAGCATAGTGTATAAGGAGTCGGGAGCAGCGCCATCTAGTGGAGGTAGTGCTGAACTGTCTACAGCAGAATGTATGAGGAGCCAGGAGTAGCGCCATCTAGTGGTGTCAGTGCTGAACTGTCTACAGCAGAATGTATGAGGAGCCAGGAGTAGCGTCATCTAGTGGTGTCAGTGCTGAACTGTCTACAGCAGAATGTATGAGGAGCCAGGAGCATCGCCATCTAGTTGTGTCAGTGCTGAACAGTCTACAGCAGAATGTATGAGGAGCCGGGAGCAGCGCCATCTAGTGGTGTCAGTGCTGAACTGTCTACAGCAGAGTGTATGAGGAGCCGGGAGCAGCACCATCTAGTGGTGCCAGTGGTGAACTGTCTACAGCAGAATGTTTGAGGAGCCGGGAGCAGCGCCATCTAGTGGTGTCAGTGCTGAACTGTCTACAGCAGAGTGTATGAGGAGCCGGGAGCAGCGCCATCTAGTGGTGTCAGTGCTGAACTGTCTACAGCAGAATGTATGAGGAGCCGGGAGCAGCGCCATCTAGTGGTGGCAGTGCTGAACTGTCTACAGCGGAGAGTGTGAGGAGCCGGGAGCAGCGCCATCTAGTGGTGTCAGTGCTGAACTGTCTACAGCTGATTGTATGAGGAGCCGGGAGCAGCGCCATCTAGTGGTGTCAGTGCTGAACTGTCTACAGCGGAGAGGGTGAGGAGCCGGGAGCAGCGCCATCTAGTGGTGGGAGTGCTGATCTGTCTACAGCTGAGAGTATGAGGAGCCGGGAGCAGCGCCATCTAGTGGTGTCAGTGCTGAACTGTCTACAGCAGAATGTATGAGGAGCCGGGAGCAGCGTCATCTAGTGGTGTCAGTGCTGAACTGTCTACAGCAGAATGTATGAGGAGCCAGGAGTAGTGCCATCTAGTGGTGTCAGTGCTGAACTGTCTACAGCAGAATGTATGAGGAGCCGGGAGCAGCGCCATCTAGTGGTGTCAGTGATGAACGGTCTAGAGCAGAGTGTGTGAAGAGCCAGGAGCAGCGCCATCTAGTGGTGTCAGTGCTGAACTGTCTAGAGCAGAGTATATGAGGAGTCGGGAGCAACGCCATCTAGTGGTGTCAGTGTTGAACTGTCTACAGCAGAGTGTATGAGGAGCCGGGAGCAGCTCCATCTAGTGGTGTCAGTGCTGAACTGTCTACAGCAGAGTGTATGAGGAGCCAGGAGCAGCGCCATCTAGTGGTGTCAGTGCTGAACTGTCTACCGTGGAGTGTATGAAGAGCCGGGAGCAGCTCCATCTAGTGGTGTCAGTCCTGAACTGTCTACAACATAGTGTATGAGTAGCCGGGAGCAGAGCCATCTAGTGGTGTCAGTGCTGAACGGTCTACCGCGGAGTGTATGAGGAGCCGGGAGCAGCGCCATCTAGTGGTGTCAGTGCTGAACTGTCTACAGCAGAGTGTATGAGGAGGCGGGAGCAGCGCCATCTAGTGGAGTCAGTGCTGAACTGTCTACAGCAGAATGTATGAGGAGCCAGGAGCAGCGCCATCTAGTGGTGTCAGTGCTGAACTGTCTACAGCAGAGTGTATGAGCAGCCGGGAGCAGCACCATCTAGTGGTGTCAGTGCTGAACTGTCTACAGCAGAATGTATGAGGAGCCGAGAGCAGCACCATCTAGTGGTGTCAGTGCTGAACTGTCTACAGCAGAATGTATGAGGAGCCGGGAGCAGCGCCATCTAGTGGTGGAAGTGCTGAACTGTCTACAGCAGAGTGTATGAGGAGCCGGGAGCAGAGCCATCTAGTGGTGTCAGTGCTGAACTGTCTACAGCAGAGTATATGAGGAGCCGGGAGCAGCGCCATCTAGTGGTGTCAGTGCTGAACTGTCTACAGCAGAATGTATGAGGAGCCGGGAGCACTGCCATCTAGTGGTGTCAGTGCTGAACTGTCTACCGCGGAGTGTATGAGGAGCAGGGAGCATCGCCATCTAGTGGTGCCAGTGCTGAACTATCTACAGCAGAGTGTATGAGGAGCCGGGAGCAGCTCCATCTAGTGGTGTCAGTGCTGAACTGTCTACAGCAGAATGTATGAGGAGCCTGGAGCAGCGCCATCTAGTGGTGTCAGTGCTGAACTGTCTAGAGCAGAATGTATGAGGAGCCGGGAGCAGCGCCATCTAGTGGTGCAAGTGCTGAACTGTCTAGAGCAGAATGTATGAGGAGCCGGGAGCAGCGCCATCTAGTGGTGGAAGTGCTGAACTGTCTACAGCAGAATGTATGAGGAGCCGGGAGCAGCGCCATCTAGTGGTGGAAGTGCTGAACTGTCTACAGCAGAATGTATGAGGAGCCGGGAGCAGAGCCATCTAGTGGTGTCAGTGCGGAACTGTCTACAGCAGAATGTATGAGGAGCCGGGAGCAGAGCCATCTAGTGGTGTTAGTGCTGAACTGTCTACAGCAGAGTGTATGAGCAGCCGGGAGCAGCACCATCTAGTGGTGTCAGTGCTGAACTGTCTACAGCAGAATGTATGAGGAGCCGAGAGCAGCACCATCTAGTGGTGTCAGTGCTGAACTGTCTACAGCAGAATGTATGAGGAGCCGGGAGCAGCGCCATCTAGTGGTGGAAGTGCTGAACTGTCTACAGCAGAGTGTATGAGGAGCCGGGAGCAGAGCCATCTAGTGGTGTCAGTGCTGAACTGTCTACAGCAGAGTGTATGAGGAGCCGGGAGCAGCGCCATCTAGTGGTGTCAGTGCTGAACTGTCTACAGCAGAATGTATGAGGAGCCGGGAGCAGTGCCATCTAGTGGTGTCAGTGCTGAACTGTCTACCGCGGAGTGTATGAGGAGCAGGGAGCATCGCCATCTAGTGGTGCCAGTGCTGAACTGTCTACAGCAGAGTGTATGAGGAGCCGGGAGCAGCTCCATCTAGTGGTGTCAGTGCTGAACTGTCTACAGCAGAATGTATGAGGAGCCTGGAGCAGCGCCATCTAGTGGTGTCAGTGCTGAACTCTCTAGAGCAGAATGTATGAGGAGCCGGGAGCAGCGCCATCTAGTGGTGCAAGTGCTGAACTGTCTAGAGCAGAATGTATGAGGAGCCGGGAGCAGCGCCATCTAGTGGTGGAAGTGCTGAACTGTCTACAGCAGAATGTATGAGGAGCCGGGAGCAGAGCCATCTAGTGGTGTCAGTGCGGAACTGTCTACAGCAGAATGTATGAGGAGCCGGGAGCAGAGCCATCTAGTGGTGTCAGTGCTGAAATGTCTACAGCAGAGTGTATGAGGAACAGGGAGCAGCGCCATCTAGTGGTGCCAGTGCTGAACTGTCTACAGCAGAGTGTATGAGGAACAGGGAGCAGCGCCATCTAGTGGTGCCAGTGCTGAACTGTCTACAGCAGAATGTATGAGGAGCCGGGAGCAGCGCCATCTAGTCTTGTCAGTGCTGAACTGTCTACAGCAGAGTGTATGAGGAACAGGGAGCAGCGCCATCTAGTGGTGTCAGTGCTGAACTGTCTACAGGAGAATGTATGAGGAGCCGGGAGCAGCGCCATCTAGTGGTGTCAGTGCTGAACTGTCTACAGCAGAATGTATGAGGAGCCGGGAGCAGCGCCATCTAGTGGAGTCAGTGCTGAACTGTCTACAGCAGAATGTATGAGGAACAGGGAGCAGCGCCATCTAGTGGTGTCAGTGCTGAACTGTCTACAGCAGAGTGTATGAGGAACAGGGAGCAGCGCCATCTAGTGGTGCCAGTGCTGAACTGTCTACAGGAGAATGTATGAGGAGCCGGGAGCAGCGCCATCTAGTGGTGTCAGTGCTGAACTGTCTACAGCAGAATGTATGAGGAGCCGGGAGCAGCGCCATCTAGTGGAGGCAGTGCTGAACTGTCTACAGCAGAATGTATGAGGAGCCGGGAGCAGCGCCATCTAGTGGTGTCAGTGCTGAACTGTCTACAGCAGAGTACATGAGGAGCCGGGAGCAGCGCTATCTATTGGTGTCAGTGCTGAACTGTCTACAGCAGAATGTATGAGGAGCCGGGAGCAGCGCCATCTAGTGGTGTCAGTGCTGAACTGTCTACAGCAGAGTGTATGAGGAGCCGGGAGCAGCTCCATCTAGTGGTGTCAGTGTTGTACTGTCTACAGCAGAATGTATGAGGAGCCTGGAGCAGCGCCATCTAATGGTGCCAGTGCTGAACTGTCTACAGCAGAGTGTATGAGGAGCCGGGAGCAGCGCCATCTCGTGGTGTCAGTGGTGAACTGTCTACAGCATTGTGTATGAGGAGCCGGGAGCAGCGCCATCTAGTGGTGTCAGTGCTGAAATCTCTACAGCAGAGTGTATGAGGAGCCGGGAGCAGCGCCATCTAGTGGTGTCAGTGCTGAACAGTCTACAGCAGAGTGTGTGAGGAGCCAGGAGCAGCGCCATCTAGTGGTGCCAGTGCTGAACTGTCGACAGCAGAGTGTATGAGGAGCCGGGAGCAGCGCCATCTAGTGGTGTCAGTGCTGAACTGTCTACAGCAGAATGTATGAGGAGCCGGGAGCAGCGCCATCTAGTGGTGTCAGTGCTGAACTGTCTACAGCAGAGTGTATGAGGAGTCGGGAGCAGCGCCATCCAGAGGTGTCAGTGCTGAACTGTCTACAGCAGAATGTATGAGGATCGGGAGAACCACCATCTAGTGGTGTCAGTGCTGAACTGTCTACAGCAGAGTGTGTGAGGAGCCAGGAGCAGCGCCATCTAGTGGTGTCAGTGCTGAACTGTCTACAGCAGAGTGTATGAGGAGCCGGGAGCAGCACCATCTAATGGTGTCAGTGCTGAACTGTCTACCGCGGAGTGTATGAGGAGCCGGTCGCAGTTCCATCTAGTGGTGTCAGTGCTGAACTGTCTAGAGCAGAGTGTGTGAGGAGCCAGGAGCAGCGCCATCTAGTGGTGTCAGTGCTGAAATGTCTACAGCAGAATGTATGAGGAGCCAGGAGCAGCGACATCTAGTGGTGGCAGTGCTGAACTGTCTGCAGCAGAGTGTGTGAGGAGCCAGGAGCAGCGCCATCAAGTGGTGTCAGTGCTAAACTGACTACAGCAGAATGTATGAGGAGCAAGTAGCAGCGCCATCTAGTGGTGTCAGTGCTGAACTGTCTACAGCGGAATCTATGAGGAGGCGGGAGCAGCGCCATCTAGTGGTGTCAGTGCTGAACTGTCTACAGCAGAGTGTATGAGGAGCAGGGTGCAGCGCCATCTAGTGGTGTCAGTGCTGAACTGTCTACAGCAGAGTGTATGAGGAGCCGGGAGCAGCGCCATCTAGTGGTGTCAGTGCTGAACTGTCTACAGCACAATGTATGAGGAGCCGGGAGCAGCTCCATCTAGTGGTGTCAGTGCTGAACTGTCTACAGCAGAGTGTATGAGGAGCCGGGAGCAGCGCCATCTAGTGGTGTCAGTGCTGAGCTTTGTACAGCAGTGTGTATGAGGACCGGGAGCAGCACCATCTAGTGGTGTCAGTGTTGAACTGTCTACAGCAGAGTGTATGAGGAGCCGGGAGCAGCGCCATCTAGTGGTGTCAGTGCTGAACTGTCTACAGCAGAGTGTATGAGGAGCCAGGAGCAGCGCCATCTAGTGGTGTCAGTGCTGAACTGTCTACAGCTGAGTGTATGAGGAGCCGGGAGCAGCGCCATCTAGTGGTGTCAGTGCTGAACTGTCTACAGCAGAATGTATGAGGAGCCGGGAGCAGCGCCATCTAGTGGTGTCAGTGCTGAACTGTCTATAGCAGAGTGTGTGAGGAGCCAGGAGCAGCGCCATCTAGTGGTGCCAGTGCTAAACTGTCTACAGCAGAGTGTATGAGGAGCCGGGAGCAGCGCCATCTAGTGGTGGCAGTGCTGAACTGTCTACAGCAGAATGTATGAGGAGCCGGGAGCAGCGCCATCTAGTGGTGTCAGTGCTGAACTGTCTACAGCAGAGTGTATGAGGAGCCGAGAGCAGCACCATCTAGTGGTGTCAGTGCTGAACTGTCTACAGCAGAGTGTGTGAGGAGCCAGGAGCAGCGCCATCTAGTGGTGTCAGTGCTGAACTGTCTAGAGCAGAATGTATGAGGAGCCGGGAGCAGCGCCATCTAGTGGTGCAAGTGCTGAACTGTCTAGAGCAGAATGTATGAGGAGCCGGGAGCAGCGCCATCTAGTGGTGGAAGTGCTGAACTGTCTACAGCAGAATGTATGAGGAGCCGGGAGCAGAGCCATCTAGTGGTTGCAGTGCGGAACTGTCTACAGCAGAATGTATGAGGAGCCGGGAGCAGAGCCATCTAGTGGTGTCAGTGCTGAACTGTCTACAGCAGAGTGTATGAGGAACAGGGAGCAGCGCCATCTAGTGGTGCCAGTGCTGAACTGTCTACAGCAGAGTGTATGAGGAACAGGGAGCAGCGCCATCTAGTGGTGTCAGTGCTGAACTGTCTACAGCAGAATGTATGAGGAGCCGGGAGCAGCGCCATCTAGTCGTGTCAGTGCTGAACTGTCTACAGCAGAATGTATGAGGAGCCGGGAGCAGCGCCATCTAGTGGTGTTAGTGCTGAACTGTCTACAGGAGAATGTATGAGGAGCCGGGAGCAGCGCCATCTAGTGGTGTTAGTGCTGAACTGTCTACAGCAGAATGTATGAGGAGCCGGGAGCAGCGCCATCTAGTGGAGGCAGTGCTGAACTGTCTACAGCAGAATGTGTGAGGAACAGGGAGCAGCGCCATCTAGTGGTGTCAGTGCTGAACTGTCTACAGCAGAGTGTATGAGGAACAGGGAGCAGCGCCATGTAGTGGTGTCAGTGCTGAACTGTCTACAGGAGAATGTATGAGGAGCCGGGAGCAGCGCCATCTAGTGATGTCAGTGCTGAACTGTCTACAGCAGAATGTATGAGGAGCCGGGAGCAGCGCCATCTAGTGGAGGCAGTGCTGAACTGTCTACAGCAGAATGTATGAGGAGCCGGGAGCAGCGCCATCTAGTGGTGTCAGTGCTGAACTGTCTACAGCAGAGTACATGAGGAGCCGGGAGCAGCGCTATCTATTGGTGTCAGTGCTGAACTGTCTACAGCAGAATGTATGAGGAGCCGGGAGCAGCGCCATCTAGTGGTGTCAGTGCTGAACTGTCTACAGCAGAGTGTATGAGGAGCCGGGAGCAGCGTCATCTAGTGGTGTCTGTGCTGAACTGTCTACAGCAGAGTGTATGAGGAGCCGGGAGCAGCGCCATCTAGTGGTGTCAGTGCTGAACTGTCTACAGCAGAGGGTATGAGGAGCCGGGAGCAGCGCCATCTAGTGGTGTCAGTGCTGAACTGTCTACAGCAGAGTGTATGAGGAGCCGGGAGCAGCGCCATCTAGTGGTGTCAGTGCTGAACTGTCTGCAGCAGAGTGTATGAGGAGCCGGGAGCAGCGCCATCTAGTCGTGTCAGTGCTGAACTGTCTACAGCAGAGTGTATGAGAAGCCGGGAGCAACGCCATCTAGTGGTGTCAGTGCTGAACTGTCTACAGCAGAGTGTATGAGGAGCCGAGAGCAGCACCATCTAGTGGTGTCAGTGCTGAACTGTCTACAGCAGAGTGTGTGAGGAGCCAGGAGCAGCGCCATCTAGTGGTGTCAGTGCTGAACTGTCTAGAGCAGAATGTATGAGGAGCCGGGAGCAGCGCCATCTAGTGGTGCAAGTGCTGAACTGTCTAGAGCAGAATGTATGAGGAGCCAGGAGCAGCGCCATCTAGTGGTGGAAGTGCTGAACTGTCTACAGCAGAATGTATGAGGAGCCGGGAGCAGAGCCATCTAGTGGTGGAAGTGCTGAACTGTCTACAGCAGAATGTATGAGGAGCCGGGAGCAGAGCCATCTAGTGGTGTCAGTGCGGAACTGTCTACAGCAGAATGTATGAGGAGCCGGGAGCAGAGCCATCTAGTGGTGTCAGTGCTGAACTGTCTACAGCAGAGTGTATGAGGAACAGGGAGCAGCGCCATCTAGTGGTGCCAGTGCTGAACTGTCTACAGCAGAGTGTATGAGGAACAGGGAGCAGCGCCATCTAGTGGTGTCAGTGCTGAACTGTCTACAGCAGAATGTATGAGGAGCCGGGAGCAGCGCCATCTAGTGGTGTCAGTGCTGAACTGTCTACAGCAGAGTGTATGAGGAACAGGGAGCAGCGCCATCTAGTGGTGTCAGTGCTGAACTGTCTACAGCAGAATGTATGAGGAGCCGGGAGCAGCGCCATCTAGTGGAGGCAGTGCTGAACTGTCTACAGCAGAATGTATGAGGAACAGGGAGCAGCGCCATCTAGTGGTGTCAGTGCTGAACTGTCTACAGCAGAGTGTATGAGGAACAGGGAGCATCGCCATCTAGTGGTGCCAGTGCTGAACTGTCTACAGGAGAATGTATGAGGAGCCGGGAGCAGCGCCATCTAGTGGTGTCAGTGCTGAACTGTCTACAGCAGAATGTATGAGGAGCCGGGAGCAGCGCCATCTAGTGGAGGCAGTGCTGAACTGTCTACAGCAGAATGTATGAGGAGCCGGGAGCAGCGCCATCTAGTGGTGTCAGTGCTGAACTGTCTACAGCAGAGTGTATGAGGAGCAGGGAGCAGCGCCATCTAGTGGTGTCAGTGCTGAACTGTCTACAGCAGAGTGTATGAGGAGCCGGGAGCAGCGCCATCTAGTCGTGTCAGTGCTGAACTGTCTACAGCAGAGTGTATGAGGAGCCGGGAGCAGCATCATCTAGTGGTGTCAGTGCTGAACTGTCTACAGCAGAGTGTATGAGGAGCCGGGAGCAGCGCCATCTAGTGGTGTCAGTGCTGAACTGTCTACAGCAGAGTGTATGAGGAGCCGGAAGCAGCGCCATCTAGTGGTGCCAGTGCTGAACTGTCTACAGCAGAGTGTATGAGGAGCTGGGAGCAGGGCCATCTAGTGGTGTCAGTGCTGAACTGTCTACAGCAGAGTGTATGAGGAGCCGGGAGCAGCGTCATCTAGTGGTGTCAGTGCTGAACTGTCTACAGCAGAGTGTATGAGGAGCCGGGAGCAGCGCCATCTAGTGGTGTGAGTGCTGAACTGTCTACAGCAGAGTGTATGAGGAGCCGGGAGCAGCGCCATCTAGTGGTGTCAGTGCTGAACTGTCTACAGCAGAGTGTATGAGGAGCCGGGAGCAGCGCCATCTAGTGGTGTCAGTGCTGAACTGTCTACAGCAGAGTGTATGAGGACCGGGAGAACCACCATCTAGTGGTGTCAGTGCTGAACTGTCTACAGCAGAGTGTGTGAGGAGCCAGGAGCAGCGCCATCTAGTGGTGCCAGTGCTGAACTGTCTACAGCAGAATATATGAGGAGCCAGGAGCAGCGCCATCTAGTGGTTTCAGTGCTGAACTGTCTACAGCAGAGTGTATAAGGAGCCGGGAGCAGTGCCATCTAGTGGTGTCAGTGCTGAACCGTCTACAGCAGAGTGTATGAGGAGCCGGGAGCAGCTCCATCTAGTGGTGTCAGTGCTGAACTTTCTACAGCAGAGTGTATGAGGAGCCGGGAGCAGCGCCATCTAGTGGTGTCAGTGCTGAACTGTCTACAGCAGAGTGTATGAGGAGCCGGGAGCAGCGTCATCTAGTGGTGTCTGTGCTGAACTGTCTACAGCAGAGTGTATGAGGAGCCGGGAGCAGCGCCATCTAGTGGTGTCAGTGCTGAACTGTCTACAGCAGAGGGTATGAGGAGCCAGGAGCAGCGCTATCTATTGGTGTCAGTGCTGAACTGTCTACAGCAGAATGTATGAGGAGCCGGGAGCAGCGCCATCTAGTGGTGTCAGTGCTGAACTGTCTACAGCAGAGTGTATGAGGAGCCGGGAGCAGCGTCATCTAGTGGTGTCTGTGCTGAACTGTCTACAGCAGAGTGTATGAGGAGCCGGGAGCAGCGCCATCTAGTGGTGTCAGTGCTGAACTGTCTACAGCAGAGGGTATGAGGAGCCGGGAGCAGCGCCATCTAGTGGTGTCAGTGCTGAACTGTCTACAGCAGAGTGTATGAGGAGCCGGGAGCAGCGCCATCTAGTGGTGTCAGTGCTGAACTGTCTGCAGCAGAGTGTATGAGGAGCCGGGAGCAGCGCCATCTAGTCGTGTCAGTGCTGAACTGTCTACAGCAGAGTGTATGAGGAGCCGGGAGCAGCGACATCTAGTGGTGTCAGTGCTGAACTGTCTACAGCAGAGTCTATGAGGAGCTGGGAGCAGTGCCATCTAGTGGTGTCAGTGCTGAACTGTCTACAGCAGAGTGTATGAGGAGCCGGGAGCAGCGCCATCTAGTCGTGTCAGTGCTGAACTGTCTACAGCAGAGTGTATGAGGAGCCGGGAGCAGCATCATCTAGTGGTGTCAGTGCTGAACTGTCTACAGCAGAGTGTATGAGGAGCCGGGAGCAGCGCCATCTAGTGGTGTCAGTGCTGAACTGTCTACAGCAGAGTGTATGAGGAGCCGGAAGCAGCGCCATCTAGTGGTGCCAGTGCTGAACTGTCTACAGCAGAGTGTATGAGGAGCTGGGAGCAGGGCCATCTAGTGGTGTCAGTGCTGAACTGTCTACAGCAGAGTGTATGAGGAGCCGGGAGCAGCGTCATCTAGTGGTGTCAGTGCTGAACTGTCTACAGCAGAGTGTATGAGGAGCCGGGAGCAGCGCCATCTAGTGGTGTGAGTGCTGAACTGTCTACAGCAGAGTGTATGAGGAGCCGGGAGCAGCGCCATCTAGTGGTGTCAGTGCTGAACTGTCTACAGCAGAGTGTATGAGGAGCCGGGAGCAGCGCCATCTAGTGGTGTCAGTGCTGAACTGTCTACAGCAGAGTGTATGAGGACCGGGAGAACCACCATCTAGTGGTGTCAGTGCTGAACTGTCTACAGCAGAGTGTGTGAGGAGCCAGGAGCAGCGCCATCTAGTGGTGCCAGTGCTGAACTGTCTACAGCAGAATATATGAGGAGCCAGGAGCAGCGCCATCTAGTGGTGTCAGTGCTGAACTGTCTACAGCAGAGTGTATAAGGAGCCGGGAGCAGTGCCATCTAGTGGTGTCAGTGCTGAACCGTCTACAGCAGAGTGTATGAGGAGCCGGGAGCAGCTCCATCTAGTGGTGTCAGTGCTGAACTTTCTACAGCAGAGTGTATGAGGAGCCGGGAGCAGCGCCATCTAGTGGTGTCAGTGCTGAACTGTCTACAGCAGAGTGTATGAGTAGCCGGGAGCAGCTCCATCTAGTGGTGTCAGTGCTGAACTGTCTACAGCAGAGTGTATGAGGAGCCGGGAGCAGCGCCATCTAGTGGTGTCAGTGCTGAACTGTCTACAGCAGAATGTATGAGGAGCCGGGAGCAGCGCCATCTAGTGGTGCCAGTGCTGAACTGTCTACAGAAGAGTGTATGAGGAGCCGGGAGCAGCGCCATCTAGTGGTGTCAGTGCTGAACTGTCTACAGCAGAGTGTATGAGGAGCCGGGAGCAGCACCATCTAGTGGCGGCAGTGCTGAACTGTCTACAGCCGAGTGTATGAGGAGCCAGGAGCAGCGCCATCTAGTGGTGTCAGTGCTGAACTGTCTACAGCAGAATGTATGAGGAGCCAGGAGCAGCGCCATCTAGTGGTGTCAGTGCTGAATTGTCTACAGCAGAGTGTATGAGGAGCCGGGAGCAGCGCCATCTAGTGGTGTCAGTGTTGAGCTGTCTACAACAGAGTGTATGAGGACCCGGAAGCAGCGCCATCTAGTGGTGTCAGTGCTGAACTGTCTACAGCAGAGTGTATGAGGAACCAGGAGCAACGCCATCTAGTGGTGTCAGGGCTGAACTGTCTACAGCTGAGTGTATGAGGAGACGGGAGCAACGCCATCTAGTGGTGTCATTGCTGAACTGTCTACAGCAGAATGTATGAGGAGCCGGGAGCAGCGCCATGTAGTGGTGTCAGTGCTGAACTGTCTATAGCAGAGTGTGTGAGGAGCCAGGAGCAGCGCCATCTAGTGGTGGATCTAGTGGTGGCAGTGCTGAACTGTCTACAGCAGAAAGTATGAGGAGCCGGGAGCAGCGCCATCTAGTGGTGTCAGTGCTGAACTGTCTACAGCAGAGTGTATGAGGAGCCGAGAGCAGCACCATCTAGTGGTGTCAGTGCTGAACTGTCTACAGCAGAGTGTGTGAGGAGCTAGGAACAGCGCCATCTAGTGGTGTCAGTGCTGAACTGTCCACAGCAGAATGTATGAGGAGCCGGGAGCAGCGCCATCTAGTGGTGTCAGTGCTGAACTGTCTAGAGCAGAATGTATGAGGAGCCGGAAGCAGCACCATCTAGTGGTGTAAGTGCTGAACTGTCTATAGCAGAATGTATGAGGAGCCGGGAGCAGCGCCATCTAGTGGTGCAAGTGCTGAACTGTCTACAGCAGAATGTATGAGGAGCCGGGAGCAGAGCCATCTAGTGGTGTCAGTGCTGAACTGTCTACAGCAGAATGTATGAGGAGCCGGGAGCAGAGCCATCTAGTGGTGTCAGTGCTGAACTGTCTACAGCAGAGTGTATGAGGAACAGGGAGCAGCGCCATCTAGTGGTGCCAGTGCTGAACTGTCTACAGCAGAGTATATGAGGAACAGGGAGCAGCGCCATCTAGTGGTGTCAGTGCTGAACTGTCTACAGCAGAATGTATGAGAAGCCGGGAGCAGCGCCATCTAGTGGTGTCAGTGCTGAACTGCCTACAGCAGAATGTATGAGGAGCCGGAAGCAGCGCCATCTAGTGGTGTCAGTGCTGAACTGTCTACAGCAGAGTGTATGAGGAACAGGGAGCAACGCCATCTAGTGGTGTCAGTGCTGAACTGTCTACAGGAGAATGTATGAGGAGCCGGGAGCAGCGCCATCTAGTGGTGTCAGTGCTGAACTGTCTACAGCAGAATGTATGAGGAGCCGGGAGCAGCGCCATCTAGTGGAGGCAATGCTGAACTGTCTACAGCAGAATGTATGAGGAGCCGGGAGCAGCGCCATCTAGTGGTGTCAGTGCTGAACTGTCTACAGCAGAGTACATGAGGAGCCGGGAGCAGCGCTATCTATTGGTGTCAGTGCTGAACTGTCTACAGCAGAATGTATGAGGAGCCGGGAGCAGCGCCATCTAGTGGTGTCAGTGCTGAACTGTCTACAGCAGAGTGTATGAGGAGCCGGGAGCAGCGTCATCTAGTGGTGTCAGTGCTGAACTGTCTACAGCAGAATGTATGAGAAGCCGGGAGCAGCGCCATCTAGTGGTGTCAGTGCTGAACTGTCTACAGCAGAGTGTATGAGGAGCCGGGAGCAGCGACATCTAGTGGTGTCAGTGCTGAACTGTCTACAGCAGAGTCTATGAGGAGCTGGGAGCAGCGTCATCTAGTGGTGTCAGTGCTGAACTGTCTACAGCAGAGTATATGAGGAGCTGGGAGCAGCGTCATCTAGTGGTGTCAGTGCTGAACTGTCTACAGCAGAGTGTATGAGGAGCCGGGAGCAGCGCCATCTAGTGGTGTCAGTGCTGAACTGTCTACAGCAGAGTGTATGAGGAGCCGGGAGCAGCGCCATCTAGTCGTGTCAGTGCTGAACTGTCTACAGCAGAGTGTATGAGGAGCCGGGAGCAGCGTCATCTAGTGGTGTCAGTGCTGAACTGTCTACAGCAGAATGTATGAGGAGCCGGGAGCAGCGCCATCTAGTCGAGGCAATGCTGAACTGTCTACAGCAGAATGTATGAGGAGCTGGGAGCAGCGCCATCTAGTGGTGTCAGTGCTGAACTGTCTACAGCAGAGTACATGAGGAGCCGGGAGCAGCGCTATCTATTGGTGTCAGTGCTGAACTGTCTACAGCAGAATGTATGAGGAGTCGGGAGCAGCGCCATCTAGTGGTGTCACTGCTGAACTGTCTACAGCAGAGTGTATGAGGAGCCGGGAGCAGCGTCATCTAGTGGTGTCAGTGCTGAACTGTCTACAGCAGAGTGTATGAGGAGCCGGGAGCAGCGCCATCTAGTGGTGTCAGTGCTGAACTGTCTACAGCAGAGGGTATGAGGAGCCGGGAGCAGCGTCATCTAGTGGTGTCAGTGCTGAACTGTCTACAGCAGAGTGTATGAGGAGCCGGGAGCAGCGTCATCTAGTGGTGTCAGTGCTGAACTGTCTACAGCAGTGTATGAGGAGCCGGGAGCAGCGCCATCTAGTGGTGTCAGTGCTGAACTGTCTACAGCAGAGTCTATGAGGAGCTGGGAGCAGCGCCATCTAGTGGTGTCAGTGCTGAACTGTCTACAGCAGAATGTATGAGGAGCCGGGAGCAGCGCCATCTAGTCGTGTCAGTGCTGAACTGTCTACAGCAGAGTGTATGAGGAGCCGGGAGCAGCGTCATCTAGTGGTGTCAGTGCTGAACTGTCTACAGCAGAGTGTATGAGGAGCCGGGAGCAGCGCCATCTAGTGGTGTCAGTGCTGAACTGTCTACAGCAGAGTGTATGAGGAGCCGGGAGCAGCGCCATGTAGTGGTGCCAGTGCTGAACTGTCTACAGCAGAGTGTATGAGGAGCTGGGAGCAGCGCCATCTAGTGGTGTCAGTGCTGAACTGTCTACAGCAGAGTGTATGAGGAGCTGGGAGCAGCGCCATCTAGTGGTGTCAGTGCTGAACTGTCTACAGCAGAGTGTATGAGGAGCCGGGAGCAGCGCCATCTAGTGTCAGTGCTGAACTGTCTACAGCAGAGTGTATGAGGAGCCGGGAGCAGCGTCATCTAGTGGTGTCAGTGCTGAACTGTCTACAGCAGAGTGTATGAGGAGCCGGGAGCAGCGCCATCTAGTGGTGTCAGTGCTGAACTGTCTACAGCAGAGTGTGTGAGGAGCCAGGAGCAGCGCCATCTAGTGGTGCCAGTGCTGAACTGTCTACAGCAGAATGAATGAGGAGCCAGGAGCAGCGCCATCTAGTGGTGTCAGTGCTGAACTGTCTACAGCAGAGTGTATGAGGAGCCGGGAGCAGCGCCATCTAGTGGTGTCAGTGCTGAACTGTCTACAGCAGAGTGTATGAGGAGCCGGGAGCAGCTCCATCTAGTGGTGTCAGTGCTGAACTGTCTACAGCAGAGTGTATGAGGAGCCGGGAGCAGCGCCATCTAGTGGTGTCAGTGCTGAACTGTCTACAGCAGAGTGTATGAGTAGCCGGGAGCAGCTCCATCTAGTGGTGTCAGTGCTGAACTGTCTACAGCAGAGTGTATGAGGAGCCGGGAGCAGCGCCATCTAGTGGTGTCAGTGCTGAACTGTCTACAGCAGAATGTATGAGGAGTCGGGAGCAGCGCCATCTAGTGGTGTCAGTGCTGAACTGTCTACAGAAGAGTGTATGAGGAGCCGGGAGCAGCGCCATCTAGTGGTGTCAGTGCTGAACTCTGTACAGCAGAATGTATGAGGAGCCGGGAGCAGCGTCATCTAGTGGTGTCAGTGCTGAACTGTCTACAGCAGAGTGTATGAGGAGCCTGGAGCAGCGCCATCTAGTGGTGTCAGTGCTGAACTGTCTACAGCAGAGGGTATGAGGAGCCGGGAGCAGCATCATCTAGTGGTGTCAGTGCTGAACTGTCTACAGCAGAGTGTATGAGGAGCCGGGAGCAGCGTCATCTAGTGGTGTCAGTGTGCTGAACTGTCTACAGCAGTGTATGAGGAGCCGGGAGCAGCGCCATCTAGTGGTGTCAGTGCTGAACTGTCTACAGCAGAGTCTATGAGGAGCTGGGAGCAGCGCCATCTAGTGGTGTCAGTGCTGAACTGTCTACAGCAGAGTGTATGAGGAGCTGGGAGCAGCGCCATCTAGTGGTGCCAGTGCTGAACTGTCTACAGCAGAATGTATGAGGAGCCGGGAGCAGCGCCATCTAGTCGTGTCAGTGCTGAACTGTCTACAGCAGAGTGTATGAGGAGCCGGGAGCAGCGTCATCTAGTGGTGTCAGTGCTGAACTGTCTACAGCAGAGTGTATGAGGAGCCGGGAGCAGCGCCATCTAGTGGTGTCAGTGCTGAACTGTCTACAGCAGAGTGTATGAGGAGCCGGGAGCAGCGCCATGTAGTGGTGCCAGTGCTGAACTGTCTACAGCAGAGTGTATGAGGAGCTGAGAGCAGCGCCATCTAGTGGTGTCAGTGCTGAACTGTCTACAGCAGAGTGTATGAGGAGCTGGGAGCAGCGCCATCTAGTGGTGTCAGTGCTGAACTGTCTACAGCAGAGTGTATGAGGAGCCGGGAGCAGCGCCATCTAGTCGTGTCAGTGCTGAACTGTCTACAGCAGAGTGTATGAGGAGCCGGGAGCAGCGTCATCTAGTGGTGTCAGTGCTGAACTGTCTACAGCAGAGTGTATGAGGAGCCGGGAGCAGCGCCATCTAGTGGTGTCAGTGCTGAACTGTCTACAGCAGAGTGTATGAGGAGCCGGGAGCAGCGCCATCTAGTGGTGTCAGTGCTGAACTGTCTACAGCAGAGTGTATGAGGAGCCGGGAGCAGCGCCATCTAGTGGTGTCAGTGCTGAACTGTCTACAGCAGAGTGTATGAGGACCGGGAGAACCACCATCTAGTGGTGTCAGTGCTGAACTGTCTACAGCAGAGTGTGTGAGGAGCCAGGAGCAGCGCCATCTAGTGGTGCCAGTGCTGAACTGTCTACAGCAGAATGTATGAGGAGCCAGGAGCAGCGCCATCTAGTGGTGGCAGTGCTGAACTGTCTACAGCAGAGTGTATGAGGAGCCAGGAGCAGCGCCATCTAGTGGTGTCAGTGCTGAACTGTCTACAGCAGAATGTATGAGGAGCAGGGAGCAGCGCCATCTAGTGGTGTCAGTGCTGAACTGTCTACCGCGGAATGTATGAGGAGCCGAGAGCAGCGCCATCTAGTGGTGTCAGTGCTGAACTGTCTACAGCAGAATGTATGAGGAGCCGGGAGCAGCGCCATCTAGTGGTGTCAGTGCTGAACAGTCTACAGCAGAATGTATGAGGAGTCGGGAGCAGCGCCATCTAGTGGTGTCAGTGCTGAACTGTCTACAGCAGAATGTATGAGGAGCCGGGAGCAGCGCCATCTAGTGGTGTCAGTGCTGAACTGTCTACAGCAGAATGTATGAGGAGCCGGGAGCAGCGCCATCTAGTGGAGGCAGTGCTGAACTGTCTACGGCAGAATGTATGAGGAGCCGGGAGCAGCGCCATCTAGTGGTGTCAGTGCTGAACTGTCTACGGCAGAGTGCATGAAGAGCCGTGAGCAGCGCTATCTAGTGGTGTCAGCGCTGAACTGTCTACAGCAGAGTGTATGAGGAGCCGGGAGCAGCGCCATCTAGTCGTGTCAGTGCTGAACTATCTACAGCAGAGTGTATGAGGAGCCGGGAGCAGAGCCATCTAGTGGTGTCAGTGCTGAACTGTCTACAGCAGAATGTATGAGGAGCCGGGAGCAGCGCCATCTAGTGGTGTCCGTGCTGAACTGTCTACAGCAGAATGTATGAGGAGCAGGGAGCAGCGTCATCTAGTGGTGTCAGTGCTGAACTTTCTACAGCAGAGTGTATGAGGAGCCGGGAGCAGCGCCATCTAGTGGTGTCAGTGCTGAACTGTCTACAGCAGAGGGTATGAGGAGCCGGAAGCAGCGTCATCTAGTGGTGTCAGTGCTGAACTGTCTACAGCAGAGTGTATGAGGAGCCGGGAGCAGCGCCATCTAGTGGTGTCAGTGCTGAACTGTCTACAGCAGAGTGTATGAGGAGCCGGGAGCAGCGCCATCTAGTGGTGTCAGTGCTGAACTGTCTACAGCAGAGTGTATGAGGAGCCGGGAGCAGCGCCATCTAGTCGTGTCAGTGCTGAACTATCTACAGCAGAGTGTATGAGGAGCTGGGAGCAGCGCCATCTAGTGGTGTCAGTGCTGAACTGTCTACAGCAGAGTGTATGATGAGCCGGGAGCAGCGCCATCTAGTGGTGTCAGAGCTGAACTGTCTACAGCATAATGTATGAGGAGCCGGGAGCAGCGCCATCTAGTGGTGTCAGTGCTGAACTGTCTACCGCGGAGTGTATGAGGAGCCGGGAGCAGCGCCATCTAGTGGTGTCAGTGCTGAACTGTCTACAGCGGAGTGTATGAGCAGCCGGGAGCAGCGCCATCTAGTCGTGTCAGTGCTGAACTGTCTACAGCAGAGTGTATGAGGAGCCGGGAGCAGCGACATCTAGTGGTGTCAGTGCTGAACTGTCTACAGCAGAGTCTATGAGGAGCTGGGAGCAGCGCCATCTAGTGGTGTCAGTGCTGAACTGTCTACAGCAGAGTGTATGAGGAGCCGGGAGCAGCGCCATCTAGTCGTGTCAGTGCTGAACTGTCTACAGCAGAGTGTATGAGGAGCCGGGAGCAGCGTCATCTAGTGGTGTCAGTGCTGAACTGTCTACAGCAGAGTGTATGAGGAGCCGGGAGCAGCGCCATCTAGTGGTGTCAGTGCTGAACTGTCTACAGCAGAGTGTATGAGGAGCCGGGAGCAGCGTCATCTAGTGGTGCCAGTTTTCAACTGTCTACAGCAGAGTGTATGAGGAGCTGGGAGCAGCGCCATCTAGTGGTGTCAGTGCTGAACTGTCTACAGCAGAGTGTATGAGGAGCCGGGAGCAGCGCCATCTAGTGGTGTCAGTGCTGAACTGTCTACAGCAGAGTGTATGAGGAGCGGGGAGCAGCGCCATCTAGTCTTGGCAGTGCTGAACTGTCTACAGCAGAGTGTATGAGGAGCCGGGAGCAGCGACATCTAGTGGTGTCAGTGCTGAACTGTCTACAGCAGAGTCTATGAGGAGCTGGGAGCAGCGCCATCTAGTGGTGTCAGTGCTGAACTGTCTACAGCAGAGTGTATGAGGAGCCGGGAGCAGCGCCATCTAGTCGTGTCAGTGCTGAACTGTCTACAGCAGAGTGTATGAGGAGCCGGGAGCAGCGTCATCTAGTGGTGTCAGTGCTGAACTGTCTACAGCAGAGTGTATGAGGAGCCGGGAGCAGCGCCATCTAGTGGTGTCAGTGCTGAACTGTCTACAGCAGAGTGTATGAGGAGCCGGGAGCAGCGCCATCTAGTGGTGCCAGTTTTGAACTGTCTACAGCAGAGTGTATGAGGAGCTGGGAGCAGCGCCATCTAGTGGTGTCAGTGCTGAACTGTCTACAGCAGAGTGTATGAGGAGCCGGGAGCAGCGCCATCTAGTGGTGTCAGTGCTGAACTGTCTACAGCAGAGTGTATGAGGAGCCGGGAGCAGCGCCATCTAGTCTTGGCAGTGCTGAACTGTCTACAGCAGAGTGTATGAGGAGCCGGGAGCAGCGCCATCTAGTGGTGTCAGCGCTGAACTGTCTACAGCAGAGTGTATGAGGAGCCGGGAGCAGCGCCATCTAGTGGTGCCAGTGCTGAACTGTCTACAGCAGAGTGTATGAGGAGCTGGGAGCAGCGCCATCTAGTGGTGTCAGTGCTGAACTGTCTACAGCAGAGTGTATGAGGAGCCGGGAACAGCGCCATCTAGTCGTGTCAGTGCTGAACTGTCTACAGCAGAGTGTATGAGGAGCCGGGAGCAGCGTCATCTAGTGGTGTCAGTGCTGAACTGTCTACAGCAGAGTGTATGAGGAGCCGGGAGCAGCGCCATCTAGTGGTGGCAGTGCTGAACTGTCTACAGCAGAGTGTATGAGGAGCCGGGAGCAGCGCCATCTAGTGGTGTCAGTGCTGAACTGTCTACAGCAGAGTGTATGAGGAGCCGGGAGCAGCGCCATCTAGTGGTGTCAGTGCTGAACTGTCTACAGCAGAGTGTATGAGGACCGGGAGAACCACCATCTAGTGGTGTCAGTGCTGAACTGTCTAAAGCAGAGTGTGTGAGGAGCCAGGAGCAGCGCCATCTAGTGGTGCCAGTGCTGAACTGTCTACAGCAGAATGTATGATGAGCCAGGAGCAGCGCCATCTAGTGGTGTCAGTGCTGAACTGTCTACAGCAGAGTGTATGAGGAGCCGGGAGCAGCGCCATCTAGTGGTGTCAGTGCTGAACTGTCTACAGCAGAGTGTATGAGGAGCCGGGAGCTGCTCCATCTAGTGGTGTCAGTGCTGAACTGTCTACAGCAGAGTGTATGAGGAGCCGGGAGCAGCGCCATCTAGTGGTGTCAGTGCTGAACTGTCTACAGCAGAGTGTATGAGTAGCCGGGAGCATCTCCATCTAGTGGTGTCAGTGCTGAACTGTCTACAGCAGAGTGTATGAGGAGCCGGGAGCAGCGCTATCTAGTGGTGTCAGTGCTGAACTGTCTACAGCAGAATGTATGAGGAGCCGGGAGCAGCGCCATCTAGTGGTGTCAGTGCTGAACTGTCTACAGAAGAGTGTATGAGGAGCCGGGAGCAGCGCCTTCTAGTGGTGTCAGTGCTGAACTGTCTACAGCAGAGCGTATGAGGAGACGGGAGCAGCACCAACTAGTGGTGTCAGTGCTAACCTGTCTACAGCAGAGTGTATGAGGAGCCAGGAGCAGCACCATCTAGTGGCGGCAGTCCTGAACTGTCTACAGCAGAGTGTATGAGGAGCCAGGAGCAGCGCCATCTAGTGGTGTCAGTGTTGAACTGTCTACAGCAGAATGTATGAGGAGCCAGGAGAAGCGCCATCTAGTGGTGTCAGTGCTGAACTGTCTACAGCAGAGTGTATGAGGAGCCGGGAGCAGCGCCATCTAGTGGTGTCAGTGCTGAACTGTCTACAGCAGAGTGTATGAGGAGCAGGGAGCAGCGCCATCTAGTGGTGTCAGTGCTGAACTGTCTACAGCAGAGTGTATGAGGAGCCGGGAGCAGCGCCATCTGGTGGTGTCAGTGCTGAACTGTCTACAGCAGATTGTATGAGGAGCCGGGAGCAGCGCCATCTAGTGGTGTCAGTGCTGAACTGTCTACAGCAGAATGTATGAGGAGCCGAGAGCAGCGCCATCTAGAGGTGTCAGTGCTGAACTGTCTACAGCAGAATGTATGAGTAGACGGGAGCAGCGTCTTCTAGTGGTGTCAGTGCTGAACTGTCTACAGCAGAGTGTATGAGGAGCCGGGAGCAGCGCCATCTAGTGGTGTCAGTGCTGAACTGTCTACAGGAGAGGGTATGAGGAGCCGGGAGCAGCGTCATCTAGTGGTGTCAGTGCTGAACTGTCTACAGCAGAGTGTATGAGGAGCCGGGAGCAGCGCCGTCTAGTAGTGTCAGTGCTGAACTGTCTACAGCAGAGTGTATGAGGAGACGGGAGCAGCGCCATCTAGTCGTGTCAGTGCTGAACTGTCTACAGCAGAGTGTATGAGGAGCCGGGAGCAGAGTCATCTAGTGGTGTCAGTGCTGAACTGTCTACAGCAGAGTGTATGAGGAGCCGGGAGCAGCGCCATCTAGTGGTGTCAGTGCTGAACTGTCTACAGCAGAGTGTATGAGGAGCCGGGAGCAGCACCATCTAGTCGTGTCAGTGCTGAACTGTCTGCAGCAGAGTGTATGAGGAGCCGGGAGCAGCGTCATCTAGTGGTGTCAGTGCTGAACTGTCTACAGCAGATTGTATGAGGAGCTGGGAGCAGCGCCATCTAGTGGTGTTAGTGCTGAACTGTCTACAGCAGAGTGAATGAGGAGCCGGGAGCAGCGCCATCTAGTGGTGTCAGTGCTGAACTGTCTACAGCAGAGTGTATGAGGAGCGGGGACCAGCGCCATCTAGTGGTGCCAGTGCTGAACTGTCTACAGCAGAATGTATGAGGAGCCGGGAGCAGCGCCATCTAGTGGTGTCAGTGCTGAACTGTCTACAGCAGAGTGTATGAGGAGCCGGGAGCAGCGCCATCTAGTGGTGTCAGTGCTGAACTGTCTACAGCAGAGTGTATGAGGAGACGGGAGCAGCGCCATGTAGTGGTGTCAGTGCTGAACTGTCTGCAGCAGAGTGTATGAGGAGCCGGGAGCAGCCCCATCTAGTGGTGGCAGTGCTGAACTGTCTACAGCAGAATGTATGATGAGCCAGGAGCAGCGCCATCTAGTGGTGTCAGTGCTGAACTGTCTACAGCAGAGAGTATGAGGAGCCGGGAGCAGCGCCATCTAGTGGTGTCAGTGCTGAACTGTCTACAGCAGAGTGTATGAGGAGCCGGGAGCAGCTCCATCTAGTGGTGTCAGTGCTGAACTGTCTACAGCAGAGTGTATGAGGAGCCGGGAGCAGCGCCATCTAGTGGTGTCAGTGCTGAACTGTCTACAGCAGAGTGTATGAGTAGCAGGGAGCAGCTCCATCTAGTGGTGTCAGTGCTGAACTGTCTACAGAAGAGTGTATGAGGCGGCGGGAGCAGCACCATCTAGTGGTGTCAGTGCTAACCTGTCTACAGCAGAGCGTATGAGGAGACGGGAGCAGCACCAACTAGTGGTGTCAGTGCTAACCTGTCTACAGCAGAGTGTATGAGGAGCCAGGAGCAGCACCATCTAGTGGCGGCAGTGCTGAACTGTCTACAGCAGAGTGTATGAGGAGCCAGGAGCAGCGCCATCTAGTGGTGTCAGTGTTGAACTGTCTACAGCAGAATGTATGAGGAGCCAGGAGAAGCGCCATCTAGTGGTGTCAGTGCTGAACTGTCTACAGCAGAGTGTATGAGGAGCCGGGAGCAGCGCCATCTAGTGGTGTCAGTGCTGAACTGTCTACAGCAGAGTGTATGAGGAGCAGGGAGCAGCGCCATCTAGTGGTGTCAGTGCTGAACTGTCTACAGCAGAGTGTATGAGGAGCCGGGAGCAGCGCCATCTGGTGGTGTCAGTGCTGAACTGTCTACAGCAGATTGTATGAGGAGCCGGGAGCAGCGCCATCTAGTGGTGTCAGTGCTGAACTGTCTACAGCAGAATGTATGAGGAGCCGAGAGCAGCGCCATCTAGAGGTGTCAGTGCTGAACTGTCTACAGCAGAATGTATGAGTAGACGGGAGCAGCGTCTTCTAGTGGTGTCAGTGCTGAACTGTCTACAGCAGAGTGTATGAGGAGCCGGGAGCAGCGCCATCTAGTGGTGTCAGTGCTGAACTGTCTACAGGAGAGGGTATGAGGAGCCGGGAGCAGCGTCATCTAGTGGTGTCAGTGCTGAACTGTCTACAGCAGAGTGTATGAGGAGCCGGGAGCAGCGCCATCTAGTAGTGTCAGTGCTGAACTGTCTACAGCAGAGTGTATGTGGAGACGGGAGCAGCGCCATCTAGTCGTGTCAGTGCTGAACTGTCTACAGCAGAGTGTATGAGGAGCCGGGAGCAGAGTCATCTAGTGGTGTCAGTGCTGAACTGTCTACAGCAGAGTGTATGAGGAGCCGGGAGCAGCGCCATCTAGTGGTGTCAGTGCTGAACTGTCTACAGCAGAGTGTATGAGGAGCCGGGAGCAGCACCATCTAGTCGTGTCAGTGCTGAACTGTCTGCAGCAGAGTGTATGAGGAGCCGGGAGCAGCGTCATCTAGTGGTATCAGTGCTGAACTGTCTACAGCAGATTGTATGAGGAGCTGGGAGCAGCGCCATCTAGTGGTGTTAGTGCTGAACTGTCTACAGCAGAGTGAATGAGGAGCCGGGAGCAGCGCCATCTAGTGGTGTCAGTGCTGAACTGTCTACAGCAGAGTGTATGAGGAGCGGGGACCAGCACCATCTAGTGGTGCCAGTGCTGAACTGTCTACAGCAGAATGTATGAGGAGCCGGGAGCAGCGCCATCTAGTGGTGTCAGTGCTGAACTGTCTACAGCACAGTGTATGAGGAGCCGGGAGCAGCGCCATCTAGTGGTGTCAGTGCTGAACTGTCTACAGCACAGTGTATGAGGAGACGGGAGCAGCGCCATGTAGTGGTGTCAGTGCTGAACTGTCTGCAGCACAGTGTATGAGGAGCCGGGAGCAGCCCCATCTAGTGGTGGCAGTGCTGAACTGTCTACAGCAGAATGTATGATGAGCCAGGAGCAGCGCCATCTAGTGGTGTCAGTGCTGAACTGTCTACAGCAGAGAGTATGAGGAGCCGGGAGCAGCGCCATCTAGTGGTGTCAGTGCTGAACTGTCTACAGCAGAGTGTATGAGGAGCCGGGAGCAGCTCCATCTAGTGGTGTCAGTGCTGAACTGTCTACAGCAGAGTGTATGAGGAGCCGGGAGCAGCGCCATCTAGTGGTGTCAGTGCTGAACTGTCTACAGCAGAGTGTATGAGTAACCGGGAGCAGCTCCATCTAGTGGTGTCAGTGCTGAACTGTCTACAGAAGAGTGTATGAGGCGGAGGGAGCAGCACCATCTAGTGGTGTCAGTGCTAACCTGTCTACAGCAGAGTGTATGAGGAGACAGGAGCAGCACCATCTAGTGGTGTCAGTGCTGAACTGTCTACAGCAGAATGTATGAGGAGCCGGGAGCAGCGACATCTAGTGGTGTCAGTGCTGAACTGTCTACAGAAGAGTGTATGAGGAGCCGGGAGCAGCGCCATCTAGTGGTGTCAGTGCTGAACTGTCTACAGCAGAGCGTATGAGGAGACGGGAGCAGCACCATCTAGTGGTGTCAGTGCTAACCTGTCTACAGCTGAGTGTATGAGGAGCCAGGAGCAGCGCCATCTAGTGGTGTCAGTGTTGAACTGTCTACAGCAGAATGTATGAGGAGCCAGGAGAAGCGCCATCTATTGGTGTCAGTGCTGAACTGTCTACAGCAGAGTGTATGAGGAGCCGGGAGCAGCGCCATCTAGTGGTGTCAGTGCTGAACTGTCTACAGCAGAGTGTATGAGGAGCAGGGAGCAGCGCCATCTAGTGGTGTCAGTGCTGAACTGTCTACAGCAGAGTGTATGAGGAGCCGGGAGCAGCGCCATCTGGTGGTGTCAGTGCTGAACTTTCTACAGCAGATTGTATGAGGAGCCGGGAGCAGCGCCATCTAGTGGTGTCAGTGCTGAACTGTCTACAGCAGAATGTATGAGGAGCCGGGAGCAGCGCCATCTAGAGGTGTCAGTGCTGAACTGTCTACAGCAGAATGTATGAGTAGACGGGAGCAGCGTCTTTTAGTGGTGTCAGTGCTGAACTGTCTACAGCAGAGTGTATGAGGAGCCGGGAGCAGCGCCATCTAGTGGTGTCAGTGCTGAACTGTCTACAGGAGAGGGTATGAGGAGCCGGGAGCAGCGTCATCTAGTGGTGTCAGTGCTGAACTGTCTACAGCAGAGTGTATGAGGAGCCGGGAGCAGCGCCATCTAGTGGTGTCAGTGCTGAACTGTCTACAGCAGAGTGTATGAGGAGACGGGAGCAGCGCCATCTAGTCGTGTCAGTGCTGAACTGTCTACAGCAGAGTGTATGAGGAGCCGGGAGCAGCGTCATCTAGTGGTGTCAGTGCTGAACTGTCTACAGCAGAGTGTATGAGGAGCTGGGAGCAGCGCCATCTAGTGGTGTCAGTGCTGAACTGTCTACAGCAGAGTGTATGAGGTGCCGGGAGCAGCACCATCTAGTCGTGTCAGTGCTGAACTGTCTGCAGTAGAGTGTATGAGGAGCCGGGAGCAGCGTTATCTAGTGGTGTCAGTGCTGAACTGTCTACAGCAGAGTGTATGAGGAGCTGGGAGCAGCGCCATCTAGTGGTGTTAGTGCTGAACTGTCTACAGCAGAGTGAATGAGGAGCCGGGAGCAGCGCCATCTAGTGGTGTCAGTGCTGAACTGTCTACAGCAGAGTGTATGAGGAGCGGGGACCAGCGCCATCTAGTGGTGCCAGTGCTGAACTGTCTACAGCAGAATGTATGGGGAGCCGGGAGCAGCGCCATCTAGTGGTGTCAGTGCTGAACTGTCTACAGCAGAGTGTATGAGGAGCTGGGAGCAGCGCCATCTAGTGGTGTCAGTGCTGAACTGTCTACAGCAGAGTGTATGAGGAGACGGGAGCAGCGCCATGTAGTGGTGTCAGTGCTGAACTGTCTGCAGCAGAGTGTATGAGGAGCCGGGAGCAGCCCCATCTAGTGGTGGGAGTGCTGAACTGTCTACAGCAGAATGTATGAGGAGCCAGGAGCAGCGCCATCTAGTGGTGTCAGTGCTGAACTGTCTACAGCAGAATGTATGAGGAGCCTGGAGCAGCGCCATCTAGTGGTGTCCGTGCTGAACTGTCTACAGCAGAATGTATGAGGAGCAGGGAGCAGCGTCATCTAGTGGTGTCAGTGCTGAACTGTCTACAGCAGAGTGTATGAGGAGCTGGGAGCAGCGCCATCTAGTGGTGTTAGTGCTGAACTGTCTACAGCAGAGTGAATGAGGAGCCGGGAGCAGCGCCATCTAGTGGTGTCAGTGCTGAACTGTCTACAGCAGAGTGTATGAGGAGCGGGGACCAGCGCCATCTAGTGGTGTCAGTGCTGAACTGTCTACAGCAGAATGTATGAGGAGCCGGGAGCAGCGCCATCTAGTGGTGTCAGTGCTGAACTGTCTACAGCAGAGTGTATGAGGAGACGGGAGCAGCGCCATGTAGTGGTGTCAGTGCTGAACTGTCTACAGCTGAGTGTATGAGGAGCCGGGAGCAGCCCCATCTAGTGGTGGCAGTGCTGAACTGTCTACAGCAGAGTGTATGAGGAGCCAGGAGCAGCGCCATCTAGTGGTGTCAGTGCTGAACTGTCTACAGCAGAATGTATGAGGAGCCGGGAGCAGCGCCATCTAGTGGTGTCAGTGCTGAACTGTCTACAGCAGAATGTATGAGGAGCCGGGAGCAGTGCCATCTAGTGGTGTCAGTGCTGAACTGTCTACAGCAGAATGTATGAGGAGCCGGGAGCAGCGCCATCTAGTGGTGTCAGTGCTGAACTGTCTACAGCAGAATGTATGAGGAGCCGGGAGCAGCGTCATCTAGTGGTGTCAGTGCTGAACTTTCTACAGCAGAGTGTATGAGGAGCCGGGAGCAGCGCCATCTAGTGGTGTCAGTGCTGAACTGTCTACAGCAGAGGGTATGAGGAGCTGGGAGCAGCGTCATCTAGTGGTGTCAGTGCTGAACTGTCTACAGCAGAGTGTATGAGGAGCCGGGAGCAGCGCCATCTAGTGGTGTCAGTGCTGAACTGTCTACAGCAGAGTGTATGAGGAGCCGGGAGCAGCGCCATCTAGTGGTGTCAGTGCTGAACTGTCTACAGCAGAATGTATGAGGAGCGGGGACCAGCGCCATCTAGTGGTGCCAGTGCTGAACTGTCTACAGCAGAATGTATGGGGAGCCGGGAGCAGCGCCATCTAGTGGTGTCAGTGCTGAACTGTCTACAGCAGAGTGTATGAGAAGCCGGGAGCAGCGCCATCTAGTGGTGTCAGTGCTGAACTGTCTACAGCAGAGTGTATGAGGAGACGGGAGCAGCGCCATGTAGTGGTGTCAGTGCTGAACTGTCTGCAGCAGAGTGTATGAGGAGCCGGGAGCAGCCCCATCTAGTGGTGGCAGTGCTGAACTGTCTACAGCAGAGTGTATGAGGAGCCAGGAGCAGCGCCATCTAGTGGTGTCAGTGCTGAACTGTCTACAGCAGAATGTGTGAGGAGCAGGGAGCAGCGCCATCTAGTGGTGTCAGTGCTGAACTGTCTACCGCGGAATGTATGAGGAGCCGAGAGCAGCGCCATCTAGTGGTGTCAGTGCTGAACTGTCTACAGCAGAATGTATGAGGAGCCCGGAGCAGCGCCATCTAGTGGTGTCCGTGCTGAACTGTCTACAGCAGAATGTATGAGGAGCAGGGAGCAGCGTCATCTAGTGGTGTCAGTGCTGAACTGTCTACAGCAGAGTGTATGAGGAGCCGGGAGCAGCGCCATCTAGTGGTGTCAGTGCTGAACTGTCTACAGCAGAGTGTATGAGGAGCAGGGAGCAGCGCCATCTAGTGGTGTCAGTGCTGAACTGTCTACAGCAGAGTGTATGAGGAGCCGGGAGCAGCGCCATCTGGTGGTGTCAGTGCTGAACTGTCTACAGCAGATTGTATGAGGAGCCGGGAGCAGCGCCATCTAGTGGTGTCAGTGCTGAACTGTCTACAGCAGAATGTATGAGGAGCCGAGAGCAGCGCCATCTAGAGGTGTCAGTGCTGAACTGTCTACAGCAGAATGTATGAGTAGACGGGAGCAGCGTCTTCTAGTGGTGTCAGTGCTGAACTGTCTACAGCAGAGTGTATGAGGAGCCGGGAGCAGCGCCATCTAGTGGTGTCAGTGCTGAACTGTCTACAGGAGAGGGTATGAGGAGCCGGGAGCAGCGTCATCTAGTGGTGTCAGTGCTGAACTGTCTACAGCAGAGTGTATGAGGAGCCGGGAGCAGCGCCATCTAGTAGTGTCAGTGCTGAACTGTCTACAGCAGAGTGTATGTGGAGACGGGAGCAGCGCCATCTAGTCGTGTCAGTGCTGAACTGTCTACAGCAGAGTGTATGAGGAGCCGGGAGCAGAGTCATCTAGTGGTGTTAGTGCTGAACTGTCTACAGCAGAGTGAATGAGGAGCCGGGAGCAGCGCCATCTAGTGGTGTCAGTGCTGAACTGTCTACAGCAGAGTGTATGAGGAGCGGGGACCAGCACCATCTAGTGGTGCCAGTGCTGAACTGTCTACAGCAGAATGTATGAGGAGCCGGGAGCAGCGCCATCTAGTGGTGTCAGTGCTGAACTGTCTACAGCAGAGTGTATGAGGAGCCGGGAGCAGCGCCATCTAGTGGTGTCAGTGATGAACTGTCTACAGCAGAGTGTATGAGGAGACGGGAGCAGCGCCATGTAGTGGTGTCAGTGCTGAACTGTCTGCAGCACAGTGTATGAGGAGCCGGGAGCAGCCCCATCTAGTGGTGGCAGTGCTGAACTGTCTACAGCAGAATGTATGATGAGCCAGGAGCAGCGCCATCTAGTGGTGTCAGTGCTGAACTGTCTACAGCAGAGAGTATGAGGAGCCGGGAGCAGCGCCATCTAGTGGTGTCAGTGCTGAACTGTCTACAGCAGAGTGTATGAGGAGCCGGGAGCAGCTCCATCTAGTGGTGTCAGTGCTGAACTGTCTACAGCAGAGTGTATGAGGAGCCGGGAGCAGCGCCATCTAGTGGTGTCAGTGCTGAACTGTCTACAGCAGAGTGTATGAGTAACCGGGAGCAGCTCCATCTAGTGGTGTCAGTGCTGAACTGTCTACAGAAGAGTGTATGAGGCGGCGGGAGCAGCACCATCTAGTGGTGTCAGTGCTAACCTGTCTACAGCAGAGTGTATGAGGAGACAGGAGCAGCACCATCTAGTGGTGTCAGTGCTGAACTGTCTACAGCAGAATGTATGAGGAGCCGGGAGCAGCGACATCTAGTGGTGTCAGTGCTGAACTGTCTACAGAAGAGTGTATGAGGAGCCGGGAGCAGCGCCATCTAGTGGTGTCAGTGCTGAACTGTCTACAGCAGAGCGTATGAGGAGACGGGAGCAGCACCATCTAGTGGTGTCAGTGCTAACCTGTCTACAGCTGAGTGTATGAGGAGCCAGGAGCAGCGCCATCTAGTGGTGTCAGTGTTGAACTGTCTACAGCAGAATGTATGAGGAGCCAGGAGAAGCGCCATCTATTGGTGTCAGTGCTGAACTGTCTACAGCAGAGTGTATGAGGAGCCGGGAGCAGCGCCATCTAGTGGTGTCAGTGCTGAACTGTCTACAGCAGAGTGTATGAGGAGCAGGGAGCAGCGCCATCTAGTGGTGTCAGTGCTGAACTGTCTACAGCAGAGTGTATGAGGAGCCGGGAGCAGCGCCATCTGGTGGTGTCAGTGCTGAACTGTCTACAGCAGATTGTATGAGGAGCCGGGAGCAGCGCCATCTTGTGGTGTCAGTGCTGAACTGTCTACAGCAGAATGTATGAGGAGCCGGGAGCAGCGCCATCTAGAGGTGTCAGTGCTGAACTGTCTACAGCAGAATGTATGAGTAGACGGGAGCAGCGTCTTCTAGTGGTGTCAGTGCTGAACTGTCTACAGCAGAGTGTATGAGGAGCCAGGAGAAGCGCCATCTAGTGGTGTCAGTGCTGAACTGTCTACAGCAGAGTGTATGAGGAGCCGGGAGCAGCGCCATCTAGTGGTGTCAGTGCTGAACTGTCTACAGCAGAGTGTATGAGGAGCAGGGAGCAGCGCCATCTAGTGGTGTCAGTGCTGAACTGTCTACAGCAGAGTGTATGAGGAGCCGGGAGCAGCGCCATCTGGTGGTGTCAGTGCTGAACTGTCTACAGCAGATTGTATGAGGAGCCGGGAGCAGCGCCATCTAGTGGTGTCAGTGCTGAACTGTCTACAGCAGAATGTATGAGGAGCCGGGAGCAGCGCCATCTACAGGTGTCAGTGCTGAACTGTCTACAGCAGAATGTATGAGTAGACGGGAGCAGCGTCTTTTAGTGGTGTCAGTGCTGAACTGTCTACAGCAGAGTGTATGAGGAGCCGGGAGCAGCGCCATCTAGTGGTGTCAGTGCTGAACTGTCTACAGGAGAGGGTATGAGGAGCCGGGAGCAGCGTCATCTAGTGGTGTCAGTGCTGAACTGTCTACAGCAGAGTGTATGAGGAGCCGGGAGCAGCGCCATCTAGTGGTGTCAGTGCTGAACTGTCTACAGCAGAGTGTATGAGGAGACGGGAGCAGCGCCATCTAGTCGTGTCAGTGCTGAACTGTCTACAGCAGAGTGTATGAGGAGCCGGGAGCAGCGTCATCTAGTGGTGTCAGTGCTGAACTGTCTACAGCAGAGTGTATGAGGAGCTGGGAGCAGCGCCATCTAGTGGTGTCAGTGCTGAACTGTCTACAGCAGAGTGTATGAGGTGCCGGGAGCAGCACCATCTAGTCGTGTCAGTGCTGAACTGTCTGCAGCAGAGTGTATGAGGAGACGGGAGCAGCGTCATCTAGTGGTGTCAGTGCTGAACTGTCTACAGCAGAGTGTATGAGGAGCTGGGAGCAGCGCCATCTAGTGGTGTTAGTGCTGAACTGTCTACAGCAGAGTGAATGAGGAGCCGGGAGCAGCTCCATCTAGTGGTGTCAGTGCTGAACTGTCTACAGCAGAGTGTATGAGGAGCGGGGACCAGCGCCATCTAGTGGTGCCAGTGCTGAACTGTCTACAGCAGAATGTATGGGGAGCCGGGAGCAGCGCCATCTAGTGGTGTCAGTGCTGAACTGTCTACAGCAGAGTGTATGAGGAGCCGGGAGCAGCGCCATCTAGTGGTGTCAGTGCTGAACTGTCTACAGCAGAGTGTATGAGGAGACGGGAGCAGCGCCATGTAGTGGTGTCAGTGCTGAACTGTCTGCAGCAGAGTGTATGAGGAGCCGGGAGCAGCCCCATCTAGTGGTGGCAGTGCTGAACTGTCTACAGCAGAGTGTATGAGGAGCCAGGAGCAGCGCCATCTAGTGGTGTCAGTGCTGAACTGTCTACAGCAGAATGTGTGAGGAGCAGGGAGCAGCGCCATCTAGTGGTGTCAGTGCTGAACTGTCTACCGCGGAATGTATGAGGAGCCGAGAGCAGCGCCATCTAGTGGTGTCAGTGCTGAACTGTCTACAGCAGAATGTATGAGGAGCCTGGAGCAGCGCCATCTAGTGGTGTCCGTGCTGAACTGTCTACAGCAGAATGTATGAGGAGCAGGGAGCAGCGTCATCTAGTGGTGTCAGTGCTGAACTGTCTACAGCAGAGTGTATGAGGAGCTGGGAGCAGCGCCATCTAGTGGTGTTAGTGCTGAACTGTCTACAGCAGAGTGAATGAGGAGCCGGGAGCAGCGCCATCTAGTGGTGTCAGTGCTGAACTGTCTACAGCAGAGTGTATGAGGAGCGGGGACCAGCGCCATCTAGTGGTGTCAGTGCTGAACTGTCTACAGCAGAATGTATGAGGAGCCGGGAGCAGCGCCATCTAGTGGTGTCAGTGCTGAACTGTCTACAGCAGAGTGTATGAGGAGACGGGAGCAGCGCCATGTAGTGGTGTCAGTGCTGAACTGTCTACAGCTGAGTGTATGAGGAGCCGGGAGCAGCCCCATCTAGTGGTGGCAGTGCTGAACTGTCTACAGCAGAGTGTATGAGGAGCCAGGAGCAGCGCCATCTAGTGGTGTCAGTGCTGAACTGTCTACAGCAGAATGTATGAGGAGCAGGGAGCAGCGCCATCTAGTGGTGTCAGTGCTGAACTGTCTACCGCGGAATGTATGAGGAGCCGAGAGCAGCGCCATCTAGTGGTGTCAGTGCTGAACTGTCTACAGCAGAATGTATGAGGAGCCGGGAGCAGCGCCATCTAGTGGTGTCAGTGCTGAACTGTCTACAGCATAATGTATGAGGAGCCGGGAGCAGTGCCATCTAGTGGTGTCAGTGCTGAACTGTCTACAGCAGAATGTATGAGGAGCCGGGAGCAGCGCCATCTAGTGGTGTCAGTGCTGAACTGTCTACAGCAGAATGTATGAGGAGCCGGGAGCAGCGTCATCTAGTGGTGTCAGTGCTGAACTTTCTACAGCAGAGTGTATGAGGAGCCGGGAGCAGCGCCATCTAGTGGTGTCAGTGCTGAACTGTCTACAGCAGAGGGTATGAGGAGCCGGGAGCAGCGTCATCTAGTGGTGTCAGTGCTGAACTGTCTACAGCAGAGTGTATGAGGAGCCGGGAGCAGCGCCATCTAGTGGTGTCAGTGCTGAACTGTCTACAGCAGAGTGTATGAGGAGCCGGGAGCAGCGCCATCTAGTGGTGTCAGTGCTGAGCTGTCTACAGCAGAGTGTATGAGGAGCGGGGACCAGCGCCATCTAGTGGTGCCAGTGCTGAACTGTCTACAGCAGAATGTATGGGGAGCCGGGAGCAGCGCCATCTAGTGGTGTCAGTGCTGAACTGTCTACAGCAGAGTGTATGAGGAGCCGGGAGCAGCGCCATCTAGTGGTGTCAGTGCTGAACTGTCTACAGCAGAGTGTATGAGGAGACGGGAGCAGCGCCATGTAGTGGTGTCAGTGCTGAACTGTCTGCAGCAGAGTGTATGAGGAGCCGGGAGCAGCCCCATCTAGTGGTGGCAGTGCTGAACTGTCTACAGCAGAGTGTATGAGGAGCCAGGAGCAGCGCCATCTAGTGGTGTCAGTGCTGAACTGTCTACAGCAGAATGTGTGAGGAGCCGGGAGCAGCGCCATCTAGTGGTGTCAGTGCTGAACTGTCTACCGCGGAATGTATGAGGAGCCGAGAGCAGCGCCATCTAGTGGTGTCAGTGCTGAACTGTCTACAGCAGAATGTATGAGGAGCCTGGAGCAGCGCCATCTAGTGGTGTCCGTGCTGAACTGTCTACAGCAGAATGTATGAGGAGCAGGGAGCAGCGTCATCTAGTGGTGTCAGTGCTGAACTGTCTACAGCAGAGTGTATGAGGAGCTGGGAGCAGCGCCATCTAGTGGTGTTAGTGCTGAACTGTCTACAGCAGAGTGAATGAGGAGCCGGGAGCAGCGCCATCTTGTGGTGTCAGTGCTGAACTGTCTACAGCAGAATGTATGAGGAGCCGGGAGCAGCGCCATCTAGAGGTGTCAGTGCTGAACTGTCTACAGCAGAATGTATGAGTAGACGGGAGCAGCGTCTTCTAGTGGTGTCAGTGCTGAACTGTCTACAGCAGAGTGTATGAGGAGCCAGGAGAAGCGCCATCTAGTGGTGTCAGTGCTGAACTGTCTACAGCAGAGTGTATGAGGAGCCGGGAGCAGCGCCATCTAGTGGTGTCAGTGCTGAACTGTCTACAGCAGAGTGTATGAGGAGCAGGGAGCAGCGCCATCTAGTGGTGTCAGTGCTGAACTGTCTACAGCAGAGTGTATGAGGAGCCGGGAGCAGCGCCATCTGGTGGTGTCAGTGCTGAACTGTCTACAGCAGATTGTATGAGGAGCCGGGAGCAGCGCCATCTAGTGGTGTCAGTGCTGAACTGTCTACAGCAGAATGTATGAGGAGCTGGGAGCAGCGCCATCTAGAGGTGTCAGTGCTGAACTGTCTACAGCAGAATGTATGAGTAGACGGGAGCAGCGTCTTTTAGTGGTGTCAGTGCTGAACTGTCTACAGCAGAGTGTATGAGGAGCCGGGAGCAGCGCCATCTAGTGGTGTCAGTGCTGAACTGTCTACAGGAGAGGGTATGAGGAGCCGGGAGCAGCGTCATCTAGTGGTGTCAGTGCTGAACTGTCTACAGCAGAGTGTATGAGGAGCCGGGAGCAGCGCCATCTAGTGGTGTCAGTGCTGAACTGTCTACAGCAGAGTGTATGAGGAGACGGGAGCAGCGCCATCTAGTCGTGTCAGTGCTGAACTGTCTACAGCAGAGTGTATGAGGAGCCGGGAGCAGCGTCATCTAGTGGTGTCAGTGCTGAACTGTCTACAGCAGAGTGTATGAGGAGCTGGGAGCAGCGCCATCTAGTGGTGTCAGTGCTGAACTGTCTACAGCAGAGTGTATGAGGTGCCGGGAGCAGCACCATCTAGTCGTGTCAGTGCTGAACTGTCTGCAGCAGAGTGTATGAGGAGCCGGGAGCAGCGTCATCTAGTGGTGTCAGTGCTGAACTGTCTACAGCAGAGTGTATGAGGAGCTGGGAGCAGCGCCATCTAGTGGTGTTAGTGCTGAACTGTCTACAGCAGAGTGAATGAGGAGCCGGGAGCAGCGCCATCTAGTGGTGTCAGTGCTGAACTGTCTACAGCAGAGTGTATGAGGAGCGGGGACCAGCGCCATCTAGTGGTGCCAGTGCTGAACTGTCTACAGCAGAATGTATGGGGAGCCGGGAGCAGCGCCATCTAGTGGTGTCAGTGCTGAACTGTCTACAGCAGAGTGTATGAGGAGCCGGGAGCAGCGCCATCTAGTGGTGTCAGTGCTGAACTGTCTACAGCAGAGTGTATGAGGAGACGGGAGCAGCGCCATGTAGTGGTGTCAGTGCTGAACTGTCTGCAGCAGAGTGTATGAGGAGCCGGGAGCAGCCCCATCTAGTGGTGGCAGTGCTGAACTGTCTACAGCAGAGTGTATGAGGAGCCAGGAGCAGCGCCAACTAGTGGTGTCAGTGCTGAACTGTCTACAGCAGAATGTGGGAGGAGCAGGGAGCAGCGCCATCTAGTGGTGTCAGTGCTGAACTGTCTACCGCGGAATGTATGAGGAGCCGAGAGCAGCGCCATCTAGTGGTGTCAGTGCTGAAATGTCTACAGCAGAATGTATGAGGAGCCTGGAGCAGCGCCATCTAGTGGTGTCCGTGCTGAACTGTCTACAGCAGAATGTATGAGGAGCAGGGAGCAGCGTCATCTAGTGGTGTCAGTGCTGAACTGTCTACAGCAGAGTGTATGAGGAGCTGGGAGCAGCGCCATCTAGTGGTGTTAGTGCTGAACTGTCTACAGCAGAGTGAATGAGGAGCCGGGAGCAGCGCCATCTAGTGGTGTCAGTGCTGAACTGTCTACAGCAGAGTGTATGAGGAGCGGGGACCAGCGCCATCTAGTGGTGTCAGTGCTGAACTGTCTACAGCAGAATGTATGAGGAGCCGGGAGCAGCGCCATCTAGTGGTGTCAGTGCTGAACTGTCTACAGCAGAGTGTATGAGGAGACGGGAGCAGCGCCATGTAGTGGTGTCAGTGCTGAACTGTCTACAGCTGAGTGTATGAGGAGCCGGGAGCAGCCCCATCTAGTGGTGGCAGTGCTGAACTGTCTACAGCAGAGTGTATGAGGAGCCAGGAGCAGCGCCATCTAGTGGTGTCAGTGCTGAACTGTCTACAGCAGAATGTATGAGGAGCAGGGAGCAGCGCCATCTAGTGGTGTCAGTGCTGAACTGTCTACCGCGGAATGTATGAGGAGCCGAGAGCAGCGCCATCTAGTGGTGTCAGTGCTGAACTGTCTACAGCAGAATGTATGAGGAGCCGGGAGCAGCGCCATCTAGTGGTGTCAGTGCTGAACTGTCTACAGCAGAATGTATGAGGAGCCGGGAGCAGTGCCATCTAGTGGTGTCAGTGCTGAACTGTCTACAGCAGAATGTATGAGGAGCCGGGAGCAGCGCCATCTAGTGGTGTCAGTGCTGAACTGTCTACAGCAGAATGTATGAGGAGCCGGGAGCAGCGTCATCTAGTGGTGTCAGTGCTGAACTTTCTACAGCAGAGTGTATGAGGAGCCGGGAGCAGCGCCATCTAGTGGTGTCAGTGCTGAACTGTCTACAGCAGAGGGTATGAGGAGCTGGGAGCAGCGTCATCTAGTGGTGTCAGTGCTGAACTGTCTACAGAGTGTATGAGGAGCCGGGAGCAGCGCCATCTAGTGGTGTCAGTGCTGAACTGTCTACAGCAGAGTGTATGAGGAGCCGGGAGCAGCGCCATCTAGTGGTGTCAGTGCTGAACTGTCTACAGCAGAGTGTATGAGGAGCGGGGACCAGCGCCATCTAGTGGTGCCAGTGCTGAACTGTCTACAGCAGAATGTATGGGGAGCCGGGAGCAGCGCCATCTAGTGGTGTCAGTGCTGAACTGTCTACAGCAGAGTGTATGAGGAGCCGGGAGCAGCGCCATCTAGTGGTGTCAGTGCTGAACTGTCTACAGCAGAGTGTATGAGGAGACGGGAGCAGCGCCATGTAGTGGTGTCAGTGCTGAACTGTCTGCAGCAGAGTGTATGAGGAGCCGGGAGCAGCCCCATCTAGTGGTGGCAGTGCTGAACTGTCTACAGCAGAGTGTATGAGGAGCCAGGAGCAGCGCCATCTAGTGGTGTCAGTGCTGAACTGTCTACAGCAGAATGTGTGAGGAGCAGGGAGCAGCGCCATCTAGTGGTGTCAGTGCTGAACTGTCTACCGCGGAATGTATGAGGAGCCGAGAGCAGCGCCATCTAGTGGTGTCAGTGCTGAACTGTCTACAGCAGAATGTATGAGGAGCCTGGAGCAGCGCCATCTAGTGGTGTCCGTGCTGAACTGTCTACAGCAGAATGTATGAGGAGCAGGGAGCAGCGTCATCTAGTGGTGTCAGTGCTGAACTGTCTACAGCAGAGTGTATGAGGAGCTGGGAGCAGCGCCATCTAGTGGTGTTAGTGCTGAACTGTCTACAGCAGAGTGAATGAGGAGACGGGAGCAGCGCCATCTAGTGGTGTCAGTGCTGAACTGTCTACAGCAGAATGTATGAGGAGCAGGGAGCAGCGCCATCTAGTGGTGTCAGTGCTGAACTGTCTACCGTGGAATGTATGAGGAGCCGAGAGCAGCGCCATCTAGTGGTGTCAGTGCTGAACTGTCTACAGCAGAATGTATGAGGAGCCGGGAGCAGCGCCATCTAGTGGTGTCAGTGCTAAACTGTCTACAGCAGAATGTATGAGGAGCCGGGAGCAGTGCCATCTAGTGGTGTCAGTGCTGAACTGTCTACAGCAGAATGTATGAGGAGCAGGGAGCAGCGCCATCTAGTGGTGTCAGTGCTGAACTGTCTACAGCAGAATGTATGAGGAGCCGGGAGCAGCGTCATCTAGTGGTGTCAGTGCTGAACTTTCTACAGCAGAGTGTATGAGGAGCCGGGAGCAGCGCCATCTAGTGGTGTCAGTGCTGAACTGTCTACAGCATAGGGTATGAGGAGCTGGGAGCAGCGTCATCTAGTAGTGTCAGTGCTGAACTGTCTACAGCAGAGTGTATGAGGAGCCGGGAGCAGCGCCATCTAGTGGTGTCAGTGCTGAACTGTCTACAGCAGAGTGTATGAGGAGCCGGGAGCAGCGCCATCTAGTCGTGTCAGTGCTGAACTATCTACAGCAGAGTGTATGAGGAGCCGGGAGCAGCGCCATCTAGTGGTGTCAGTGCTGAACTGTCTACAGCAGAGTGTATGATGAGCCGGAAGCAGCGCCATCTAGTGGTGCCAGAGCTGAACTGTCTACAGCATAGTGTATGAGGAGCCGGGAGCAGCGCCATCTAGTGGTGTCAGAGCTGAACTGTCTACAGCATAGTGTATGAGGAGCCGGGAGCAGCGCCATCTAGTGGTGTCAGTGCTGAACTGTCTACCGCGGAGTGTATGAGGAGCCGGGAGCAGCGCCATCTAGTGGTGTCAGTGCTGAACTGTCTACAGCGGAGTGTATGAGCAGCCGGGAGCAGCGCCATCTAGTCGTGTCAGTGCTGAACTGTCTACAGCAGAGTGTATGAGGAGCCGGGAGCAGCGACATCTAGTGGTGTCAGGGCTGAACTGTCTACAGCAGAGTCTATGAGGAGCTGGGAGCAGCGCCATCTAGTGGTGTCAGTGCTGAACTGTCTACAGCAGAGTGTATGAGGAGCCGGGAGCAGCGCCATCTAGTCGTGTCAGTGCTGAACTGTCTACAGCAGAGTGTATGAGGAGCCGGGAGCAGCGTCATCTAGTGGTGTCAGTGCTGAACTGTCTACAGCAGAGTGTATGAGGAGCCGGGAGCAGCGCCATCTAGTGGTGTCAGTGCTGAACTGTCTACAGCAGAGTGTATGAGGAGCCGGGAGCAGCGCCATCTAGTGGTGCCAGTTTTGAACTGTCTACAGCAGAGTGTATGAGGAGCTGGGAGCAGCGCCATCTAGTGGTGTCAGTGCTGAACTGTCTACAGCAGAGTGTATGAGGAGCCGGGAGCAGCGCCATCTAGTGGTGTCAGTGCTGAACTGTCTACAGCAGAGTGTATGAGGAGCCGGGAGCAGCGCCATCTAGTCTTGGCAGTGCTGAACTGTCTTCAGCAGAGTGTATGAGGAGCCGGGAGCAGCGTCATCTAGTGGTGTCAGTGCTGAACTGTCTACGGCAGAGTGTATGAGGAGCCGGGAGCAGCGCCATCTAGTGGTGTCAGCGCTGAACTGTCTACAGCAGAGTGTAAGAGGAGCCGGGAGCAGCGCCATCTAGTGGTGCCAGTGCTGAACTGTCTACAGCAGAGTGTATGAGGAGCTGGGAGCAGCGCCATCTAGTGGTGTCAGTGCTGAACTGTCTACAGCAGAGTGTATGAGGAGTCGGGAACAGCGCCATCTAGTCGTGTCAGTGCTGAACTGTCTACAGCAGAGTGTATGAGGAGCCGGGAGCAGCGTCATCTAGTGGTGTCAGTGCTGAACTGTCTACAGCAGAGTGTATGAGGAGCCGGGAGCAGCGCCATCTAGTGGTGTCAGTGCTGAACTGTCTACAGCAGAGTGTATGAGGAGCCGGGAGCAGCGCCATCTAGTGGTGTCAGTGCTGAACTGTCTACAGCAGAGTGTATGAGGAGCCGGGAGCAGCGCCATCTAGTGGTGTCAGTGCTGAACTGTCTACAGCAGAGTGTATGAGGACCGGGAGTACCGCCATCTAGTGGTCTCAGTGCTGAACTGTCTAAAGCAGAGTGTGTGAGGAGCCAGGAGCAGCGCCATCTAGTGGTGCCAGTGCTGAACTGTCTACAGCAGAATGTATGATGAGCCAGGAGCAGCGCCATCTAGTGGTGTCAGTGCTGAACTGTCTACAGCAGAGTGTATGAGGAGCCGGGAGCAGCGCCATCTAGTGGTGTCAGTGCTGAACTGACTACAGCAGAGTGTATGAGGAGCCGGGAGCAGCGCCATCTAGTGGTGTCAGTGCTGAACTGTCTACAGCAGAGTGTAGGAGGAGCCGGGAGCAGCGCCATCTAGTGGTGTCAGTGCTGAACTGTCTACAGCAGAGTGTATGAGTAGCCGGGAGCAGCTCCATCTAGTGGTGTCAGTGCTGAACTGTCTACAGCAGAGTGTATGAGGAGCCGGGAGCAGCGCCATCTAGTGGTGCCAGTGCTGAACTGTCTACAGCAGAATGTATGAGGAGCCGGGAGCAGCGCCATCTAGTGGTGTCAGTGCTGAACTGTCTACAGAAGAGTGTATGAGGAGCCGGGAGCAGCGCCATCTAGTGGTGTCAGTGCTGAACTGTCTACAGCAGAGCGTATGAGGAGACGGGAGCAGCACCATCTAGTGGTGTCAGTGCTAAACTGTCTACAGCAGAGTGTATGAGGAGCCAGGAGCAGCACCATCTAGTGGTGGCAGTGCTGAACTGTCTACAGCAGAGTGTATGAGGAGCCAAGAGCAGCGCCATCTAGTGGTGCCAGTGTTGAACTGTCTACAGCAGAATGTATGAGGAGCCAGGAGAAGTGCCATCTAGTGGTGTCAGTGCTGAACTGTCTACAGCAGAGTGTATGAGGAGCCGGGAGCAGCGCTATCTAGTGGTGTCAGTGCTGAACTGTCTACAGCAGAGTGTATGAGGAGCCGGGAGCAGCGCCATCTGGTGGTGCCAGTGCTGAAATGTCTACAGCAGATTGTATGAGGAGCCGGGAGCAGCGCCATCTAGTGGTGTCAGTGCTGAACTGTCTACAGCAGAATGTATGAGGAGCCGAGAGCAGCGCCATCTAGAGGTGTCAGTGCTGAACTGTCTACAGCAGAATGTATGAGTAGACGGGAGCAGCGTCTTCTAGTGGTGTCAGTGCTGAACTGTCTACAGCAGAGTGTATGAGGAGCCTGTAGCAGCGCCATCTAGTGGTGTCAGTGCTGAACTGTCTACAGGAGAGGGTATGAGGAGCCGGGAGCAGCGTCATCTAGTGGTGTCAGTGCTGAACTGTCTACAGCAGAGTGTATGAGGAGCCGGGAGCAGCGCCATCTAGTGGTGTCAGTGCTGAACTGTCTACAGCAGAGTGTATGAGGAGACGGGAGCAGCGCCATATAGTCGTGTCAGTGCTGAACTGTCTACAGCAGAGTGTATGAGGAGCCGGGAGCAGCGTCATCTAGTGGTGTCAGTGCTGAACTGTCTACAGCAGAGTGTATGAGGAGCTGGGAGCAGCGCCATCTAGTGGTGTCAGTGCTGAACTCTCTACAGCAGAGTGTATGAGGAGCCGGGAGCAGCACCATCTAGTCGTGTCAGTGCTGAACTGTCTGCAGCAGAGTGTATGAGGAGCCGGGAGAAGCGTCATCTAGTGGTGTCAGTGCTGAACTGTCTACAGCAGAGTGTATGAGGAGCTGGGAGCAGCGCCATCTAGTGGTGTTAGTGCTGAACTGTCTACAGCAGAGTGAATGAGGAGCCGCGAGCAGCGCCATCTAGTGGTGTCAGTGCTGAACTGTCTACAGCAGAGTGTATGAGGAGCGGGGACCAGCGCCATCTAGTGGTGCCAGTGCTGAACTGTCTACAGCAGAATGTATGAGGAGCCGGGAGCAGCGCCATCTAGTGGTGTCAGTGCTGAACTGTCTACAGCAGAGTGTATGAGGAGCCGGGAGCAGCGCCATCTAGTGGTGTCAGTGCTGAACTGTCTACAGCAGAGTGTATGAGGAGACGGGAGCAGCGCCATGTAGTGGTGTCAGTGCTGAACTGTCTGCAGCAGAGTGTATGAGGAGCCGGGAGCAGCCCCATCTAGTGGTGGCAGTGCTGAACTGTCTGCAGCAGAGTGTATAAGGAGCCGGGAGCAGCTCCATCTAGTGGTGTCAGTGCTGAACTGTCTACAGCAGAGTGTATGAGGAGCCGGGAGCAGCGCCATCTAGTGGTGTCAGTGCTGAACTGTCTACAGCCGAGTGTATGAGTAGCCGGGAGCAGCTCCATCTAGTGGTGTCAGTGCTGAACTGTCTACAGCAGAGTGTATGAGGAGCCGGGAGCAGCGCCATCTAGTGGTGTCAGTGCAGAACTGTCTACAGCAGAATGTATGAGGAGCCGGGAGCAGCGCCATCTAGTGGTGTCAGTGCTGAACTGTCTACAGAAGAGTGTATGAGGAGCCGGGAGCAGCGCCATCTAGTGGTGTCAGTGCTGAACTGTCTATAGCAGAGCGTATGAGGAGACGGGAGCAGCACCATCTAGTGGTGTCAGTGCTAACCTGTCTACAGCAGAGTGTATGAGGAGCCAGGAGCAGCACCATCTAGTGGCGGCAGTGCTGAACTGTCTACAGCAGAGTGTATGAGGAGCTAGGAGCAGTGCCATCTAGTGGTGTCAGTGTTGAACTGTCTACAGCAGAATGTATGAGGAGCCAGGAGAAGCGCCATCTAGTGGTGTCAGGGCTGAACTGTCTACAGCAGAGTGTATGAGGAGCCGGGAGCAGCGCCATCTAGTGGTGTCAGTGCTGAACAGTCTACAGCAGAGTATATGAGGAGTAGGGAGCAGCGCCATCTAGTGGTGTCAGTGCTGAACTGTCTACAGCAGAGTGTATGAGGAGCCGGGAGCAGCGCCATCTGGTGGTGTCAGTGCTGAACTGTCTACAGCAGATTGTATGAGGAGCCGGGAGCAGCGCCATCTTGTGGTGTCAGTGCTGAACTGTCTACAGCAGAATGTATGAGGAGCCGGGAGCAGCGCCATCTAGAGGTGTCAGTGCTGAACTGTCTACAGCAGAATGTATGAGTAGACGGGAGCAGCGTCTTCTAGTGGTGTCAGTGCTGAACTGTCTACAGCAGAGTGTATGAGGAGCCAGGAGAAGCGCCATCTAGTGGTGTCAGTGCTGAACTGTCTACAGCAGAGTGTATGAGGAGCCGGGAGCAGCGCCATCTAGTGGTGTCAGTGCTGAACTGTCTACAGCAGAGTGTATGAGGAGCGGGGACCAGCGCCATCTAGTGGTGTCAGTGCTGAACTGTCTACAGCAGAGTGTATGAGGAGCCGGGAGCAGCGCCATCTGGTGGTGTCAGTGCTGAACTGTCTACAGCAGATTGTATGAGGAGCCGGGAGCAGCGCCATCTAGTGGTGTCAGTGCTGAACTGTCTACAGCAGAATGTATGAGGAGCCGGGAGCAGCGCCATCTAGAGGTGTCAGTGCTGAACTGTCTACAGCAGAATGTATGAGTAGACGGGAGCAGCGCCATCTAGTGGTGTCAGTGCTGAACTGTCTACAGCAGAGTGTATGAGGAGCCGGGAGCAGCGCCATCTAGTGGTGTCAGTGCTGAACTGTCTACAGGAGAGGGTATGAGGAGCCGGAGCAGCGTCATCTAGTGGTGTCAGTGCTGAACTGTCTACAGCAGAGTGTATGAGGAGCCGGGAGCAGCGCCATCTAGTGGTGTCAGTGCTGAACTGTCTACAGCAGAGTGTATGAGGAGACGGGAGCAGCGCCATCTAGTCGTGTCAGTGCTGAACTGTCTACAGCAGAGTGTATGAGGAGCCGGGAGCAGCGTCATCTAGTGTTGTCAGTGCTGAACTGTCTACAGCAGAGTGTATGAGGAGCTGGGAGCAGCGCCATCTAGTGGTGTCAGTGCTGAACTGTCTACAGCAGAGTGTATGAGGAGCCGGGAGCAGCACCATCTAGTCGTGTCAGTGCTGAACTTTCTGCAGCAGAGTGTATGAGGAGCCGGGAGCAGCGTCATCTAGTGGTGTCAGTGCTGAACTGTCTACAGCAGAGTGTATGAGGAGCTGGGAGCAGCGCCATCTAGTGGTGTTAGTGCTGAACTGTCTACAGCAGAGTGAATGAGGAGCTGGGAGCAGCGCCATCTAGTGGTGTCAGTGCTGAACTGTCTACAGCAGAGTGTATGAGGAGCGGGGACCAGCGCCATCTAGTGGTGCGAGTGCTGAACTGTCTACAGCAGAATGTATGGGGAGCCGGGAGCAGCGCCATCTAGTGGTGTCAGTGCTGAACTGTCTAGAGCAGAGTGTATGAGGAGACGGGAGCAGCGCCATGTAGTGGTGTCAGTGCTGAACTGTCTGCAGCAGAGTGTATGAGGAGCCGGGAGCAGCCCCATCTAGTGGTGGCAGTGCTGAACTGTCTACAGCAGAGTGTATGAGGAGCCAGGAGCAGCGCCATCTAGTGGTGTCAGTGCTGAACTGTCTACAGCAGAATGTGTGAGGAGCAGGGAGCAGCGCCATCTAGTCGTGTCAGTGCTGAACTATCTACAGCAGAGTGTATGAGGAGCCGGGAGCAGCGTCATCTAGTGGTGTCAGTGCTGAACTGTCAACAGCAGAGTGTATGAGGAGCTGGGAGCAGCGCCATCTAGTGGTGTCAGTGCTGAACTGTCTACAGCAGAGTGTATGAGGAGTCGGGAGCAGCGCCATCTAGTCGTGTTAGTGCTGAACTGTCTACAGTAGAGTGTATGAGGAGCCGGGAGCAGCGTCATCTAGTGGTGTCAGTGTTGAACTGTCTACAGCAGAGTGTATGAGGAGATGGGAGCAGCGCCATCTAGTGGTGTGAGTGCTGAACTGTCTACAGCAGAGTGAATGAGGAGCCGGGAGCAGCGCCATCTAGTGGTGTCAGTGCTGAACTGTCTACAGCAGAGTGTATGAGGAGCCGAGAGCAGCGCCATCTAGTGGTGTTAGTGCTGAACTGTCTACAGCAGAGTGAATGAGGAGCCGGGAGCAGCGCCATCTAGTGGTGTCAGTGCTGAACTGTCTACAGCAGAGTGTATGAGGAGCTGGGAGTAGCGCCATCTAGTGGTGTTAGTGCTGAACTGTCTACAGCAGAGTGAATGAGGAGCCGGGAGCAGCGCCATCTAGTGGTGTCAGTGCTGAACTGTCTACAGCAGAGTGTATGAGGAGCCGGGAGCAGCGCCATCTAGTGGTGTCAGAGCTGAACTGTCTACAGCATAGTGTATGAGGAGCCGGGAGCAGCGCCATCTAGTGGTGTCAGTGCTGAACTGTCTACCGCGGAGTGTATGAGGAGCCGGGAGCAGCGCCATCTAGTGGTGTCAGTGCTGAACTGTCTACAGCAGAGTGTATGAGGAGCCGGGAGCAGCGCCATCTAGTGTTGCCAGTGCTGAACTATCTACAGCAGAATGTATGAGGAGCCAGGAGCAGCGCCATCTAGTGGTGTCAGTGCTGAACTGTCTACAGCAGAATGTATGAGGAGCCGGGAGCAGCGCCATCCAGTGGTGTCAGTGCTGAACTGTCTACAGCAGAGTGTATGAGGAGCTGGGAGCAGCACCATCTAGTGGTGTCAGTGCTGAACTGTCTACAGCGGAATGTATGAGGAGCCGGGAGCAGCACCATCTAGTGGTGTCAGTGCTGAACTGTCTACAGCAGAATGTATGAGGAGCCGGGAGCAGCGCCATCTAGTGGTGTCAGTGCTGAACTGTCTACAGCAGAATGTATGACGAGCCAGGAGCAGCGCCATCTAGTGGTGTCAGTGCTGAACTGTCTACCGCGGAGTGTATGAGGAGCAGGGAGCAGCGCCATCTAGTGGTGCCAGTGCTTAACTGTCTACAGCAGAGTGTATGAGGAGCCGGGAGCAGCTCAATCTAGTGGTGTCAGTGCTGAACTGTCTACAGCAGAGTGTATGAGGAGCCGGGAGCAGCGCCATCTGGTGGTGTCAGTGCTGAACTGTCTACAGCAGATTGTATGAGGAGCCGGGAGCAGCGCCATCTAGTGGTGTCAGTGCTGAACTGTCTACAGCAGAATGTATGAGGAGCCGGGAGCAGCGCCATCTAGAGGTGCCAGTGCTGAACTGTCTACAGCAGAATGTATGAGTAGACGGGAGCAGCGTCTTTTAGTGGTGTCAGTGCTGAACTGTCTACAGCAGAGTGTATGAGGAGCCGGGAGCAGCGCCATCTAGTGGTGTCAGTGCTGAACTGTCTACAGGAGAGGGTATGAGGAGCCGGAGCAGCGTCATCTAGTGGTGTCAGTGCTGAGCTGTCTACAGCAGAGTGTATGAGGAGCCGGGAGCAGCGCCATCTAGTGGTGTCAGTGCTGAACTGTCTACAGCAGAGTGTATGAGGAGACGGGAGCAGCGCCATCTAGTCGTGTCAGTGCTGAACTGTCTACAGCAGAGTGTATGAGGAGCCGGGAGCAGCGTCATCTAGTGTTGTCAGTGCTGAACTGTCTACAGCAGAGTGTATGAGGAGCTGGGAGCAGCGCCATCTAGTGGTGTCAGTGCTGAACTGTCTACAGCAGAGTGTATGAGGAGCCGGGAGCAGCACCATCTAGTCGTGTCAGTGCTGAACTTTCTGCAGCAGAGTGTATGAGGAGCCGGGAGCAGCGTCATCTAGTGGTGTCAGTGCTGAACTGTCTACAGCAGAGTGTATGAGGAGCTGGGAGCAGCGCCATCTAGTGGTGTTAGTGCTGAACTGTCTACAGCAGAGTGAATGAGGAGCCGGGAGCAGCGCCATCTAGTGGTGTCAGTGCTGAACTGTCTACAGCAGAGTGTATGAGGAGCGGGGACCAGCGCCATCTAGTGGTGCCAGTGCTGAACTGTCTACAGCAGAATGTATGGGGAGCCGGGAGCAGCGCCATCTAGTGGTGTCAGTGCTGAACTGTCTAGAGCAGAGTGTATGAGGAGACGGGAGCAGCGCCATGTAGTGGTGTCAGTGCTGAACTGTCAGCAGCAGAGTGTATGAGGAGCCGGGAGCAGCCCCATCTAGTGGTGGCAGTGCTGAACTGTCTACAGCAGAGTGTATGAGGAGCCAGGAGCAGCGCCATCTAGTGGTGTCAGTGCTGAACTGTCTACAGCAGAATGTGTGAGGAGCAGGGAGCAGCGCCATCTAGTGGTGACAGTGCTGAACTGTCTACCGCGGAATGTATGAGGAGCCGAGAGCAGCGCCATCTAGTGGTGTCAGTGCTGAACTGTCTACAGCAGAATGTATGAGGAGCCGGGAGCAGCACCATCTAGTGGTGTCAGTGCTGAACTGTCTACAGCAGAATGTATGAGGAGCCGGGAGCAGCGCCATCTAGTGGTGTCAGTGCTGAACTGTCTACAGCAGAATGTATGAGGAGTTGGGAGCAGCGCCATCTATTGGTGTCAGTGCTGAACTGTCTACAGCAGAATGTATGAGGAGCCGGGAGCAGCGCCATCTAGTGGAGGCAGTTCTGAACTGTCTACGGCAGAATGTATGAGGAGCCGGGAGCAGCGCCATCTAGTAGTGGCAGTGCTGAACTGTCTACGGCAGAGTGCATGAGGAGCCGTGAGCAGCGCTATCTAGTGGTGTCAGTGCTGAACTGTCTACAGCAGAGTGTATGAGGAGCCGGGAGCAGTGCCATCTAGTGGTGTCAGTGCTGAACTGTCTACAGCAGATTGTATGAGGAGCCGGGAGCAGCGCCATCTAGTGTTGTCAGTGCTGAACTGTCTACAGCAGAATGTATGAGGAGCCTGGAGCAGCGCCATCTAGTGGTGTCCGTGCTGAACTGTCTACAGCAGAATGTATGAGGAGCAGGAAGCAGCGTCATCTAGTGGTGTCAGTGCTGAACTGTCTACAGCAGAGTGTATGAGGAGCTGGGATCAGCGCCATCTAGTGGTGTCAGTGCTGAACTGTCTACAGCAGAGGGTATGAGGAGCCGGGAGCAGCGTCATCTAGTGGTGTCAGTGCTGAACTGTCTACAGCAGAGTGTATGAGGAGACGGGAGCAGCGCCATCTAGTGGTGTCAGTGCTGAACTGTCTACAGCAGAGTGTATGAGGAGCCGGTAGCAGCGCCATCTAGTCGTGTCAGTGCTGAACTATCTACAGCAGAGTGTATGAGGAGCCGGGAGCAGCGTCATCTAGTGGTGTCAGTGCTGAACTGTCAACAGCAGAGTGTATGAGGAGCTGGGAGCAGCGCCATCTAGTGGTGTCAGTGCTGAACTTTCTACAGCAGAGTGTATGAGGAGTCGGGAGCAGCGCCATCTAGTCGTGTTAGTGCTGAACTGTCTACAGTAGAGTGTATGAGGAGCCGGGAGCAGCGTCATCCAGTGGTGTCAGTGTTGAACTGTCTACAGCAGAGTGTATGAGGAGATGGGAGCAGCGCCATCTAGTGGTGTGAGTGCTGAACTGTCTACAGCAGAGTGAATGAGGAGCCGGGAGCAGCGCCATCTAGTGGTGTCAGTGCTGAACTGTCTACAGCAGAGTGTATGAGGAGCCGAGAGCAGCGCCATCTAGTGGTGTCAGTGCTGAACTGTCTACAGCAGAGTGAATGAGGAGCCGGGAGCAGCGCCATCTAGTGGTGTCAGTGCTGAACTGTCTACAACAGAGTGTATGAGGAGCTGGGAGCAGCGCCATCTAGTGGTGTTAGTGCTGAACTGTCTACAGCAGAGTGAATGAGGAGCCGGGAGCAGCGCCATCTAGTGGTGTCAGTGCTGAACTGTCTACAGCAGAGTGTATGAGGAGCCGGGAGCAGCGCCATCTAGTGGTGTCAGAGCTGAACTGTCTACAGCATAGTGTATGAGGAGCCGGGAGCAGCGCCATCTAGTGGTGTCAGTGCTGAACTGTCTACCGCGGAGTGTATGAGGAGCCGGGAGCAGCGCCATCTAGTGGTGTCAGTGCTGAACTGTCTACAGCAGAGTGTATGAGGAGCCGGGAGCAGCGCCATCTAGTGTTGCCAGTGCTGAACTATCTACAGCAGAATGTATGAGGAGCCAGGAGCAGCGCCATCTAGTGGTGTCAGTGCTGAACTGTCTACAGCAGAATGTATGAGGAGCCGGGAGCAGCGCCATCCAGTGGTGTCAGTGCTGAACTGTCTACAGCAGAGTGTATGAGGAGCTGGGAGCAGCACCATCTAGTGGTGTCAGTGCTGAACTGTCTACAGCGGAATGTATGAGGAGCCGGGAGCAGCACCATCTAGTGGTGTCAGTGCTGAACTGTCTACAGCAGAATGTATGAGGAGCCGGGAGCAGCGCCATCTAGTGGTGTCAGTGCTGAACTGTCTACAGCAGAATGTATGACGAGCCAGGAGCAGCGCCATCTAGAGGTGTCAGTGCTGAACTGTCTACCGCGGAGTGTATGAGGAGCAGGGAGCAGCGCCATCTAGTGGTGCCAGTGCTTAACTGTCTACAGCAGAGTGTATGAGGAGCCGGGAGCAGCTCAATCTAGTGGTGTCAGTGCTGAACTGTCTACAGCAGAGTGTATGAGGAGCCGGGAGCAGCGCCATCTAGTGGTGTCAGTGCTGAACTGTCTACAGCAGAGTGTATGAGGAGCCGGGAGCAGCGCCATCTAGTGGTGGCAGTGCTGAACTGTCTACAGCAGAATGTATGAGGAGCCGGGAGCAGCGCCATCTAGTGGTGTCAGTGCTGAACTGTCTACCGCGGAGTGTATGAGGAGCAGGGAGCAGCGCCATCTAGTGGTGCCAGTGCTTAACTGTCTACAGCAGAGTGTATGAGGAGCCGGGAGCAGCTCAATCTAGTGGTGTCAGTGCTGAACTGTCTACAGCAGAGTGTATGAGGAGCAGGGAGCAGCGCCATCTAGTGGTGTCAGTGCTGAACTGTCTACAGCAGAGTGTATGAGGAGCCGGGAGCAGCGCCATCGAGTGGTGTCAGTGCTGAACTGTCTACAGCAGAGTGTATGAGGAGCCGGGAGCAGCGCCATCTAGTGGTGTCAGTGCTGAACTGTCTACAGCGGAGTGTATGAGGAGCCGGGAGCAGCGCCATCTAGTGGTGTCAGTGCTGAACTGTCTACAGCAGAGTGTATGAGGAGCAGGGAGCAGCGCCATCTAGTGGTGTCAGTGCTGAACTTTCTACAGCAGAGTGTATGAGGAGCTGGGAGCAGCGCCATCTAGTGGTGTCAGTGCTGAACTGTCTACAGCAGAGTGTATGAGGAGTTGGGAGCAGCGCCACCTAATGGTGTCAGTGCTGAACTGTCTACAGCAGAATGTATGAGGACCGGGAGAACCACCATCTAGTGGTGTCAGTGCTGAACTGTATACAGCAGAGTGTGTGAGGAGCCAGGAGCAGCGCCATCTAGTGGTGTCAGTGCTGAACTGTCAACAGCAGAGTGTATGAGGAGCCGGTAGCAGCTTAATCTAGTGGTGTCAGTGCTGAACTGTCTACAGCAGAGTATATGAGGAGCTGGGAGCAGCGCCATCTTGTGGTGTTAGTGCTGAACTGTCTACAGCAGAGTGAATGAGGAGCCGGGAGCAGCGCCATCTAGTGGTGTCAGTGCTGAACTGTCTACAGCAGAGTGTATGAGGAGCTGGGAGCAGCGCCATCTAGTGGTGTTAGTGCTGAACTGTCTACAGCGGAGTGTATGAGGAGACGGGAGCAGCGCCATCTAGTGGTGTCAGTGCTGAACTGTCTACAGCAGAGTGTATGAGGAGCCGGGAGCAGCGCCATCTAGTGGTGTCAGTGCTGAACTGTCTACAGCAGAATGTATGAGGAGCCAGGAGCAGCGCCATCTAGTGGTGTCAGTGCTGAACTGTCTACAGCAGAATGTATGAGGAGCCGGGAGCAGCGCCATCTAGTGGTGTCAGTGCTGAACTGTCTACAGCAGAATGTATGAGGAGTCGGGAGCAGCGCCATCTATTGGTGGCAGTGCTGAACTGTCTACAGCAGAATGTATGAGGAGCCGGAGCAGCGCCATCTAGTGGTGTCAGTGCTGAACTGTCTACAGCAGAATGTATGAGGAGCCGGGAGCAGTGCCATCTAGTGGTGTCAGTGCTGAACTGTCTACAGCAGAATGTATGAGGAGTCGGGAGCAGCGCCATCTATTGGTGGCAGTGCTGAACTGTCTACAGCAGAATGTATGAGGAGCCAGGAGCAGCGCCATCTAGTGGTGTCAGTGCTGAACTGTCTACAGCAGAGTGTATGAGGAGCCGGGAGCAGCGCCATCTAGTGTTGTCAGTGCTGAACTGTCTACAGCAGAGTGTATGAGGAGCAGGGAGCAGCGCCATCTAGTGGTGTCAGTGCTGAACTGTCTACAGCAGAGTGTAAGAGGAGCCGGGAGCAGCGCCATCTATTGGTGTCAGTGCTGAACTGTCTACAGCAGAATGTATGAGGAGCCGGGAGCAGCGACATCTAGTGGTGTCAGTGCTGAACTGTCTACAGCAGAGTGCATGAGGAGCCGTGAGCAGCGCTATCTAGTGGTGTCGGTGCTGAACTGTCTACAGCAGAGTGTATGAGGAGCCAGGAGCAGCGCCATCTGGTGATGTCAGTGCTGAGCTGTCTACAGCAGATTGTATGAGGAGCCGGGAGCAGCGCCATCTAGTGGTGTCAGTGCTGAACTGTCTACAGCAGAATGTATGAGGAGCCGGGAGCAGCGCCATCTAGAGGTGTCAGTGCTGAACTGTCTACAGCAGAATGTATGAGTAGACTGGAGCAGCGTCTTCTAGTGGTGTCAGTGCTGAACTGTCTACAGCAGAGTGTATGAGGAGCCGGGAGCAGCGCCATCTAGTGGTGTCAGTGCTGAACTGTCTACAGGAGAGGGTATGAGGAGCCGGGAGCAGCGTCATCTAGTGGTGTCAGTGCTGAACTGTCTACAGCAGAGTGTATGAGGAGCCGGGAGCAGCGCCATCTAGTGGTGTCAGTGCTGAACTGTCTACAGCAGAGTGTATGAGGAGACGGGAGCAGCGCCATCTAGTCGTGTCAGTGCTGAACTGTCTACAGCAGAGTGTATGAGGAGCCGGGAGCAGCGTCATCTAGTGGTGTCAGTGCTGAACTGTCTACAGCAGAGTGTATGAGGAGCTGGGAGCAGCGCCATCTAGTGGTGTCAGTGCTGAACTGTCTACAGCAGAGTGTATGAGGAGCCGGGAGCAGCACCATCTAGTCGTGTCAGTGCTGAACTGTCTGCAGCAGAGTGTATGAGGAGCCGGGAGCAGCGTCATCTAGTGGTGTCAGTGCTGAACTGTCTACAGCAGAGTGTATGAGGAGCTGGGAGCAGCGCCATCTAGTGGTGTTAGTGCTGAACTGTCTACAGCAGAGTGAATGAGGAGCCGGGAGCAGCGCCATCTAGTGGTGTCAGTGCTGAACTGTCTACAGCAGAGTGTATGAGGAGCGGGGACCAGCGCCATCTAGTGGTGCCAGTGCTGAACTGTCTACAGCAGAATGTATGAGGAGCCGGGAGCAGCGCCATCTAGTGGTGTCAGTGCTGAACTGTCTACAGCAGAGTGTATGAGGAGCCGGGAGCAGCGCCATCTAGTGGTGTCAGTGCTGAACTGTCTACAACAGAGTGTATGAGGAGACGGGAGCAGCGCCATGTAGTGGTGTCAGTGCTGAACTGTCTGCAGCAGAGTGTATGAGGAGCCGGGAGCAGCGCCATCTAGTGGTGTCAGTGCTGAACTGTCTACAGCAGAGTGTATGAGGAGCAGGGAGCAGCGCCATCTAGTGGTGTCAGTGCTGAACTGTCTACAGCAGAGTGTATGAGGAGCCGGGAGCAGCGCCATCTAGTGGTGTCAGTGCTGAACTGTCTACAGCAGAATGTATGAGGAGCCGGGAGCAGTGCCATCTAGTGGTGTCAGTGCTGAACTGTCTACAGCAGAATGTATGAGGAGTCGGGAGCAGCGCCATCTATTGGTGGCAGTGCTGAACTGTCTACAGCAGAATGTATGAGGAGCCAGGAGCAGCGCCATCTAGTGGTGTCAGTGCTGAACTGTCTACAGCAGAGTGTATGAGGAGCCGGGAGCAGCGCCATCTAGTGTTGTCAGTGCTGAACTGTCTACAGCAGAGTGTATGAGGAGCAGGGAGCAGCGCCATCTAGTGGTGTCAGTGCTGAACTGTCTACAGCAGAGTGTAAGAGGAGCCGGGAGCAGCGCCATCTATTGGTGTCAGTGCTGAACTGTCTACAGCAGAATGTATGAGGAGCCGGAAGCAGCGACATCTAGTGGTGTCAGTGCTGAACTGTCTACAGCAGAGTGCATGAGGAGCCGTGAGCAGCGCTATCTAGTGGTGTCGGTGCTGAACTGTCTACAGCAGAGTGTATGAGGAGCCAGGAGCAGCGCCATCTGGTGATGTCAGTGCTGAGCTGTCTACAGCAGATTGTATGAGGAGCCGGGAGCAGCGCCATCTAGTGGTGTCAGTGCTGAACTGTCTACAGCAGAATGTATGAGGAGCCGGGAGCAGCGCCATCTAGAGGTGTCAGTGCTGAACTGTCTACAGCAGAATGTATGAGTAGACTGGAGCAGCGTCTTCTAGTGGTGTCAGTGCTGAACTGTCTACAGCAGAGTGTATGAGGAGCCGGGAGCAGCGCCATCTAGTGGTGTCAGTGCTGAACTGTCTACAAGAGAGGGTATGAGGAGCCGGGAGCAGCGCCATCTAGTGGTGTCAGTGCTGAACTGTCTACAGCAGAGTGTATGAGGAGACGGGAGCAGCGCCATGTAGTCGTGTCAGTGCTGAACTGTCTACAGCAGAGTGTATGAGGAGTCGGGAGCAGCGCCATCTAGTGGTGTCAGTGCTGAACTGTCTACAGCAGAGTGTATGAGGAGCCGGGAGCAGCGCCATCTAGTGTTGTCAGTGCTGAACTGTCTACAGCAGAGTGTATGAGGAGCAGGGAGCAGCGCCATCTAGTGGTGTCAGTGCTGAACTGTCTACAGCAGAGTGTAAGAGGAGCCGGGAGCAGCGCCATCTATTGGTGTCAGTGCTGAACTGTCTACAGCAGAATGTATGAGGAGCCGGGAGCAGCGACATCTAGTGGTGTCAGTGCTGAACTGTCTACAGCAGAGTGCATGAGGAGCCGTGAGCAGCGCTATCTAGTGGTGTCGGTGCTGAACTGTCTACAGCAGAGTGTATGAGGAGCCAGGAGCAGCGCCATCTGGTGATGTCAGTGCTGAGCTGTCTACAGCAGATTGTATGAGGAGCCGGGAGCAGCGCCATCTAGTGGTGACAGTGCTGAACTGTCTACAGCAGAATGTATGAGGAGCCGGGAGCAGCGCCATCTAGAGGTGTCAGTGCTGAACTGTCTACAGCAGAATGTATGAGTAGACTGGAGCAGCGTCTTCTAGTGGTGTCCGTGCTGAACTGTCTACAGCAGAATGTATGAGGAGCAGGAAGCAGCGTCATCTAGTGGTGTCAGTGCTGAACTGTCTACAGCAGAGTGTATGAGGAGCTGGGATCAGCGCCATCTAGTGGTGTCAGTGCTGAACTGTGTACAGCAGAGGGTATGAGGAGCCGGGAGCAGCGTCATCTAGTGGTGTCAGTGCTGAACTGTCTACAGCAGAGTGTATGAGGAGACGGGAGCAGCGCCATCTAGTGGTGTCAGTGCTGAACTGTCTACAGCAGAGTGTATGAGGAGCCGGTAGCAGCGCCATCTAGTCGTGTCAGTGCTGAACTATCTACAGCAGAGTGTATGAGGAGCCGGGAGCAGCGTCATCTAGTGGTGTCAGTGCTGAACTGTCAACAGCAGAGTGTATGAGGAGCTGGGAGCAGCGCCATCTAGTGGTGTCAGTGCTGAACTGTCTACAGCAGAGTGTATGAGGAGTCGGGAGCAGCGCCATCTAGTCGTGTTAGTGCTGAACTGTCTACAGTAGAGTGTATGAGGAGCCGGGAGCAGCGTCATCTAGTGGTGTCAGTGTTGAACTGTCTACAGCAGAGTGTATGAGGAGATGGGAGCAGCGCCATCTAGTGGTGTGAGTGCTGAACTGTCTACAGCAGAGTGAATGAGGAGCCGGGAGCAGCGCCATCTAGTGGTGTCAGTGCTGAACTGTCTACAGCAGAGTGTATGAGGAGCCGAGAGCAGCGCCATCTAGTGGTGTTAGTGCTGAACTGTCTACAGCAGAGTGAATGAGGAGCCGGGAGCAGCGCCATCTAGTGGTGTCAGTGCTGAACTGTCTACAGCAGAGTGTATGAGGAGCTGGGAGCAGCGCCATCTAGTGGTGTTAGTGCTGAACTGTCTACAGCAGAGTGAATGAGGAGCCGGGAGCAGCGCCATCTAGTGGTGTCAGTGCTGAACTGTCTACAGCAGAGTGTATGAGGAGCCGGGAGCAGCGCCATCTAGTGGTGTCAGAGCTGAACTGTCTACAGCATAGTGTATGAGGAGCCGGGAGCAGCGCCATCTAGTGGTGTCAGTGCTGAACTGTCTACCGCGGAGTGTATGAGGAGCCGGGAGCAGCGCCATCTAGTGGTGTCAGTGCTGAACTGTCTACAGCGGAGTGTATGAGGAGCCGGGAGCAGCGCCATCTAGTGTTGCCAGTGCTGAACTATCTACAGCAGAATGTATGAGGAGCCAGGAGCAGCGCCATCTAGTGGTGTCAGTGCTGAACTGTCTACAGCAGAATGTATGAGGAGCCGGGAGCAGCGCCATCCAGTGGTGTCAGTGCTGAACTGTCTACAGCAGAGTGTATGAGGAGCTGGGAGCAGCACCATCTAGTGGTGTCAGTGCTGAACTGTCTACAGCGGAATGTATGAGGAGCCGGGAGCAGCACCATCTAGTGGTGTCAGTGCTGAACTGTCTACAGCAGAATGTATGAGGAGCCGGGAGCAGCGCCATCTAGTGGTGTCAGTGCTGAACTGTCTACAGCAGAATGTATGACGAGCCAGGAGCAGCGCCATCTAGTGGTGTCAGTGCTGAACTGTCTACCGCGGAGTGTATGAGGAGCAGGGAGCAGCGCCATCTAGTGGTGCCAGTGCTTAACTGTCTACAGCAGAGTGTATGAGGAGCCGGGAGCAGCTCAATCTAGTGGTGTCAGTGCTGAACTGTCTACAGCAGAGTGTATGAGGAGCCGGGAGCAGCGCCATCTGGTGGTGTCAGTGCTGAACTGTCTACAGCAGATTGTATGAGGAGCCGGGAGCAGCGCCATCTAGTGGTGTCAGTGCTGAACTGTCTACAGCAGAATGTATGAGGAGCCGGGAGCAGCGCCATCTAGAGGTGTCAGTGCTGAACTGTCTACAGCAGAATGTATGAGTAGACGGGAGCAGCGTCTTTTAGTGGTGTCAGTGCTGAACTGTCTACAGCAGAGTGTATGAGGAGCCGGGAGCAGCGCCATCTAGTGGTGTCAGTGCTGAACTGTCTACAGGAGAGGGTATGAGGAGCCGGAGCAGCGTCATCTAGTGGTGTCAGTGCTGAACTGTCTACAGCAGAGTGTATGAGGAGCCGCGAGCAGCGCCATCTAGTGGTGTCAGTGCTGAACTGTCTACAGCAGAGTGTATGAGGAGACGGGAGCAGCGCCATCTAGTCGTGTCAGTGCTGAACTGTCTACAGCAGAGTGTATGAGGAGCCGGGAGCAGCGTCATCTAGTGTTGTCAGTGCTGAACTGTCTACAGCAGAGTGTATGAGGAGCTGGGAGCAGCGCCATCTAGTGGTGTCAGTGCTGAACTGTCTACAGCAGAGTGTATGAGGAGCCGGGAGCAGCACCATCTAGTCGTGTCAGTGCTGAACTTTCTGCAGCAGAGTGTATGAGGAGCCGGGAGCAGCGTCATCTAGTGGTGTCAGTGCTGAACTGTCTACAGCAGAGTGTATGAGGAGCTGGGAGCAGCGCCATCTAGTGGTGTTAGTGCTGAACTGTCTACAGCAGAGTGTATGAGGAGCGGGGACCAGCGCCATCTAGTGGTGCCAGTGCTGAACTGTCTACAGCAGAATGTATGGGGAGCCGGGAGCAGCGCCATCTAGTGGTGTCAGTGCTGAACTGTCTAGAGCAGAGTGTATGAGGAGACGGGAGCAGCGCCATGTAGTGGTGTCAGTGCTGAACTGTCTGCAGCAGAGTGTATGAGGAGCCGGGAGCAGCCCCATCTAGTGGTGGCACTGCTGAACTGTCTACAGCAGAGTGTATGAGGAGCCAGGAGCAGCGCCATCTAGTGGTGTCAGTGCTGAACTGTCTACAGCAGAATGTGTGAGGAGCAGGGAGCAGCGCCATCTAGTGGTGACAGTGCTGAACTGTCTACCGCGGAATGTATGAGGAGCCGAGAGCAGCGCCATCTAGTGGTGTCAGTGCTGAACTGTCTACAGCAGAATGTATGAGGAGCCGGGAGCAGCACCATCTAGTGGTGTCAGTGCTGAACTGTCTACAGCAGAATGTATGAGGAGCCGGGAGCAGCGCCATCTAGTGGTGTCAGTGCTGAACTGTCTACAGCAGAATGTATGAGGAGTTGGGAGCAGCGCCATCTATTGGTGTCAGTGCTGAACTGTCTACAGCAGAATGTATGAGGAGCCGGGAGCAGCGCCATCTAGTGGAGGCAGTTCTGAACTGTCTACGGCAGAATGTATGAGGAGCCGGGAGCAGCGCCATCTAGTAGTGGCAGTGCTGAACTGTCTACGGCAGAGTGCATGAGGAGCCGTGAGCAGCGCTATCTAGTGGTGTCAGTGCTGAACTGTCTACAGCAGAGTGTATGAGGAGCCGGGAGCAGTGCCATCTAGTGGTGTCAGTGCTGAACTGTCTACAGCAGATTGTATGAGGAGCCGGGAGCAGCGCCATCTAGTGTTGTCAGTGCTGAACTGTCTACAGCAGAATGTATGAGGAGCCTGGAGCAGCGCCATCTAGTGGTGTCCGTGCTGAACTGTCTACAGCAGAATGTATGAGGAGCAGGAAGCAGCGTCATCTAGTGGTGTCAGTGCTGAACTGTCTACAGCAGAGTGTATGAGGAGCTGGGATCAGCGCCATCTAGTGGTGTCAGTGCTGAACTGTCTACAGCAGAGGGTATGAGGAGCCGGGAGCAGCGTCATCTAGTGGTGTCAGTGCTGAACTGTCTACAGCAGAGTGTATGAGGAGACGGGAGCAGCGCCATCTAGTGGTGTCAGTGCTGAACTGTCTACAGCAGAGTGTATGAGGAGCCGGTAGCAGCGCCATCTAGTCGTGTCAGTGCTGAACTATCTACAGCAGAGTGTATGAGGAGCCGGGAGCAGCGTCATCTAGTGGTGTCAGTGCTGAACTGTCAACAGCAGAGTGTATGAGGAGCTGGGAGCATCGCCATCTAGTGGTGTCAGTGCTGAACTGTCTACAGCAGAGTGTATGAGGAGTCGGGAGCAGCGTCATCTAGTCGTGTTAGTGCTGAACTGTCTACAGTAGAGTGTATGAGGAGCCGGGAGCAGCGTCATCCAGTGGTGTCAGTGTTGAACTGTCTACAGCAGAGTGTATGAGGAGATGGGAGCAGCGCCATCTAGTGGTGTGAGTGCTGAACTGTCTACAGCAGAGTGAATGAGGAGCCGGGAGCAGCGCCATCTAGTGGTGTCAGTGCTGAACTGTCTACAGCAGAGTGTATGAGGAGCCGAGAGCAGCGCCATCTAGTGGTGTTAGTGCTGAACTGTCTACAGCAGAGTGAATGAGGAGCCGGGAGCAGCGCCATCTAGTGGTGTCAGTGCTGAACTCTCTACAGCAGAGTGTATGAGGAGCTGGGAGCAGCGCCATCTAGTGGTGTTAGTGCTGAACTGTCTACAGCAGAGTGAATGAGGAGCCGGGAGCAGCGCCATCTAGTGGTGTCAGTGCTGAACTGTCTACAGCAGAGTGTATGAGGAGCCGGGAGCAGCGCCATCTAGTGGTGTCAGAGCTGAACTGTCTACAGCATAGTGTATGAGGAGCCGGGAGCAGCGCCATCTAGTGGTGTCAGTGCTGAACTGTCTACCGCGGAGTGTATGAGGAGCCGGGAGCAGCGCCATCTAGTGGTGTCAGTGCTGAACTGTCTACAGCAGAGTGTATGAGGAGCCGGGAGCAGCGCCATCTAGTGTTGCCAGTGCTGAACTATCTACAGCAGAATGTATGAGGAGCCAGGAGCAGCGCCATCTAGTGGTGTCAGTGCTGAACTGTCTACAGCAGAATGTATGAGGAGCCGGGAGCAGCGCCATCCAGTGGTGTCAGTGCTGAACTGTCTACAGCAGAGTGTATGAGGAGCTGGGAGCAGCACCATCTAGTGGTGTCAGTGCTGAACTGTCTACAGCGGAATGTATGAGGAGCCGGGAGCAGCACCATCTAGTGGTGTCAGTGCTGAACTGTCTACAGCAGAATGTATGAGGAGCCGGGAGCAGCGCCATCTAGTGGTGTCAGTGCTGAACTGTCTACAGCAGAATGTATGACGAGCCAGGAGCAGCGCAATCTAGAGGTGTCAGTGCTGAACTGTCTACCGCGGAGTGTATGAGGAGCAGGGAGCAGCGCCATCTAGTGGTGTCAGTGCTTAACTGTCTACAGCAGAGTGTATGAGGAGCCGGGAGCAGCTCAATCTAGTGGTGTCAGTGCTGAACTGTCTACAGCAGAGTGTATGAGGAGCCGGGAGCAGCGCCATCTAGTGGTGTCAGTGCTGAACTGTCTACAGCAGAGTGTATGAGGAGCCGGGAGCAGCGCCATCTAGTGGTGGCAGTGCTGAACTGTCTACAGCAGAATGTATGAGGAGCCGGGAGCAGCGCCATCTAGTGGTGTCAGTGCTGAACTGTCTACCGCGGAGTGTATGAGGAGCAGGGAGCAGCGCCATCTAGTGGTGCCAGTGCTTAACTGTCTACAGCAGAGTGTATGAGGAGCCGGGAGCAGCTCAATCTAGTGGTGTCAGTGCTGAACTGTCTACAGCAGAGTGTATGAGGAGCAGGGAGCAGCGCCATCTAGTGGTGTCAGTGCTGAACTGTCTACAGCAGAGTGTATGAGGAGCCGGGAGCAGCGCCATCTAGTGGTGTCAGTGCTGAACTGTCTACAGCAGAGTGTATGAGGAGCCGGGAGCAGCGCCATCTAGTGGTGTCAGTGCTGAACTGTCTACAGCGGAGTGTATGAGGAGCCGGGAGCAGCGCCATCTAGTGGTGTCAGTGCTGAACTGTCTACAGCAGAGTGTATGAGGAGCAGGGAACAGCGCCATCTAGTGGTGTCAGTGCTGAACTTTCTACAGCAGAGTGTATGAGGAGCTGGGAGCAGCGCCATCTAGTGGTGTCAGTGCTGAACTGTCTACAGCAGAGTGTATGAGGAGTCGGGAGCAGCGCCACCTAATGGTGTCAGTGCTGAACTGTCTACAGCAGATGGTATGAGGACCGGGAGAACCACCATCTAGTGGTGTCAGTGCTGAACTGTATACAGCAGAGTGTGTGAGGAGCCAGGAGCAGCGCCATCTAGTGGTGTCAGTGCTGAACTGTCAACAGCAGAGTGTATGAGGAGCCGGTAGCAGCTTAATCTAGTGGTGTCAGTGCTGAACTGTCTACAGCAGAGTATATGAGGAGCTGGGAGCAGCGCCATCTTGTGGTGTTAGTGCTGAACTGTCTACAGCAGAGTGAATGAGGAGCCGGGAGCAGCGCCATCTAGTGGTGTCAGTGCTGAACTGTCTACAGCAGAGTGTATGAGGAGCTGGGAGCAGCGCCATCTAGTGGTGTTAGTGCTGAACTGTCTACAGCGGAGTGTATGAGGAGACGGGAGCAGCGCCATCTAGTGGTGTCAGTGCTGAACTGTCTACAGCAGAGTGTATGAGGAGCCGGGAGCAGCGCCATCTAGTGGTGTCAGTGCTGAACTGTCTACAGCAGAATGTATGAGGAGCCAGGAGCAGCGCCATCTAGTGGTGTCAGTGCTGAACTGTCTACAGCAGAATGTATGAGGAGCCGGGAGCAGCGCCATCTAGTGGTGTCAGTGCTGAACTGTCTACAGCAGAATGTATGAGGAGTCGGGAGCAGCGCCATCTATTGGTGGCCATGCTGAACTGTCTACAGCAGAATGTATGAGGAGCCGGAGCAGCGCCATCTAGTGGTGTCAGTGCTGAACTGTCTACAGCAGAATGTATGAGGAGCCGGGAGCAGTGCCATCTAGTGGTGTCAGTGCTGAACTGTCTACAGCAGAATGTATGAGGAGTCGGGAGCAGCGCCATCTATTGGTGGCAGTGCTGAACTGTCTACAGCAGAATGTATGAGGAGCCAGGAGCAGCGCCATCTAGTGGTGTCAGTGCTGAACTGTCTACAGCAGAGTGTATGAGGAGCCGGGAGCAGCGCCATCTAGTGTTGTCAGTGCTGAACTGTCTACAGCAGAGTGTATGAGGAGCAGGGAGCAGCGCCATCTAGTGGTGTCAGTGCTGAACTGTCTACAGCAGAGTGTAAGAGGAGCCGGGAGCAGCGCCATCTATTGGTGTCAGTGCTGAACTGTCTACAGCAGAATGTATGAGGAGCCGGGAGCAGCGACATCTAGTGGTGTCAGTGCTGAACTGTCTACAGCAGAGTGCATGAGGAGCCGTGAGCAGCGCTATCTAGTGGTGTCGGTGCTGAACTGTCTACAGCAGAGTGTATGAGGAGCCAGGAGCAGCGCCATCTGGTGATGTCAGTGCTGAGCTGTCTACAGCAGATTGTATGAGGAGCCGGGAGCAGCGCCATCTAGTGGTGTCAGTGCTGAACTGTCTACAGCAGAATGTATGAGGAGCCGGGAGCAGCGCCATCTAGAGGTGTCAGTGCTGAACTGTCTACAGCAGAATGTATGAGTAGACTGGAGCAGCGTCTTCTAGTGGTGTCAGTGCTGAACTGTCTACAGCAGAGTGTATGAGGAGCCGGGAGCAGCGCCATCTAGTGGTGTCAGTGCTGAACTGTCTACAGGAGAGGGTATGAGGAGCCGGGAGCAGCGTCATCTAGTGGTGTCAGTGCTGAACTGTCTACAGCAGAGTGTATGAGGAGCCGGGAGCAGCGCCATCTAGTGGTGTCAGTGCTGAACTGTCTACAGCAGAGTGTATGAGGAGACGGGAGCAGCGCCATCTAGTCGTGTCAGTGCTGAACTGTCTACAGCAGAGTGTATGAGGAGCCGGCAGCAGCGTCATCTAGTGGTGTCAGTGCTGAACTGTCTACAGCAGAGTGTATGAGGAGCTGGGAGCAGCGCCATCTAGTGGTGTCAGTGCTGAACTGTCTACAGCAGAGTGTATGAGGAGCCGGGAGCAGCACCATCTAGTCGTGTCAGTGCTGAACTGTCTGCAGCAGAGTGTATGAGGAGCCGGGAGCAGCGTCATCTAGTGGTGTCAGTGCTGAACTGTCTACAGCAGAGTGTATGAGGAGCTGGGAGCAGCGCCATCTAGTGGTGTTAGTGCTGAACTGTCTACAGCAGAGTGAATGAGGAGCCGGGAGCAGCGCCATCTAGTGGTGTCAGTGCTGAACTGTCTACAGCAGAGTGTATGAGGAGCGGGGACCAGCGCCATCTAGTGGTGCCAGTGCTGAACTGTCTACAGCAGAATGTATGAGGAGCCGGGAGCAGCGCCATCTAGTGGTGTCAGTGCTGAACTGTCTACAGCAGAGTGTATGAGGAGCCGGGAGCAGCGCCATCTAGTGGTGTCAGTGCTGAACTGTCTACAACAGAGTGTATGAGGAGACGGGAGCAGCGCCATGTAGTGGTGTCAGTGCTGAACTGTCTGCAGCAGAGTGTATGAGGAGCCGGGAGCAGCGCCATCTAGTGGTGTCAGTGCTGAACTGTCTACAGCAGAGTGTATGAGGAGCAGGGAGCAGCGCCATCTAGTGGTGTCAGTGCTGAACTGTCTACAGCAGAATGTATGAGGAGCCGGGAGCAGTGCCATCTAGTGGTGTCAGTGCTGAACTGTCTACAGCAGAATGTATGAGGAGTCGGGAGCAGCGCCATCTATTGGTGGCAGTGCTGAACTGTCTACAGCAGAATGTATGAGGAGCCAGGAGCAGCGCCATCTAGTGGTGTCAGTGCTGAACTGTCTACAGCAGAGTGTATGAGGAGCCGGGAGCAGCGCCATCTAGTGTTGTCAGTGCTGAACTGTCTACAGCAGAGTGTATGAGGAGCAGGGAGCAGCGCCATCTAGTGGTGTCAGTGCTGAACTGTCTACAGCAGAGTGTAAGAGGAGCCGGGAGCAGCGCCATCTATTGGTGTCAGTGCTGAACTGTCTACAGCAGAATGTATGAGGAGCCGGAAGCAGCGACATCTAGTGGTGTCAGTGCTGAACTGTCTACAGCAGAGTGCATGAGGAGCCGTGAGCAGCGCTATCTAGTGGTGTCGGTGCTGAACTGTCTACAGCAGAGTGTATGAGGAGCCAGGAGCAGCGCCATCTGGTGATGTCAGTGCTGAGCTGTCTACAGCAGATTGTATGAGGAGCCGGGAGCAGCGCCATCTAGTGGTGTCAGTGCTGAACTGTCTACAGCAGAATGTATGAGGAGCCGGGAGCAGCGCCATCTAGAGGTGTCAGTGCTGAACTGTCTACAGCAGAATGTATGAGTAGACTGGAGCAGCGTCTTCTAGTGGTGTCAGTGCTGAACTGTCTACAGCAGAGTGTATGAGGAGCCGGGAGCAGCGCCATCTAGTGGTGTCAGTGCTGAACTGTCTACAGGAGAGGGTATGAGGAGCCGGGAGCAGCGTCATCTAGTGGTGTCAGTGCTGAACTGTCTACAGCAGAGTGTATGAGGAGCCGGGAGCAGCGCCATCTAGTGGTGTCAGTGCTGAACTGTCTACAGCAGAGTGTATGAGGAGACGGGAGCAGCGCCATGTAGTCGTGTCAGTGCTGAACTGTCTACAGCAGAGTGTATGAGGAGTCGGAAGCAGCGCCATCTAGTGGTGTCAGTGCTGAACTGTCTACAGCAGAGTGTATGAGGAGCCGGGAGCAGCGCCATCTAGTGGTGTCAGTGCTGAACTGTCTACAACAGAGTGTATGAGGAGACGGGAGCAGCGCCATGTAGTGGTGTCAGTGCTGAACTTTCTGCAGCAGAGTGTATGAGGAGCCGGGAGCAGCGCCATCTAGTGGTGTCAGTGCTGAACTGTCTACAGCAGAGTGTATGAGGAGCAGGGAGCAGCGCCATCTAGTGGTGTCAGTGCTGAACTGTCTACAGCAGAGTGTATGAGGAGCCGGGAGCAGCGCCATCTAGTGGTGTCAGTGCTGAACTGTCTACAGCAGAATGTATGAGGAGCCGGGAGCAGTGCCATCTAGTGGTGTCAGTGCTGAACTGTCTACAGCAGAATGTATGAGGAGTCGGGAGCAGCGCCATCTATTGGTGGCAGTGCTGAACTGTCTACAGCAGAATGTATGAGGAGCCAGGAGCAGCGCCATCTAGTGGTGTCAGTGCTGAACTGTCTACAGCAGAGTGTATGAGGAGCCGGGAGCAGCGCCATCTAGTGTTGTCAGTGCTGAACTGTCTACAGCAGAGTGTATGAGGAGCAGGGAGCAGCGCCATCTAGTGGTGTCAGTGCTGAACTGTCTACAGCAGAGTGTAAGAGGAGCCGGGAGCAGCGCCATCTATTGGTGTCAGTGCTGAACTGTCTACAGCAGAATGTATGAGGAGCCGGGAGCAGCGACATCTAGTGGTGTCAGTGCTGAACTGTCTACAGCAGAGTGCATGAGGAGCCGTGAGCAACGCTATCTAGTGGTGTCGGTGCTGAACTGTCTACAGCAGAGTGTATGAGGAGCCAGGAGCAGCGCCATCTGGTGATGTCAGTGCTGAGCTGTCTACAGCAGATTGTATGAGGAGCCGGGAGCAGCGCCATCTAGTGGTGTCAGTGCTGAACTGTCTACAGCAGAATGTATGAGGAGCCGGGAGCAGCGCCATCTAGAGGTGTCAGTGCTGAACTGTCTACAGCAGAATGTATGAGTAGACTGGAGCAGCGTCTTCTAGTGGTGTCAGTGCTGAACTGTCTACAGCAGAGTGTATGAGGAGCCGGGAGCAGCGCCATCTAGTGGTGTCAGTGCTGAACTGTCTACAGGAGAGGGTATGAGGAGCCGGGAGCAGCGTCATCTAGTGGTGTCAGTGCTGAACTGTCTACAGCAGAGTGTATGAGGAGCCGGGAGCAGCGCCATCTAGTGGTGTCAGTGCTGAACTGTCTACAGCAGAGTGTATGAGGAGACGGGAGCAGCGCCATGTAGTCGTGTCAGTGCTGAACTGTCTACAGCAGAGTGTATGAGGAGCCGGGAGCAGCGTCATCTAGTGGTGTCAGTGCTGAACTGTCTACAGCAGAGTGTATGAGGAGCTGGGAGCAGCGCCATCTAGTGGTGTCAGTGCTGAACTGTCTACAGCAGAGTGTATGAGGAGCCAGGAGCAGCACCATCTAGTCGTGTCAGTGCTGAACTGTCTGCAGCAGAGTGTATGAGGAGCCGGGAGCAGCGTCATCTAGTGGTGTCAGTGCTGAACTGTCTACAGCAGAGTGTATGAGGAGCTGGGAGCAGCGCCATCTAGTGGTGTTAGTGCTGAACTGTCTACAGCAGAGTGAATGAGGAGCCGGGAGCAGCGCCATCTAGTGGTGTCAGTGCTGAACTGTCTACAGCAGAGTGTATGAGGAGCGGGGACCAGCGCCATCTAGTGGTGCCAGTGCTGAACTGTCTACAGCAGAATGTATGAGGAGCTGGGAGCAGCGCCATCTAGTGGTGTCAGTGCTGAACTGTCTACACCAGAGTGCATGAGGAGCCGTGAGCAGCGCTATCTAGTGGTGTCAGTGCTGAACTCTCTACAGCAGAGTGTATGAGGAGCCGGGAGCAGCGCCATCTGGTGGTGTCAGTGCTGAGCTGTCTACAGCAGATTGTATGAGGAGCTGGGAGCAGCGCCATCTAGTGGTGTTAGTGCTGAACTGTCTACAGCGTAGTGAATGAGGAGCCGGGAGCAGCGCCATCTAGTGGTGTCAGTGCTGAACTGTCTACAGCAGAATGTATGAGGAGCAGGGAGCAGCGCCATCTAGTGGTGTCAGTGCTGAACTGTCTACCGCGGAATGTATGAGGAGCCGAGAGCAGCGCCATCTAGTGGTGTCAGTGCTGAACTGTCTACAGCAGAATGTATGAGGAGCCGGGAGCAGCGCCATCTAGTGGTGTCAGTGCTGAACAGTCTACAGCAGAATGTATGAGGAGCCGGGAGCAGCGCCATCTAGTGGTGTCAGTGCTGAACTGTCTACAGCAGAATGTATGAGGAGCCGGGAGCAGCGCCATCTAGTGGTGTCAGTGCTGAACTGTCTACAGCAGAATGTATGAGGAGCCGGGAGCAGCGCCATCTAGTGGAGGCAGTGCTGAACTGTCTACGGCAGAATGTATCAGGAGCCGGGAGCAGCGCCATCTAGTGGTGTCAGTGCTGAACTGTCTACGGCAGAGTGCATGAGGAGCCGTGAGCAGCGCTATCTAGTGGTGTCAGTGCTGAACTGTCTACAGCAGAGTGTATGAGGAGCCGGGAGCAGCGCCATCTAGTCGTGTCAGTGCTGAACTATCTACAGCAGAGTGTATGAGGAGCCGGGAGCAGAGTCATCTAGTGGTGTCAGTGCTGAACTGTCTACAGCAGAATGTATGAGGAGCCGGGAGCAGCGCCATCTAGTGGTGTCCGTGCTGAACTGTCTACAGCAGAATGTATGAGGAGCAGGGAGCAGCGTCATCTAGTGGTGTCAGTGCTGAACTTTCTACAGCAGAGTGTATGAGGAGCCGGGAGCAGCGCCATCTAGTGGTGTCAGTGCTGAACTGTCTACAGCAAAGGGTATGAGGAGCCGGGAGCAGCGTCATCTAGTGGTGTCAGTGCTGAACTGTCTACAGCAGAGTGTATGAGGAGCCGGGAGCAGCGCCATCTAGTGGTGTCAGTGCTGAACTGTCTACAGCAGAGTGTATGAGGAGTCGGGAGCAGCGCCATCTAGTCGTGTCAGTGCTGAACTATCTACAGCAGAGTGTATGAGGAGCTGGGAGCAGCGCCATCTAGTGGTGTCAGTGCTGAACTGTCTACAGCAGAGTGTATGATGACCCGGGAGCAGCGCCATCTAGTGGTGTCAGAGCTGAACTGTCTACAGCATAGTGTATGAGGAGCCGGGAGCAGCGCCATCTAGTGGTGTCAGTGCTGAACTGTCTACCGCGGAATGTATGAGGAGCCGGGAGCAGCGCCATCTAGTGGTGTCAGTGCTGAACTGTCTACAGCGGAGTGTATGAGCAGCCGGGAGCAGCGCCATCTAGTCGTGTCAGTGCTGAACTGTCTACAGCAGAGTGTATGAGGAGCCGGGAGCAGCGACATCTAGTGGTGTCAGTGCTGAACTGTCTACAGCAGAGTGTATGAGGACCGGGAGAACCACCATCTAGTGGTGTCAGTGCTGAACTGTCTACAGCAGAGTGTGTGAGGAGCCAGGAGCAGCGCCATCTAGTGGTGCCAGTGCTGAACTGTCTACAGCAGAATGTATGATGAGCCAGGAGCAGCGCCATCTAGTGGTGTCAGTGCTGAACTGTCTACAGCAGAGTTTTTGAGGAGCCGGGAGCAGCGCCATCTAGTGGTGTCAGTGCTGAACTGTCTACAGCAGAGGGTATGAGGAGCCGGGAGCAGCTCCATCTAGTGGTGTCAGTGCTGAACTGTCTACAGCAGAGTGTATGAGGAGCCGGGAGCAGCGTCATCTAGTGGTGTCAGTGCTGAACTGTCTACAGCAGAGTGTATGAGGAGCTGGGAGCAGCGCCATCTAGTGGTGTTAGTGCTGAACTGTCTACAGCAGAGTGAATGAGGAGCCGGGAGCAGCGCCATCTAGTGGTGTCAGTGCTGAACTGTCTACAGCAGAGTGTATGAGGAGCGGGGACCAGCGCCATCTAGTGGTGCCAGTGCTGAACTGTCTACAGCAGAATGTATGGGGAGCCGGGAGCAGCGCCATCTAGTGGTGTCAGTGCTGAACTGTCTAGAGCAGAGTGTATGAGGAGACGGGAGCAGCGCCATGTAGTGGTGTCAGTGCTGAACTGTCTGCAGCAGAGTGTATGAGGAGCCGGGAGCAGCCCCATCTAGTGGTGGCACTGCTGAACTGTCTACAGCAGAGTGTATGAGGAGCCAGGAGCAGCGCCATCTAGTGGTGTCAGTGCTGAACTGTCTACAGCAGAATGTGTGAGGAGCAGGGAGCAGCGCCATCTAGTGGTGACAGTGCTGAACTGTCTACCGCGGAATGTATGAGGAGCCGAGAGCAGCGCCATCTAGTGGTGTCAGTGCTGAACTGTCTACAGCAGAATGTATGAGGAGCCGGGAGCAGCACCATCTAGTGGTGTCAGTGCTGAACTGTCTACAGCAGAATGTATGAGGAGCCGGGAGCAGCGCCATCTAGTGGTGTCAGTGCTGAACTGTCTACAGCAGAATGTATGAGGAGTTGGGAGCAGCGCCATCTATTGGTGTCAGTGCTGAACTGTCTACAGCAGAATGTATGAGGAGCCGGGAGCAGCGCCATCTAGTGGAGGCAGTTCTGAACTGTCTACGGCAGAATGTATGAGGAGCCGGGAGCAGCGCCATCTAGTAGTGGCAGTGCTGAACTGTCTACGGCAGAGTGCATGAGGAGCCGTGAGCAGCGCTATCTAGTGGTGTCAGTGCTGAACTGTCTACAGCAGAGTGTATGAGGAGCCGGGAGCAGTGCCATCTAGTGGTGTCAGTGCTGAACTGTCTACAGCAGATTGTATGAGGAGCCGGGAGCAGCGCCATCTAGTGTTGTCAGTGCTGAACTGTCTACAGCAGAATGTATGAGGAGCCTGGAGCAGCGCCATCTAGTGGTGTCCGTGCTGAACTGTCTACAGCAGAATGTATGAGGAGCAGGAAGCAGCGTCATCTAGTGGTGTCAGTGCTGAACTGTCTACAGCAGAGTGTATGAGGAGCTGGGATCAGCGCCATCTAGTGGTGTCAGTGCTGAACTGTCTACAGCAGAGGGTATGAGGAGCCGGGAGCAGCGTCATCTAGTGGTGTCAGTGCTGAACTGTCTACAGCAGAGTGTATGAGGAGACGGGAGCAGCGCCATCTAGTGGTGTCAGTGCTGAACTGTCTACAGCAGAGTGTATGAGGAGCCGGTAGCAGCGCCATCTAGTCGTGTCAGTGCTGAACTATCTACAGCAGAGTGTATGAGGAGCCGGGAGCAGCGTCATCTAGTGGTGTCAGTGCTGAACTGTCAACAGCAGAGTGTATGAGGAGCTGGGAGCATCGCCATCTAGTGGTGTCAGTGCTGAACTGTCTACAGCAGAGTGTATGAGGAGTCGGGAGCAGCGTCATCTAGTCGTGTTAGTGCTGAACTGTCTACAGTAGAGTGTATGAGGAGCCGGGAGCAGCGTCATCCAGTGGTGTCAGTGTTGAACTGTCTACAGCAGAGTGTATGAGGAGATGGGAGCAGCGCCATCTAGTGGTGTGAGTGCTGAACTGTCTACAGCAGAGTGAATGAGGAGCCGGGAGCAGCGCCATCTAGTGGTGTCAGTGCTGAACTGTCTACAGCAGAGTGTATGAGGAGCCGAGAGCAGCGCCATCTAGTGGTGTTAGTGCTGAACTGTCTACAGCAGAGTGAATGAGGAGCCGGGAGCAGCGCCATCTAGTGGTGTCAGTGCTGAACTGTCTACAGCAGAGTGTATGAGGAGCTGGGAGCAGCGCCATCTAGTGGTGTTAGTGCTGAACTGTCTACAGCAGAGTGAATGAGGAGCCGGGAGCAGCGCCATCTAGTGGTGTCAGTGCTGAACTGTCTACAGCAGAGTGTATGAGGAGCCGGGAGCAGCGCCATCTAGTGGTGTCAGAGCTGAACTGTCTACAGCATAGTGTATGAGGAGCCGGGAGCAGCGCCATCTAGTGGTGTCAGTGCTGAACTGTCTACCGCGGAGTGTATGAGGAGCCGGGAGCAGCGCCATCTAGTGGTGTCAGTGCTGAACTGTCTACAGCAGAGTGTATGAGGAGCCGGGAGCAGCGCCATCTAGTGTTGCCAGTGCTGAACTATCTACAGCAGAATGTATGAGGAGCCAGGAGCAGCGCCATCTAGTGGTGTCAGTGCTGAACTGTCTACAGCAGAATGTATGAGGAGCCGGGAGCAGCGCCATCCAGTGGTGTCAGTGCTGAACTGTCTACAGCAGAGTGTATGAGGAGCTGGGAGCAGCACCATCTAGTGGTGTCAGTGCTGAACTGTCTACAGCGGAATGTATGAGGAGCCGGGAGCAGCACCATCTAGTGGTGTCAGTGCTGAACTGTCTACAGCAGAATGTATGAGGAGCCGGGAGCAGCGCCATCTAGTGGTGTCAGTGCTGAACTGTCTACAGCAGAATGTATGACGAGCCAGGAGCAGCGCAATCTAGAGGTGTCAGTGCTGAACTGTCTACCGCGGAGTGTATGAGGAGCAGGGAGCAGCGCCATCTAGTGGTGCCAGTGCTTAACTGTCTACAGCAGAGTGTATGAGGAGCCGGGAGCAGCTCAATCTAGTGGTGTCAGTGCTGAACTGTCTACAGCAGAGTGTATGAGGAGCCGGGAGCAGCGCCATCTAGTGGTGTCAGTGCTGAACTGTCTACAGCAGAGTGTATGAGGAGCCGGGAGCAGCGCCATCTAGTGGTGGCAGTGCTGAACTGTCTACAGCAGAATGTATGAGGAGCCGGGAGCAGCGCCATCTAGTGGTGTCAGTGCTGAACTGTCTACCGCGGAGTGTATGAGGAGCAGGGAGCAGCGCCATCTAGTGGTGCCAGTGCTTAACTGTCTACAGCAGAGTGTATGAGGAGCCGGGAGCAGCTCAATCTAGTGGTGTCAGTGCTGAACTGTCTACAGCAGAGTGTATGAGGAGCAGGGAGCAGCGCCATCTAGTGGTGTCAGTGCTGAACTGTCTACAGCAGAGTGTATGAGGAGCCGGGAGCAGCGCCATCTAGTGGTGTCAGTGCTGAACTGTCTACAGCAGAGTGTATGAGGAGCCGGGAGCAGCGCCATCTAGTGGTGTCAGTGCTGAACTGTCTACAGCGGAGTGTATGAGGAGCCGGGAGCAGCGTCATCTAGTGGTGTCAGTGCTGAACTGTCTACAGCAGAGTGTATGAGGAGCAGGGAACAGCGCCATCTAGTGGTGTCAGTGCTGAACTTTCTACAGCAGAGTGTATGAGGAGCTGGGAGCAGCGCCATCTAGTGGTGTCAGTGCTGAACTGTCTACAGCAGAGTGTATGAGGAGTCGGGAGCAGCGCCACCTAATGGTGTCAGTGCTGAACTGTCTACAGCAGATGGTATGAGGACCGGGAGAACCACCATCTAGTGGTGTCAGTGCTGAACTGTATACAGCAGAGTGTGTGAGGAGCCAGGAGCAGCGCCATCTAGTGGTGTCAGTGCTGAACTGTCAACAGCAGAGTGTATGAGGAGCCGGTAGCAGCTTAATCTAGTGGTGTCAGTGCTGAACTGTCTACAGCAGAGTATATGAGGAGCTGGGAGCAGCGCCATCTTGTGGTGTTAGTGCTGAACTGTCTACAGCAGAGTGAATGAGGAGCCGGGAGCAGCGCCATCTAGTGGTGTCAGTGCTGAACTGTCTACAGCAGAGTGTATGAGGAGCTGGGAGCAGCGCCATCTAGTGGTGTTAGTGCTGAACTGTCTACAGCGGAGTGTATGAGGAGACGGGAGCAGCGCCATCTAGTGGTGTCAGTGCTGAACTGTCTACAGCAGAGTGTATGAGGAGCCGGGAGCAGCGCCATCTAGTGGTGTCAGTGCTGAACTGTCTACAGCAGAATGTATGAGGAGCCAGGAGCAGCGCCATCTAGTGGTGTCAGTGCTGAACTGTCTACAGCAGAATGTATGAGGAGCCGGGAGCAGCGCCATCTAGTGGTGTCAGTGCTGAACTGTCTACAGCAGAATGTATGAGGAGTCGGGAGCAGCGCCATCTATTGGTGGCCATGCTGAACTGTCTACAGCAGAATGTATGAGGAGCCGGAGCAGCGCCATCTAGTGGTGTCAGTGCTGAACTGTCTACAGCAGAATGTATGAGGAGCCGGGAGCAGTGCCATCTAGTGGTGTCAGTGCTGAACTGTCTACAGCAGAATGTATGAGGAGTCGGGAGCAGCGCCATCTATTGGTGGCAGTGCTGAACTGTCTACAGCAGAATGTATGAGGAGCCAGGAGCAGCGCCATCTAGTGGTGTCAGTGCTGAACTGTCTACAGCAGAGTGTATGAGGAGCCGGGAGCAGCGCCATCTAGTGTTGTCAGTGCTGAACTGTCTACAGCAGAGTGTATGAGGAGCAGGGAGCAGCGCCATCTAGTGGTGTCAGTGCTGAACTGTCTACAGCAGAGTGTAAGAGGAGCCGGGAGCAGCGCCATCTATTGGTGTCAGTGCTGAACTGTCTACAGCAGAATGTATGAGGAGCCGGGAGCAGCGACATCTAGTGGTGTCAGTGCTGAACTGTCTACAGCAGAGTGCATGAGGAGCCGTGAGCAGCGCTATCTAGTGGTGTCGGTGCTGAACTGTCTACAGCAGAGTGTATGAGGAGCCAGGAGCAGCGCCATCTGGTGATGTCAGTGCTGAGCTGTCTACAGCAGATTGTATGAGGAGCCGGGAGCAGCGCCATCTAGTGGTGTCAGTGCTGAACTGTCTACAGCAGAATGTATGAGGAGCCGGGAGCAGCGCCATCTAGAGGTGTCAGTGCTGAACTGTCTACAGCAGAATGTATGAGTAGACTGGAGCAGCGTCTTCTAGTGGTGTCAGTGCTGAACTGTCTACAGCAGAGTGTATGAGGAGCCGGGAGCAGCGCCATCTAGTGGTGTCAGTGCTGAACTGTCTACAGGAGAGGGTATGAGGAGCCGGGAGCAGCGTCATCTAGTGGTGTCAGTGCTGAACTGTCTACAGCAGAGTGTATGAGGAGCCGGGAGCAGCGCCATCTAGTGGTGTCAGTGCTGAACTGTCTACAGCAGAGTGTATGAGGAGACGGGAGCAGCGCCATCTAGTCGTGTCAGTGCTGAACTGTCTACAGCAGAGTGTATGAGGAGCCGGCAGCAGCGTCATCTAGTGGTGTCAGTGCTGAACTGTCTACAGCAGAGTGTATGAGGAGCTGGGAGCAGCGCCATCTAGTGGTGTCAGTGCTGAACTGTCTACAGCAGAGTGTATGAGGAGCCGGGAGCAGCACCATCTAGTCGTGTCAGTGCTGAACTGTCTGCAGCAGAGTGTATGAGGAGCCGGGAGCAGCGTCATCTAGTGGTGTCAGTGCTGAACTGTCTACAGCAGAGTGTATGAGGAGCTGGGAGCAGCGCCATCTAGTGGTGTTAGTGCTGAACTGTCTACAGCAGAGTGAATGAGGAGCCGGGAGCAGCGCCATCTAGTGGTGTCAGTGCTGAACTGTCTACAGCAGAGTGTATGAGGAGCGGGGACCAGCGCCATCTAGTGGTGCCAGTGCTGAACTGTCTACAGCAGAATGTATGAGGAGCCGGGAGCAGCGCCATCTAGTGGTGTCAGTGCTGAACTGTCTACAGCAGAGTGTATGAGGAGCCGGGAGCAGCGCCATCTAGTGGTGTCAGTGCTGAACTGTCTACAACAGAGTGTATGAGGAGACGGGAGCAGCGCCATGTAGTGGTGTCAGTGCTGAACTGTCTGCAGCAGAGTGTATGAGGAGCCGGGAGCAGCGCCATCTAGTGGTGTCAGTGCTGAACTGTCTACAGCAGAGTGTATGAGGAGCAGGGAGCAGCGCCATCTAGTGGTGTCAGTGCTGAACTGTCTACAGCAGAATGTATGAGGAGCCGGGAGCAGTGCCATCTAGTGGTGTCAGTGCTGAACTGTCTACAGCAGAATGTATGAGGAGTCGGGAGCAGCGCCATCTATTGGTGGCAGTGCTGAACTGTCTACAGCAGAATGTATGAGGAGCCAGGAGCAGCGCCATCTAGTGGTGTCAGTGCTGAACTGTCTACAGCAGAGTGTATGAGGAGCCGGGAGCAGCGCCATCTAGTGTTGTCAGTGCTGAACTGTCTACAGCAGAGTGTATGAGGAGCAGGGAGCAGCGCCATCTAGTGGTGTCAGTGCTGAACTGTCTACAGCAGAGTGTAAGAGGAGCCGGGAGCAGCGCCATCTATTGGTGTCAGTGCTGAACTGTCTACAGCAGAATGTATGAGGAGCCGGAAGCAGCGACATCTAGTGGTGTCAGTGCTGAACTGTCTACAGCAGAGTGCATGAGGAGCCGTGAGCAGCGCTATCTAGTGGTGTCGGTGCTGAACTGTCTACAGCAGAGTGTATGAGGAGCCAGGAGCAGCGCCATCTGGTGATGTCAGTGCTGAGCTGTCTACAGCAGATTGTATGAGGAGCCGGGAGCAGCGCCATCTAGTGGTGTCAGTGCTGAACTGTCTACAGCAGAATGTATGAGGAGCCGGGAGCAGCGCCATCTAGAGGTGTCAGTGCTGAACTGTCTACAGCAGAATGTATGAGTAGACTGGAGCAGCGTCTTCTAGTGGTGTCAGTGCTGAACTGTCTACAGCAGAGTGTATGAGGAGCCGGGAGCAGCGCCATCTAGTGGTGTCAGTGCTGAACTGTCTACAGGAGAGGGTATGAGGAGCCGGGAGCAGCGTCATCTAGTGGTGTCAGTGCTGAACTGTCTACAGCAGAGTGTATGAGGAGCCGGGAGCAGCGCCATCTAGTGGTGTCAGTGCTGAACTGTCTACAGCAGAGTGTATGAGGAGACGGGAGCAGCGCCATGTAGTCGTGTCAGTGCTGAACTGTCTACAGCAGAGTGTATGAGGAGTCGGAAGCAGCGCCATCTAGTGGTGTCAGTGCTGAACTGTCTACAGCAGAGTGTATGAGGAGCCGGGAGCAGCGCCATCTAGTGGTGTCAGTGCTGAACTGTCTACAACAGAGTGTATGAGGAGACGGGAGCAGCGCCATGTAGTGGTGTCAGTGCTGAACTTTCTGCAGCAGAGTGTATGAGGAGCCGGGAGCAGCGCCATCTAGTGGTGTCAGTGCTGAACTGTCTACAGCAGAGTGTATGAGGAGCAGGGAGCAGCGCCATCTAGTGGTGTCAGTGCTGAACTGTCTACAGCAGAGTGTATGAGGAGCCGGGAGCAGCGCCATCTAGTGGTGTCAGTGCTGAACTGTCTACAGCAGAATGTATGAGGAGCCGGGAGCAGTGCCATCTAGTGGTGTCAGTGCTGAACTGTCTACAGCAGAATGTATGAGGAGTCGGGAGCAGCGCCATCTATTGGTGGCAGTGCTGAACTGTCTACAGCAGAATGTATGAGGAGCCAGGAGCAGCGCCATCTAGTGGTGTCAGTGCTGAACTGTCTACAGCAGAGTGTATGAGGAGCCGGGAGCAGCGCCATCTAGTGTTGTCAGTGCTGAACTGTCTACAGCAGAGTGTATGAGGAGCAGGGAGCAGCGCCATCTAGTGGTGTCAGTGCTGAACTGTCTACAGCAGAGTGTAAGAGGAGCCGGGAGCAGCGCCATCTATTGGTGTCAGTGCTGAACTGTCTACAGCAGAATGTATGAGGAGCCGGGAGCAGCGACATCTAGTGGTGTCAGTGCTGAACTGTCTACAGCAGAGTGCATGAGGAGCCGTGAGCAACGCTATCTAGTGGTGTCGGTGCTGAACTGTCTACAGCAGAGTGTATGAGGAGCCAGGAGCAGCGCCATCTGGTGATGTCAGTGCTGAGCTGTCTACAGCAGATTGTATGAGGAGCCGGGAGCAGCGCCATCTAGTGGTGTCAGTGCTGAACTGTCTACAGCAGAATGTATGAGGAGCCGGGAGCAGCGCCATCTAGAGGTGTCAGTGCTGAACTGTCTACAGCAGAATGTATGAGTAGACTGGAGCAGCGTCTTCTAGTGGTGTCAGTGCTGAACTGTCTACAGCAGAGTGTATGAGGAGCCGGGAGCAGCGCCATCTAGTGGTGTCAGTGCTGAACTGTCTACAGGAGAGGGTATGAGGAGCCGGGAGCAGCGTCATCTAGTGGTGTCAGTGCTGAACTGTCTACAGCAGAGTGTATGAGGAGCCGGGAGCAGCGCCATCTAGTGGTGTCAGTGCTGAACTGTCTACAGCAGAGTGTATGAGGAGACGGGAGCAGCGCCATGTAGTCGTGTCAGTGCTGAACTGTCTACAGCAGAGTGTATGAGGAGCCGGGAGCAGCGTCATCTAGTGGTGTCAGTGCTGAACTGTCTACAGCAGAGTGTATGAGGAGCTGGGAGCATCGCCATCTAGTGGTGTCAGTGCTGAACTGTCTACAGCAGAGTGTATGAGGAGCCAGGAGCAGCACCATCTAGTCGTGTCAGTGCTGAACTGTCTGCAGCAGAGTGTATGAGGAGCCGGGAGCAGCGTCATCTAGTGGTGTCAGTGCTGAACTGTCTACAGCAGAGTGTATGAGGAGCTGGGAGCAGCGCCATCTAGTGGTGTTAGTGCTGAACTGTCTACAGCAGAGTGAATGAGGAGCCGGGAGCAGCGCCATCTAGTGGTGTCAGTGCTGAACTGTCTACAGCAGAGTGTATGAGGAGCGGGGACCAGCGCCATCTAGTGGTGCCAGTGCTGAACTGTCTACAGCAGAATGTATGAGGAGCTGGGAGCAGCGCCATCTAGTGGTGTCAGTGCTGAACTGTCTACACCAGAGTGCATGAGGAGCCGTGAGCAGCGCTATCTAGTGGTGTCAGTGCTGAACTCTCTACAGCAGAGTGTATGAGGAGCCGGGAGCAGCGCCATCTGGTGGTGTCAGTGCTGAGCTGTCTACAGCAGATTGTATGAGGAGCTGGGAGCAGCGCCATCTAGTGGTGTTAGTGCTGAACTGTCTACAGCGTAGTGAATGAGGAGCCGGGAGCAGCGCCATCTAGTGGTGTCAGTGCTGAACTGTCTACAGCAGAATGTATGAGGAGCAGGGAGCAGCGCCATCTAGTGGTGTCAGTGCTGAACTGTCTACCGCGGAATGTATGAGGAGCCGAGAGCAGCGCCATCTAGTGGTGTCAGTGCTGAACTGTCTACAGCAGAATGTATGAGGAGCCGGGAGCAGCGCCATCTAGTGGTGTCAGTGCTGAACAGTCTACAGCAGAATGTATGAGGAGCCGGGAGCAGCGCCATCTAGTGGTGTCAGTGCTGAACTGTCTACAGCAGAATGTATGAGGAGCCGGGAGCAGCGCCATCTAGTGGTGTCAGTGCTGAACTGTCTACAGCAGAATGTATGAGGAGCCGGGAGCAGCGCCATCTAGTGGAGGCAGTGCTGAACTGTCTACGGCAGAATGTATCAGGAGACGGGAGCAGCGCCATCTAGTGGTGTCAGTGCTGAACTGTCTACGGCAGAGTGCATGAGGAGCCGTGAGCAGCGCTATCTAGTGGTGTCAGTGCTGAACTGTCTACAGCAGAGTGTATGAGGAGCCGGGAGCAGCGCCATCTAGTCGTGTCAGTGCTGAACTATCTACAGCAGAGTGTATGAGGAGCCGGGAGCAGAGTCATCTAGTGGTGTCAGTGCTGAACTGTCTACAGCAGAATGTATGAGGAGCCGGGAGCAGCGCCATCTAGTGGTGTCCGTGCTGAACTGTCTACAGCAGAATGTATGAGGAGCAGGGAGCAGCGTCATCTAGTGGTGTCAGTGCTGAACTTTCTACAGCAGAGTGTATGAGGAGCCGGGAGCAGCGCCATCTAGTGGTGTCAGTGCTGAACTGTCTACAGCAAAGGGTATGAGGAGCCGGGAGCAGCGTCATCTAGTGGTGTCAGTGCTGAACTGTCTACAGCAGAGTGTATGAGGAGCCGGGAGCAGCGCCATCTAGTGGTGTCAGTGCTGAACTGTCTACAGCAGAGTGTATGAGGAGTCGGGAGCAGCGCCATCTAGTCGTGTCAGTGCTGAACTATCTACAGCAGAGTGTATGAGGAGCTGGGAGCAGCGCCATCTAGTGGTGTCAGTGCTGAACTGTCTACAGCAGAGTGTATGATGACCCGGGAGCAGCGCCATCTAGTGGTGTCAGAGCTGAACTGTCTACAGCATAGTGTATGAGGAGCCGGGAGCAGCGCCATCTAGTGGTGTCAGTGCTGAACTGTCTACCGCGGAATGTATGAGGAGCCGGGAGCAGCGCCATCTAGTGGTGTCAGTGCTGAACTGTCTACAGCGGAGTGTATGAGCAGCCGGGAGCAGCGCCATCTAGTCGTGTCAGTGCTGAACTGTCTACAGCAGAGTGTATGAGGAGCCGGGAGCAGCGACATCTAGTGGTGTCAGTGCTGAACTGTCTACAGCAGAGTGTATGAGGACCGGGAGAACCACCATCTAGTGGTGTCAGTGCTGAACTGTCTACAGCAGAGTGTGTGAGGAGCCAGGAGCAGCGCCATCTAGTGGTGCCAGTGCTGAACTGTCTACAGCAGAATGTATGATGAGCCAGGAGCAGCGCCATCTAGTGGTGTCAGTGCTGAACTGTCTACAGCAGAGTTTTTGAGGAGCCGGGAGCAGCGCCATCTAGTGGTGTCAGTGCTGAACTGTCTACAGCAGAGGGTATGAGGAGCCGGGAGCAGCTCCATCTAGTGGTGTCAGTGCTGAACTGTCTACAGCAGAGTGTATGAGGAGCCGGGAGCAGCGCCATCTAGTGGTGTCAGTGCTGAACTGTCTACAGCAGAGTGTATGAGTAGCCGGGAGCAGCTCCATCTAGTGGTGTCAGTGCTGAACTGTCTACAGCAGAGAGTATGAGGAGCCGGGGGCAGCGCCATCTAGTGGTGTCAGTGCTGAACTGTCTACAGCAGAATGTATGAGGAGCCGGGAGCAGCGCCATCTAGTGGTGTCAGTGCTGAACTGTCTACAGAAGAGTGTATGAGGAGCCGGGAGCAGCGCCATCTAGTGGTGTCAGTGCTGAACTGTCTACAGCAGAGCGTATGAGGAGACGGGAGCAGCACCATCTAGTGGTGTCAGTGCTAACCTGTCTACAGCAGAGTGTATGAGGAGCCAGGAGCAGCACCATCTAGTGGCGGCAGTGCTGAACTGTCTACAGCAGAGTGTATGAGGAGCCAGGAGCAGCGCCATCTAGTGGTGTCAGTGTTGAACTGTCTACAGCAGAATGTATGAGGAGCCAGGAGAAGCGCCATCTAGTGGTGTCAGTGCTGAACTGTCTACAGCAGAGTGTATGAGGAGCCGGGAGCAGCGCCATCTAGTGGTGTCAGTGCTGAACTGTCTACAGCAGAGTGTATGAGGAGCAGGGAGCAGCGCCATCTAGTGCTGTCAGTGCTGAACTGTCTACAGCAGAGTGTATGAGGAGCCGGGAGCAGCGCCACCTGGTGGTGTCAGTGCTGAACTGTCTACAGCAGATTGTATGAGGAGCCGGGAGCAGCGCCATCTAGTGGTGTAAGTGCTGAACTGTCTACAGCAGAATGTATGAGGAGCCGGGAGCAGCGCCATCTAGAGGTGTCAGTGCTGAACTGTCTACAGCAGAATGTATGAGTAGACGGGAGCAGCGTCTTCTAGTGGTGTCAGTGCTGAACTGTCTACAGCAGAGTGTATGAGGAGCCGGGAGCAGCGCCATCTAGTGGTGTCAGTGCTGAACTGTCTACAGGAGAGGGTATGAGGAGCCGGGAGCAGCGTCATCTAGTGGTGTCAGTGCTGAACTGTCTAGAGCAGAGTGTATGAGGAGCCGGGAGCAGCGCCATCTAGTGGTGTCAGTGCTGAACTGTCTACAGCAGAGTGTATGAGGAGACGGGAGCAGCGCCATCTAGTCGTGTCAGTGCTGAACTGTCTACAGCAGAGTGTATGAGGAGCCGGGAGCAGCGTCATCTAGTGGTGTCAGTGCTGAACTGTCTACAGCAGAGTGTATGAGGAGCTGGGAGCAGCGCCATCTAGTGGTGTCAGTGCTGAACTGTCTACAGCAGAGTGTATGAGGAGCCGGGAGCAGCACCATCTAGTCGTGTCAGTGCTGAACTGTCTGCAGCAGAGTGTATGAGGAGCCGGGAGCAGCGTCATCTAGTGGTGTCAGTGCTGAACTTTCTACAGCAGAGTGTATGAGGAGCTGGGAGCAGCGCCATCTAGTGGTGTTAGTGCTGAACTGTCTACAGCAGAGAGAATGAGGAGCCGGGAGCAGCGCCATCTAGTGGTGTCAGTGCTGAACTGTCTACAGCAGAGTGTATGAGGAGCGGGGACCAGCGCCATCTAGTGGTGCCAGTGCTGAACTGTCTACAGCAGAATGTATGAGGAGCCGGGAGCAGCGCCATCTAGTTGTGTCAGTGCTGAACTGTCTACAGCAGAGTGTATGAGGAGCCGGGAGCAGCGCCATCTAGTGGTGTCAGTGCTGAACTGTCTACAGCAGAGTGTATGAGGAGCCAGGAGCAGCGCCATCTAGTGGTGTCAGTGCTGAACTGTCTACAGCAGAATGTGTGAGGAGCAGGGAGCAGCGCCATCTAGTGGTGTCAGTGCTGAACTGTCTACCGCGGAATGTATGAGGAGCCGAGAGCAGCGCCATCTAGTGGTGTCAGTGCTGAACTGTCTACAGCAGAATGTATGAGGAGCCGGGAGCAGCACCATCTAGTGGTGTCAGTGCTGAACTGTCTACAGCAGAATGTATGAGGAGCCGGGAGCAGCGCCATCTAGTGGTGTCAGTGCTGTACTGTCTACAGCAGAATGTATGAGGAGTTGGGAGCAGCGCCATGTAGTGGTGTCAGTGCTGAACTGTCTACAGCAGAATGTATGAGGAGCCGGGAGCAGCGCCATCTAGTGGAGGCAGTGCTGAACTGTCTACGGCAGAATGTATGAGGAGCCGGGAGCAGCGCCATCTAGTGGTGGCAGTGCTGAACTGTCTACGGCAGAGTGCATGAGGAGCCGTGAGCAGCGATATCTAGTGGTGTCAGTGCTGAACTGTCTACAGCAGAGTGTATGAGGAGCCGGGAGCAGTGCCATCTAGTGGTGTCAGTGCTGAACTGTCTACAGCAGATTGTATGATTAGCCGGGAGCAGCGCCATCTAGTGGTGTCAGTACTGAACTGTCTACAGCAGAATGTATGAGGAGCCGGGAGCAGCGCCATCTAGTGGTGTCCGTGCTGAACTGTCTACAGCAGAATGTATGAGGAGCAGGGAGCAGCGTCATCTAGTGGTGTCAGTGCTGAACTGTCTACAGCAGAATGTATGAGGAGCCGGGAGCAGCGCCATCTAGAGGTGTCAGTGCTGAACTGTCTACAGCAGAATGTATGAGTAGACGGGAGCAGCGTCTTCTAGTGGTGTCAGTGCTGAACTGTCTACAGCAGAGTGTATGAGGAGCCGGGAGCAGCGCCATCTAGTGGTGTCAGTGCTGAACTGTCTACAGGAGAGGGTATGAGGAGCCGGGAGCAGCGTCATCTAGTGGTGTCAGTGCTGAACTGTCTACAGCAGAGTGTATGAGGAGCCGGGAGCAGCGCCATCTAGTGGTGTCAGTGCTGAACTGTCTACAGCAGAGTGTATGAGGAGACGGGAGCAGCGCCATCTAGTCGTGTCAGTGCTGAACTGTCTACAGCAGAGTGTATGAGGAGCCGGGAGCAGCGTCATCTAGTGGTGTCAGTGCTGAACTGTCTACAGCAGAGTGTATGAGGAGCTGGGAGCAGCGCCATCTAGTGGTGTCAGTGCTGAACTGTCTACAGCAGAGTGTATGAGGAGCTGGGAGCAGCACCATCTAGTCGTGTCAGTGCTGAACTGTCTGCAGCAGAGTGTATGAGGAGCCGGGAGCAGCGTCATCTAGTGGTGTCAGTGCTGAACTGTCTACAGCAGAGTGTATGAGGAGCTGGGAGCAGCGCCATCTAGTGGTGTTAGTGCTGAACTGTCTACAGCAGAGTGAATGAGGAGCCGGGAGCAGCGCCATCTAGTGGTGTCAGTGCTGAACTGTCTACAGCAGAGTGTATGAGGAGCAGGGACCAGCGCCATCTAGTGGTGCCAGTGCTGAACTGTCTACAGCAGAATGTATGAGGAGCCGGGAGCAGCGCCATCTAGTGGTGTCAGTGCTGAACTGTCTACAGCAGAGTGTATGAGGAGCCGGGAGCAGCGCCATCTAGTGGTGTCAGTGCTGAACTGTCTACAGCAGAGTGTATGAGGAGACGGGAGCAGCGCCATGTAGTGGTGTCAGTGCTGAACTGTCTGCAGCAGAGTGTATGAGGAGCCGGGAGCAGCCCCATCTAGTGGTGGCAGTGCTGAACTGTCTACAGCAGAGTGTATGAGGAGCCAGGAGCAGCGCCATCTAGTGGTGTCAGTGCTGAACTGTCTACAGCAGAATGTGTGAGGAGCAGGGAGCAGCGCCATCTAGTGGTGTCAGTGCTGAACTGTCTACCGCGGAATGTATGAGGAGCCGAGAGCAGCGCCATCTAGTGGTGTCAGTGCTGAACTGTCTACAGCAGAATGTATGAGGAGCCGGGAGCAGCGCCATCTAGTGGTGTCAGTGCTGAACTGTCTACAGCAGAATGTATGAGGAGTTGGGAGCAGCGCCATGTAGTGGTGTCAGTGCTGAACTGTCTACAGCAGAATGTATGAGGAGCCGGGAGCAGCGCCATCTAGTGGAGGCAGTGCTGAACTGTCTACGGCAGAATGTATGAGGAGCCGGGAGCAGCGCCATCTAGTGGTGGCAGTGCTGAACTGTCTACGGCCGAGTGCATGAGGAGCCGTGAGCAGCGATATCTAGTGGTGTCAGTGCTGAACTGTCTACAGCAGAGTGTATGAGGAGCCGGGAGCAGTGCCATCTAGTGGTGTCAGTGCTGAACTGTCTACAGCAGATTGTATGAGGAGCCGGGAGCAGCGCCATCTAGTGGTGTCAGTACTGAACTGTCTACAGCAGAATGTATGATCAGCCGGGAGCAGCGCCATCTAGTGGTGTCCGTGCTGAACTGTCTACAGCAGAATGTATGAGGAGCAGGGAGCAGCGTCATCTAGTGGTGTCACTGCTGAACTGTCTACAGCAGAGTGTATGAGGAGCAGGGAGCAGCGCCATCTAGTGGTGTCAGTGCTGAACTGTCTACAGCAGAGGGTATGAGGAGCCGGGAGCAGCGTCATCTAGTGGTGTCAGTGCTGAACTGTCTACAGCAGAGTGTATGAGGAGCCGGGAGCAGCGCCATCTAGTGGTGGCAGTGCTGAACTGTCTACAGCAGAGTGTATGAGGAGTCGGGAGCAGCGCCATCTAGTTGTGTAAGTGCTGAACTATCTACAGCAGAGTGTATGAGGAGCCGGGAGCAGCGTCATCTAGTGGTGTCAGTGCTGAACTGTCTACAGCAGAGTGTATGAGGAGCTGGGAGCAGCGCCATCTAGTGGTGTCAGTGCTGAACTGTCTTCAGCAGAGTGTATGAGGAGCCGGGAGCAGCGCCATCTAGTCGTGTTAGTGCTGAACTGTCTACAGTAGAGTGAATGAGGAGCCGGGAGCAGCGCCATCTAGTGGTGTCAGTGCTGAACTGTCTACAGCAGAGTGTATGAGGAGCCGGGAGCAGCGCCATCTAGTGGTGTTAGTGCTGAACTGTCTACAGCAGAGTGAATGAGGAGCCGGGAGCAGCGCCATCTAGTGGTGTCAGTGCTGAACTGTCTACAGCAGAGTGTATGAGGAGCTGGGAGCAGCGCCATCTAGTGGTGTCAGTGCTGAACTGTCTACCGCGGAGTGTATGAGGAGCCGGGAGCAGCGCCATCTAGTGGTGTCAGTGCTGAACTGTCTACAGCAGAGTGTATGAGGAGCCGGGAGCAGCGCCATCTAGTGGTGCCAGTGCTGAACTATCTACAGCAGAATGTATGAGGAGCCAGGAGCAGCGCCATCTAGTGGTGTCAGTGCTGAACTGTCTACAGCAGAATGTATGAGGAGCCGGGAGCAGCGCCATCTAGTGGTGTCAGTGCTGAACTGCCTACAGCAGAGTGTATGAGGAGCTTGGAGCAGCACCATCTAGTGGTGTCAGTGCTGAACTGTCTACAGCGAAATGTATAAGGAGCTGGGAGCAGCACCATCTAGTGGTGTCAGTGCTGAATTGTCTACAGCAGAATGTATGAGGAGCCGGGAGCAGCGACATCTAGTGGTGTCAGTGCTGAACTGTCTACAGCAGAGTCTATGAGGAGCTGGGAGCAGCGGCATCTAGTGGTGTCAGTGCTGAACTGTCTACAGCAGAGTGTATGAGGAGCCGGGATCAGCGCCATCTTGTCGTGTCAGTGCTGAACTGTCTACAGCAGAGTGTATGAGGAGCCGGGAGCAGCGTCATCTAGTGGTGTCAGTGCTGAACTGTCTACAGCAGAGTGTATGAGGAGCCGGGAGCAGCGCCATCTAGTGGTGTCAGTGCTGAACTGTCTACAGCAGAGTGTATGAGGAGCCGGGAGCAGCGCCATCTAGTGGTGCCAGTTTTGAACTGTCTACAGCAGAGTGTATGAGGAGCTGGGAGCAGCGCCATCTAGTGGTGTCAGTGCTGAACTGTCTACAGCAGAGTGTATGAGGAGCCGGGAGCAGCGCCATCTAGTGGTGTCAGTGCTGAACTGTCTACAGCAGAGTGTATGAGGAGCCGGGAGCAGCGCCATCTAGTCTTGGCAGTGCTGAACTGTCTACAGCAGAGTGTATGACGAGCCGGGAGCAGCGTCATCTAGTGGTGTCAGTGCTGAACTGTCTACAGCAGAGTGTATGAGGAGCCGGGAGCAGCGCCATCTAGTGGTGTCAGCGCTGAACTGTCTACAGCAGAGTGTATGAGGAGCCGGGAGCAGCGCCATCTAGTGGTGCCAGTGCTGAACTGTCTACAGCAGAGTGTATGAGGAGCCGGGAACAGCGCCATCTAGTCGTGTCAGTGCTGAACTGTCTACAGCAGAGTGTATGAGGAGCCGGGAGCAGCGTCATCTAGTGGTGTCAATGCTGAACTGTCTACAGCAGAGTGTATGAGGAGCCGGGAGCAGCGCCATCTAGTGGTGTCAGTGCTGAACTGTCTACAGCAGAGTGTATGAGGAGCCGGGAGCAGCGCCATCTAGTGGTGTCAGTGCTGAACTGTCTACAGCAGAGTGTATGAGGAGCCGGGAGCAGCGCCATCTAGTGGTGTCAGTGCTGAACTGTCTACAGCAGAGTGTATGAGGACCGGGAGAACCACCATCTAGTGGTGTCAGTGCTGAACTGTCTACAGCAGAGTGTATGAGGAGCCAGGAGCAGCGCCATCTAGTGGTGCCAGTGCTGAACTGTCTACAGCAGAATGTATGATGAGCCAGGAGCAGCGCCATCTAGTGGTGTCAGTGCTGAACTGTCTACAGCAGAGTGTATGAGGAGCCGGGAGCAGCGCCATCTAGTGGTGTCAGTGCTGAACTGTCTACAGCAGAGGGTATGAGGAGCCGGGAGCAGCGCCATCTAGTGGTGTCAGTGCTGAACTGTCTACAGCAGAGTGTATGAGGAGCCGGGCGCAGCGCCATCTAGTGGTGTCAGTGCTGAACTGTCTACAGCAGAGTGTATGAGGAGCCGGGAGCAGCGCCATCTAGTCGTGTCAGTGCTGAACTATCTACAGCAGAGTGTATGAGGAGCTGGGAGCAGCGCCATCTAGTGGTGTCAGTGCTGAACTGTCTACAGCAGAGTGTATGATGAGCCGGGAGCAGCGCCATCTAGTGGTGTCAGAGCTGAACTGTCTACAGCATAGTGTATGAGGAGCCGGGAGCAGCGCCATCTAGTGGTGTCAGTGCTGAACTGTCTACCGCGGAGTGTATGAGGAGCCGGGAGCAGCGCCATCTAGTGGTGTCAGTGCTGAACTGTCTACAGCGGAGTGTATGAGCAGCCGGGAGCAGCGCCATCTAGTCGTGTCAGTGCTGAAATGTCTACAGCAGAGTGTATGATGAGCCGGGAGCAGCGCCATCTAGTGGTGTCAGAGCTGAACTGTCTACAGCATAGTGTATGAGGAGCCGGGAGCAGCGCCATCTAGTGGTGTCAGTGCTGAACTGTCTACAGCAGAGTCTACGAGGAGCTGGGAGCAGCGCCATCTAGTGGTGTCAGTGCTGAACTGTCTACAGCAGAGTGTATGAGGAGCCTGGAGCAGCGCCATCTAGTCGTGTCAGTGCTGAACTGTCTACAGCAGAGTATATGAGGAGCCGGGAGCAGCGTCATCTAGTGGTGTCAGTGCTGAACTGTCTACAGCAGAGTGTATGAGGAGCCGGGAGCAGCGCCATCTAGTGGTGTCAGTGCTGAACTGTCTACAGCAGAGTGTATGAGGAGCCGGGAGCAGCGCCATCTAGTGGTGCCAGTTTTGAACTGTCTACAGCAGAGTGTATGAGGAGCCGGGAGCAACGCCACCTAGTCTTGGCAGTGCTGAACTGTCTACAGCAGAGTGTATGAGGATCCGGGAGCAGCGTCATCTAGTGGTGTCAGTGCTGAACTGTCTACAGCAGAGTGTATGAGGAGCCGGGAGCAGCGCCATCTAGTGGTGCCAGTGCTGAACTGTCTACAGCAGAGTGTATGAGGAGCTGGGAGCAGCGCCATCTAGTGGTGGCAGTGCTGAACTGTCTACAGCAGAGTGTATGAGGAGCCGGGAACAGCGCCATCTAGTCGTGTCAGTGCTGAACTGTCTACAGCAGAGTGTATGAGGAGCCGGGAGCAGCGTCATCTTGTGGTGTCAGTGCTGAACTGTCTACAGCAGAGTGTATGAGGAGCCGGGAGCAGCGCCATCTAGTGGTGTCAGTGCTGAACTGTCTACAGCAGAGTGTATGAGGAGCCGGGAGCAGCGCCATCTAGTGGTGTCAGTGCTGAACTGTCTACAGCAGAGTGTATGAGGAGCCGGGAGCAGCGCCATCTAGTGGTGTCAGTGCTGAACTGTCTACAGCAGAGTGTATGAGGACCGGGAGAACCGCCATCTAGTGGTGTCAGTGCTGAACTGTCTACAGCAGAGTGTGTGAGGAGCCAGGAGCAGCGCCATCTAGTGGTGCCAGTGCTGAACTGTCTACAGCAGAATGTATGATGAGCCAGGAGCAGCGCCATCTAGTGGTGTCAGTGCTGAACTGTCTACAGCAGAGTTTTTGAGGAGCCGGGAGCAGCGCCATCTAGTGGTGTCAGTGCTGAACTGTCTACAGCAGAGTGTATGAGGAGCCGGGAGCAGCGCCATCTAGTGGTGTCAGTGCTGAACTGTCTACAGCAGAGTGTATGAGGACCGGGAGAACCACCATCTAGTGGTGTCAGTGCTGAACTGTCTACAGCAGAGTGTGTGAGGAGCCATAAGCAGCGCCATCTAGTGGTGCCAGTGCTGAACTGTCTACAGCAGAATGTATGATGAGCCAGGAGCAGCGCCATCTAGTGGTGTCAGTGCTGAACTGTCTACAGCAGAGTGTATGAGGAGCCGGGAGCAGCGCCATCTAGTGGTGTCAGTGCTGAACTGTCTACAGCAGAGGGTATGAGGAGCCGGGAGCAGCGTCATCTAGTGGTGTCAGTGCTGAACTGTCTACAGCAGAGTGTATGAGGAGCCGGGAGCAGCGCCATCTAGTGGTGTCAGTGCTGAACTGTCTACAGCAGAGTGTATGAGGAGCCGGGAGCAGCGCCATCTAGTCGTGTCAGTGCTGAACTATCTACAGCAGAGTGTATGAGGAGCTGGGAGCAGCGCCATCTAGTGGTGTCAGTGCTGAACTGTCTACAGCAGAGTGTATGATGAGCCGGGAGCAGCGCCATCTAGTGGTGTCAGAGCTGAACTGTCTACAGCATAGTGTATGAGGAGCCGGGAGCAGCGACATCTAGTGGTGTCAGTGCTGAACTGTCTACAGCAGAGTCTATGAGGAGCTGGGAGCAGCGCCATCTAGTGGTGTCAGTGCTGAACCGTCTACAGCAGAGTGTATGAGGAGCCTGGAGCAGCGCCATCTAGTCGTGTCAGTGCTGAACTGTCTACAGCAGAGTATATGAGGAGCCGGGAGCAGCGTCATCTAGTGGTGTCAGTGCTGAACTGTCTACAGCAGAGTGTATGAGGAGCCGGGAGCAGCGCCATCTAGTGGTGTCAGTGCTGAACTGTCTACAGCAGAGTGTATGAGGACCGGGAGAACCGCCATCTAGTGGTGTCAGTGCTGAACTGTCTACAGCAGAGTATGTGAGGAGCCAGGAGCAGCGCCATCTAGTGGTGCCAGTGCTGAACTGTCTACAGCAGAATGTATGATGAGCCAGGAGCAGCGCCATCTAGTGGTGCCAGTTTTGAACTGTCTACAGCAGAGTGTATGAGGAGCCGGGAGCAACGCCACCTAGTCTTGGCAGTGCTGAACTGTCTACAGCAGAGTGTATGAGGATCCGGGAGCAGCGTCATCTAGTGGTGTCAGTGCTGAACTGTCTACAGCAGAGTGTATGAGGAGCCGGGAGCAGCGCCATCTAGTGGTGTCAGCGCTGAACTGTCTACAGCAGAGTGTATGAGGAGCCGGGAGCAGCGCCATCTAGTGGTGCCAGTGCTGAACTGTCTACAGCAGAGTGTATGAGGAGCTGGGAGCAGCGCCATCTAGTGGTGGCAGTGCTGAACTGTCTACAGCAGAGTGTATGAGGAGCCGGGAACAGCGCCATCTAGTCGTGTCAGTGCTGAACTGTCTACAGCAGAGTGTATGAGGAGCCGGGAGCAGCGTCATCTAGTGGTGTCAGTGCTGAACTGTCTACAGCAGAGTGTATGAGGAGCCGGGAGCAGCGCCATCTAGTGGTGTCAGTGCTGAACTGTCTACAGCAGAGTGTATGAGGAGCCGGGAGCAGCGCCATCTAGTGGTGTCAGTGCTGAACTGTCTACAGCAGAGTGTATGAGGAGCCGGGAGCAGCGCCATCTAGTGGTGTCAGTGCTGAACTGTCTACAGCAGAGTGTATGAGGACCGGGAGAACCGCCATCTAGTGGTGTCAGTGCTGAACTGTCTACAGCAGAGTGTGTGAGGAGCCAGGAGCAGCGCCATCTAGTGGTGCCAGTGCTGAACTGTCTACAGCAGAATGTATGATGAGCCAGGAGCAGCGCCATCTAGTGGTGTCAGTGCTGAACTGTCTACAGCAGAGTTTTTGAGGAGCCGGGAGCAGCGCCATCTAGTGGTGTCAGTGCTGAACTGTCTACAGCAGAGTGTTTGAGGAGCCGGGAGCAGCGCCATCTAGTGGTGTCAGTGCTGAACTGTCTACAGCAGAGTGTATGAGGACCGGGAGAACCACCATCTAGTGGTGTCAGTGCTGAACTGTCTACAGCAGAGTGTGTGAGGAGCCATAAGCAGCGCCATCTAGTGGTGCCAGTGCTGAACTGTCTACAGCAGAATGTATGATGAGCCAGGAGCAGCGCCATCTAGTGGTGTCAGTGCTGAACTGTCTACAGCAGAGTGTATGAGGAGCCGGGAGCAGCGCCATCTAGTGGTGTCAGTGCTGAACTGTCTACAGCAGAGGGTATGAGGAGCCGGGAGCAGCGTCATCTAGTGGTGTCAGTGCTGAACTGTCTACAGCAGAGTGTATGAGGAGCCGGGAGCAGCGCCATCTAGTGGTGTCAGTGCTGAACTGTCTACAGCAGAGTGTATGAGGAGCCGGGAGCAGCGCCATCTAGTCGTGTCAGTGCTGAACTATCTACAGCAGAGTGTATGAGGAGCTGGGAGCAGCGCCATCTAGTGGTGTCAGTGCTGAACTGTCTACAGCAGAGTGTATGATGAGCCGGGAGCAGCGCCATCTAGTGGTGTCAGAGCTGAACTGTCTACAGCATAGTGTATGAGGAGCCGGGAGCAGCGCCATCTAGTGGTGTCAGTGCTGAACTGTCTACCGCGGAGTGTATGAGGAGCCGGGAGCAGCGCCATCTAGTGGTGTCAGTGCTGAACTGTCTACAGCGGAGTGTATGAGCAGCCGGGAGCAGCGCCATCTAGTCGTGTCAGTGCTGAAATGTCTACAGCAGAGTGTATGAGGAGCCGGGAGCAGCGACATCTAGTGGTGTCAGTGCTGAACTGTCTACAGCAGAGTCTATGAGGAGCTGGGAGCAGCGCCATCTAGTGGTGTCAGTGCTGAACCGTCTACAGCAGAGTGTATGAGGAGCCTGGAGCAGCGCCATCTAGTCGTGTCAGTGCTGAACTGTCTACAGCAGAGTATATGAGGAGCCGGGAGCAGCGTCATCTAGTGGTGTCAGTGCTGAACTGTCTACAGCAGAGTGTATGAGGAGCCGGGAGCAGCGCCATCTAGTGGTGTCAGTGCTGAACTGTCTACAGCAGAGTGTATGAGGACCGGGAGAACCGCCATCTAGTGGTGTCAGTGCTGAACTGTCTACAGCAGAGTGTGTGAGGAGCCAGGAGCAGCGCCATCTAGTGGTGCCAGTGCTGAACTGTCTACAGCAGAATGTATGATGAGCCAGGAACAGCGCCATCTAGTGGTGTCAGTGCTGAACTGTCTACAGCAGAGTTTTTGAGGAGCCGGGAGCAGCGCCATCTAGTGGTGTCAGTGCTGAACTGTCTACAGCAGAGTGTATGAGGAGCCGGGAGCAGCGCCATCTAGTGGTGTCAGTGCTGAACTGTCTACAGCAGAGTGTATGCGGACCGGGAGAACCACCATCTAGTGGTGTCAGTGCTGAACTGTCTACAGCAGAGTGTGTGAGGAGCCATAAGCAGCGCCATCTAGTGGTGCCAGTGCTGAACTGTCTACAGCAGAATGTATGATGAGCCAGGAGCAGCGCCATCTAGTGGTGTCAGTGCTGAACTGTCTACAGCAGAGTGTATGAGGAGCCGGGAGCAGCGCCATCTAGTGGTGTCAGTGCTGAACTGTCTACAGCAGAGGGTATGAGGAGCCGGGAGCAGCGTCATCTAGTGGTGTCAGTGCTGAACTGTCTACAGCAGAGTGTATGAGGAGCCGGGAGCAGCGCCATATAGTGGTGTCAGTGCTGAACTGTCTACAGCAGAGTGTATGAGGAGCCGGGAGCAGCGCCATCTAGTCGTGTCAGTGCTGAACTATCTACAGCAGAGTGTATGAGGAGCTGGGAGCAGCGCCATCTAGTGGTGTCAGTGCTGAACTGTCTACAGCAGAGTGTATGATGAGCCGGGAGCAGCGCCATCTAGTGGTGTCAGAGCTGAACTGTCTACAGCATAGTGTATGAGGAGCCGGGAGCAGCGCCATCTAGTGGTGTCAGTGCTGAACTGTCTACCGCGGAGTGTATGAGGAGCCGGGAGCAGCGCCATCTAGTGGTGTCAGTGCTGAACTGTCTACAGCGGAGTGTATGAGCAGCCGGGAGCAGCGCCATCTAGTCGTGTCAGTGCTGAAATGTCTACAGCAGAGTGTATGAGGAGCCGGGAGCAGCGACATCTAGTGGTGTCAGTGCTGAACTGTCTACAGCAGAGTCTATGAGGAGCTGGGAGCAGCGCCATCTAGTGGTGTCAGTGCTGAACCGTCTACAGCAGAGTGTATGAGGAGCCTGGAGCAGCGCCATCTAGTCGTGTCAGTGCTGAACTGTCTACAGCAGAGTATATGAGGAGCCGGGAGCAGCGTCATCTAGTGGTGTCAGTGCTGAACTGTCTACAGCAGAGTGTATGAGGAGCCGGGAGCAGCGCCATCTAGTGGTGTCAGTGCTGAACTGTCTACAGCAGAGTGTATGAGGAGCCGGGAGCAGCGCCATCTAGTGGTGCCAGTTTTGAACTGTCTACAGCAGAGTGTATGAGGAGCCGGGAGCAACGCCACCTAGTCTTGGCAGTGCTGAACTGTCTACAGCAGAGTGTATGAGGATCCGGGAGCAGCGTCATCTAGTGGTGTCAGTGCTGAACTGTCTACAGCAGAGTGTATGAGGAGCCGGGAGCAGCGCCATCTAGTGGTGTCAGCGCTGAACTGTCTACAGCGGAGTGTATGAGGAGCCGGGAGCAGCGCCATCTAGTGGTGTCAGTGCTGAACTGTCTACAGCGGAGTGTATGAGCAGCCGGGAGCAGCGCCATCTAGTCGTGTCAGTGCTGAAATGTCTACAGCAGAGTGTATGATGAGCCGGGAGCAGCGCCATCTAGTGGTGTCAGAGCTGAACTGTCTACAGCATAGTGTATGAGGAGCCGGGAGCAGCGACATCTAGTGGTGTCAGTGCTGAACTGTCTACAGCAGAGTCTACGAGGAGCTGGGAGCAGCGCCATCTAGTGGTGTCAGTGCTGAACTGTCTACAGCAGAGTGTATGAGGAGCCTGGAGCAGCGCCATCTAGTCGTGTCAGTGCTGAACTGTCTACAGCAGAGTATATGAGGAGCCGGGAGCAGCGTCATCTAGTGGTGTCAGTGCTGAACTGTCTACAGCAGAGTGTATGAGGAGCCGGGAGCAGCGCCATCTAGTGGTGTCAGTGCTGAACTGTCTACAGCAGAGTGTGTGAGGAGCCAGGAGCAGCGCCATCTAGTGGTGCCAGTGCTGAACTGTCTACAGCAGAATGTATGATGAGCCAGGAGCAGCGCCATCTAGTGGTGTCAGTGCTGAACTGTGTACAGCAGAGGGTATGAGTAGCCGGGAGCAGCTCCATCTAGTGGTGTCAGTGCTGAACTGTCTACAGCAGAGTGTATGAGGAGCCGGGAGCAGCGCCATCTAGTGGTGTCAGTGCTGAACTGTCTACAGCAGAATGTATGAGGAGCCGGGAGCAGCGCCATCTAGTGGTGTCAGTGCTGAACTGTCTACAGAAGAGTGTATGAGGAGCCGGGAGCAGCGCCATCTAGTGGTGTCAGTGCTGAACTGTCTACAGAAGAGTGTATGAGGAGCCGGGAGCAGCGCCATCTAGTGGTGTCAGTGCTGAACTGTCTACAGCAGAGCGTATGAGGAGACGGGAGCAGCACCATCTAGTGGTGTCAGTGCTAACCTGTCTACAGCAGAGTGTATGAGGAGCCAGGAGCAGCACCATCTAGTGGCGGCAGTGCTGAACTGTCTACAGCAGAGTGTATGAGGAGCCAGGAGCAGCGCCATCTAGTGGTGTCAGTGTTGAACTGTCTACAGCAGAATGTATGAGGAGCCAGGAGAAGCGCCATCTAGTGGTGTCAGTGCTGAACTGTCTACAGCAGAGTGTATGAGGAGCCGGGAGCAGCGCCATCTAGTGGTGTCAGTGCTGAACTGTCTACAGCAGAGTGTATGAGGAGCAGGGAGCAGCGCCATCTAGTGGTGTCAGTGCTGAACTGTCTACAGCAGAGTGTATGAGGAGCCGGGAGCAGCGCCACCTGGTGGTGTCAGTGCTGAACTGTCTATAGCAGATTGTATGAGGAGCCGGGAGCAGCGCCATCTAGTGGTGTCAGTGCTGAACTGTCTACAGCAGAATGTATGAGGAGCCGGGAGCAGCGCCATCTAGAGGTGTCAGTGCTGAACTGTCTACAGCAGAATGTATGAGTAGACGGGAGCAGCGTCTTCTAGTGGTGTCAGTGCTGAACTGTCTACAGCAGAGTGTATGAGGAGCCGGGAGCAGCGCCATCTAGTGGTGTCAGTGCTGAACTGTCTACAGGAGAGGGTATGAGGAGCCGGGAGCAGCGTCATCTAGTGGTGTCAGTGCTGAACTGTCTACAGCAGAGTGTATGAGGAGCCGGGAGCAGCGCCATCTAGTGGTGTCAGTGCTGAACTGTCTACAGCAGAGTGTATGAGGAGACGGGAGCAGCGCCATCTAGTCGTGTCAGTGCTGAACTGTCTACAGCAGAGTGTATGAGGAGCCGGGAGCAGCGTCATCTAGTGGTGTCAGTGCTGAACTGTCTACAGCAGAGTGTATGAGGAGCTGGGAGCAGCGCCATCTAGTGGTGTCAGTGCTGAACTGTCTACAGCAGAGTGTATGAGGAGCCGGGAGCAGCGCCATCTAGTGGTGTCAGTGCTGAACTGTCTACAGCGGAGTGTATGAGGAGCCGGGAGCAGCCCCATCTAGTCGTGTCAGTGCTGAACTGTCTGCAGCAGAGTGTATGAGGAGCCGGGAGCAGCGTCATCTAGTGGTGTCAGTGCTGAACTGTCTACAGCAGAGTGTATGAGGAGCTGGGAGCAGCACCATCTAGTGGTGTTAGTGCTGAACTGTCTACAGCAGAGTGAATGAGGAGCCGGGAGCAGCGCCATCTAGTGGTGTCAGTGCTGAACTGTCTACAGCAGAGTGTATGAGGAGCGGGGACCAGCGCCATCTAGTGGTGGCAGTGCTGAACTGTCTACAGCAGAATGTATGAGGAGCCGGGAGCAGCGCCATCTAGTGGTGTCAGTGCTGAACTGTCTACAGCAGAGTGTATGAGGAGCCGGGAGCAGCGCCATCTAGTGGTGCCAGTGCTGAACTGTCTACAGCAGAGTGTATGAGGAGACGGGAGCAGCGCCATGTAGTGGTGTCAGTGCTGAACTGTCTGCAGCAGAGTGTATGAGGAGCCGGGAGCAGCCCCATCTAGTGGTGGCAGTGCTGAACTGTCTACAGCAGAGTGTATGAGGAGCCAGGAGCAGCGCCATCTAGTGGTGTCAGTGCTGAACTGTCTACAGCAGAATGTGTGAGGAGCAGGGAGCAGCGCCATCTAGTGGTGTCAGTGCTGAACTGTCTACCGCGGAATGTATGAGGAGCCGAGAGCAGCGCCATCTAGTGGTGTCAGTGCTGAACTGTCTACAGCAGAATGTATGAGGAGCCGGGCGCAGCGCCATCTAGTGGTATCAGTGCTGAACTGTCTACAGCAGAATGTATGAGGAGTTGGGAGCAGCGCCATGTAGTGGTGTCAGTGCTGAACTGTCTACAGCAGAATGTATGAGGAGCCGGGAGCAGCGCCATCTAGTGGTGTCAGTGCTGAACTGTCTACCGCGGAATGTATGAGGAGCCGGGAGCAGCACCATCTAGTGGTGTCAGTGCTGAACTGTCTACAGCAAAATGTATGAGGAGCCGGGCGCAGCGCCATCTAGTGGTGTCAGTGCTGAACTGTCTACAGCAGAATGTATGAGGAGTTGGGAGCAGCGCCATGTAGTGGTGTCAGTGCTGAACTGTCTACAGCAGAATGTATGAGGAGCCGGGAGCAGCGCCATCTAGTGGAGGCAGTGCTGAACTGTCTACGGCAGAATGTATGAGGAGCCGGGAGCAGCGCCATCTAGTGGTGGCAGTGCTGAACTGTCTATGGCAGAGTGCATGAGGAGCCGTGAGCAGCGATATCTAGTGGTGTCAGTGCTGAACTGTCTACAGCAGAGTGTATGAGGAGCCGGGAGCAGTGCCATCTAGTGGTGTCAGTGCTGAACTGTCTACAGCAGATTGTATGAGGAGCCGGGAGCAGCGCCATCTAGTGGTGTCAGTGCTGAACTGTCTACAGCAGAATGTATGAGGAGCCGGGAGCAGCGCCATCTAGTGGTGTCCGTGCTGAACTGTCAACAGCAGAATGTATGAGGAGCAGGGAGCAGCGTCATCTAGTGGTGTCAGTGCTGAACTGTCTACAGCAGAGTATATGAGGAGCCGGGAGCAGCGCCATCTAGTGGTGTCAGTGCTGAACTGTCTACAGCAGAGTGTATGAGGAGCCGGGAGCAGCGCCATCTAGTGGTGTCAGTGCTGAACTGTCTACAGCAGAATGTATGAGGAGCCAGGAGCAGCGCCATCTAGTGGTGTCAGTGCTGAACTGTCTACAGCAGAGTGTATGAGGAGCCGGGAGCAGCGCCATCTAGTGGTGTCAGTGCTGAACTGTCTACAGCAGAGTGTATGAGGAGCGGGGAGCAGCGCCATCTAGTGGTGGCAGTGCTGAACTGTCTACAGCAGAATGTATGAGGAGCCGGGAGCAGCGCCATCTTGTGGTGTCAGTGCTGAACTGTCTACCGCGGAGTGTATGAGGAGCAGGGAGCAGCACCATCTAGTGGTGCCAGTGCTTAACTGTCTACAGCAGAGTGTATGAGGAGCCGGGAGCAGCTCAATCTAATGGTGTCAGTGTTGAACTGTCTACAGCAGAGTGTATGAGGAGCAGGGAGCAGCGCCATCTAGTGGTGTCAGTGCTGAACTGTCTACAGCAGAGTGTATGAGGAGCCGGGAGCAGCGCCATCTAGTGGTGTCAGTGCTGAACTGTCTACAGCACAGTGTATGAGGAGCTGGGAGCTGCGCCATCTAGTGGTGCCAGTGCTGAACTGTCTACAGCGGAGTGTATGAGGAGCAGGGAGCAGCGCCATCTAGTGGTGTCAGTGCTGAACTGTCTACAGCAGAGTGTATGAGGAGTCGGGAGCAGCGCCACCTAGTGGTGTCAGTGCTGAACTGTCTACAGCAGAATGTATGAGGACCGGGAGAACCACCATCTAGTGGTGTCAGTGCTGAACTTTATACAACAGAGTGTGTGAGGAGCCAGGAGCAGCGCCATCTAGTGGTGTCAGTGCTGAACTGTCAACAGCAGAGTGTATGAGGAGCGGGTAGCAGCTCAATCTAGTGGTGTCAGTGCTGAACTGTCTACAGCAGAGTGTATGAGGAGCTGGGAGCAGCGCCATCTTGTGGTGTTAGTGCTGAACTGTCTACAGCAGAGTGAATGAGGAGCCGGGAGCAGCGCCATCTAGTGGTGTCAGTGCTGAACTGTCTACAGCAGAGTGTATGAGGAGCTGGGAGCAGCGCCATCTAGTGGTGTTAGTGCTGAACTGTCTACAGCGGAGTGTATGAGGAGACGGGAGCAGCGCCATCTAGTGGTGTCAGTGCTGAACTGTCTACAGCAGAGTTTATGAGGAGCCAGGAGCAGCGCCATCTAGTGGTGTCAGTGCTGAACTGTCTACAGCAGAATGTATGAGGAGCCAGGAGCAGCGCCATCTAGTGGTGTCAGTGCTGAACTGTCTACAGCAGAATGTATGAGGAGCCGGGAGCAGCGCCATCTAGTGGTGTCAGTGCTGAACTGTCTACAGCAGAATGTATGAGGAGTCGGGAGCAGCGCCATCTATTGGTGGCAGTGCTGAACTGTCTACAGCAGAATGTATGAGGAGCCAGGAGCAGCGCCATCTAGTGGTGTCAGTGCTGAACTGTCTACAGCAGAATGTATGAGGAGCCGGGAGCAGCGCCATCTAGTGGTGTCAGTGCTGAACTGTCTACAGCAGAATGTATGAGGAGTCGGGAGCAGCGCCATCTATTGGTGGCAGTGCTGAACTGTCTACAGCAGAATGTATGAGGAGCCAGGAGCAGCGCCATCTAGTGGTGTCAGTGCTGAACTGTCTACAGCAGAGTGTATGAGGAGCCGGGAGCAGCGCCATCTAGTGGTGTCAGTGCTGAACTGTCTACAGCAGAGTGTATGAGGAGCAGGGAGCAGCGCCATCTAGTGGTGTCAGTGCTGAACTGTCTACAGCAGAGTGCATGAGGAGCCGGGAGCAGCGCCATCTAGTGGTGTCAGTGCTGAACTGTCTACAGCAGAATGTATGAGGAGCCGGGAGCAGCGCCATCTAGTGGTGTCAGTGCTGAACTGTCTACAGCAGAGTGCATGAGGAGCCGTGAGCAGAGCTATCTAGTGGTGTCAGTGCTGAACTGTCTACAGCAGAGTGTATGAGGAGCCGGGAGCAGCGCCATCTGGTGGTGTCAGTGCTGAGCTGTCTACAGCAGATTGTATGAGGAGCCGGGAGCAGCGCCATCTAGTGGTGTCAGTGCTGAACTGTCTACAGCAGAATGTATGAGGAGCCGGGAGCAGCGCCATCTAGAGGTGTCAGTGCTGAACTGTCTACAGCAGAATGTATGAGTAGACGGGAGCAGCGTCTTCTAGTGGTGTCAGTGCTGAACTGTCTACAGCAGAGTGTATGAGGAGCCGGGAGCAGTGTCATCTAGTGGTGTCAGTGCTGATCTGTCTACAGCAGATTGTAGGAGGAGCCGGGAGCAGCGCCATCTAGTGGTGTCAGTGCTGAACTGTCTACAGCAGAATGTATGAGGAGCTGGGAGCAGCGCCATCTAGTGGTGTCAGTGCTGAACTGTCTACGGCAGAGTGTATGAGGAGCCGGGAGCAGCACCATCTAGTCGTGTCAGTGCTGAACTGTCTGCAGCAGAGTGTATGAGGAGCCGGGAGCAGCGTCATCTAGTGGTGTCAGTGCTGAACTGTCTACAGCAGAGTGTATGAGGAGCTGGGAGCAGCGCCATCTAGTGGTGTCAGTGCTGAACTGTCTATAGCAGATTGTATGAGGAGCCGGGAGCAGCGCCATCTAGTGGTGTCAGTGCTGAACTGTCTACAGCAGAATGTATGAGGAGCCGGGAGCAGCGCCATCTAGAGGTGTCAGTGCTGAACTGTCTACAGCAGAATGTATGAGTAGACGGGAGCAGCGTCTTCTAGTGGTGTCAGTGCTGAACTGTCTACAGCAGAGTGTATGAGGAGCCGGGAGCAGCGCCATCTAGTGGTGTCAGTGCTGAACTGTCTACAGGAGAGGGTATGAGGAGCCGGGAGCAGCGTCATCTAGTGGTGTCAGTGCTGAACTGTCTACAGCAGAGTGTATGAGGAGCCGGGAGCAGCGCCATCTAGTGGTGTCAGTGCTGAACTGTCTACAGCAGAGTGTATGAGGAGACGGGAGCAGCGCCATCTAGTCGTGTCAGTGCTGAACTGTCTACAGCAGAGTGTATGAGGAGCCGGGAGCAGCGTCATCTAGTGGTGTCAGTGCTGAACTGTCTACAGCAGAGTGTATGAGGAGCTGGGAGCAGCGCCATCTAGTGGTGTCAGTGCTGAACTGTCTACAGCAGAGTGTATGAGGAGCCGGGAGCAGCGCCATCTAGTGGTGTCAGTGCTGAACTGTCTACAGCGGAGTGTATGAGGAGCCGGGAGCAGCACCATCTAGTCGTGTCAGTGCTGAACTGTCTGCAGCAGAGTGTATGAGGAGCCGGGAGCAGCGTCATCTAGTGGTGTCAGTGCTGAACTGTCTACAGCAGAGTGTATGAGGAGCTGGGAGCAGCACCATCTAGTGGTGTTAGTGCTGAACTGTCTACAGCAGAGTGAATGAGGAGCCGGGAGCAGCGCCATCTAGTGGTGTCAGTGCTGAACTGTCTACAGCAGAGTGTATGAGGAGCGGGGACCAGCGCCATCTAGTGGTGCCAGTGCTGAACTGTCTACAGCAGAATGTATGAGGAGCCGGGAGCAGCGCCATCTAGTGGTGTCAGTGCTGAACTGTCTACAGCAGAGTGTATGAGGAGCCGGGAGCAGCGCCATCTAGTGGTGCCAGTGCTGAACTGTCTACAGCAGAGTGTATGAGGAGACGGGAGCAGCGCCATGTAGTGGTGTCAGTGCTGAACTGTCTGCAGCAGAGTGTATGAGGAGCCGGGAGCAGCCCCATCTAGTTCTGGCAGTGCTGAACTGTCTACAGCAGAGTGTATGAGGAGCCAGGAGCAGCGCCATCTAGTGGTGTCAGTGCTGAACTGTCTACAGCAGAATGTGTGAGGAGCAGGGAGCAGCGCCATCTAGTGGTGTCAGTGCTGAACTGTCTACCGCGGAATGTATGAGGAGCCGAGAGCAGCGCCATCTAGTGGTGTCAGTGCTGAACGGTCTACAGCAGAATGTATGAGGAGCCGGGCGCAGCGCCATCTAGTGGTATCAGTGCTGAACTGTCTACAGCAGAATGTATGAGGAGTTGGGAGCAGCGCCATGTAGTGGTGTCAGTGCTGAACTGTCTACAGCAGAATGTATGAGGAGCCGGGAGCAGCGCCATCTAGTGGTGTCAGTGCTGAACTGTCTACCGCGGAATGTATGAGGAGCCGGGAGCAGCACCATCTAGTGGTGTCAGTGCTGAACTGTCTACAGCAGAATGTATGAGGAGCCGGGCGCAGCGCCATCTAGTGGTGTCAGTGCTGAACTGTCTACAGCAGAATGTATGAGGAGTTGGGAGCAGCGCCATGTAGTGGTGTCAGTGCTGAACTGTCTACAGCAGAATGTATGAGGAGCCGGGAGCAGCGCCATCTAGTGGAGGCAGTGCTGAACTGTCTACGGCAGAATGTATGAGGAGCCGGGAGCAGCGCCATCTAGTGGTGGCAGTGCTGAACTGTCTATGGCAGAGTGCATGAGGAGCCGTGAGCAGCGATATCTAGTGTTGTCAGTGCTGAACTGTCTACAGCAGAGTGTATGAGGAGCCGGGAGCAGTGCCATCTAGTGGTGTCAGTGCTGAACTGTCTACAGCAGATTGTATGAGGAGCCGGGAGCAGCGCCATCTAGTGGTGTCAGTGCTGAACTGTCTACAGCAGAATGTATGAGGAGCCGGGAGCAGCGCCATCTAGTGGTGTCCGTGCTGAACTGTCTACAGCAGAATGTATGAGGAGCAGGGAGCAGCGTCATCTAGTGGTGTCAGTGCTGAACTGTCTACAGCAGAGTATATGAGGAGCCGGGAGCAGCGCCATCTAGTGGTGTCAGTGCTGAACTGTCTACAGCAGAGGGTATGAGGAGCCGGGAGCAGCGTCATCTAGTGGTGTCAGTGCTGAACTGTCTACAGCAGAATGTATGAGGAGCCGGGAGCAGCGCCATCTAGTGGTGTCAGTGCTGAACTGTCTACAGCAGAGTGTATGAGGAGCCGGGAGCAGCGCCATCTAGTGGTGTCAGTGCTGAACTGTCTACAGCAGAATGTATGAGGAGCCAGGAGCAGCGCCATCTAGTGGTGTCAGTGCTGAACTGTCTACAGCAGAGTGTATGAGGAGCCGGGAGCAGCGCCATCTAGTGGTGTCAGTGCTGAACTGTCTACAGCAGAGTGTATGAGGAGCGGGGAGCAGCGCCATCTAGTGGTGGCAGTGCTGAACTGTCTACAGCAGAATGTATGAGGAGCCGGGAGCAGCACCATCTTGTGGTGTCAGTGCTGAACTGTCTACCGCGGAGTGTATGAGGAGCAGGGAGCAGCACCATCTAGTGGTGCCAGTGCTTAACTGTCTACAGCAGAGTGTATGAGGAGCCGGGAGCAGCTCAATCTAGTGGTGTCACTGCTGAACTGTCTACAGCAGAGTGTATGAGGAGCAGGGAGCAGCGCCATCTAGTGGTGTCAGTGCTGAACTGTCTACAGCAGAGTGTATGAGGAGCCGGGAGCAGCGCCATCTAGTGGTGTCAGTGCTGAACTGTCTACAGCACAGTGTATGAGGAGCTGGGAGCTGCGCCATCTAGTGGTGCCAGTGCTGAACTGTCTACAGCGGAGTGTATGAGGAGCAGGGAGCAGCGCCATCTAGTGGTGTCAGTGCTGAACTGTCTACAGCAGAGTGTATGAGGAGTCGGGAGCAGCGCCACCTAGTGGTGTCAGTGCTGAACTGTCTACAGCAGAATGTATGAGGACCGGGAGAACCACCATCTAGTGGTGTCAGTGCTGAACTGTATACAGCAGAGTGTGTGAGGAGCCAGGAGCAGCGCCATCTAGTGGTGTCAGTGCTGAACTGTCAACAGCAGAGTGTATGAGGAGCGGGTAGCAGCTCAATCTAGTGGTGTCAGTGCTGAACTGTCTACAGCAGAGTGTATGAGGAGCTGGGAGCAGCGCCATCTTGTGGTGTTAGTGCTGAACTGTCTACAGCAGAGTGAATGAGGAGCCGGGAGCAGCGCCATCTAGTGGTGTCAGTGCTGAACTGTCTACAGCAGAGTGTATGAGGAGCTGGGAGCAGCGCCATCTAGTGGTGTTAGTGCTGAACTGTCTACAGCGGAGTGTATGAGGAGACGGGAGCAGCGCCATCTAGTGGTGTCAGTGCTGAACTGTCTACAGCAGAGTTTATGAGGAGCCGGGAGCAGCGCCATCTAGTGGTGTCAGTGCTGAACTGTCTACAGCAGAATGTATGAGGAGCCAGGAGCAGCGCCATCTAGTGGTGTCAGTGCTGAACTGTCTACAGCAGAATGTATGAGGAGCCGGGAGCAGCGCCATCTAGTGGTGTCAGTGCTGAACTGTCTACAGCAGAATGTATGAGGAGTCGGGAGCAGCGCCATCTATTGGTGGCAGTGCTGAACTGTCTACAGCAGAATGTATGAGGAGCCAGGAGCAGCGCCATCTAGTGGTGTCAGTGCTGAACTGTCTACAGCAGAATGTATGAGGAGCCGGGAGCAGCGCCATCTAGTGGTGTCAGTGCTGAACTGTCTACAGCAGAATGTATGAGGAGTCGGGAGCAGCGCCATCTATTGGTGGCAGTGCTGAACTGTCTACAGCAGAATGTATGAGGAGCCAGGAGCAGCGCCATCTAGTGGTGTCAGTGCTGAACTGTCTACAGCAGAGTGTATGAGGAGCCGGGAGCAGCGCCATCTAGTGGTGTCAGTGCTGAACTGTCTACAGCAGAGTGTATGAGGAGCAGGGAGCAGCGCCATCTAGTGGTGTCAGTGCTGAACTGTCTACAGCAGAGTGCATGAGGAGCCGGGAGCAGCGCCATCTAGTGGTGTCAGTGCTGAACTGTCTACAGCAGAATGTATGAGGAGCCGGGAGCAGCGCCATCTAGTGGTGTCAGTGCTGAACTGTCTACAGCAGAGTGCATGAGGAGCCGTGAGCAGAGCTATCTAGTGGTGTCAGTGCTGAACTGTCTACAGCAGAGTGTATGAGGAGCCGGGAGCAGCGCCATCTGGTGGTGTCAGTGCTGAGCTGTCTACAGCAGATTGTATGAGGAGCCGGGAGCAGCGCCATCTAGTGGTGTCAGTGCTGAACTGTCTACAGCAGAATGTATGAGGAGCCGGGAGCAGCGCCATCTAGAGGTGTCAGTGCTGAACTGTCTACAGCAGAATGTATGAGTAGACGGGAGCAGCGTCTTCTAGTGGTGTCAGTGCTGAACTGTCTACAGCAGAGTGTATGAGGAGCCGGGAGCAGCGCGATCTAGTGGTGTCAGTGCTGAACTGTCTACAGGAGAGGGTATGAGGAGCCGGGAGCAGCGTCATCTAGTGGTGTCAGTGCTGAACTGTCTACAGCAGAGTGTATGAGGAGCTGGGAGCAGCGCCATCTAGTGGTGTCAGTGCTGAACTGTCTACGGCAGAGTGTATGAGGAGCCGGGAGCAGCACCATCTAGTCGTGTCAGTGCTGAACTGTCTGCAGCAGAGTGTATGAGGAGCCGGGAGCAGCGTCATCTAGTGGTGTCAGTGCTGAACTGTTTACAGCAGAGTGTATGAGGAGCTGGGAGCAGCGCCATCTAGTGGTGTTAGTGCTGAACTGTCTACAGCAGAGTGAATGAGGAGCCGGGAGCAGCGCCATCTAGTGGTGTCAGTGCTGAACTGTCTACAGCAGAGTGTATGAGGAGCGGGGACCAGCGCCATGTAGTGGTGCCAGTGCTGAACTGTCTACAGCAGAATGTATGAGGAGCCGGGAGCAGCGCCATCTAGTGGTGTCAGTGCTGAACTGTCTACAGCAGAATGTATGAGGAGCCGGGAGCAGCACCATCTAGTGGTGTCAGTGCTGAACTGTCTACAGCAGAATGTATGAGGAGCCGGGAGCAGCGCCATCTAGTGGTGTCAGTGCTGAACTGTCTACAGCAGAATGTATGAGGAGCCGGGAGCAGCGCCATCTAGTGGAGGCAGTGCTGAACTGTCTACGGCAGAATGTATGAGGAGCAGGGAGCAGCACCATCTAGTGGTGGCAGTGCTGAACTGTCTACGGCAGAGTGCATGAGGAGCCGTGAGCAGCGCTATCTAGTGGTGTCAGTGCTGAACTGTCTACAGCAGAGTGTATGAGGAGCCGGGAGCAGTGCCATCTAGTGGTGTCAGTGCTGATCTGTCTACAGCAGATTGTAGGAGGAGCCGGGAGCAGCGCCATCTAGTGGTGTCAGTGCTGAACTGTCTACAGCAGAATGTATGAGGAGCCGGGAGCAGCGCCATCTAGTGGTGACCGTGCTGAACTGTCTACAGCAGAATGTATGAGGAGCAGGGAGCAGCGTCATCTAGTGGTGTCAGTGCTGAACTGTCTACAGCAGAGTGTATGAGGAGCCGGGAGCAGCGCCATCTAGTGGTGTCAGTGCTGAACTGTCTACAGCAGAGGGTATGAGGAGCCGGGAGCAGCGTCATCTAGTGGTGTCAGTGCTGAACTGTCTACAGCAGAGTGTATGAGGAGCCGGGAGCAGCGCCATCTAGTGGTGTCAGTGCTGAACTGTCTACAGCAGAGTGTATGAGGAGCCGGGAGCAGCGCCATCTAGTCGTGTCAGTGCTGAACTATCTACAGCAGAGTGTATGAGGAGCCGGGAGCAGCGTCATCTAGTGGTGTCAGTGCTGAACTGTCTACAGCAGAGTGTATGAGGAGCTGGGAGCAGCGCCATCTAGTGCTGTCAGTGCTGAACTGTCTACAGCAGAGTGTATGAGGAGCCGGGAGCAGCGTCATCTAGTGGTGTCAGTGTTGAACTGTCTACAGCAGAGTGTATGAGGAGCTCGGAGCAGCGCCATCTAGTGGTGTGAGTGCTGAACTGTCTACAGCAGAGTGAATGAGGAGCCGGGAGCAGCGCCATCTAGTGGTGTCAGTGCTGAACTGTCTACAGCAGAGTGTATGAGGAGCCGGGAGCAGCGCCATCTAGTGGTGTTAGTGCTGAACTGTCTACAGCAGAGTGAATGAGGAGCCGGGAGCAGCGCCATCTAGTGGTGTCAGTGCTGAACTGTCTACAGCAGAGTGTATGAGGAGCTGGGAGCAGCGCCATCTAGTGGTGTTAGTGCTGAACTGTCTACAGCAGAGTGAATGAGGAGCCGGGAGCAGCGCCATCTAGTGGTGTCAGTGCTGAACTGTCTACAGCAGAGTGTATGAGGAGCCGGGAGCAGCGCCATCTAGTGGTGTCAGAGCTGAACTGTCTACAGCATAGTGTATGAGGAGCCGGGAGCAGCGCCATCTAGTGGTGTCAGTGCTGAACTGTCTACCGCGGAGTGTATGAGGAGCCGGGAGCAGCGCCATCTAGTGGTGTCAGTGCTGAACTGTCTACAGCAGAGTGTATGAGGAGCCGGGAGCAGCGCCATCTAGTGGTGGCAGTGCTGAACTATCTACAGCAGAATGTATGAGGAGCCAGGAGCAGCGCCATCTAGTGGTGCCAGTGCTGAACTGTCTACAGCAGAATGTATGAGGAGGCGGGAGCAGCGCCATCTAGTGGTGTCAGTGCTGAACTGTCTACAGCAGAGTGTATGAGGAGCTGGGAGCAGCACCATCTAGTGGTGTCAGTGCTGAACTGTCTACAGCGGAATGTATGAGGAGCCGGGAGCAGCACCATCTAGTGGTGTCAGTGCTGAACTGTCTACAGCAGAATGTATGAGGAGCCGGGAGCAGCGCCATCTAGTGGTGTCAGTGCTGAACTGTCTACAGCAGAATGTATGAGGAGCCAGGAGCAGCGCCATCTAGTGGTGTCAGTGCTGAACTGTCTACAGCAGAGTGTATGAGGAGCCGGGAGCAGCGCCATCTAGTGGTGGCAGTGCTGAACTGTCTACAGTAGAATGTATGAGGAGCCGGGAGCAGCAACATCTAGTGGTTTCAGTGCTGAACTGTCTACCGCGGAGTGTATGAGGAGCTGGGAGCAGCGCCATCTAGTGGTGCCAGTGCTTAACTGTCTACAGCAGAGTGTATGAGGAGCCGGGAGCAGCTCAATCTAGTGGTGTCAGTGCTGAACTGTCTACAGCAGAGTGTATGACGAGCAGGGAGCAGCGCCATCTAGTGGTGTCAGTGCTGAACTGTCTACAGCAGAGTGTATGAGGAGCTGGGAGCAGCGCCATCTAGTGGTGTCAGTGCTGAACTGTCTACAGCAGAGTGTATGAGGAGCCGGGAGCAGCGCCATCTAGTGGTGTCAGTACTGAACTGTCTACAGCGGAGTGTATGAGGAGCCGGGAGCAGCGCCATCTAGTGGTGTCAGTGCTGAACTGTCTACAGCGGAGTGTATGAGGAGCAGGGAGCAGCGCCATCTAGTGGTGTCAGTGCTGAACTTTCTACAGCAGAGTGTATGAGGAGCTGGGAGCAGCGCCATCTAGTGGTGTCAGTGCTGAACAGTCTACAGCAGAGTGTATGAGGAGTCGGGAGCAGCGCCACCTAGTGGTGTCAGTGCTGAACTGTCTACAGCAGAATGTATGAGAACCGGGAGAACCACCATCTAGTGGTGTCAGTGCTGAACTGTATACAGCAGAGTGTGTGAGGAGCCAGGAGCAGCGCCATCTAGTGGTGTCAGTGCTGAACTGTCAACAGCAGAGTGTATGAGGAGCCGGTAGCAGCTCAATCTAGTGGTGTCAGTGCTGAACTGTCTACAGCAGAGTGTATGAGGAGCTGGGAGCAGCGCCATCTTGTGGTGTTAGTGCTGAACTGTCTACAGCAGAGTGAATGAGGAGCCGGGAGCAGCACCATCTAGTGGTGTCAGTGCTAAACTGTCTACAGCAGAGTGTATGAGGAGCTGGGAGCAGCGCCATCTAGTGGTGTTAGTGCTGAACTGTCTACAGCGGAGTGTATGAGGAGACGGGAGCAGCGCCATCTAGTGGTGTCAGTGCTAAACTGTCTACAGCAGAGTGTATGAGGAGCTGGGAGCAGCGCCATCTAGTGGTGTTAGTGCTGAACTGTCTACAGCGGAGTGTATGGGGAGACGGGAGCAGCGCCATCTAGTGGTGTCAGTGCTAAACTGTCTACAGCAGAGTGTATGAGGAGCTGGGAGCAGCGCCATCTAGTGGTGTTAGTGCTGAACTGTCTACAGCGGAGTGTATGAGGAGACGGGAGCAGCGCCATCTAGTGGTGTCAGTGCTGAACTGTCTACAGCAGAGTGTATGAGGAGCCGGGAGCAGCGCCATCTAGTGGTGTCTGTGCTGAACTGTCTACAGCAGAGTGAATGAGGAGCCGGGAGCAGCGCCATCTAGTGGTGTCAGTGCTGAACTGTCTACAGCAGAGTGTATGAGGAGCTGGGAGCAGCGCCATCTAGTGGTGTTAGTGCTGAACTGTCTACAGCAGAGTGAATGAGGAGCCGGGAGCAGCGCCATCTAGTGGTGTCAGTGCTGAACTGTCTACAGCAGAGTGTATGAGGAGCCGGGAGCATCGCCATCTAGTGGTGTCAGAGCTGAACTGTCTACAGCATAGTGTATGAGGAGCCGGGAGCAGCGCCATCTAGTGGTGTCAGTGCTGAACTGTCTACCGCGGAGTGTATGAGGAGCCGGGAGCAGCGCCATCTAGTGGTGTCAGTGCTGAACTGTCTACAGCAGAGTGTATGAGGAGCCGGGAGCAGCGCCATCTAGTGGTGGCAGTGCTGAACTATCTACAGCAGAATGTATGAGGAGCCAGGAGCAGCGCCATCTAGTGGTGCCAGTGCTGAACTGTCTACAGCAGAATGTATGAGGAGGCGGGAGCAGCGCCATCTAGTGGTGTCAGTGCTGAACTGTCTACAGCAGAGTGTATGAGGAGCTGGGAGCAGCACCATCTAGTGGTGTCAGTGCTGAACTGTCTACAGCGGAATGTATGAGGAGCCGGGAGCAGCACCATCTAGTGGTGTCAGTGCTGAACTGTCTACAGCAGAATGTATGAGGAGCCGGGAGCAGCGCCATCTAGTGGTGTCAGTGCTGAACTGTCTACAGCAGAATGTATGAGGAGCCAGGAGCAGCGCCATCTAGTGGTGTCAGTGCTGAACTGTCTACAGCAGAGTGTATGAGGAGCCGGGAGCAGCGCCATCTAGTGGTGTCAGTGCTGAACTGTCTACAGCAGAGTGTATGAGGAGCCGGGAGCAGCGCCATCTAGTGGTGGCAGTGCTGAACTGTCTACAGTAGAATGTATGAGGAGCCGGGAGCAGCAACATCTAGTGGTTTCAGTGCTGAACTGTCTACCGCGGAGTGTATGAGGAGCTGGGAGCAGCGCCATCTAGTGGTGCCAGTGCTTAACTGTCTACAGCAGAGTGTATGAGGAGCCGGGAGCAGCTCAATCTAGTGGTGTCAGTGCTGAACTGTCTACAGCAGAGTGTATGACGAGCAGGGAGCAGCGCCATCTAGTGGTGTCAGTGCTGAACTGTCTACAGCAGAGTGTATGAGGAGCTGGGAGCAGCGCCATCTAGTGGTGTCAGTGCTGAACTGTCTACAGCAGAGTGTATGAGGAGCCGGGAGCAGCGCCATCTAGTGGTGTCAGTACTGAACTGTCTACAGCGGAGTGTATGAGGAGCCGGGAGCAGCGCCATCTAGTGGTGTCAGTGCTGAACTGTCTACAGCGGAGTGTATGAGGAGCAGGGAGCAGCGCCATCTAGTGGTGTCAGTGCTGAACTTTCTACAGCAGAGTGTATGAGGAGCTGGGAGCAGCGCCATCTAGTGGTGTCAGTGCTGAACAGTCTACAGCAGAGTGTATGAGGAGTCGGGAGCAGCGCCACCTAGTGGTGTCAGTGCTGAACTGTCTACAGCAGAATGTATGAGAACCGGGAGAACCACCATCTAGTGGTGTCAGTGCTGAACTGTATACAGCAGAGTGTGTGAGGAGCCAGGAGCAGCGCCATCTAGTGGTGTCAGTGCTGAACTGTCAACAGCAGAGTGTATGAGGAGCCGGTAGCAGCTCAATCTAGTGGTGTCAGTGCTGAACTGTCTACAGCAGAGTGTATGAGGAGCTGGGAGCAGCGCCATCTTGTGGTGTTAGTGCTGAACTGTCTACAGCAGAGTGAATGAGGAGCCGGGAGCAGCACCATCTAGTGGTGTCAGTGCTAAACTGTCTACAGCAGAGTGTATGAGGAGCTGGGAGCAGCGCCATCTAGTGGTGTTAGTGCTGAACTGTCTACAGCGGAGTGTATGAGGAGACGGGAGCAGCGCCATCTAGTGGTGTCAGTGCTAAACTGTCTACAGCAGAGTGTATGAGGAGCTGGGAGCAGCGCCATCTAGTGGTGTTAGTGCTGAACTGTCTACAGCGGAGTGTATGGGGAGACGGGAGCAGCGCCATCTAGTGGTGTCAGTGCTAAACTGTCTACAGCAGAGTGTATGAGGAGCTGGGAGCAGCGCCATCTAGTGGTGTTAGTGCTGAACTGTCTACAGCGGAGTGTATGAGGAGACGGGAGCAGCGCCATCTAGTGGTGTCAGTGCTGAACTGTCTACAGCAGAGTGTATGAGGAGCCGGGAGCAGCGCCATCTAGTGGTGTCTGTGCTGAACTGTCTACAGCAGAATGTATGAGGAGCCAGGAGCAGCGCCATCTAGTGGTGTCAGTGATGAACAGTCTACAGCAGAGTGTATGAGGAGTCGGGAGCAGCGCCACCTAGTGGTGTCAGTGCTGAACTATCTACAGCAGAATGTATGAGAACCGGGAGAACCACCATCTAGTGGTGTCAGTGCTGAACTGTATACAGCAGAGTGTGTGAGGAGCCAGGAGCAGCGCCATCTAGTGGTGTCAGTGCTGAACTGTCAACAGCAGAGTGTATGAGGAGCCGGTAGCAGCTCAATCTAGTGGTGTCAGTGCTGAACTGTCTACAGCAGAGTGTATGAGGAGCTGGGAGCAGCGCCATCTTGTGGTGTTAGTGCTGAACTGTCTACAGCAGAGTGAATGAGGAGCCGGGAGCAGCACCATCTAGTGGTGTCAGTGCTAAACTGTCTACAGCAGAGTGTATGAGGAGCTGGGAGCAGCGCCATCTAGTGGTGTTAGTGCTGAACTGTCTACAGCGGAGTGTATGAGGAGACGGGAGCAGCGCCATCTAGTGGTGTCAGTGCTAAACTGTCTACAGCAGAGTGTATGAGGAGCTGGGAGCAGCGCCATCTAGTGGTGTTAGTGCTGAACTGTCTACAGCGGAGTGTATGGGGAGACGGGAGCAGCGCCATCTAGTGGTGTCAGTGCTAAACTGTCTACAGCAGAGTGTATGAGGAGCTGGGAGCAGCGCCATCTAGTGGTGTTAGTGCTGAACTGTCTACAGCGGAGTGTATGAGGAGACGGGAGCAGCGCCATCTAGTGGTGTCAGTGCTGAACTGTCTACAGCAGAGTGTATGAGGAGCCGGGAGCAGCGCCATCTAGTGGTGTCTGTGCTGAACTGTCTACAGCAGAATGTATGAGGAGCCAGGAGCAGCGCCATCTAGTGGTGTCAGTGATGAACTGTCTACAGCAGAATGTATGAGGAGCCGGGAGCAGCGCCATCTAGTGGTGTCAGTGCTGAACTGTCTACAGCAGAATGTATGAGGAGTCGGGAGCAGCGCCATCTATTGGTGGCAGTGCTGAACTGTCTACAGCAGAATGTATGAGGAGCCAGGAGCAGCGCCATCTAGTGGTGTCAGTGCTGAACTGTCTACAGCAGTGTGTATGAGGAGCCAGGAGCAGCGCCATCTAGTGGTGTCAGTGCTGAACTGTCTACAGCAGAGTGTATGAGGAGACGGGAGCAGCGCCATCTAGTGGTGTCAGTGCTGAACTGTCTACCGCGGAGTGTATGAGGAGCAGGGAGCAGCGCCATCTAGTGGTGTCAGTGCTGAACTGTCTACAGCAGAGTGTATGAGGAGCCGGGAGCAGCTCCATCTAGTGGTGTCAGTGCTGAACTGTCTACAGCAGAATGTATGAGGAGCCTGGAGCAGCGCCATCTAGTGGTGTCAGTGCTGAACTGTCTATAGCTGAGTGTATGAGGAGCCGGAAGCAGCGCCATCTAGTGGTGTCAGTGCTGAACTGTCTACAGCAGAGGGTATGAGGAGCAGGGAGCAGCACCATCTAGTGGTGTCAGTGCTGAACTGTCTACAGCAGAGTGTATGAGGAGCCGGGAGCAGCGCCATCTAGTGGTGTCAGTGCTGAACTGTCTACAGCAGAGTGTATAAGGAGCCGGGAGCAGCGCCATCTAGTGGTGTCAGTGCTGAACTGTCTACAGCAGAGTGTATGAGGAGCCGGGAGCAGCGCCATCTAGTGGTGTCAGTGCTGAACTGTCTACAGCAGAGTGTATGAGGAGTCGGGAGCAGAGCCATCTAGTGGTGTCAGTGCTGAACTGTCTACAGCAGAATGTATGAGGACCGGGAGAACCACCATCCAGTGGTGTCAGTGCTGAACTGTCTACAGCAGAGTGTGTGAGGAGCCAGGAGCAGCGCCATCTAGTGGTGTCAGTGCTGAATTGTCTACAGCAGAATGTATGAGGAGCCGGGAGCAGCGCCATCTAGTGGTGTCAGTGCTGAACTGTCTACAGAAGAGTGTATGAGGAGCCGGGAGCAGCGCCATCTAGTGGTGTCAGTGCTTAACTGTCTACAGCAGAGCGTATGAGGAGACGGGAGCAGCGCCATCTAGTGGTGTCAGTGCAAACCTGTCTACAGCAGAGTGTATGAGGAGCCAGGAGCAGCACCATCTAGTGGCGGCAGTGCTGAACTGTCTACAGCAGTGTGTATGAGGAGCCAGGAGCAGCGCCATCTAGTGGTGTCAGTGCTGAACTGTCTACAGCAGAATGTATGAGGAGCCAGGAGAAGCGCCATCTAGTGGTGTCAGTGCTGAACTGTCTACAGCAGAATGTATGAGAAGCCGGGAGCAGCGCCATCTAGTGGTGTCAGTTCTGAACTGTCTACAGCAGAGTGTATGAGGAGCAGGGAGCAGCGCCATCTAGTGGTGTCAGTGCTGAACTGTCTACAGCAGAGTGTATGAGGAGCCGGGAGCAGCGCCATCTAGTGGTGTCAGTGCTGAACTGTCTACAGCAGAATGTATGAGGAGCCGGGAGCAGCGCCATCTAGTGGTGTCAGTGCTGAACTGTCTACAGCAGAGTGCATGAGGAGCCGTGAGCAGCGCTATCTAGTGGTGTCAGTGCTGAACTGTCTACAGCAGAGTGTATGAGAAGCCGGGAGCAGCGCCATCTGGTGGTGTCAGTGCTGAACTGTCTACAGCAGATTGTATGAGGAGCCGGGAGCAGCGCCATCTAGTGGTGTCAGTGCTGAACTGTCTACAGCAGAATGTATGAGGAGCCGGGAGCAGCGCCATCTAGAGGTGTCAGTGCTGAACTGTCTACAGCAGAATGTATGAGGAGCAGGGAGCAGCGTCTTCTAGTGGTGTCAGTGCTGAACTGTCTACAGCAGAGTGTATGAGGAGAAGGGAGCAGCGCCATCTAGTGGTGTTAGTGCTGAACTGTCTACAGCAGAGTGAATGAGGAGCCGGGAGCAGCGGCATCTAGTGGTGTCAGTGCTGAACTGTCTACAGCAGAGTGTATGAGGAGCGGGGACCAACGCCATCTAGTGGTGTCAGTGCTGAACTGTCTACAGCAGATTGTATGAGGAGCAGGGAGCAGCGCCATCTAGTGGTGTCAGTGCTGAACTGTCTACAGCAGAGTGTATGAGGAGCCGGGAGCAGCGCCATCTAGTGGTGTCAGTGCTGAACTGTCTACAGCAGAGTGTATGAGGAGACGGGAGCAGCGCCATGTAGTGGTGTCAGTGCTGAACTGTCTGCAGCAGAGTGTATGAGGAGCCGGGAGCAGCCCCATCTAGTGGTGGCAGTGCTGGACTGTCTACAGCAGAGTGTATGAGAAGCCAGGAGCAGCGCCATCTAGTGGTGTCAGTGGTGAACTGTCTACAGCAGAATGTATGAGGAGCAGGGAGCAGCGCCATCTAGTGGTGTCAGTGCTGAACTGTCTACCGCGGAATGTATGAGGAGCCGAGTGCAGCGCCATCTAGTGGTGTCAGTGCTGAACTGTCTACAGCAGAATGTATGAGGAGCCGGGAGCAGCACCATCTAGTGTTGTCAGTGCTGAACTGTCTACAGCAGAATGTATGAGGAGCCAGGAGCAGCGCCATCTAGTGGTGTCAGTGCTGAACTGTCTACAGCAGAATGTATGAGGAGTTGGGAGCAGCGCCATCTAGTGGTGTCAGTGGTGAACTGTCTACAGCAGAATGTATGAGGAGCCGGGAGCAGCGCCATCTAGTGGAGGCAGTGCTGAACTGTCTACGGCAGAATGTATGAGGAGCCGGGAGCAGCGCCATCTAGTGGTGTCAGTGCTGAACTGTCTGCGGCAGAGTGCATGAGGAGCCGTGAGCAGCGCTATCTAGTGGTGTCAGTGCTGAACTGTCTACAGCAGAGTGTATGAGGAGCCGGGAGCAGTGCCATCTAGTGGTGTCAGTGCTGAACTGTCTACAGCAGATTGTATGAGGAGCCGGGAGCAGCGCCATCTAGTGGTGTCAGTGCTGAACTGTCTACAGCAGAATGTATGAGAAGCCGGGAGCAGCGCCATCTAGTGGTGTCAGTTCTGAACTGTCTACAGCAGAGTGTATGAGGAGCAGGGAGCAGCGCCATCTAGTGGTGTCAGTGCTGAACTGTCTACAGCAGAGTGTATGAGGAGCCGGGAGCAGCGCCATCTAGTGGTGTCAGTGCTGAACTGTCTACAGCAGAATGTATGAGGAGCCGGGAGCAGCGCCATCTAGTGGTGTCAGTGCTGAACTGTCTACAGCAGAGTGCATGAGGAGCCGTGAGCAGCGCTATCTAGTGGTGTCAGTGCTGAACTGTCTACAGCAGAGTGTATGAGAAGCCGGGAGCAGCGCCATCTGGTGGTGTCAGTGCTGAACTGTCTACAGCAGATTGTATGAGGAGCCGGGAGCAGCGCCATCTAGTGGTGTCAGTGCTGAACTGTCTACAGCAGAATGTATGAGGAGCCGGGAGCAGCGCCATCTAGAGGTGTCAGTGCTGAACTGTCTACAGCAGAATGTATGAGGAGCAGGGAGCAGCGTCTTCTAGTGGTGTCAGTGCTGAACTGTCTACAGCAGAGTGTATGAGGAGAAGGGAGCAGCGCCATCTAGTGGTGTTAGTGCTGAACTGTCTACAGCAGAGTGAATGAGGAGCCGGGAGCAGCGGCATCTAGTGGTGTCAGTGCTGAACTGTCTACAGCAGAGTGTATGAGGAGCGGGGACCAACGCCATCTAGTGGTGTCAGTGCTGAACTGTCTACAGCAGATTGTATGAGGAGCAGGGAGCAGCGCCATCTAGTGGTGTCAGTGCTGAACTGTCTACAGCAGAGTGTATGAGGAGCCGGGAGCAGCGCCATCTAGTGGTGTCAGTGCTGAACTGTCTACAGCAGAGTGTATGAGGAGACGGGAGCAGCGCCATGTAGTGGTGTCAGTGCTGAACTGTCTGCAGCAGAGTGTATGAGGAGCCGGGAGCAGCCCCATCTAGTGGTGGCAGTGCTGGACTGTCTACAGCAGAGTGTATGAGAAGCCAGGAGCAGCGCCATCTAGTGGTGTCAGTGGTGAACTGTCTACAGCAGAATGTATGAGGAGCAGGGAGCAGCGCCATCTAGTGGTGTCAGTGCTGAACTGTCTACCGCGGAATGTATGAGGAGCCGAGTGCAGCGCCATCTAGTGGTGTCAGTGCTGAACTGTCTACAGCAGAATGTATGAGGAGCCGGGAGCAGCACCATCTAGTGTTGTCAGTGCTGAACTGTCTACAGCAGAATGTATGAGGAGCCAGGAGCAGCGCCATCTAGTGGTGTCAGTGCTGAACTGTCTACAGCAGAATGTATGAGGAGTTGGGAGCAGCGCCATCTAGTGGTGTCAGTGGTGAACTGTCTACAGCAGAATGTATGAGGAGCCGGGAGCAGCGCCATCTAGTGGAGGCAGTGCTGAACTGTCTACGGCAGAATGTATGAGGAGCCGGGAGCAGCGCCATCTAGTGGTGTCAGTGCTGAACTGTCTGCGGCAGAGTGCATGAGGAGCCGTGAGCAGCGCTATCTAGTGGTGTCAGTGCTGAACTGTCTACAGCAGAGTGTATGAGGAGCCGGGAGCAGTGCCATCTAGTGGTGTCAGTGCTGAACTGTCTACAGCAGATTGTATGAGGAGCCGGGAGCAGCGCCATCTAGTGGTGTCAGTGCTGAACTGTCTACAGCAGAATGTATGAGGAGCCGGGAGCAGCGCCATCTAGTGGTGTCCGTGCTGAACTGTCTACAGTAGAATGTATGAGGAGCAGGGAGCAGCGTCATCTAGTGGTGTCAGTGCTGAATTGTCTACAGCAGAGTGTATGAGGAGCCGGGAGCAGCGCCATCTAGTGGTGTCAGTGCTGAACTGTCTACAGCAGAGGGTATGAGGAGCCGGGAGCAGCGTCATCTAGTGGTGTCAGTGCTGAACTGTCTACAGCAGAGGGTATGAGGAGCCGGGAGCAGCGCCATCTAGTGTTGTCAGTGCTGAACTGTCTACAGCAGAGTGTATGAGGAGCCGGGAGCAGCGCCATCTAGTCGTGTCAGTGCTGAACTATCTACAGCAGAGTGTATGAGGAGCCGGGAGCAGCGTCATCTAGTGGTGTCAGTGCTGAACTGTCTACAGCAGAGTGTATGAGGAGCTTTGAGCAGCGCCATCTAGTGGTGTCAGTGCTGAACTGTCTACAGCAGAGTGTATGAGGAGCCGGGAGCAGCGCCATCTAGTCGTGTTAGTGCTGAACTGTCTACAGTAGAGTGTATGAGGAGCCGAGAGCAGCGTCATCTAGTGGTGTTAGTGCTGAACTGTCTACAGCAGAGTGTATGAGGAGCTGGGAGCAGCGACATCTAGTGGTGTGAGTGCTGAACTGTCTACAGCAGAGTGAATGAGGAGCCGGGAGCAGCGCCATCTAGTGGTGTCAGTGCTGAACTGTCTACAGCAGAGTGTATGAGGAGCCGGGAGCAGCGCCATCTAGTGGTGTTAGTGCTGAACTGTCTGCAGCAGAGTGAATGAGGAGCCGGGAGCAGCGCCATCTAGTGGTGTCAGTGCTGAACTGTCTACAGCAGAGTGTATGAGGAGCTGGGAGCAGCGCCATCTAGTGGTGTTAGTGCTGAACTGTCTACAGCAGAGTGAATGAGGAGCCGGGAGCAGCGCCATCTAGTGGTGTCAGTGCTGAACTGTCTACCGCGGAGTGTATGAGGAGCCTGGAGCAGCGCCATCTAGTGGTGTCAGTGCTGAACTGTCTACAGCAGAGTGTATGAGGAGCCGGGAGCAGCGCCATCTAGTGGTGTCAGTGCTGAACTATCTACAGCAGAATGTATGAGGAGCCAGGAGCAGCGCCATCTAGTGGTGTCAGTGCTGAACTATCTACAGCAGAATGTATGAGGAGCCAGGAGCAGCGCCATCTAGTGGTGTCAGTGCTGAACTGTCTACAGCAGAATGTATGAGGAGGCGGGAGCAGCGCCATCTAGTGGTGTCAGTGCTGAACTGTCTACAGCAGAGTGTATGAGGAGCTGGGAGCAGCACCATCTAGTGGTGTCAGTGCTGAACTGTCTACAGCGGAATGTATGAGGGGCCGGGAGCAGCACCATCTAGTGGTGTCAGTGCTGAACTGTCTACAGCAGAATGTATGAGGAGCCGGGAGCAGCGCCATCTAGTGGTGTCAGTGCTGAACTGTCTACAGCAGAATGTATGAGGAGCCAGGAGCAGCGCCATCTAGTGGTGTCAGTGCTGAACTGTCTACAGCAGAGTGTATGAGGAGCCGGGAGCAGCGCCATCTAGTGGTGTCAGTGCTGAACTGTCTACAGCAGAGTGTATGAGGAGCCGGGAGCAGCGCCATCTAGTGGTGGCAGTGCTGAACTGTCTACAGTAGAATGTATGAGGAGCCGGGAGCAGCACCATCTAGTGGTGTCAGTGCTGAACTGTCTACCGCGGAGTGTATGAGGAGCAGGGAGCAGCGCCATCTAGTGGTGCCAGTGCTTAACTGTCTACAGCAGAGTGTATGAGGAGCAGGGAGCAGCGCCATCTAGTGGAGTCAGTGCTGAACTGTCTACAGCAGAGTGTATGAGGAGCCGGGAGCAGCGCCATCTAGTGGTGTCAGTGCTGAACTGTCTACAGCAGAGTGTATGAGGAGCCAGGAGCAGCGCCATCTAGTGGTGTCAGTGCTGAACTGTCTACAGCGGAGTGTATGAGGAGCCAGGAGCAGCGCCATCTTGTGGTGTCAGTGCTGAACTGTCTACAGCAGAGTATATGAGAAGCAGGGAGCAGCGCCATCTAGTGGTGTCAGTGCTGAACTTTCTACAGCAGAGTGTATGAGGAGCTGGGAGCAGCGTCATCTAGTGGTGTCAGTGCTGAACTGTCTACAGCAGAGTGTATGAGGAGTCGGGAGCAGCGCCACCTAGTGGTGACAGTGCTGAACTGTCTACAGCAGAATGTATGAGGACCGGGAGAACCACCATCTAGTGGTGTCAGTGCTGAACTGTCTACCGCAGAGTGTATGAGGAGCAGGGAGCAGCGCCATCTAGTGGTGCCAGTGCTGAACTGTCTACAGCAGAGTGTATGAGGAGCCGGGAGCAGCTCAATCTAGTGGTGTCAGTGCTGAACTGTCTACAGTAGAGTGTATGAGGAGCCGGGAGCAGCTCAATCTAGTGGTGTCAGTGCTGAACTGTCTACAGCAGAGTGTATGAGGAGCAGGGAGCAGCGCCATCTAGTGGTGCCAGTGCTGAACTGTCTACAGCAGAGTGTATGAGGAGCTGGGAGCAGCGCCATCTAGTGGTGTCAGTGCTGAACTGTCTACAGCAGAGTGTAGGAGGAGCCGGGAGCAGCGCCATCTAGTGGTGTCAGTGCTGAACTGTCTACAGCGGAGTGTATGAGGAGCCGGGAGCAGCGCCATCTAGTGGTGTCAGTGCTGAACTGTCTACAGCGGAGTGTATGAGGAGCAGGGAGCAGCGCCATCTAGTGGTGTCAGTGCTGAACTTTCTACAGCAGAGTGTATGAGGAGCTGGGAGCAGCGCCATCTAGTGGTGTCAGTGCTGAACAGTCTACAGCAGAGTGTATGAGGAGTCGGGAGCAGCGCCACCTAGTGGTGTCAGTGCTGAACTGTCTACAGCAGAATGTATGAGAACCGGGAGAACCACCATCTAGTGGTGTCAGTGCTGAACTGTATACAGCAGAGTGTGTGAGGAGCCAGGAGCAGCGCCATCTAGTGGTGTCAGTGCTGAACTGTCAACAGCAGAGTGTATGAGGAGCCGGTAGCAGCTCAATCTAGTGGTGTCAGTGCTGAACTGTCTACAGCAGAGTGTATGAGGAGCTGGGAGCAGCGCCATCTTGTGGTGTTAGTGCTGAACTGTCTACAGCAGAGTGAATGAGGAGCCGGGAGCAGCACCATCTAGTGGTGTCAGTGCTAAACTGTCTACAGCAGAGTGTATGAGGAGCTGGGAGCAGCGCCATCTAGTGGTGTTAGTGCTGAACTGTCTACAGCGGAGTGTATGAGGAGACGGGAGCAGCGCCATCTAGTGGTGTCAGTGCTAAACTGTCTACAGCAGAGTGTATGAGGAGCTGGGAGCAGCGCCATCTAGTGGTGTTAGTGCTGAACTGTCTACAGCGGAGTGTATGAGGAGACGGGAGCAGCGCCATCTAGTGGTGTCAGTGCTAAACTGTCTACAGCAGAGTGTATGAGGAGCTGGGAGCAGCGCCATCTAGTGGTGTTAGTGCTGAACTGTCTACAGCGGAGTGTATGAAGAGACGGGAGCAGCGCCATCTAGTGGTGTCAGTGCTGAACTGTCTACAGCAGAGTGTATGAGGAGCCGGGAGCAGCGCCATCTAGTGGTGTCAGTGCTGAACTGTCTAGAGCAGAATGTATGAGGAGCCAGGAGCAGCGCCATCTAGTGGTGTCAGTGATGAACTGTCTACAGCAGAATGTATGAGGAGCCGGGAGCAGCGCCATCTAGTGGTGTCAGTGCTGAACTGTCTACAGCAGAATGTATGAGGAGTCGGGAGCAGCGCCATCTATTGGTGGCAGTGCTGAACTGTCTACAGCAGAATGTATGAGGAGCCAGGAGCAGCGCCATCTAGTGGTGTCAGTGCTGAACTGTCTACAGCAGTGTGTATGAGGAGCCAGGAGCAGCGCCATCTAGTGGTGTCAGTGCTGAACTGTCTACATCAGAGTGTATGAGGAGACGGGAGCAGCGCCATCTAGTGGTGTCAGTGCTGAACTGTCTACAGCAGAATGTATGAGGAGCCGGGAGCAGCGCCATCTAGTGGTGTCAGTGCTGAACTGTCTACCGCGGAGTGTATGAGGAGCAGGGAGCAGCGCCATCTAGTGGTGTCAGTGCTGAACTGTCTACAGCAGAGTGTATGAGGAGCCGGGAGCAGCTCCATCTAGTGGTGTCAGTGCTGAACTGTCTACAGCAGAATGTATGAGGAGCCTGGAGCAGCGCCATCTAGTGGTGTCAGTGCTGAACTATCTATAACTGAGTGTATGAGGAGCCGGAAGCAGCGCCATCTAGTGGTGTCAGTGCTGAACTGTCTACAGCAGAGGGTATGAGGAGCAGGGAGCAGCACCATCTAGTGGTGTCAGTGCTGAACTGTCTACAGCAGAGTGTATGAGGAGCCGGGAGCAGCGCCATCTAGTGGTGTCAGTGCTGAACTGTCTACAGCAGAGTGTATAAGGAGCCGGGAGCAGCGCCATCTAGTGGTGTCAGTGCTGAACTGTCTACAGCAGAGTGTATGAGGAGCCGGGAGCAGCGCCATCTAGTGGTGTCAGTGCTGAACTGTCTACAGCAGAGTGTATGAGGAGTCGGGAGCAGAGCCATCTAGTGGTGTCAGTGCTGAACTGTCTACAGCAGAATGTATGAGGACCGGGAGAACCACCATCCAGTGGTGTCAGTGCTGAACTGTCTACAGCAGAGTGTGTGAGGAGCCAGGAGCAGCGCCATCTAGTGGTGCCAGTGCTGAATTGTCTACAGCAGAATGTATGAGGAGCCGGGAGCAGCGCCATCTAGTGGTGTCAGTGCTGAACTGTCTACAGAAGAGTGTATGAGGAGCCGGGAGCAGCGCCATCTAGTGGTGTCAGTGCTTAACTGTCTACAGCAGAGCGTATGAGGAGACGGGAGCAGCGCCATCTAGTGGTGTCAGTGCAAACCTGTCTACAGCAGAGTGTATGAGGAGCCAGGAGCAGCACCATCTAGTGGCGGCAGTGCTGAACTGTCTACAGCAGTGTGTATGAGGAGCCAGGAGCAGCGCCATCTAGTGGTGTCAGTGCTGAACTGTCTACAGCAGAATGTATGAGGAGCCAGGAGCAGCGCCATCTAGTGGAGTCAGTGCTGAACTGTCTACAGCAGAGTGTATGAGAAGCCGGGAGCAGCACCATCTAGTGGTGTCAGTGCTGAACTGTCTACAGCAGAGTGTATGAGGAGCAGGGAGCAGCGCCATCTAGTGGTGTCAGTGCTGAACTGTCTACAGCAGAGTGTATGAGGAGCCGGGAGCAGCGCCAACTAGTGGTGTCAGTGCTGAACTGTCTACAGCAGAATGTATGAGGAGCTGGGAGCAGCGCCATCTAGAGGTGTCAGTGCTGAACTGTCTACAGCAGAATGTATGAGGAGCCGGGAGCAGCGTCTTCTAGTGGTGTCAGTGCTGAACTGTCTACAGCAGAGTGTATGAGGAGAAGGGAGCAGCGCCATCTAGTGGTGTCAGTGCTGAACTGTCTACAGGAGAGGGTATGAGGAGACGGGAGCAGCGTCATCTAGTGGTGTCAGTGCTGAACTGTCTACAGCAGAGTGTATGAGGAGCCGGGAGCAGCGCCATCTAGTGGTGTCAGTGCTGAACTCTCTACAGCAGAGTGTATGAGGAGACGGGAGCAGCGCCATCTAGTCGTGTCAGTGCTGAACTGTCTACAGCAGAGTGTATGAGGAGCCGGGAGCAGCGTCATCTAGTGGTGTCAGTGATGAACTGTCTACAGCAGAGTGTATGAGGAGCTGGGAGCAGCGCCATCTAGTGGTGTCAGTGCTGAACTGTCTACAGCAGAGTGTATGAGGAGCCGGGAGCAGCGCCATCTAGTCGTGTCAGTGCTGAACTGTCTGCAGCAGAGTGTATGAGGAGCCGGGAGCAGCGTCATCTAGTGGTGTCAGTGCTGAACTGTCTACAGCAGAGTGTATGAGGAGCTGGGAGCAGCGCCATCTAGTGGTGTTAGTGCTGAACTGTCTACAGCAGAGTGAATGAGGAGCCGGGAGCAGCGGCATCTAGTGGTGGCAGTGCTGAACTGTCTACAGCAGAGTGTATGAGGAGCGGGGACCAACGCCATCTAGTGGTGTCAGTGCTGAACTGTCAACAGCAGATTGTATGAGGAGCAGGGAGCAGCGCCATCTAGTGGTGTCAGTGCTGAACTGTCTACAGCAGAGTGTATGAGGAGCCGGGAGCAGCGCCATCTAGTGGTGTCAGTGCTGAACTGTCTACAGCAGAGTGTATGAGGAGACGGGAGCAGCGCCATGTAGTGGTGTCAGTGCTGAACTGTCTGCAGCAGAGTGTATGAGGAGCCGGGAGCAGCCCCATCTAGTGGTGGCAGTGCTGAACTGTCTACAGCAGAGTGTATGAGAAGCCAGGAGCAGCGCCATCTAGTGGTGTCAGTGGTGAACTGTCTACAGCAGAATGTATGAGGAGCAGGGAGCAGCGCCATCTAGTGGTGTCAGTGCTGAACTGTCTACCGCGGAATGTATGAGGAGCCGAGTGCAGCGCCATCTAGTGGTGTCAGTGCTGAACTGTCTACAGCAGAATGTATGAGGAGCCGGGAGCAGCACCATCTAGTGGTGTCAGTGCTGAACTGTCTACAGCAGAATGTATGAGGAGCCAGGAGCATCGCCATCTAGTGGTGTCAGTGCTGAACTGTCTACAGCAGAATGTATGAGGAGTTGGGAGCAGCGCCATCTAGTGGTGTCAGTGGTGAACTGTCTACAGCAGAATGTATGAGGAGCCGGGAGCAGCGCCATCTAGTGGAGGCAGTGCTGAACTGTCTACGGCAGAATGTATGAGGAGCCGGGAGCAGCGCTATCTAGTGGTGTCAGTGCTGAACTGTCTGCGGCAGAGTGCATGAGGAGCCGTGAGCAGCGCTATCTAGTGGTGTCAGTGCTGAACTGTCTACAGCAGATTGTATGAGGAGCCGGGAGCAGCGCCATCTAGTGGTGTCAGTGCTGAACTGTCTACAGCAGAATGTATGAGGAGCCGGGAGCAGCGCCATCTAGTGGTGTCCGTGCTGAACTGTCTACAGTAGAATGTATGAGGAGCAGGGAGCAGCGTCATCTAGTGGTGTCAGTGCTGAACTGTCTACAGCAGAGGGTATGAGGAGCCGGGAGCAGCGCCATCTAGTGTTGTCAGTGCTGAACTGTCTACAGCAGAGTGTATGAGGAGACGGGTGCAGCGCCATCTAGTCGTGTCAGTGCTGAACTGTCTACAGCAGAGTGTATGAGGAGCCGGGAGCAGCGTCATCTAGTGGTGTCAGTGCTGAACTGTCTACAGCAGAGTGTATGAGGAGCTTTGAGCAGCGCCATCTAGTGGTGTCAGTGCTGAACTGTCTACAGCAGAGTGTATGAGGAGCCGGGAGCAGCGCCATCTAGTCGTGTTAGTGCTGAACTGTCTACAGTAGAGTGTATGAGGAGCCGGGAGCAGCGTCATCTAGTGGTGTTAGTGCTGAACTGTCTACAGCAGAGTGTATGAGGAGCTGGGAGCAGCGCCATCTAGTGGTGTGAGTGCTGAACTGTCTACAGCAAAGTGAATGAGGAGCCTGGAGCAGCGCCATCTAGTGGTGTCAGTGCTGAACTGTCTACAGCAGAGTGTATGAGGAGCCGGGAGCAGCGCCATCTAGTGGTGTTAGTGCTGAACTGTCTACAGCAGAGTGAATGAGGAGCCGGGAGCAGCGCCATCTAGTGGTGTCAGTGCTGAACTGTCTACAGCAGAGTGTATGAGGAGCTGGGAGCAGCGCCATCTAGTGGTGTTAGTGCTGAACTGTCTACAGCAGAGTGAATGAGGAGCCGGGAGCAGCGCCATCTAGTGGTGTCAGTGCTGAACTGTCTACCGCGGAGTGTATGAGGAGCCTGGAGCAGCACCATCTAGTGGTGTCAGTGCTGAACTGTCTACAGCAGAGTGTATGAGGAGCCGGGAGCAGCGCCATCTAGTGGTGTCAGTGCTGAACTATCTACAGCAGAATGTATGAGCAGCCAGGAGCAGCGCCATCTAGTGGTGTCAGTGCTGAACTGTCTACAGCAGAATGTATGAGGAGCCGGGAGCAGCGCCATCTAGTGGTGTCAGTGCTGAACTGTCTACAGCAGAGTGTATGAGGAGCTGGGAGCAGCACCATCTAGTGGTGTCAGTGCTGAACTGTCTACAGCGGAATGTATGAGGAGCCGGGAGCAGCACCATCTAGTGGTGTCAGTGCTGAACTGTCTACAGCAGAATGTATGAGGAGCCGGGAGCAGCGCCATCTAGTGGTGCCAGTGCTGAACTGTCTACAGCAGAATGTATGAGGAGCCAGGAGCAGCGCCATCTAGTGGTGTCAGTGCTGAACTGTCTACAGCAGAGTGTATGAGGAGCCGGGAGCAGCGCCATCTAGTGGTGTCAGTGCTGAACTGTCTACAGCAGAGTGTATGAGGAGCCGGGAGCAGCGCCATCTAGTGGTGGCAGTGCTGAACTGTCTACAGCAGAATGTATGAGGAGCCGGGAGCAGCGCCATCTAGTGGTGTCAGTGCTGAACTGTCTACCGCGGAGTGTATGAGGAGCAGGGAGCAGCGCCATCTAGTGGTGCCAGTGCTGAACTGTCTACAGCAGAGTGTATGAGGAGCCGGGAGCAGCTCAATCTAGTGGTGTCAGTGCTGAACTGTCTACAGCAGAGTGTATGAGGAGCAGGGAGCAGCGCCATCTAGTGGAGTCAGTGCTGAACTGTCTACAGCAGAGTGTATGAGGAGCCGGGAGCAGCGCCATCTAGTGGTGTCAGTGCTGAACTGTCTACAGCAGAGTGTATGAGGAGTCAGGAGCAGCGCCATCTAGTGGTGTCAGTGCTGAACTGTCTACAGCGGAGTGTATGAGGAGCCAGGAGCAGCGCCATCTTGTGGTGTCAGTGCTGAACTGTCTACAGCAGAGTGTATGAGGAGCAGGGAGCAGCGCCATCTAGTGGTGTCAGTGCTGAACTTTCTACAGCAGAGTGTATGAGGAGCTGGGAGCAGCGTCATCTAGTGGTGTCAGTGCTGAACTGTCTACAGCAGAGTGTATGAGGAGTCGGGAGCAGCGCCACCTAGTGGTGTCAGTGCTGAACTGTCTACAGCAGAATGTATGAGGACCGGGAGAACCACCATCTAGTGGTGTCAGTGCTGAACTGTCTACAGCAGAGTGTGTGAGGAGCCAGGAGCAGTGCCATCTTGTGGTGTTAGTGTTGAACTGTCTATAGCAGAGTGAATGAGGAGCCGGGAGCAGCGCCATCTAGTGGTGTCAGTGCTGAACTGTCTACAGCAGAGTGTATGAGGAGCTGGGAGCAGCGCCATCTAGTGGTGTTAGTGCTGAACTGTCTACAGCGGAGTGTATGAGGAGACGGGAGCAGCGCCATCTAGTGGTGTCAGTGCTGAACTGTCTACAGCAGAGTGTATGAGGAGCCGGGAGCAGCGCCATCTAGTGGTGTCAGTTCTGAACTGTCTACAGCAGAATGTATGAGGAGCCAGGAGCAGCGCCATCTAGTGGTGTCAGTGCTGAACTGTCTACAGCAGAATGTATGAGGAGCCGGGAGCAGCGCCATCTAGTGGTGTCAGTGCTGAACTGTCTACAGCAGAGTGTATGAGGATTCGGGAGCAGCACCATCTAGTGGTGTCAGTGTTGAACTGTCTACAGCGGAATGTATGAGGAGCCGGGAGCAGCACCATCTAGTGGTGTCAGTGCTGAACTGTCTACAGCAGAATGTATGAGGAGTCGGGAGCAGCGCCATCTATTGTTGGCAGTCCTGAACTGTCTACAGCAGAATGTTTGAGGAGCCAGGAGCAGCGCCATCTAGTGGTGTCAGTGCTGAACTGTCTACAGCAGAGTGTATGAGGGGCCGGGAGCAGCGCCATCTAGTGGTGTCAGTGCTGAACTGTCTACAGCAGAGTGTATGAGGAGCCGGGAGCAGCGCCATCTAGTGGTGCCAGTGCTGAACTGTCTACTGCAGAATGTATGAGGAGCCGGGAGCAGCGCCATCTAGTGGTGTCAGTGCTGAACTGTCTACCGCGGAGTGTATGAGGAGCAGGGAGCAGCGCCATCTAGTGGTGTCAGTGCTGAACTGTCTACAGCAGAGTGTATGAGGAGCAGGGAGCAGCGCCATCTAGTGGTGTCAGTGCTGAACTGTCTACAGCAGAGTGTATGAGGAGCCGGGAGCAGCGCCATCTAGTGGTGTCAGTGCTGAACTGTCTACAGCAGAATGTATGAGGAGCCGGGAGCAGCGCCATCTAGTGGTGTCAGTGCTGAACTGTCTACAGCAGAGTGCATGAGGAGCCGTGAGCAGCGCTATCTAGTGGTGTCAGTGCTGAACTGTCTACAGCAGAGTGTATGAGAAGCCGGGAGCAGCGCCATCTGGTGGTGTCAGTGCTGAACTGTCTACAGCAGATTGTATGAGGAGCCGGGAGCAGCGCCATCTAGTGGTGTCAGTGCTGAACTGTCTACAGCAGAATGTATGAGGAGCCGGGAGCAGCGCCATCTAGAGGTGTCAGTGCTGAACTGTCTACAGCAGAATGTATGAGGAGCAGGGAGCAGCGTCTTCTAGTGGTGTCAGTGCTGAACTGTCTACAGCAGAGTGTATGAGGAGAAGGGAGCAGCGCCATCTAGTGGTGTTAGTGCTGAACTGTCTACAGCAGAGTGAATGAGGAGCCGGGAGCAGCGGCATCTAGTGGTGTCAGTGCTGAACTGTCTACAGCAGAGTGTATGAGGAGCGGGGACCAACGCCATCTAGTGGTGTCAGTGCTGAACTGTCTACAGCAGATTGTATGAGGAGCAGGGAGCAGCGCCATCTAGTGGTGTCAGTGCTGAACTGTCTACAGCAGAGTGTATGAGGAGCCGGGAGCAGCGCCATCTAGTGGTGTCAGTGCTGAACTGTCTACAGCAGAGTGTATGAGGAGACGGGAGCAGCGCCATGTAGTGGTGTCAGTGCTGAACTGTCTGCAGTAGAGTGTATGAGGAGCCGGGAGCAGCCCCATCTAGTGGTGGCAGTGCTGGACTGTCTACAGCAGAGTGTATGAGAAGCCAGGAGCAGCGCCATCTAGTGGTGTCAGTGGTGAACTGTCTACAGCAGAATGTATGAGGAGCAGGGAGCAGCGCCATCTAGTGGTGTCAGTGCTGAACTGTCTACCGCGGAATGTATGAGGAGCCGAGTGCAGCGCCATCTAGTGGTGTCAGTGCTGAACTGTCTACAGCAGAATGTATGAGGAGCCGGGAGCAGCACCATCTAGTGTTGTCAGTGCTGAACTGTCTACAGCAGAATGTATGAGGAGCCAGGAGCAGCGCCATCTAGTGGTGTCAGTGCTGAACTGTCTACAGCAGAATGTATGAGGAGTTGGGAGCAGCGCCATCTAGTGGTGTCAGTGGTGAACTGTCTACAGCAGAATGTATGAGGAGCCGGGAGCAGCGCCATCTAGTGGAGGCAGTGCTGAACTGTCTACGGCAGAATGTATGAGGAGCCGGGAGCAGCGCCATCTAGTGGTGTCAGTGCTGAACTGTCTGCGGCAGAGTGCATGAGGAGCCGTGAGCAGCGCTATCTAGTGGTGTCAGTGCTGAACTGTCTACAGCAGAGTGTATGAGGAGCCGGGAGCAGTGCCATCTAGTGGTGTCAGTGCTGAACTGTCTACAGCAGATTGTATGAGGAGCCGGGAGCAGCGCCATCTAGTGGTGTCAGTGCTGAACTGTCTACAGCAGAATGTATGAGGAGCCGGGAGCAGCGCCATCTAGTGGTGTCCGTGCTGAACTGTCTACAGTAGAATGTATGAGGAGCAGGGAGCAGCGTCATCTAGTGGTGTCAGTGCTGAATTGTCTACAGCAGAGTGTATGAGGAGCCGGGAGCAGCGCCATCTAGTGGTGTCAGTGCTGAACTGTCTACAGCAGAGGGTATGAGGAGCCGGGAGCAGCGTCATCTAGTGGTGTCAGTGCTGAACTGTCTACAGCAGAGGGTATGAGGAGCCGGGAGCAGCGCCATCTAGTGTTGTCAGTGCTGAACTGTCTACAGCAGAGTGTATGAGGAGCCGGGAGCAGCGCCATCTAGTCGTGTCAGTGCTGAACTATCTACAGCAGAGTGTATGAGGAGCCGGGAGCAGCGTCATCTAGTGGTGTCAGTGCTGAACTGTCTACAGCAGAGTGTATGAGGAGCTTTGAGCAGCGCCATCTAGTGGTGTCAGTGCTGAACTGTCTACAGCAGAGTGTATGAGGAGCCGGGAGCAGCGCCATCTAGTCGTGTTAGTGCTGAACTGTCTACAGTAGAGTGTATGAGGAGCCGAGAGCAGCGTCATCTAGTGGTGTTAGTGCTGAACTGTCTACAGCAGAGTGTATGAGGAGCTGGGAGCAGCGACATCTAGTGGTGTGAGTGCTGAACTGTCTACAGCAGAGTGAATGAGGAGCCGGGAGCAGCGCCATCTAGTGGTGTCAGTGCTGAACTGTCTACAGCAGAGTGTATGAGGAGCCGGGAGCAGCGCCATCTAGTGGTGTTAGTGCTGAACTGTCTGCAGCAGAGTGAATGAGGAGCCGGGAGCAGCGCCATCTAGTGGTGTCAGTGCTGAACTGTCTACAGCAGAGTGTATGAGGAGCTGGGAGCAGCGCCATCTAGTGGTGTTAGTGCTGAACTGTCTACAGCAGAGTGAATGAGGAGCCGGGAGCAGCGCCATCTAGTGGTGTCAGTGCTGAACTGTCTACCGCGGAGTGTATGAGGAGCCTGGAGCAGCGCCATCTAGTGGTGTCAGTGCTGAACTGTCTACAGCAGAGTGTATGAGGAGCCGGGAGCAGCGCCATCTAGTGGTGTCAGTGCTGAACTATCTACAGCAGAATGTATGAGGAGCCAGGAGCAGCGCCATCTAGTGGTGTCAGTGCTGAACTATCTACAGCAGAATGTATGAGGAGCCAGGAGCAGCGCCATCTAGTGGTGTCAGTGCTGAACTGTCTACAGCAGAATGTATGAGGAGGCGGGAGCAGCGCCATCTAGTGGTGTCAGTGCTGAACTGTCTACAGCAGAGTGTATGAGGAGCTGGGAGCAGCACCATCTAGTGGTGTCAGTGCTGAACTGTCTACAGCGGAATGTATGAGGGGCCGGGAGCAGCACCATCTAGTGGTGTCAGTGCTGAACTGTCTACAGCAGAATGTATGAGGAGCCGGGAGCAGCGCCATCTAGTGGTGTCAGTGCTGAACTGTCTACAGCAGAATGTATGAGGAGCCAGGAGCAGCGCCATCTAGTGGTGTCAGTGCTGAACTGTCTACAGCAGAGTGTATGAGGAGCCGGGAGCAGCGCCATCTAGTGGTGTCAGTGCTGAACTGTCTACAGCAGAGTGTATGAGGAGCCGGGAGCAGCGCCATCTAGTGGTGGCAGTGCTGAACTGTCTACAGTAGAATGTATGAGGAGCCGGGAGCAGCACCATCTAGTGGTGTCAGTGCTGAACTGTCTACCGCGGAGTGTATGAGGAGCAGGGAGCAGCGCCATCTAGTGGTGCCAGTGCTTAACTGTCTACAGCAGAGTGTATGAGGAGCAGGGAGCAGCGCCATCTAGTGGAGTCAGTGCTGAACTGTCTACAGCAGAGTGTATGAGGAGCCGGGAGCAGCGCCATCTAGTGGTGTCAGTGCTGAACTGTCTACAGCAGAGTGTATGAGGAGCCAGGAGCAGCGCCATCTAGTGGTGTCAGTGCTGAACTGTCTACAGCGGAGTGTATGAGGAGCCAGGAGCAGCGCCATCTTGTGGTGTCAGTGCTGAACTGTCTACAGCAGAGTATATGAGAAGCAGGGAGCAGCGCCATCTAGTGGTGTCAGTGCTGAACTTTCTACAGCAGAGTGTATGAGGAGCTGGGAGCAGCGTCATCTAGTGGTGTCAGTGCTGAACTGTCTACAGCAGAGTGTATGAGGAGTCGGGAGCAGCGCCACCTAGTGGTGACAGTGCTGAACTGTCTACAGCAGAATGTATGAGGACCGGGAGAACCACCATCTAGTGGTGTCAGTGCTGAACTGTCTACCGCAGAGTGTATGAGGAGCAGGGAGCAGCGCCATCTAGTGGTGCCAGTGCTGAACTGTCTACAGCAGAGTGTATGAGGAGCCGGGAGCAGCTCAATCTAGTGGTGTCAGTGCTGAACTGTCTACAGTAGAGTGTATGAGGAGCCGGGAGCAGCTCAATCTAGTGGTGTCAGTGCTGAACTGTCTACAGCAGAGTGTATGAGGAGCAGGGAGCAGCGCCATCTAGTGGTGCCAGTGCTGAACTGTCTACAGCAGAGTGTATGAGGAGCTGGGAGCAGCGCCATCTAGTGGTGTCAGTGCTGAACTGTCTACAGCAGAGTGTAGGAGGAGCCGGGAGCAGCGCCATCTAGTGGTGTCAGTGCTGAACTGTCTACAGCGGAGTGTATGAGGAGCCGGGAGCAGCGCCATCTAGTGGTGTCAGTGCTGAACTGTCTACAGCGGAGTGTATGAGGAGCAGGGAGCAGCGCCATCTAGTGGTGTCAGTGCTGAACTTTCTACAGCAGAGTGTATGAGGAGCTGGGAGCAGCGCCATCTAGTGGTGTCAGTGCTGAACAGTCTACAGCAGAGTGTATGAGGAGTCGGGAGCAGCGCCACCTAGTGGTGTCAGTGCTGAACTGTCTACAGCAGAATGTATGAGAACCGGGAGAACCACGATCTAGTGGTGTCAGTGCTGAACTGTATACAGCAGAGTGTGTGAGGAGCCAGGAGCAGCGCCATCTAGTGGTGTCAGTGCTGAACTGTCAACAGCAGAGTGTATGAGGAGCCGGTAGCAGCTCAATCTAGTGGTGTCAGTGCTGAACTGTCTACAGCAGAGTGTATGAGGAGCTGGGAGCAGCGCCATCTTGTGGTGTTAGTGCTGAACTGTCTACAGCAGAGTGAATGAGGAGCCGGGAGCAGCACCATCTAGTGGTGTCAGTGCTAAACTGTCTACAGCAGAGTGTATGAGGAGCTGGGAGCAGCGCCATCTAGTGGTGTTAGTGCTGAACTGTCTACAGCGGAGTGTATGAGGAGACGGGAGCAGCGCCATCTAGTGGTGTCAGTGCTAAACTGTCTACAGCAGAGTGTATGAGGAGCTGGGAGCAGCGCCATCTAGTGGTGTTAGTGCTGAACTGTCTACAGCGGAGTGTATGAGGAGACGGGAGCAGCGCCATCTAGTGGTGTCAGTGCTAAACTGTCTACAGCAGAGTGTATGAGGAGCTGGGAGCAGCGCCATCTAGTGGTGTTAGTGCTGAACTGTCTACAGCGGAGTGTATGAAGAGACGGGAGCAGCGCCATCTAGTGGTGTCAGTGCTGAACTGTCTACAGCAGAGTGTATGAGGAGCCGGGAGCAGCGCCATCTAGTGGTGTCAGTGCTGAACTGTCTAGAGCAGAATGTATGAGGAGCCAGGAGCAGCGCCATCTAGTGGTGTCAGTGATGAACTGTCTACAGCAGAATGTATGAGGAGCCGGGAGCAGCGCCATCTAGTGGTGTCAGTGCTGAACTGTCTACAGCAGAATGTATGAGGAGTCGGGAGCAGCGCCATCTATTGGTGGCAGTGCTGAACTGTCTACAGCAGAATGTATGAGGAGCCAGGAGCAGCGCCATCTAGTGGTGTCAGTGCTGAACTGTCTACAGCAGTGTGTATGAGGAGCCAGGAGCAGCGCCATCTAGTGGTGTCAGTGCTGAACTGTCTACATCAGAGTGTATGAGGAGACGGGAGCAGCGCCATCTAGTGGTGTCAGTGCTGAACTGTCTACAGCAGAATGTATGAGGAGCCGGGAGCAGCGCCATCTAGTGGTGTCAGTGCTGAACTGTCTACCGCGGAGTGTATGAGGAGCAGGGAGCAGCGCCATCTAGTGGTGTCAGTGCTGAACTGTCTACAGCAGAGTGTATGAGGAGCCGGGAGCAGCTCCATCTAGTGGTGTCAGTGCTGAACTGTCTACAGCAGAATGTATGAGGAGCCTGGAGCAGCGCCATCTAGTGGTGTCAGTGCTGAACTATCTATAACTGAGTGTATGAGGAGCCGGAAGCAGCGCCATCTAGTGGTGTCAGTGCTGAACTGTCTACAGCAGAGGGTATGAGGAGCAGGGAGCAGCACCATCTAGTGGTGTCAGTGCTGAACTGTCTACAGCAGAGTGTATGAGGAGCCGGGAGCAGCGCCATCTAGTGGTGTCAGTGCTGAACTGTCTACAGCAGAGTGTATAAGGAGCCGGGAGCAGCGCCATCTAGTGGTGTCAGTGCTGAACTGTCTACAGCAGAGTGTATGAGGAGCCGGGAGCAGCGCCATCTAGTGGTGTCAGTGCTGAACTGTCTACAGCAGAGTGTATGAGGAGTCGGGAGCAGAGCCATCTAGTGGTGTCAGTGCTGAACTGTCTACAGCAGAATGTATGAGGACCGGGAGAACCACCATCCAGTGGTGTCAGTGCTGAACTGTCTACAGCAGAGTGTGTGAGGAGCCAGGAGCAGCGCCATCTAGTGGTGCCAGTGCTGAATTGTCTACAGCAGAATGTATGAGGAGCCGGGAGCAGCGCCATCTAGTGGTGTCAGTGCTGAACTGTCTACAGAAGAGTGTATGAGGAGCCGGGAGCAGCGCCATCTAGTGGTGTCAGTGCTTAACTGTCTACAGCAGAGCGTATGAGGAGACGGGAGCAGCGCCATCTAGTGGTGTCAGTGCAAACCTGTCTACAGCAGAGTGTATGAGGAGCCAGGAGCAGCACCATCTAGTGGCGGCAGTGCTGAACTGTCTACAGCAGTGTGTATGAGGAGCCAGGAGCAGCGCCATCTAGTGGTGTCAGTGCTGAACTGTCTACAGCAGAATGTATGAGGAGCCAGGAGCAGCGCCATCTAGTGGAGTCAGTGCTGAACTGTCTACAGCAGAGTGTATGAGAAGCCGGGAGCAGCGCCATCTAGTGGTGTCAGTGCTGAACTGTCTACAGCAGAGTGTATGAGGAGCAGGGAGCAGCGCCATCTAGTGGTGTCAGTGCTGAACTGTCTACAGCAGAGTGTATGAGGAGCCGGGAGCAGCGCCAACTAGTGGTGTCAGTGCTGAACTGTCTACAGCAGAATGTATGAGGAGCTGGGAGCAGCGCCATCTAGAGGTGTCAGTGCTGAACTGTCTACAGCAGAATGTATGAGGAGCCGGGAGCAGCGTCTTCTAGTGGTGTCAGTGCTGAACTGTCTACAGCAGAGTGTATGAGGAGAAGGGAGCAGCGCCATCTAGTGGTGTCAGTGCTGAACTGTCTACAGGAGAGGGTATGAGGAGACGGGAGCAGCGTCATCTAGTGGTGTCAGTGCTGAACTGTCTACAGCAGAGTGTATGAGGAGCCGGGAGCAGCGCCATCTAGTGGTGTCAGTGCTGAACTCTCTACAGCAGAGTGTATGAGGAGACGGGAGCAGCGCCATCTAGTCGTGTCAGTGCTGAACTGTCTACAGCAGAGTGTATGAGGAGCCGGGAGCAGCGTCATCTAGTGGTGTCAGTGATGAACTGTCTACAGCAGAGTGTATGAGGAGCTGGGAGCAGCGCCATCTAGTGGTGTCAGTGCTGAACTGTCTACAGCAGAGTGTATGAGGAGCCGGGAGCAGCGCCATCTAGTCGTGTCAGTGCTGAACTGTCTGCAGCAGAGTGTATGAGGAGCCGGGAGCAGCGTCATCTAGTGGTGTCAGTGCTGAACTGTCTACAGCAGAGTGTATGAGGAGCTGGGAGCAGCGCCATCTAGTGGTGTTAGTGCTGAACTGTCTACAGCAGAGTGAATGAGGAGCCGGGAGCAGCGGCATCTAGTGGTGGCAGTGCTGAACTGTCTACAGCAGAGTGTATGAGGAGCGGGGACCAACGCCATCTAGTGGTGTCAGTGCTGAACTGTCAACAGCAGATTGTATGAGGAGCAGGGAGCAGCGCCATCTAGTGGTGTCAGTGCTGAACTGTCTACAGCAGAGTGTATGAGGAGCCGGGAGCAGCGCCATCTAGTGGTGTCAGTGCTGAACTGTCTACAGCAGAGTGTATGAGGAGACGGGAGCAGCGCCATGTAGTGGTGTCAGTGCTGAACTGTCTGCAGCAGAGTGTATGAGGAGCCGGGAGCAGCCCCATCTAGTGGTGGCAGTGCTGAACTGTCTACAGCAGAGTGTATGAGAAGCCAGGAGCAGCGCCATCTAGTGGTGTCAGTGGTGAACTGTCTACAGCAGAATGTATGAGGAGCAGGGAGCAGCGCCATCTAGTGGTGTCAGTGCTGAACTGTCTACCGCGGAATGTATGAGGAGCCGAGTGCAGCGCCATCTAGTGGTGTCAGTGCTGAACTGTCTACAGCAGAATGTATGAGGAGCCGGGAGCAGCACCATCTAGTGGTGTCAGTGCTGAACTGTCTACAGCAGAATGTATGAGGAGCCAGGAGCATCGCCATCTAGTGGTGTCAGTGCTGAACTGTCTACAGCAGAATGTATGAGGAGTTGGGAGCAGCGCCATCTAGTGGTGTCAGTGGTGAACTGTCTACAGCAGAATGTATGAGGAGCCGGGAGCAGCGCCATCTAGTGGAGGCAGTGCTGAACTGTCTACGGCAGAATGTATGAGGAGCCGGGAGCAGCGCTATCTAGTGGTGTCAGTGCTGAACTGTCTGCGGCAGAGTGCATGAGGAGCCGTGAGCAGCGCTATCTAGTGGTGTCAGTGCTGAACTGTCTACAGCAGATTGTATGAGGAGCCGGGAGCAGCGCCATCTAGTGGTGTCAGTGCTGAACTGTCTACAGCAGAATGTATGAGGAGCCGGGAGCAGCGCCATCTAGTGGTGTCCGTGCTGAACTGTCTACAGTAGAATGTATGAGGAGCAGGGAGCAGCGTCATCTAGTGGTGTCAGTGCTGAACTGTCTACAGCAGAGGGTATGAGGAGCCGGGAGCAGCGCCATCTAGTGTTGTCAGTGCTGAACTGTCTACAGCAGAGTGTATGAGGAGACGGGTGCAGCGCCATCTAGTCGTGTCAGTGCTGAACTGTCTACAGCAGAGTGTATGAGGAGCCGGGAGCAGCGTCATCTAGTGGTGTCAGTGCTGAACTGTCTACAGCAGAGTGTATGAGGAGCTTTGAGCAGCGCCATCTAGTGGTGTCAGTGCTGAACTGTCTACAGCAGAGTGTATGAGGAGCCGGGAGCAGCGCCATCTAGTCGTGTTAGTGCTGAACTGTCTACAGTAGAGTGTATGAGGAGCCGGGAGCAGCGTCATCTAGTGGTGTTAGTGCTGAACTGTCTACAGCAGAGTGTATGAGGAGCTGGGAGCAGCGCCATCTAGTGGTGTGAGTGCTGAACTGTCTACAGCAAAGTGAATGAGGAGCCTGGAGCAGCGCCATCTAGTGGTGTCAGTGCTGAACTGTCTACAGCAGAGTGTATGAGGAGCCGGGAGCAGCGCCATCTAGTGGTGTTAGTGCTGAACTGTCTACAGCAGAGTGAATGAGGAGCCGGGAGCAGCGCCATCTAGTGGTGTCAGTGCTGAACTGTCTACAGCAGAGTGTATGAGGAGCTGGGAGCAGCGCCATCTAGTGGTGTTAGTGCTGAACTGTCTACAGCAGAGTGAATGAGGAGCCGGGAGCAGCGCCATCTAGTGGTGTCAGTGCTGAACTGTCTACCGCGGAGTGTATGAGGAGCCTGGAGCAGCACCATCTAGTGGTGTCAGTGCTGAACTGTCTACAGCAGAGTGTATGAGGAGCCGGGAGCAGCGCCATCTAGTGGTGTCAGTGCTGAACTATCTACAGCAGAATGTATGAGCAGCCAGGAGCAGCGCCATCTAGTGGTGTCAGTGCTGAACTGTCTACAGCAGAATGTATGAGGAGCCGGGAGCAGCGCCATCTAGTGGTGTCAGTGCTGAACTGTCTACAGCAGAGTGTATGAGGAGCTGGGAGCAGCACCATCTAGTGGTGTCAGTGCTGAACTGTCTACAGCGGAATGTATGAGGAGCCGGGAGCAGCACCATCTAGTGGTGTCAGTGCTGAACTGTCTACAGCAGAATGTATGAGGAGCCGGGAGCAGCGCCATCTAGTGGTGCCAGTGCTGAACTGTCTACAGCAGAATGTATGAGGAGCCAGGAGCAGCGCCATCTAGTGGTGTCAGTGCTGAACTGTCTACAGCAGAGTGTATGAGGAGCCGGGAGCAGCGCCATCTAGTGGTGTCAGTGCTGAACTGTCTACAGCAGAGTGTATGAGGAGCCGGGAGCAGCGCCATCTAGTGGTGGCAGTGCTGAACTGTCTACAGCAGAATGTATGAGGAGCCGGGAGCAGCGCCATCTAGTGGTGTCAGTGCTGAACTGTCTACCGCGGAGTGTATGAGGAGCAGGGAGCAGCGCCATCTAGTGGTGCCAGTGCTGAACTGTCTACAGCAGAGTGTATGAGGAGCCGGGAGCAGCTCAATCTAGTGGTGTCAGTGCTGAACTGTCTACAGCAGAGTGTATGAGGAGCAGGGAGCAGCGCCATCTAGTGGAGTCAGTGCTGAACTGTCTACAGCAGAGTGTATGAGGAGCCGGGAGCAGCGCCATCTAGTGGTGTCAGTGCTGAACTGTCTACAGCAGAGTGTATGAGGAGTCAGGAGCAGCGCCATCTAGTGGTGTCAGTGCTGAACTGTCTACAGCGGAGTGTATGAGGAGCCAGGAGCAGCGCCATCTTGTGGTGTCAGTGCTGAACTGTCTACAGCAGAGTGTATGAGGAGCAGGGAGCAGCGCCATCTAGTGGTGTCAGTGCTGAACTTTCTACAGCAGAGTGTATGAGGAGCTGGGAGCAGCGTCATCTAGTGGTGTCAGTGCTGAACTGTCTACAGCAGAGTGTATGAGGAGTCGGGAGCAGCGCCACCTAGTGGTGTCAGTGCTGAACTGTCTACAGCAGAATGTATGAGGACCGGGAGAACCACCATCTAGTGGTGTCAGTGCTGAACTGTCTACAGCAGAGTGTGTGAGGAGCCAGGAGCAGTGCCATCTTGTGGTGTTAGTGTTGAACTGTCTATAGCAGAGTGAATGAGGAGCCGGGAGCAGCGCCATCTAGTGGTGTCAGTGCTGAACTGTCTACAGCAGAGTGTATGAGGAGCTGGGAGCAGCGCCATCTAGTGGTGTTAGTGCTGAACTGTCTACAGCGGAGTGTATGAGGAGACGGGAGCAGCGCCATCTAGTGGTGTCAGTGCTGAACTGTCTACAGCAGAGTGTATGAGGAGCCGGGAGCAGCGCCATCTAGTGGTGTCAGTTCTGAACTGTCTACAGCAGAATGTATGAGGAGCCAGGAGCAGCGCCATCTAGTGGTGTCAGTGCTGAACTGTCTACAGCAGAATGTATGAGGAGCCGGGAGCAGCGCCATCTAGTGGTGTCAGTGCTGAACTGTCTACAGCAGAGTGTATGAGGATTCGGGAGCAGCACCATCTAGTGGTGTCAGTGTTGAACTGTCTACAGCGGAATGTATGAGGAGCCGGGAGCAGCACCATCTAGTGGTGTCAGTGCTGAACTGTCTACAGCAGAATGTATGAGGAGTCGGGAGCAGCGCCATCTATTGTTGGCAGTCCTGAACTGTCTACAGCAGAATGTTTGAGGAGCCAGGAGCAGCGCCATCTAGTGGTGTCAGTGCTGAACTGTCTACAGCAGAGTGTATGAGGGGCCGGGAGCAGCGCCATCTAGTGGTGTCAGTGCTGAACTGTCTACAGCAGAGTGTATGAGGAGCCGGGAGCAGCGCCATCTAGTGGTGCCAGTGCTGAACTGTCTACTGCAGAATGTATGAGGAGCCGGGAGCAGCGCCATCTAGTGGTGTCAGTGCTGAACTGTCTACCGCGGAGTGTATGAGGAGCAGGGAGCAGAGCCATCTAGTGGTGCCAGTGCTGAACTGTCTACAGCAGAGTGTATGAGGAGCCGGGAGCAGCTCCATCTAGTGGTGTCAGTGCTGAACTGTCTACAGCAGAATGTATGAGGAGCCTGGAGCAGCGCCATCTAGTGGTGTCAGTGCTGAACTGTCTACAGCTGAGGGTATGAGGGGCCGGGAGCAGCGCCATCTAGTGGTGTCAGTGCTGAACTGTCTACAGCAGAGGGTATGAGGAGCAGGGAGCAGCACCATCTAGTGGTGTCAGTGCTGAACTGTCTACAGCAGAGTGTATGAGGATGCGGGAGCAGCGCCATCTAGTGGTGTCAGTGCTGAACTGTCTACAGCAGAGTGTATAAGGAGCCGGGAGCAGCGCCATCTAGTGGTGTCAGTGCTGAACTGTCTACAGCAGAGTGTATGAGGAGCCGGGAGCAGCGCTATCTAGTGGTGACAGTGCTGAACTGTCTACAGCAGAGTGTATGAGGAGCCGGGAGCAGCGCCATCTAGTGGTGTCAGTGCTGAACTTTCTACAGCAGAGTGTATGAGGAGCCGGGAGCAGCGCCATCTAGTGGTGTCAGTGCTGAACTGTCTACAGCAGAGTGTATGATGAGTCGGGAGCAGCGCCATCTAGTGGTGTCAGTGCTGAACTCTCTACAGCAGAATGTATGAGGACCGGGAGAACCACCATCTAGTGGTGTCAGTGCTGAACAGTCTACAGCAGAGTGTGTGAGGAGCCAGGAGCAGCGCCATCTAGTGGTGCCAGTGCTGAACTGTCTACAGCAGAATGTATGAGGAGCCAGGTGCAGCGCCATCTAGTGGTGTCAGTGCTGAACTGTCTACAGCAGAATGTATGAGGAGCCGGGAGCAGCGCCATCTAGTGGTGCCAGTGCTGAACTGTCTACAGCAGAGTGTATGAGGAGCCGGGAGCAGCTCCATCTAGTGTTGTCAGTGCTGAACTGTCTACAGCATAGTGTATGAGGAGCCAGGAGCAGCGCCATCTAGTGGTATCAGTGCTGAACTGTCTACAGCAGAATGTATGAGGAGCCGGGAGCAGCGCCATCTAGTGGTGTCAGTGTTGAACTGTCTACAGCAGAGTGTGTATGAGGAGCCGGGAGCAGCGCCATCTAGCGGTGTCAGTGCTGAACTGTCTACAGCAGAATGTATGAGGAGCCGGGAGCAGCGCCATCTAGTGGTGTCAGTGCTGAACTGTCTACAGCAGAGTGTATGAGGAGCCGGGAGCAGCGCCATCTAGTGGTGTCAGTGCTGAACTGTCTACAGCAGAATGTATGATTTGCCAGGAGCAGCGCCATCTAGTGGTGTCAGTGCTGAACTGTCTACAGCAGAATGTATGAGGAGCCGGGAGCAGCGCCATCTAGTGGTGTCAGTGCTGAACTGTCTACAGCAGAGTGTATAAGGAGCCGGGAGCAGCGTCATCTAGTGGTGTCAGTGCTGAACTGTCTACAGCAGAATGTATGAGGACCGGGAGAACCACCATCTAGTGGTGTCAGTGCTGAACAGTCTACAGCAGAGTGTGTGAGGAGCCAGGAGCAGCGCCATCTAGTGGTGCCAGTGCTGAACTGTCTACAGCAGAATGTATGAGGAGCCAGGTGCAGCGCCATCTAGTGGTGTCAGTGCTGAACTGTCTACAGCAGAATGTATGAGGAGCCGGGAGCAGCGCCATCTAGTGGTGCCAGTGCTGAACTGTCTACAGCAGAGTGTATGAGGAGCCGGGAGCAGCTCCATCTAGTGTTGTCAGTGCTGAACTGTCTACAGCATAGTGTATGAGGAGCCAGGAGCAGCGCCATCTAGTGGTATCAGTGCTGAACTGTCTACAGCAGAATGTATGAGGAGCCGGGAGCAGCGCCATCTAGTGGTGTCAGTGTTGAACTGTCTACAGCAGAGTGTGTATGAGGAGCCGGGAGCAGCGCCATCTAGCGGTGTCAGTGCTGAACTGTCTACAGCAGAATGTATGAGGAGCCGGGAGCAGCGCCATCTAGTGGTGTCAGTGCTGAACTGTCTACAGCAGAGTGTATGAGGAGCCGGGAGCAGCGCCATCTAGTGGTGTCAGTGCTGAACTGTCTACAGCAGAATGTATGATTTGCCAGGAGCAGCGCCATCTAGTGGTGTCAGTGCTGAACTGTCTACAGCAGAATGTATGAGGAGCCGGGAGCAGCGCCATCTAGTGGTGTCAGTGCTGAACTGTCTACAGCAGAGTGTATAAGGAGCCGGGAGCAGCGCCATCTAGTGGTGTCAGTGCTGAACTGTCTACAGCAGAGTGTATGAGGAGCCGGGAGCAGCGCCATCTAGTGGTGACAGTGCTGAACTGTCTACAGCAGAGTGTATGAGGAGCCGGGAGCAGCGCCATCTAGTGGTGTCAGTGCTGAACTTTCTACAGCAGAGTGTATGAGGAGCCGGGAGCAGCGCCATCTAGTGGTGTCAGTGCTGAACTGTCTACAGCAGAGTGTATGAGGAGTCGGGAGCAGCGCCATCTAGTGGTGTCAGTGCTGAACTGTCTACAGCAAAATGTATGAGGACCGGGAGAACCACCATCTAGTGGTGTCAGTGCTGAACAGTCTACAGCAGAGTGTGTGAGGAGCCAGGAGCAGCGCCATCTAGTGGTGCCAGTGCTGAACTGTCTACAGCAGAATGTATGAGGAGCCAGGCGCAGCGCCATCTAGTGGTGTCAGTGCTGAACTGTCTACAGCAGAATGTATGAGGAGCCGGGAGCAGCGCCATCTAGTGGTGCCAGTGCTGAACTGTCTACAGCAGAGTGTATGAGGAGCCGGGAGCAGCTCCGTCTAGTGGTATCAGTGCTGAACTGTCTACAGCAGAGTGTATGAGTAGCCGGGAGCAGCGCCATCTAGTGGTGCCAGTGCTGAACTGTCTACAGCAGAGTGTATGAGGAGCCGGGAGCAGCTCCATCTAGTGTTGTCAGTGCTGAACTGTCTACAGCAGAATGTATGAGGAGCCGGGAGCAGCGCCATCTAGTGGTTCCAGTGCTGAACTGTCTACAGCAGAATGTATGAGGAGCCAGGAGCAGAGCCATCTAGTGGTGTCAGTGCTGAACTGTCTACAGCAGAGTGTATGAGGAGCCGGGAGCAGCGCCATCTAGTGGTGTCAGTGCTGAACTGTCTACAGCAGAGTGTATGAGGAGCCGGGAGCAGCGCCATCTAGTGGTGGCAGTGCTGAACTGTCTACAGCAGAATGTATGAGGAGCCGGGAGCAGCGCCATCTAGTGGTGTCAGTGCTGAACTGTCTACCGCGGAGTGTATGAGGAGCAGGGAGCAGCGCCATCTAGTGGTGCCAGTGCTGAACTGTCTACAGCAGAGTGTATGAGGAGCCGGGAGCAGCTCAATCTAGTGGTGTCAGTGCTGAACTGTCTACAGCAGAGTGTATGAGGAGCAGGGAGCAGCGCCATCTAGTGGAATCAGTGCTGAACTGTCTACAGCAGAGTGTATGAGGAGCCGGGAGCAGCGCCATCTAGTGGTGTCAGTGCTGAACTGTCTACAGCAGAGTGTATGAGGAGCCAGGAGCAGCGCCATCTAGTGGTGTCAGTGCTGAACTGTCTACAGCGGAGTGTATGAGGAGCCAGGAGCAGCGCCATCTTGTGGTGTCAGTGCTGAACTGTCTACAGCAGAGTGTATGAGGAGCAGGGAGCAGCGCCATCTAGTGGTGTCAGTGCTGAACTTTCTACAGCAGAGTGTATGAGGAGCTGGGAGCAGCGTCATCTAGTGGTGTCAGTGCTGAACTGTCTACAGCAGAGTGTATGAGGAGTCGGGAGCAGCGCCACCTAGTGGTGTCAGTGCTGAACTGTCTACAGCAGAATGTATGAGGACCGGGAGAACCACCATCTAGTGGTGTCAGTGCTGAACTGTCTACAGCAGAGTGTGTGAGGAGCCAGGAGCAGTGCCATCTTGTGGTGTTAGTGCTGAACTGTCTATAGCAGAGTGAATGAGGAGCCGGGAGCAGCGCCATCTAGTGGTGTCAGTGCTGAACTGTCTACAGCAGAATGTATGAGGAGCTGGGAGCAGCGCCATCTAGTGGTGTTAGTGCTGAACTGTCTACAGCGGAGTGTATGAGGAGACGGGAGCAGCGCCATCTAGTGGTGTCAGTGCTGAACTGTCTACAGCAGAGTGTATGAGGAGCCGGGAGCAGCGCCATCTAGTGGTGTCAGTTCTGAACTGTCTACAGCAGAATGTATGAGGAGCCAGGAGCAGCGCCATCTAGTGGTGTCAGTGCTGAACTGTCTACAGCAGAATGTATGAGGAGCCGGGAGCAGCGCCATCTAGTGGTGTCAGTGCTGAACTGTCTACAGCAGAGTGTATGAGGATTCGGGAGCAGCACCATCTAGTGGTGTCAGTGCTGAACTGTCTACAGCGGAATGTATGAGGAGCCGGGAGCAGCACCATCTAGTGGTGTCAGTGCTGAACTGTCTACAGCAGAATGTATGAGGAGTCGGGAGCAGCGCCATCTATTGTTGGCAGTGCTGAACTGTCTACAGCAGAATGTATGAGGAGCCAGGAGCAGCGCCATCTAGTGGTGTCAGTGCTGAACTGTCTACAGCAGAGTGTATGAGGGGCCGGGAGCAGCGCCATCTAGTGGTGTCAGTGCTGAACTGTCTACAGCAGAGTGTATGAGGAGCCGGGAGCAGCGCCATCTAGTGGTGCCAGTGCTGAACTGTCTACTGCAGAATGTATGAGGAGCCGGGAGCAGCGCCATCTAGTGGTGTCAGTGCTGAACTGTCTACCGCGGAATGTATGAGGAGCCTGGAGCAGCGCCATCTAGTGGTGTCAGTGCTGAACTGTCTACCGCGGAGTGTATGAGGAGCAGGGAGCAGAGCCATCTAGTGGTGCCAGTGCTGAACTGTCTACAGCAGAGTGTATGAGGAGCCGGGAGCAGCTCCATCTAGTGGTGTCAGTGCTGAACTGTCTACAGCAGAATGTATGAGGAGCCTGGAGCAGCGCCATCTAGTGGTGTCAGTGCTGAACTGTCTACAGCTGAGGGTATGAGGGGCCGGGAGCAGCGCCATCTAGTGGTGTCAGTGCTGAACTGTCTACAGCAGAGGGTATGAGGAGCAGGGAGCAGCACCATCTAGTGGTGTCAGTGCTGAACTGTCTACAGCAGAGTGTATGAGGATCCGGGAGCAGCGCCATCTAGTGGTGTCAGTGCTGAACTGTCTACAGCAGAGTGTATAAGGAGCCGGGAGCAGCGCCATCTAGTGGTGTCAGTGCTGAACTGTCTACAGCAGAGTGTATGAGGAGCCGGGAGCAGCGCTATCTAGTGGTGACAGTGCTGAACTGTCTACAGCAGAGTGTATGAGGAGCCGGGAGCAGCGCCATCTAGTGGTGTCAGTGCTGAACTTTCTACAGCAGAGTGTATGAGGAGCCGGGAGCAGCGCCATCTAGTGGTGTCAGTGCTGAACTGTCTACAGCAGAGTGTATGAGGAGTCGGGAGCAGCGCCATCTAGTGGTGTCAGTGCTGAACTCTCTACAGCAGAATGTATGAGGACCGGGAGAACCACCATCTAGTGGTGTCAGTGCTGAACAGTCTACAGCAGAGTGTGTGAGGAGCCAGGAGCAGCGCCATCTAGTGGTGCCAGTGCTGAACTGTCTACAGCAGAATGTATGAGGAGCCAGGTGCAGCGCCATCTAGTGGTGTCAGTGCTGAACTGTCTACAGCAGAGTGTATGAGGAGCCGGGAGCAGCGCCATCTAGTGGTGCCAGTGCTGAACTGTCTACTGCAGAATGTATGAGGAGCCCGGAGCAGCGCCATCTAGTGGTGTCAGTGCTGAACTGTCTACCGCGGAATGTATGAGGAGCCTGGAGCAGCGCCATCTAGTGGTGTCAGTGCTGAACTGTCTACCGCGGAGTGTATGAGGAGCAGGGAGCAGAGCCATCTAGTGGTGCCAGTGCTGAACTGTCTACAGCAGAGTGTATGAGGAGCCGGGAGCAGCTCCATCTAGTGGTGTCAGTGCTGAACTGTCTACAGCAGAATGTATGAGGAGACTGGAGCAGCGCCATCTAGTGGTGTCAGTGCTGAACTGTCTACAGCTGAGGGTATGAGGGGCCGGGAGCAGCGCCATCTAGTGGTGTCAGTGCTGAACTGTCTACAGCAGAGGGTATGAGGAGCAGGGAGCAGCACCATCTAGTGGTGTCAGTGCTGAACTGTCTACAGCAGAGTGTATGAGGATCCGGGAGCAGCGCCATCTAGTGGTGTCAGTGCTGAACTGTCTACAGCAGAGTGTATAAGGAGCCGGGAGCAGCGCCATCTAGTGGTGTCAGTGCTGAACTGTCTACAGCAGAGTGTATGAGGAGCCGGGAGCAGCGCTATCTAGTGGTGACAGTGCTGAACTGTCTACAGCAGAGTGTATGAGGAGCCGGGAGCAGCGCCATCTAGTGGTGTCAGTGCTGAACTTTCTACAGCAGAGTGTATGAGGAGCCGGGAGCAGCGCCATCTAGTGGTGTCAGTGCTGAACTGTCTACAGCAGAGTGTATGAGGAGTCGGGAGCAGCGCCATCTAGTGGTGTCAGTGCTGAACTCTCTACAGCAGAATGTATGAGGACCGGGAGAACCACCATCTAGTGGTGTCAGTGCTGAACAGTCTACAGCAGAGTGTGTGAGGAGCCAGGAGCAGCGCCATCTAGTGGTGCCAGTGCTGAACTGTCTACAGCAGAATGTATGAGGAGCCAGGTGCAGCGCCATCTAGTGGTGTCAGTGCTGAACTGTCTACAGCAGAATGTATGAGGAGCCGGGAGCAGCGCCATCTAGTGGTGCCAGTGCTGAACTGTCTACAGCAGAGTGTATGAGGAGCCGGGAGCAGCTCCATCTAGTGTTGTCAGTGCTGAACTGTCTACAGCATAGTGTATGAGGAGCCAGGAGCAGCGCCATCTAGTGGTATCAGTGCTGAACTGTCTACAGCAGAATGTATGAGGAGCCGGGAGCAGCGCCATCTAGTGGTGTCACTGTTGAACTGTCTACAGCAGAGTGTGTATGAGGAGCCGGGAGCAGCGCCATCTAGCGGTGTCAGTGCTGAACTGTCTACAGCAGAATGTATGAGGAGCCGGGAGCAGCGCCATCTAGTGGTGTCAGTGCTGAACTGTCTACAGCAGAGTGTATGAGGAGCCGGGAGCAGCGCCATCTAGTGGTGTCAGTGCTGAACTGTCTACAGCAGAATGTATGATTTGCCAGGAGCAGCGCCATCTAGTGATGTCAGTGCTGAACTGTCTACAGCAGAATGTATGAGGAGCCGGGAGCAGCGCCATCTAGTGGTGTCAGTGCTGAACTGTCTACAGCAGAGTGTATAAGGAGCCGGGAGCAGCGCCATCTAGTGGTGTCAGTGCTGAACTGTCTACAGCAGAATGTATGAGGACCGGGAGAACCACCATCTAGTGGTGTCAGTGCTGAACAGTCTACAGCAGAGTGTGTGAGGAGCCAGGAGCAGCGCCATCTAGTGGTGCCAGTGCTGAACTGTCTACAGCAGAATGTATGAGGAGCCAGGTGCAGCGCCATCTAGTGGTGTCAGTGCTGAACTGTCTACAGCAGAATGTATGAGGAGCCGGGAGCAGCGCCATCTAGTGGTGCCAGTGCTGAACTGTCTACAGCAGAGTGTATGAGGAGCCGGGAGCAGCTCCATCTAGTGCTGTCAGTGCTGAACTGTCTACAGCATAGTGTATGAGGAGCCAGGAGCAGCGCCATCTAGTGGTATCAGTGCTGAACTGTCTACAGCAGAATGTATGAGGAGCCGGGAGCAGCGCCATCTAGTGGTGTCAGTGTTGAACTGTCTACAGCAGAGTGTGTATGAGGAGCCGGGAGCAGCGCCATCTAGCGGTGTCAGTGCTGAACTGTCTACAGCAGAATGTATGAGGAGCCGGGAGCAGCGCCATCTAGTGGTGTCAGTGCTGAACTGTCTACAGCAGAGTGTATGAGGAGCCGGGAGCAGCGCCATCTAGTGGTGTCAGTGCTGAACTGTCTACAGCAGAATGTATGATTTGCCAGGAGCAGCGCCATCTAGTGGTGTCAGTGCTGAACTGTCTACAGCAGAATGTATGAGGAGCCGGGAGCAGCGCCATCTAGTGGTGTCAGTGCTGAACTGTCTACAGCAGAGTGTATAAGGAGCCGGGAGCAGCGCCATCTAGTGGTGTCAGTGCTGAACTGTCTACAGCAGAGTGTATGAGGAGCCGGGAGCAGCGCCATCTAGTGGTGACAGTGCTGAACTGTCTACAGCAGAGTGTATGAGGAGCCGGGAGCAGCGCCATCTAGTGGTGTCAATGCTGAACTTTCTACAGCAGAGTGTATGAGGAGCCGGGAGCAGCGCCATCTAGTGGTGTCAGTGCTGAACTGTCTACAGCAGAGTGTATGAGGAGTCGGGAGCAGCGCCATCTAGTGGTGTCAGTGCTGAACTGTCTACAGCAAAATGTATGAGGACCGGGAGAACCACCATCTAGTGGTGTCAGTGCTGAACAGTCTACAGCAGAGTGTGTGAGGAACCAGGAGCAGCGCCATCTAGTGGTGCCAGTGCTGAACTGTCTACAGCAGAATGTATGAGGAGCCAGGCGCAGCGCCATCTAGTGGTGTCAGTGCTGAACTGTCTACAGCAGAATGTATGAGGAGCCGGGAGCAGCGCCATCTAGTGGTGCCAGTGCTGAACTGTCTACAGCAGAGTGTATGAGGAGCCGGGAGCAGCTCCGTCTAGTGGTATCAGTGCTGAACTGTCTACAGCAGAGTGTATGAGTAGCCGGGAGCAGCGCCATCTAGTGGTGCCAGTGCTGAACTGTCTACAGCAGAGTGTATGAGGAGCCGGGAGCAGTGCCATCTAGTGGTGTCAGTGCTGAACTGTCTACAGCAGAGTGTATGAGGAGCCGGGAGCAGCGCCATCTAGTGGTGTCAGTGCTGAACTGTCTACAGCAGAGTGTATGAGGAGCCGGGAGCAGCGCCATCTAGTGGTGTCTGTGCTGAACTGTCTACAGCAGAGTGTATGAGTAGCCGGGAGCAGCGCCATCTAGTGGTGTCAGTGCTGAACTGTCTACAGCAGAATGTATGAGGAGCCAGGAGCAGCGCCATCTAGTGGTGGCAGTGCTGAACTGTCTACAGCAGAATGTATGAGGAGGCGGGAGCAGCTCCATCTAGTGGTGTCAGTGCTGAACTGTCTACAGCAGAATGTATGAGGAGCCGGAAGCAGCGCCATCTAGTGGTGTCAGTGCTGAACTGTCTACAGCAGAGTGTATGAGGAGCCTGGAGCAGCGCCATCTAGTGGTGTCAGTGCTGAAATGTCTACAGCAGAGTGTATGAGGAGCCGGGAGCAGCGCCATCTAGTGGTGTCAGTGCTGAACTGTCTACAGCAGAGTGTATGAGGAGCCGGGAGCAGCGCCATCTAGTGGTGGCAGTACTGAACTGTCTACAGCAGAGTGTATGAGGAGCAGGAGCAGCGCCATCTAGTGGTGTCAGTGCTGAACTGTCTACAGCAGAGTGTATGAGGAGCCGGGAGCAGCGCCATCTAGTGGTGTCAGTGCTGAACTGTCTACCGCGGAATGTATGAGGAGCCGAGAGCAGCGCCATCTAGTGGTGTCAGTGCTGAACTGTCTACAGCAGAATGTATGAGGAGCCGGGAGCAGCGCCATCTAGTGGTGCCAGTGCTGAACTGTCTACAGCAGAATGTATGAGGAGCCGGGAGCAGCGCCATCTAGTTGTGTCAGTGCTGAACTGTCTACAGCGAATGTATGAGGAGCCGGGAGCAGTGCTATCTAGTGGTGTCAGTGCTGAACTGTCTACAGCAGAATGTATGAGGAGCCGGGAGCAGCGCCATCTAGTGGAGGCAGTGCTGAACTGTCTACAACAGAATGTATGAGGAGCCGGGAACAGCGCCATCTAGTGGTGTCAGTGCTGAACTGTCTACAGCAGAGTGCATGAGGAGCCGGGAGCAGCGCCATCTAGTGGTGTCAGTGCTGAACTCTCTACAGCAGAATGTATGAGGAGCCGGGAGCAGCGCCATCTAGTGGTGTCAGTGCTGAACTCTCTACATGAGAGTGTATGAGGAGCCGGGAGCAGCGTCATCTAGTGGTGTCAGTGCTGAACTGTCTACAGCAGATTGTATGAGGAGTCGGGAGCAGCGTCATCTAGTGGTTTCAGTGCTGAACTGTCTACAGCAGATTGTATGAGGAGTCGGGAGCAGCGCCATCTAGTGGTGTCAGTGCTGAACTGTCTACAGCAGAATGTATGAGGAGCCGGGAGCAGCGTCATCTAGTGGTGTCAGTGCTGAACTGTCTACAGCGGAATGTATGAGGAGCCAGGAGCAGCGCCATCTAGTGGTGGCACTGCTGAACTGTCTACAGCAGAGTGTATGAGGAGCCGGGAGCAGCGTCATCTAGTGGTGTCAGTGCTGAACTGTCTACAGCAGAGTGTATGAGGAGCCGGGAGCAGCGTCATCTAGTGGTGTCAGTGCTGAACTGTCTACAGCAGAGTGTATGAGGAGCCGGGAGCAGCGCCATCTAGTGGTGTCAGTGCTAAACTGTCTACAGCTGAGTGTATGAGGAGCCGGGAGCAGCGCCATCTAGTGGTGTCAGTGCTGAACTGTCTACAGCAGAGTGTATGAGGAGCTGGGAGCAGCGCCATCTAGTGGTGGTAGTGCTGAACTGTCTACAGCAGAATGTATGAGGAGCCGGGAGCAGAGCCATCTAGTGGTGACAGTGATGAACTGTCTACAGCAGAGTGTATGAGGAGCCGGGAGCAGCTCCATCTAGTGGTGTCAGTGCTGAACTGTCTACAGCAGAGTGTATGAGGAGCCGGGAGCAGCGCCATCTAGTGGTGTCAGTGCTGAACTGTCTACAGCAGAGTGTATGAGGAGCCGGGAGCAGCGCCATCTAGTGGTGTCAGTGCTGAACTGTCTACAGCAGAGTGTATGAGGAGCCGGGAGCAGCGCCATCTAGTGGTGTCAGTGCTGAACTGTCTACAGCAGAGTGTATGAGGAGCCGGGAGCAGCGCCATCTAGTGGTGTCAGTGCTGAACTGTCTACAGCAGAGTGTATGAGGAGCCTGGAGCAGCACCATCTAGTGGTGGCAGTGCTGAACTGTCTACAGCAGAGTGTATGAGGAGCCAGGAGCAGCGCCATCTAGCGGTGTCAGTGCTGAACTGTCTACAGCAGAGTGTATGAGGAGCCGGGAGCAGCGCCATCTAGTGGTGTCAGTGCTGAACTGTCTACCGCGGAATGTATGAGGAGCCGAGAGCAGCGCCATCTAGTGGTGTCAGTTCTGAACTGTCTACAGCAGAGTGTATGAGGAGCCAGGAGCAGCGCCATCTAGTGGTGCCAGTGCTGAACTTTCTACAGCAGTGTGTATGAGGAGCCGAGAGCAGTGCCATCTAGTGGTGCCAGTGCTGAACTGTCTACAGCAGAGTGTATGAGGAGTCGGGAGCAGCGCCATCTAGTGGTGTCAGTGCTGAACTCTCTACAGCAGAATGTATGAGGACAGGGAGAACCACCATCTAGTGGTGTCAGTGCTGAACAGTCTACAGCAGAGTGTGTGAGGAGCCAGGAGCAGCGCCATCTAGTGGTGCCAGTGCTGAACTGTCTACAGCAGAATGTATGAGGAGCCAGGTGCAGCGCCATCTAGTGGTGACAGTGCTGAACTGTCTACAGCAGAATGTATGAGGAGCCGGGAGCAGCGCCATCTAGTGGTGCCAGTGCTGAACTGTCTACAGCAGAGTGTATGAGGAGCCGGGAGCAGCTCCATCTAGTGTTGTCAGTGCTGAACTGTCTACAGCATAGTGTATGAGGAGCCAGGAGCAGCGCCATCTAGTGGTATCAGTGCTGAACTGTCTACAGCAGAATGTATGAGGAGCCGGGAGCAGCGCCATCTAGTGGTGTCAGTGTTGAACTGTCTACAGCAGAGTGTGTATGAGGAGCCGGGAGCAGCGCCATCTAGCGGTGTCAGTGCTGAACTGTCTACAGCAGAATGGATGAGGAGCCGGGAGCAGCGCCATCTAGTGGTGTCAGTGCTGAACTGTCTACAGCAGAGTGTATGAGGAGCCGGGAGCAGCGCCATCTAGTGGTGTCAGTGCTGAACTGTCTACAGCAGAATGTATGATTTGCCAGGAGCAGCGCCATCTAGTGGTGTCAGTGCTGAACTGTCTACAGCAGAATGTATGAGGAGCCGGGAGCAGCGCCATCTAGTGGTGTCAGTGCTGAACTGTCTACAGCAGAGTGTATAAGGAGCCGGGAGCAGCGCCATCTAGTGGTGTCAGTGCTGAACTGTCTACAGCAGAATGTATGAGGACCGGAAGAACCACCATCTAGTGGTGTCAGTGCTGAACTGTCTACAGCAGAGTGTGTGAGGAGCCAGGAGCAGCGCCATCTAGTGGTGCCAGTGCTGAACTGTCTACAGCAGAATGTATGAGGAGCCAGGTGCAGCGCCATCTAGTGGTGTCAGTGCTGAACTGTCTACAGCAGAATGTATGAGGAGCCGGGAGCAGCGCCATCTAGTGGTGCCAGTGCTGAACTGTCTACAGCAGAGTGTATGAGGAGCCGGGAGCAGCTCCATCTAGTGTTGTCAGTGCTGAACTGTCTACAGCATAGTGTATGAGGAGCCAGGAGCAGCGCCATCTAGTGGTATCAGTGCTGAACTGTCTACAGCAGAATGTATGAGGAGCCGGGAGCAGCGCCATCTAGTGGTGTCAGTGTTGAACTGTCTACAGCAGAGTGTGTATGAGGAGCCGGGAGCAGCGCCATCTAGCGGTGTCAGTGCTGAACTGTCTACAGCAGAATGTATGAGGAGCCGGGAGCAGCGCCATCTAGTGGTGTCAGTGCTGAACTGTCTACAGCAGAGTGTATGAGGAGCCGGGAGCAGCGCCATCTAGTGGTGTCAGTGCTGAACTGTTTACAGCAGAATGTATGATTTGCCAGGAGCAGCGCCATCTAGTGGTGTCAGTGCTGAACTGTCTACAGCAGAATGTATGAGGAGCCGGGAGCAGCGCCATCTAGTGGTGTCAGTGCTGAACTGTCTACAGCAGAGTGTATAAGGAGCCGGGAGCAGCGCCATCTAGTGGTGTCAGTGCTGAACTGTCTACAGCAGAGTGTATGAGGAGCCGGGAGCAGCGCCATCTAGTGGTGACAGTGCTGAACTGTCTACAGCAGAGTGTATGAGGAGCCGGGAGCAGCGCCATCTAGTGGTGTCAGTGCTGAACTTTCTACAGCAGAGTGTATGAGGAGCCGGGAGCAGCGCCATCTAGTGGTGTCAGTGCTGAACTGTCTACAGCAGAGTGTATGAGGAGTCGGGAGCAGCGCCATCTAGTGGTGTCAGTGCTGAACTGTCTACAGCAGAATGTATGAGGAGCCGGGAGCAGCGCCATCTAGTGGAGGCAGTGCTGAACTGTCTACAATAGAATGTATGAGGAGCCGGGAACAGCGCCATCTAGTGGTGTCAGTGCTGAACTGTCTACAGCAGAGTGCATGAGGAGCCGGGAGCAGCGCCATCTAGTGGTGTCAGTGCTGAACTGTCTACAGCAGAATGTATGAGGAGCCGGGAGCAGCGCCATCTAGTGGTGTCAGTGCTGAACTCTCTACATGAGAGTGTATGAGGAGCCGGGAGCAGCGTCATCTAGTGGTATCAGTGCTGAACTGTCTACAGCAGAATGTATGAGGAGCCGGGAGCAGCGCCATCTAGTGGTGTCACTGTTGAACTGTCTATAGCAGAGTGTGTATGAGGAGCCGGGAGCAGCGCCATCTAGCGGTGTCAGTGCTGAACTGTCTACAGCAGAATGTATGAGGAGCCGGGAGCAGCGCCATCTAGTGGTGTCAGTGCTGAACTGTCTACAGCAGAGTGTATGAGGAGCCGGGAGCAGCGCCATCTAGTGGTGTCAGTGCTGAACTGTCTACAGCAGAATGTATGATTTGCCAGGAGCAGCGCCATCTAATGATGTCAGTGCTGAACTGTCTACAGCAGAATGTATGAGGAGCCGGGAGCAGCGCCATCTAGTGGTGTCAGTGCTGAACTGTCTACAGCAGAGTGTATAAGGAGCCGGGAGCAGCGCCATCTAGTGGTGTCAGTGCTGAACTGTCTACAGCAGAATGTATGAGGACCGGGAGAACCACCATCTAGTGGTGTCAGTGCTGAACAGTCTACAGCAGAGTGTGTGAGGAGCCAGGAGCAGCGCCATCTAGTGGTGCCAGTGCTGAACTGTCTACAGCAGAATGTATGAGGAGCCAGGTGCAGCGCCATCTAGTGGTGTCAGTGCTGAACTGTCTACAGCAGAATGTATGAGGAGCCGGGAGCAGCGCCATCTAGTGGTGCCAGTGCTGAACTGTCTACAGCAGAGTGTATGAGGAGCCGGGAGCAGCTCCATCTAGTGCTGTCAGTGCTGAACTGTCTACAGCATAGTGTATGAGGAGCCAGGAGCAGCGCCATCTAGTGGTATCAGTGCTGAACTGTCTACAGCAGAATGTATGAGGAGCCGGGAGCAGCGCCATCTAGTGGTGTCAGTGTTGAACTGTCTACAGCAGAGTGTGTATGAGGAGCCGGGAGCAGCGCCATCTAGCGGTGTCAGTGCTGAACTGTCTACAGCAGAATGTATGAGGAGCCGGGAGCAGCGCCATCTAGTGGTGTCAGTGCTGAACTGTCTACAGCAGAGTGTATGAGGAGCCGGGAGCAGCGCCATCTAGTGGTGTCAGTGCTGAACTGTCTACAGCAGAATGTATGATTTGCCAGGAGCAGCGCCATCTAGTGGTGTCAGTGCTGAACTGTCTACAGCAGAATGTATGAGGAGCCGGGAGCAGCGCCATCTAGTGGTGTCAGTGCTGAACTGTCTACAGCAGAGTGTATAAGGAGCCGGGAGCAGCGCCATCTAGTGGTGTCAGTGCTGAACTGTCTACAGCAGAGTGTATGAGGAGCCGGGAGCAGCGCCATCTAGTGGTGACAGTGCTGAACTGTCTACAGCAGAGTGTATGAGGAGCCGGGAGCAGCGCCATCTAGTGGTGTCAATGCTGAACTTTCTACAGCAGAGTGTATGAGGAGCCGGGAGCAGCGCCATCTAGTGGTGTCAGTGCTGAACTGTCTACAGCAGAGTGTATGAGGAGTCGGGAGCAGCGCCATCTAGTGGTGTCAGTGCTGAACTGTCTACAGCAAAATGTATGAGGACCGGGAGAACCACCATCTAGTGGTGTCAGTGCTGAACAGTCTACAGCAGAGTGTGTGAGGAACCAGGAGCAGCGCCATCTAGTGGTGCCAGTGCTGAACTGTCTACAGCAGAATGTATGAGGAGCCAGGCGCAGCGCCATCTAGTGGTGTCAGTGCTGAACTGTCTACAGCAGAATGTATGAGGAGCCGGGAGCAGCGCCATCTAGTGGTGCCAGTGCTGAACTGTCTACAGCAGAGTGTATGAGGAGCCGGGAGCAGCTCCGTCTAGTGGTATCAGTGCTGAACTGTCTACAGCAGAGTGTATGAGTAGCCGGGAGCAGCGCCATCTAGTGGTGCCAGTGCTGAACTGTCTACAGCAGAGTGTATGAGGAGCCGGGAGCAGTGCCATCTAGTGGTGTCAGTGCTGAACTGTCTACAGCAGAGTGTATGAGGAGCCGGGAGCAGCGCCATCTAGTGGTGTCAGTGCTGAACTGTCTACAGCAGAGTGTATGAGGAGCCGGGAGCAGCGCCATCTAGTGGTGTCTGTGCTGAACTGTCTACAGCAGAGTGTATGAGTAGCCGGGAGCAGCGCCATCTAGTGGTGTCAGTGCTGAACTGTCTACAGCAGAATGTATGAGGAGCCAGGAGCAGCGCCATCTAGTGGTGGCAGTGCTGAACTGTCTACAGCAGAATGTATGAGGAGGCGGGAGCAGCTCCATCTAGTGGTGTCAGTGCTGAACTGTCTACAGCAGAATGTATGAGGAGCCGGAAGCAGCGCCATCTAGTGGTGTCAGTGCTGAACTGTCTACAGCAGAGTGTATGAGGAGCCTGGAGCAGCGCCATCTAGTGGTGTCAGTGCTGAAATGTCTACAGCAGAGTGTATGAGGAGCCGGGAGCAGCGCCATCTAGTGGTGTCAGTGCTGAACTGTCTACAGCAGAGTGTATGAGGAGCCGGGAGCAGCGCCATCTAGTGGTGGCAGTACTGAACTGTCTACAGCAGAGTGTATGAGGAGCAGGAGCAGCGCCATCTAGTGGTGTCAGTGCTGAACTGTCTACAGCAGAGTGTATGAGGAGCCGGGAGCAGCGCCATCTAGTGGTGTCAGTGCTGAACTGTCTACCGCGGAATGTATGAGGAGCCGAGAGCAGCGCCATCTAGTGGTGTCAGTGCTGAACTGTCTACAGCAGAATGTATGAGGAGCCGGGAGCAGCGCCATCTAGTGGTGCCAGTGCTGAACTGTCTACAGCAGAATGTATGAGGAGCCGGGAGCAGCGCCATCTAGTTGTGTCAGTGCTGAACTGTCTACAGCGAATGTATGAGGAGCCGGGAGCAGTGCTATCTAGTGGTGTCAGTGCTGAACTGTCTACAGCAGAATGTATGAGGAGCCGGGAGCAGCGCCATCTAGTGGAGGCAGTGCTGAACTGTCTACAACAGAATGTATGAGGAGCCGGGAACAGCGCCATCTAGTGGTGTCAGTGCTGAACTGTCTACAGCAGAGTGCATGAGGAGCCGGGAGCAGCGCCATCTAGTGGTGTCAGTGCTGAACTCTCTACAGCAGAATGTATGAGGAGCCGGGAGCAGCGCCATCTAGTGGTGTCAGTGCTGAACTCTCTACATGAGAGTGTATGAGGAGCCGGGAGCAGCGTCATCTAGTGGTGTCAGTGCTGAACTGTCTACAGCAGATTGTATGAGGAGTCGGGAGCAGCGTCATCTAGTGGTTTCAGTGCTGAACTGTCTACAGCAGATTGTATGAGGAGTCGGGAGCAGCGCCATCTAGTGGTGTCAGTGCTGAACTGTCTACAGCAGAATGTATGAGGAGCCGGGAGCAGCGTCATCTAGTGGTGTCAGTGCTGAACTGTCTACAGCGGAATGTATGAGGAGCCAGGAGCAGCGCCATCTAGTGGTGGCACTGCTGAACTGTCTACAGCAGAGTGTATGAGGAGCCGGGAGCAGCGTCATCTAGTGGTGTCAGTGCTGAACTGTCTACAGCAGAGTGTATGAGGAGCCGGGAGCAGCGTCATCTAGTGGTGTCAGTGCTGAACTGTCTACAGCAGAGTGTATGAGGAGCCGGGAGCAGCGCCATCTAGTGGTGTCAGTGCTAAACTGTCTACAGCTGAGTGTATGAGGAGCCGGGAGCAGCGCCATCTAGTGGTGTCAGTGCTGAACTGTCTACAGCAGAGTGTATGAGGAGCTGGGAGCAGCGCCATCTAGTGGTGGTAGTGCTGAACTGTCTACAGCAGAATGTATGAGGAGCCGGGAGCAGAGCCATCTAGTGGTGACAGTGATGAACTGTCTACAGCAGAGTGTATGAGGAGCCGGGAGCAGCTCCATCTAGTGGTGTCAGTGCTGAACTGTCTACAGCAGAGTGTATGAGGAGCCGGGAGCAGCGCCATCTAGTGGTGTCAGTGCTGAACTGTCTACAGCAGAGTGTATGAGGAGCCGGGAGCAGCGCCATCTAGTGGTGTCAGTGCTGAACTGTCTACAGCAGAGTGTATGAGGAGCCGGGAGCAGCGCCATCTAGTGGTGTCAGTGCTGAACTGTCTACAGCAGAGTGTATGAGGAGCCGGGAGCAGCGCCATCTAGTGGTGTCAGTGCTGAACTGTCTACAGCAGAGTGTATGAGGAGCCTGGAGCAGCACCATCTAGTGGTGGCAGTGCTGAACTGTCTACAGCAGAGTGTATGAGGAGCCAGGAGCAGCGCCATCTAGCGGTGTCAGTGCTGAACTGTCTACAGCAGAGTGTATGAGGAGCCGGGAGCAGCGCCATCTAGTGGTGTCAGTGCTGAACTGTCTACCGCGGAATGTATGAGGAGCCGAGAGCAGCGCCATCTAGTGGTGTCAGTTCTGAACTGTCTACAGCAGAGTGTATGAGGAGCCAGGAGCAGCGCCATCTAGTGGTGCCAGTGCTGAACTTTCTACAGCAGTGTGTATGAGGAGCCGAGAGCAGTGCCATCTAGTGGTGCCAGTGCTGAACTGTCTACAGCAGAGTGTATGAGGAGTCGGGAGCAGCGCCATCTAGTGGTGTCAGTGCTGAACTCTCTACAGCAGAATGTATGAGGACAGGGAGAACCACCATCTAGTGGTGTCAGTGCTGAACAGTCTACAGCAGAGTGTGTGAGGAGCCAGGAGCAGCGCCATCTAGTGGTGCCAGTGCTGAACTGTCTACAGCAGAATGTATGAGGAGCCAGGTGCAGCGCCATCTAGTGGTGACAGTGCTGAACTGTCTACAGCAGAATGTATGAGGAGCCGGGAGCAGCGCCATCTAGTGGTGCCAGTGCTGAACTGTCTACAGCAGAGTGTATGAGGAGCCGGGAGCAGCTCCATCTAGTGTTGTCAGTGCTGAACTGTCTACAGCATAGTGTATGAGGAGCCAGGAGCAGCGCCATCTAGTGGTATCAGTGCTGAACTGTCTACAGCAGAATGTATGAGGAGCCGGGAGCAGCGCCATCTAGTGGTGTCAGTGTTGAACTGTCTACAGCAGAGTGTGTATGAGGAGCCGGGAGCAGCGCCATCTAGCGGTGTCAGTGCTGAACTGTCTACAGCAGAATGGATGAGGAGCCGGGAGCAGCGCCATCTAGTGGTGTCAGTGCTGAACTGTCTACAGCAGAGTGTATGAGGAGCCGGGAGCAGCGCCATCTAGTGGTGTCAGTGCTGAACTGTCTACAGCAGAATGTATGATTTGCCAGGAGCAGCGCCATCTAGTGGTGTCAGTGCTGAACTGTCTACAGCAGAATGTATGAGGAGCCGGGAGCAGCGCCATCTAGTGGTGTCAGTGCTGAACTGTCTACAGCAGAGTGTATAAGGAGCCGGGAGCAGCGCCATCTAGTGGTGTCAGTGCTGAACTGTCTACAGCAGAATGTATGAGGACCGGAAGAACCACCATCTAGTGGTGTCAGTGCTGAACTGTCTACAGCAGAGTGTGTGAGGAGCCAGGAGCAGCGCCATCTAGTGGTGCCAGTGCTGAACTGTCTACAGCAGAATGTATGAGGAGCCAGGTGCAGCGCCATCTAGTGGTGTCAGTGCTGAACTGTCTACAGCAGAATGTATGAGGAGCCGGGAGCAGCGCCATCTAGTGGTGCCAGTGCTGAACTGTCTACAGCAGAGTGTATGAGGAGCCGGGAGCAGCTCCATCTAGTGTTGTCAGTGCTGAACTGTCTACAGCATAGTGTATGAGGAGCCAGGAGCAGCGCCATCTAGTGGTATCAGTGCTGAACTGTCTACAGCAGAATGTATGAGGAGCCGGGAGCAGCGCCATCTAGTGGTGTCAGTGTTGAACTGTCTACAGCAGAGTGTGTATGAGGAGCCGGGAGCAGCGCCATCTAGCGGTGTCAGTGCTGAACTGTCTACAGCAGAATGTATGAGGAGCCGGGAGCAGCGCCATCTAGTGGTGTCAGTGCTGAACTGTCTACAGCAGAGTGTATGAGGAGCCGGGAGCAGCGCCATCTAGTGGTGTCAGTGCTGAACTGTTTACAGCAGAATGTATGATTTGCCAGGAGCAGCGCCATCTAGTGGTGTCAGTGCTGAACTGTCTACAGCAGAATGTATGAGGAGCCGGGAGCAGCGCCATCTAGTGGTGTCAGTGCTGAACTGTCTACAGCAGAGTGTATAAGGAGCCGGGAGCAGCGCCATCTAGTGGTGTCAGTGCTGAACTGTCTACAGCAGAGTGTATGAGGAGCCGGGAGCAGCGCCATCTAGTGGTGACAGTGCTGAACTGTCTACAGCAGAGTGTATGAGGAGCCGGGAGCAGCGCCATCTAGTGGTGTCAGTGCTGAACTTTCTACAGCAGAGTGTATGAGGAGCCGGGAGCAGCGCCATCTAGTGGTGTCAGTGCTGAACTGTCTACAGCAGAGTGTATGAGGAGTCGGGAGCAGCGCCATCTAGTGGTGTCAGTGCTGAACTGTCTACAGCAGAATGTATGAGGAGCCGGGAGCAGCGCCATCTAGTGGAGGCAGTGCTGAACTGTCTACAATAGAATGTATGAGGAGCCGGGAACAGCGCCATCTAGTGGTGTCAGTGCTGAACTGTCTACAGCAGAGTGCATGAGGAGCCGGGAGCAGCGCCATCTAGTGGTGTCAGTGCTGAACTGTCTACAGCAGAATGTATGAGGAGCCGGGAGCAGCGCCATCTAGTGGTGTCAGTGCTGAACTCTCTACATGAGAGTGTATGAGGAGCCGGGAGCAGCGTCATCTAGTGGTGTCAGTGCTGAACTGTCTACAGCAGATTGTATGAGGAGTCGGGAGCAGCGTCATCTAGTGGTTTCAGTGCTGAACTGTCTACAGCAGATTGTATGAGGAGTCGGGAGCAGCGCCATCTAGTGGTGTCAGTGCTGAACTGTCTACAGCAGAATGTATGAGGAGCCGGGAGCAGCGTCATCTAGTGGTGTCAGTGCTGAACTGTCTACAGCGGAATGTATGAGGAGCCAGGAGCAGCGCCATCTAGTGGTGGCACTGCTGAACTGTCTACAGCAGAGTGTATGAGGAGCCGGGAGCAGCGTCATCTAGTGGTGTCAGTGCTGAACTGTCTACAGCAGAGTGTATGAGGAGCCGGGAGCAGCGTCATCTAGTGGTGTTAGTGCTGAACTGTCTACAGCAGAGTGAATGAGGAGCCGGGTGCAGCACCATCTAGTGGTGTCAGTGCTAAACTGTCTACAGCAGAGTGTATGAGGAGCTGGGAGCAGCGCCATCTAGTGGTGTTAGTGCTGAACTGTCTACAGCGGAGTGTATGAGGAGACGGGAGCAGCGCCATCTAGTGGTGTCAGTGCTAAACTGTCTACAGCAGAGTGTATGAGGAGCTGGGAGCAGCGCCATCTAGTGGTGTTAGTGCTGAACTGTCTACAGCGGAGTGTATGAGGAGACGGGAGCAGCGCCATCTAGTGGTGTCAGTGCTAAACTGTCTACAGCAGAGTGTATGAGGAGCTGGGAGCAGCGCCATCTAGTGGTGTTCGTGCTGAACTGTCTACAGCGGAGTGTATGAAGAGACGGGAGCAGCGCCATCTAGTGGTGTCAGTGCTGAACTGTCTACAGCAGAGTGTATGAGGAGCCGGGAGCAGCGCCATCTAGTGGTGTCAGTGCTGAACTGTCTACAGCAGAATGTATGAGGAGCCAGGAGCAGCGCCATCTAGTGGTGTCAGTGATGAACTGTCTACAGCAGAATGTATGAGGAGCCGGGAGCAGCGCCATCTAGTGGTGTCAGTGCTGAACTGTCTACAGCAGAATGTATGAGGAGTCGGGAGCAGCGCCATCTATTGGTGGCAGTGCTGAACTGTCTACAGCAGAATGTATGAGGAGCCAGGAGCAGCGCCATCTAGTGGTGTCAGTGCTGAACTGTCTACAGCAGTGTGTATGAGGAGCCAGGAGCAGCGCCATCTAGTGGTGTCAGTGCTGAACTGTCTACAGCAGAGTGTATGAGGAGACGGGAGCAGCGCCATCTAGTGGTGTCAGTGCTGAACTGTCTACAGCAGAATGTATGAGGAGCCGGGAGCAGCGCCATCTAGTGGTGTCAGTGCTGAACTGTCTACCGCGGAGTGTATGAGGAGCAGGGAGCAGCGCCATCTAGTGGTGTCAGTGCTGAACTGTCTACAGCAGAGTGTATGAGGAGCCGGGATCAGCTCCATCTAGTGGTGTCAGTGCTGAACTGTCTACAGCAGAATGTATGAGGAGCCTGGAGCAGCGCCATCTAGTGGTGTCAGTGCTGAACTATCTATAGCTGAGTGTATGAGGAGCCGGAAGCAGCGCCATCTAGTGGTGTCAGTGCTGAACTGTCTACAGCAGAGGGTATGAGGAGCAGGGAGCAGCACCATCTAGTGGTGTCAGTGCTGAACTGTCTACAGCAGAGTGTATGAGGAGCCGGGAGCAGCGCCATCTAGTGGTGTCAGTGCTGAACTGTCTACAGCAGAGTGTATAAGGAGCCGGGAGCAGCGCCATCTAGTGGTGTCAGTGCTGAACTGTCTACAGCAGAGTGTATGAGGAGCCGGGAGCAGCGCCATCTAGTGGTGTCAGTGCTGAACTGTCTACAGCAGAGTGTATGAGGAGTCGGGAGCAGAGCCATCTAGTGGTGTCAGTGCTGAACTGTCTACAGCAGAATGTATGAGGACCGGGAGAACCACCATCCAGTGGTGTCAGTGCTGAACTGTCTACAGCAGAGTGTGTGAGGAGCCAGGAGCAGCGCCATCTAGTGGTGCCAGTGCTGAATTGTCTACAGCAGAATGTATGAGGAGCCGGGAGCAGCGCCATCTAGTGGTGTCAGTGCTGAACTGTCTACAGAAGAGTGTATGAGGAGCCGGGAGCAGCGCCATCTAGTGGTGTCAGTGCTTAACTGTCTACAGCAGAGCGTATGAGGAGACGGGAGCAGCGCCATCTAGTGGTGTCAGTGCAAACCTGTCTACAGCAGAGTGTATGAGGAGCCAGGAGCAGCACCATCTAGTGGCGGCAGTGCTGAACTGTCTACAGCAGTGTGTATGAGGAGCCAGGAGCAGCGCCATCTAGTGGTGTCAGTGCTGAACTGTCTACAGCAGAATGTATGAGGAGCCAGGAGCAGCGCCATCTAGTGGTGTAAGTGCTGAACTGTCTACAGCAGAGTGTATGAGAAGCCGGGAGCAGCGCCATCTAGTGGTGTCAGTGCTGAACTGTCTACAGCAGAGTGTATGAGGAGCAGGGAGCAGCGCCATCTAGTGGTGTCAGTGCTGAACTGTCTACAGCAGAGTGTATGAGGAGCCGGGAGCAGCGCCAACTAGTGGTGTCAGTGCTGAACTGTCTACAGCAGAATGTATGAGGAGCCGGGAGCAGCGCCATCTAGTGGTGTCAGTGCTGAACTGTCTACAGCAGAGTGCATGAGGAGCCGTGAGCAGCGCTATCTAGTGGTGTCAGTGCTGAACTGTCTACAGCAGAGTGTATGAGAAGCCGGGAGCAGCGCCATCTGGTGGTGTCAGTGCTGAACTGTCTACAGCAGATTGTATGAGGAGCCGGGAGCAGCGCCATCTAGTGGTGGCAGTGCTGAACTGTCTACAGCAGAATGTATGAGGAGCTGGGAGCAGCGCCATCTAGAGGTGTCAGTGCTGAACTGTCTACAGCAGAATGTATGAGGAGCCGGGAGCAGCGTCTTCTAGTGGTGTCAGTGCTGAACTGTCTACAGCAGAGTGTATGAGGAGAAGGGAGCAGCGCCATCTAGTGGTGTCAGTGCTGAACTGTCTACAGGAGAGGGTATGAGGAGACGGGAGCAGCGTCCTCTAGTGGTGTCAGTGCTGAACTGTCTACAGCAGAGTGTATGAGGAGCCGGGAGCAGCGCCATCTAGTGGTGTCAGTGCTGAACTGTCTACAGCAGAGTGTATGAGGAGACGGGAGCAGCGCCATCTAGTCGTGTCAGTGCTGAACTGTCTACAGCAGAGTGTATGAGGAGCCGGGAGCAGCGTCATCTAGTGGTGTCAGTGATGAACTGTCTACAGCACAGTGTATGAGGAGCTGGGAGCAGCGCCATCTAGTGGTGTCAGTGCTGAACTGTCTACAGCAGAGTGTATGAGGAGCCGGGAGCAGCGCCATCTAGTCGTGTCAGTGCTGAACTGTCTGCAGCAGAGTGTATGAGGAGCCGGGAGCAGCGTCATCTAGTGGTGTCAGTGCTGAACTGTCTACAGCAGAGTGTATGAGGAGCTGGGAGCAGCGCCATCTAGTGGTGTTAGTGCTGAACTGTCTACAGCAGAGTGAATGAGGAGCCGGGAGCAGCGGCATCTAGTGGTGTCAGTGCTGAACTGTCTACAGCAGAGTGTATGAGGAGCGGGGACCAACGCCATCTAGTGGTGTCAGTGCTGAACTGTCTACAGCAGATTGTATGAGGAGCAGGGAGCAGCGCCATCTAGTGGTGTCAGTGCTGAACTGTCTACAGCAGAGTGTATGAGGAGCCGGGAGCAGCGCCATCTAGTGGTGTCAGTGCTGAACTGTCTACAGCAGAGTGTATGAGGAGACGGGAGCAGCGCCATGTAGTGGTGTCAGTGCTGAACTGTCTGCAGCAGAGTGTATGAGGAGCCGGGAGCAGCCCCATCTAGTGGTGGCAGTGCTGAACTGTCTACAGCAGAGTGTATGAGAAGCCAGGAGCAGCGCCATCTAGTGGTGTCAGTGGTGAACTGTCTACAGCAGAATGTATGAGGAGCCAGGAGCAGCGCCATCTAGTGGTGTCAGTGCTGAACTGTCTACAGCAGAATGTATGAGGAGTTGGGAGCAGCGCCATCTAGTGGTGTCAGTGGTGAACTGTCTACAGCAGAATGTATGAGGAGCCGGCAGCAGCGCCATCTAGTGGAGGCAGTGCTGAACTGTCTACGGCAGAATGTATGAGGAGCCGGGAGCAGCGCCATCTAGTGGTGTCAGTGCTGAACTGTCTGCGGCAGAGTGCATGAGGAGCCGTGAGCAGCGCTATCTAGTGGTGTCAGTGCTGAACTGTCTACAGCAGATTGTATGAGGAGCCGGGAGCAGCGCCATCTAGTGGTGTCAGTGCTGAACTGTCTACAGCAGAATGTATGAGGAGCCGGGAGCAGCGCCATCTAGTGGTGTCCGTGCTGAACTGTCTACAGTAGAATGTATGAGGAGCAGGGAGCAGCGTCATCTAGTGGTGTCAGTGCTGAACTGTCTACAGCAGAGGGTATGAGGAGCCGGGAGCAGCGCCATCTAGTGTTGTCAGTGCTGAACTGTCTACAGCAGAGTGTATGAGGAGACGGGAGCAGCGCCATCTAGTCGTGTCAGTGCTGAACTGTCTACAGCAGAGTGTATGAGGAGCCGGGAGCAGCGTCATCTAGTGGTGTCAGTGCTGAACTGTCAACAGCAGAGTGTATGAGGAGCTTTGAGCAGCGCCATCTAGTGGTGTCAGTGCTGAACTGTCTACAGCAGAGTGTATGAGGAGCCGGGAGCAGCGCCATCTAGTCGTGTTAGTGCTGAACTGTCTACAGTAGAGTGTATGAGGAGCCGGGAGCAGCGTCATCTAGTGGTGTTAGTGCTGAACTGTCTACAGCAGAGTGTATGAGGAGCTGGGAGCAGCGCCATCTAGTGGTGTGAGTGCTGAACTGTCTACAGCAGAGTGAATGAGGAGCCGGGAGCAGCGCCATCTAGTGGTGTCAGTGCTGAACTGTCTACAGCAGAGTGTATGAGGAGCCGGGAGCAGCGCCATCTAGTGGTGTTAGTGCTGAACTGTCTACAGCAGAGTGAATGAGGAGCCGGGAGCAGCGCCATCTAGTGGTGTCAGTGCTGAACTGTCTACAGCAGAGTGTATGAGGAGCTGGGAGCAGCGCCATCTAGTGGTGTTAGTGCTGAACTGTCTACAGCAGAGTGAATGAGGAGCCGGGAGCAGCGCCATCTAGTGGTGTCAGTGCTGAACTGTCTACCGCGGAGTGTATGAGGAGCCTGGAGCAGCGCCATCTAGTGGTGTCAGTGCTGAACTGTCTACAGCAGAGTGTATGAGGAGCCGGGAGCAGCGCCATCTAGTGGTGTCAGTGCTGAACTATCTACAGCAGAATGTATGAGGAGCCAGGAGCAGCGCCATCTAGTGGTGTCAGTGCTGAACTGTCTACAGCAGAATGTATGAGGAGCCGGGAGCAGCGCCATCTAGTGGTGTCAGTGCTGAACTGTCTACAGCAGAGTGTATGAGGAGCTGGGAGCAGCACCATCTAGTGGTGTCAGTGCTGAACTGTCTACAGCGGAATCTATGAGGAGCCGGGAGCAGCACCATCTAGTGGTGTCAGTGCTGAACTGTCTACAGCAGAATGTATGAGGAGCCGGGAGCAGCGCCATCTAGTGGTGCCAGTGCTGAACTGTCTACAGCAGAATGTATGAGGAGCCAGGAGCAGCGCCATCTAGTGGTGTCAGTGCTGAACTGTCTACAGCAGAGTGTATGAGGAGCCGGGAGCAGCGCCATCTAGTGGTGTCAGTGCTGAACTGTCTACAGCAGAGTGTATGAGGAGCCGGGAGCAGCGCCATCTAGTGGTGGCAGTGCTGAACTGTCTACAGCAGAATGTATGAGGAGCCGGGAGCAGCGCCATCTAGTGGTGTCAGTGCTGAACTGTCTACCGCGGAGTGTATGAGGAGCAGGGAGCAGCGCCATCTAGTGGTGCCAGTGCTGAACTGTCTACAGCAGAGTGTATGAGGAGCCGGGAGCAGCTCAATCTAGTGGTGTCAGTGCTGAACTGTCTACAGCAGAGTGTATGAGGAGCAGGGAGCAGCGCCATCTAGTGGAGTCAGTGCTGAACTGTCTACAGCAGAGTGTATGAGGAGCCGGGAGCAGCGCCATCTAGTGGTGTCAGTGCTGAACTGTCTACAGCAGAGTGTATGAGGAGCCAGGAGCAGCGCCATCTAGTGGTGTCAGTGCTGAACTGTCTACAGCGGAGTGTATGAGGAGCCAGGAGCAGCGCCATCTTGTGGTGTCAGTGCTGAACTGTCTACAGCAGAGTGTATGAGGAGCAGGGAGCAGCGCCATCTAGTGGTGTCAGTGCTGAACTTTCTACAGCAGAGTGTATGAGGAGCTGGGAGCAGCGCCATCTAGTGGTGTCAGTGTTGAACTGTCTACAGCAGAGTGTGTATGAGGAGCCGGGAGCAGCGCCATCTAGCGGTGTCAGTGCTGAACTGTCTACAGCAGAATGTATGAGGAGCCGGGAGCAGCGCCATCTAGTGGTGTCAGTGCTGAACTGTCTACAGCAGAGTGTATGAGGAGCCGGGAGCAGCGCCATCTAGTGGTGTCAGTGCTGAACTGTCTACAGCAGAATGTATGATTTGCCAGGAGCAGCGCCATCTAGTGGTGTCAGTGCTGAACTGTCTACAGCAGAATGTATGAGGAGCCGGGAGCAGCGCCATCTAGTGGTGTCAGTGCTGAACTGTCTACAGCAGAGTGTATAAGGAGCCGGGAGCAGCGCCATCTAGTGGTGTCAGTGCTGAACTGTCTACAGCAGAATGTATGAGGACCGGGAGAACCACCATCTAGTGGTGTCAGTGCTGAACAGTCTACAGCAGAGTGTGTGAGGAGCCAGGAGCAGCGCCATCTAGTGGTGCCAGTGCTGAACTGTCTACAGCAGAATGTATGAGGAGCCAGGTGCAGCGCCATCTAGTGGTGTCAGTGCTGAACTGTCTACAGCAGAATGTATGAGGAGCCGGGAGCAGCGCCATCTAGTGGTGCCAGTGCTGAACTGTCTACAGCAGAGTGTATGAGGAGCCGGGAGCAGCTCCATCTAGTGTTGTCAGTGCTGAACTGTCTACAGCATAGTGTATGAGGAGCCAGGAGCAGCGCCATCTAGTGGTATCAGTGCTGAACTGTCTACAGCAGAATGTATGAGGAGCCGGGAGCAGCGCCATCTAGTGGTGTCAGTGTTGAACTGTCTACAGCAGAGTGTGTATGAGGAGCCGGGAGCAGCGCCATCTAGCGGTGTCAGTGCTGAACTGTCTACAGCAGAATGTATGAGGAGCCGGGAGCAGCGCCATCTAGTGGTGTCAGTGCTGAACTGTCTACAGCAGATTGTATGAGGAGCAGGGAGCAGCGCCATCTAGTGGTGTCAGTGCTGAACTGTCTACAGCAGAGTGTATGAGGAGCCGGGAGCAGCACCATCTAGTGGTGTCAGTGCTGAACTGTCTACAGCAGAGTGTATGAGGAGACGGGAGCAGCGCCATGTAGTGGTGTCAGTGCTGAACTGTCTGCAGCAGAGTGTATGAGGAGCCGGGAGCAGCCCCATCTAGTGGTGGCAGTGCTGAACTGTCTACAGCAGAGTGTATGAGAAGCCAGGAGCAGCGCCATCTAGTGGTGTCAGTGGTGAACTGTCTACAGCAGAATGTATGAGGAGCAGGGAGCAGCGCCATCTAGTGGTGTCAGTGCTGAACTGTCTACCGCGGAATGTATGAGGAGCCGAGTGCAGCGCCATCTAGTGGTGTCAGTGCTGAACTGTCTACAGCAGAATGTATGAGGAGCCGGGAGCAGCACCATCTAGTGGTGTCAGTGCTGAACTGTCTACAGCAGAATGTATGAGGAGCCAGGAGCAGCGCCATCTAGTGGTGTCTGTGCTGAACTGTCTACAGCAGAATGTATGAGGAGTTGGGAGCAGCGCCATCTAGTGGTGTCAGTGGTGAACTGTCTACAGCAGAATGTATGAGGAGCCGGCAGCAGCGCCATCTAGTGGAGGCAGTGCTGAACTGTCTACGGCAGAATGTATGAGGAGCCGGGAGCAGCGCCATCTAGTGGTGTCAGTGCTGAACTGTCTGCGGCAGAGTGCATGAGGAGCCGTGAGCAGCGCTATCTAGTGGTGTCAGTGCTGAACTGTCTACAGCAGATTGTATGAGGAGCCGGGAGCAGCGCCATCTAGTGGTGTCAGTGCTGAACTGTCTACAGCAGAATGTATGAGGAGCCGGGAGCAGCGCCATCTAGTGGTGTCCGTGCTGAACTGTCTACAGTAGAATGTATGAGGAGCAGGGAGCAGCGTCATCTAGTGGTGTCAGTGCTGAACTGTCTACAGCAGAGGGTATGAGGAGCCGGGAGCAGCGCCATCTAGTGTTGTCAGTGCTGAACTGTCTACAGCAGAGTGTATGAGGAGACGGGAGCAGCGCCATCTAGTCGTGTCAGTGCTGAACTGTCTACAGCAGAGTGTATGAGGAGCCGGGAGCAGCGTCATCTAGTGGTGTCAGTGCTGAACTGTCTACAGCAGAGTGTATGAGGAGCTTTGAGCAGCGCCATCTAGTGGTGTCAGTGCTGAACTGTCTACAGCAGAGTGTATGAGGAGCCGGGAGCAGCGCCATCTAGTCGTGTTAGTGCTGAACTGTCTACAGTAGAGTGTATGAGGAGCCGGGAGCAGCGTCATCTAGTGGTGTTAGTGCTGAACTGTCTACAGCAGAGTGTATGAGGAGCTGGGAGCAGCGCCATCTAGTGGTGTGAGTGCTGAACTGTCTACAGCAGAGTGAATGAGGAGCCGGGAGCAGCGCCATCTAGTGGTGTCAGTGCTGAACTGTCTACAGCAGAGTGTATGAGGAGCCGGGAGCAGCGCCATCTAGTGGTGTTAGTGCTGAACTGTCTACAGCAGAGTGAATGAGGAGCCGGGAGCAGCGCCATCTAGTGGTGTCAGTGCTGAACTGTCTACAGCAGAGTGTATGAGGAGCTGGGAGCAGCGCCATCTAGTGGTGTTAGTGCTGAACTGTCTACAGCAGAGTGAATGAGGAGCCGGGAGCAGCGCCATCTAGTGGTGTCAGTGCTGAACTGTCTACCGCGGAGTGTATGAGGAGCCTGGAGCAGCGCCATCTAGTGGTGTCAGTGCTGAACTGTCTACAGCAGAGTGTATGAGGAGCCGGGAGCAGCGCCATCTAGTGGTGTCAGTGCTGAACTATCTACAGCAGAATGTATGAGGAGCCAGGAGCAGCGCCATCTAGTGGTGTCAGTGCTGAACTGTCTACAGCAGAATGTATGAGGAGCCGGGAGCAGCGCCATCTAGTGGTGTCAGTGCTGAACTGTCTACAGCAGAGTGTATGAGGAGCTGGGAGCAGCACCATCTAGTGGTGTCAGTGCTGAACTGTCTACAGCGGAATGTATGAGGAGCCGGGAGCAGCACCATCTAGTGGTGTCAGTGCTGAACTGTCTACAGCAGAATGTATGAGGAGCCGGGAGCAGCGCCATCTAGTGGTGCCAGTGCTGAACTGTCTACAGCAGAATGTATGAGGAGCCAGGAGCAGCGCCATCTAGTGGTGTCAGTGCTGAACTGTCTACAGCAGAGTGTATGAGGAGCCGGGAGCAGCGCCATCTAGTGGTGTCAGTGCTGAACTGTCTACAGCAGAGTGTATGAGGAGCCGGGAGCAGCGCCATCTAGTGGTGGCAGTGCTGAACTGTCTACAGCAGAATGTATGAGGAGCCGGGAGCAGCGCCATCTAGTGGTGTCAGTGCTGAACTGTCTACCGCGGAGTGTATGAGGAGCAGGGAGCAGCGCCATCTAGTGGTGCCAGTGCTGAACTGTCTACAGCAGAGTGTATGAGGAGCCGGGAGCAGCTCAATCTAGTGGTGTCAGTGCTGAACTGTCTACAGCAGAGTGTATGAGGAGCAGGGAGCAGCGCCATCTAGTGGAGTCAGTGCTGAACTGTCTACAGCAGAGTGTATGAGGAGCCGGGAGCAGCGCCATCTAGTGGTGTCAGTGCTGAACTGTCTACAGCAGAGTGTATGAGGAGCCAGGAGCAGCGCCATCTAGTGGTGTCAGTGCTGAACTGTCTACAGCGGAGTGTATGAGGAGCCAGGAGCAGCGCCATCTTGTGGTGTCAGTGCTGAACTGTCTACAGCAGAGTGTATGAGGAGCAGGGAGCAGCGCCATCTAGTGGTGTCAGTGCTGAACTTTCTACAGCAGAGTGTATGAGGAGCTGGGAGCAGCGTCATCTAGTGGTGTCAGTGCTGAACTGTCTACAGCAGAGTGTATGAGGAGTCGGGAGCAGCGCCACCTAGTGGTGTCAGTGCTGAACTGTCTACAGCAGAATGTATGAGGACCGGGAGAACCACCATCTAGTGGTGTCAGTGCTGAACTGTCTACAGCAGAGTGTGTGAGGAGCCAGGAGCAGTGCCATCTTGTGGTGTTAGTGCTGAACTGTCTATAGCAGAGTGAATGAGGAGCCGGGAGCAGCGCCATCTAGTGGTGTCAGTGCTGAACTGTCTACAGCAGAGTGTATGAGGAGCTGGGAGCAGCGCCATCTAGTGGTGTTAGTGCTGAACTGTCTACAGCGGAGTGTATGAGGAGACGGGAGCAGCGCCATCTAGTGGTGTCAGTGCTGAACTGTCTACAGCAGAGTGTATGAGGAGCCGGGAGCAGCGCCATTTAGTGGTGTCAGTTCTGAACTGTCTACAGCAGAATGTATGAGGAGCCAGGAGCAGCGCCATCTAGTGGTGTCAGTGCTGAACTGTCTACAGCAGAATGTATGAGGAGCCGGGAGCAGCGCCATCTAGTGGTGTCAGTGCTGAACTGTCTACAGCAGAGTGTATGAGGATTCGGGAGCAGCACCATCTAGTGGTGTCAGTGCTGAACTGTCTACAGCGGAATGTATGAGGAGCCGGGAGCAGCACCATCTAGTGGTGTCAGTGCTGAACTGTCTACAGCAGAATGTATGAGGAGTCGGGAGCAGCGCCATCTATTGTTGGCAGTGCTGAACTGTCTACAGCAGAATGTATGAGGAGCCAGGAGCAGCGCCATCTAGTGGTGTCAGTGCTGAACTGTCTACAGCAGAGTGTATGAGGGGCCGGGAGCAGCGCCATCTAGTGGTGTCAGTGCTGAACTGTCTACAGCAGAGTGTATGAGGAGCCGGGAGCAGCGCCATCTAGTGGTGCCAGTGCTGAACTGTCTACTGCAGAATGTATGAGGAGCCGGGAGCAGCGCCATCTAGTGGTGTCAGTGCTGAACTGTCTACCGCGGAGTGTATGAGGAGCAGGGAGCAGAGCCATCTAGTGGTGCCAGTGCTGAACTGTCTACAGCAGAGTGTATGAGGAGCCGGGAGCAGCTCCATCTAGTGGTGTCAGTGCTGAACTGTCTACAGCAGAATGTATGAGGAGCCTGGAGCAGCGCCATCTAGTGGTGTCAGTGCTGAACTGTCTACAGCTGAGGGTATGAGGGGCCGGGAGCAGCGCCATCTAGTGGTGTCAGTGCTGAACTGTCTACAGCAGAGGGTATGAGAAGCAGGGAGCAGCACCATCTAGTGGTATCAGTGCTGAACTGTCTACAGCAGAGTGTATGAGGATCCGGGAGCAGCGCCATCTAGTGGTGTCAGTGCTGAACTGTCTACAGCAGAGTGTATAAGGAGCCGGGAGCAGCGCCATCTAGTGGTGACAGTGCTGAACTGTCTACAGCAGAGTGTATGAGGAGCCGGGAGCAGCGCCATCTAGTGGTGTCAGTGCTGAACTTTCTACAGCAGAGTGTATGAGGAGCCGGGAGCAGCGCCATCTAGTGGTGTCAGTGCTGAACTGTCTACAGCAGAGTGTATGAGGAGTCGGGAGCAGCGCCATCTAGTGGTGTCAGTGCTGAACTCTCTACAGCAGAATGTATGAGGACCGGGAGAACCACCATCTAGTGGTGTCAGTGCTGAACAGTCTACAGCAGAGTGTGTGAGGAGCCAGGAGCAGCGCCATCTAGTGGTGCCAGTGCTGAACTGTCTACAGCAGAATGTATGAGGAGCCAGGTGCAGCGCCATCTAGTGGTGTCAGTGCTGAACTGTCTACAGCAGAATGTATGAGGAGCCGGGAGCAGCGCCATCTAGTGGTGCCAGTGCTGAACTGTCTACAGCAGAGTGTATGAGGAGCCGGGAGCAGCTCCATCTAGTGTTGTCAGTGCTGAACTGTCTACAGCATAGTGTATGAGGAGCCAGGATCAGCGCCATCTAGTGGTATCAGTGCTGAACTGTCTACAGCAGAATGTATGAGGAGCCGGGAGCAGCGCCATCTAGTGGTGTCAGTGTTGAACTGTCTACAGCAGAGTGTGTATGAGGAGCCGGGAGCAGCGCCATCTAGCGGTGTCAGTGCTGAACTGTCTACAGCAGAATGTATGAGGAGCCGGGAGCAGCGCCATCTAGTGGTGTCAGTGCTGAACTGTCTACAGCAGAGTGTATGAGGAGCCGGGAGCAGCGCCATCTAGTGGTGTCAGTGCTGAACTGTCTACAGCAGAATGTATGATTTGCCAGGAGCAGCGCCATCTAGTGGTGTCAGTGCTGAACTGTCTACAGCAGAATGTATGAGGAGCCGGGAGCAGCGCCATCTAGTGGTGTCAGTGCTGAACTGTCTACAGCAGAGTGTATAAGGAGCCGGGAGCAGCGCCATCTAGTGGTGTCAGTGCTGAACTGTCTACAGCAGAATGTATGAGGACCGGGAGAACCACCATCTAGTGGTGTCAGTGCTGAACAGTCTACAGCAGAGTGTGTGAGGAGCCAGGAGCAGCGCCATCTAGTGGTGCCAGTGCTGAACTGTCTACAGCAGAATGTATGAGGAGCCAGGTGCAGCGCCATCTAGTGGTGTCAGTGCTGAACTGTCTACAGCAGAATGTATGAGGAGCCGGGAGCAGCGCCATCTAGTGGTGCCAGTGCTGAACTGTCTACAGCAGAGTGTATGAGGAGCCGGGAGCAGCTCCATCTAGTGTTGTCAGTGCTGAACTGTCTACAGCATAGTGTATGAGGAGCCAGGAGCAGCGCCATCTAGTGGTATCAGTGCTGAACTGTCTACAGCAGAATGTATGAGGAGCCGGGAGCAGCGCCATCTAGTGGTGTCAGTGTTGAACTGTCTACAGCAGAGTGTGTATGAGGAGCCGGGAGCAGCGCCATCTAGCGGTGTCAGTGCTGAACTGTCTACAGCAGAATGTATGAGGAGCCGGGAGCAGCGCCATCTAGTGGTGTCAGTGCTGAACTGTCTACAGCAGAGTGTATGAGGAGCCGGGAGCAGCGCCATCTAGTGGTGTCAGTGCTGAACTGTCTACAGCAGAATGTATGATTTGCCAGGAGCAGCGCCATCTAGTGGTGTCAGTGCTGAACTGTCTACAGCAGAATGTATGAGGAGCCGGGAGCAGCGCCATCTAGTGGTGTCAGTGCTGAACTGTCTACAGCAGAGTGTATAAGGAGCCGGGAGCAGCGCCATCTAGTGGTGTCAGTGCTGAACTGTCTACAGCAGAGTGTATGAGGAGCCGGGAGCAGCGCCATCTAGTGGTGACAGTGCTGAACTGTCTACAGCAGAGTGTATGAGGAGTCGGGAGCAGCGCCATCTAGTGGTGTCAGTGCTGAACTTTCTACAGCAGAGTGTATGAGGAGCCGGGAGCAGCGCCATCTAGTGGTGTCAGTGCTGAACTGTCTACAGCAGAGTGTATGAGGAGTCGGGAGCAGCGCCATCTAGTGGTGTCAGTGCTGAACTGTCTACAGCAAAATGTATGAGGACCGGGAGAACCACCATCTAGTGGTGTCAGTGCTGAACAGTCTACAGCAGAGTGTGTGAGGAGCCAGGAGCAGCGCCATCTAGTGGTGCCAGTGCTGAACTGTCTACAGCAGAATGTATGAGGAGCCAGGCGCAGCGCCATCTAGTGGTGTCAGTGCTGAACTGTCTACAGCAGAATGTATGAGGAGCCGGGAGCAGCGCCATCTAGTGGTGCCAGTGCTGAACTGTCTACAGCAGAGTGTATGAGGAGCCGGGAGCAGCTCCGTCTAGTGGTATCAGTGCTGAACTGTCTACAGCAGAGTGTATGAGTAGCCGGGAGCAGCGCCATCTAGTGGTGCCAGTGCTGAACTGTCTACAGCAGAGTGTATGAGGAGCCGGGAGCAGTGCCATCTAGTGGTGTCAGTGCTGAACTGTCTACAGCAGAGTGTATGAGGAGCCGGGAGCAGCGCCATCTAGTGGTGTCAGTGCTGAACTGTCTACAGCAGAGTGTATGAGTAGCCGGGAGCAGCGCCATCTAGTGGTGTCAGTGCTGAACTGTCTACAGCAGAATGTATGAGGAGCCAGGAGCAGCGCCATCTAGTGGTGGCAGTGCTGAACTGTCTACAGCAGAATGTATGAGGAGGCGGGAGCAGCTCCATCTAGTGGTGTCAGTGCTGAACTGTCTACAGCAGAATGTATGAGGAGCCGGAAGCAGCGCCATCTAGTGGTGTCAGTGCTGAACTGTCTACAGCAGAGTGTATGAGGAGCCTGGAGCAGCGCCATCTAGTGGTGTCAGTGCTGAAATGTCTACAGCAGAGTGTATGAGGAGCCGGGAGCAGCGCCATCTAGTGGTGTCAGTGCTGAACTGTCTACAGCAGAGTGTATGAGGAGCCGGGAGCAGCGCCATCTAGTGGTGGCAGTACTGAACTGTCTACAGCAGAGTGTATGAGGAGCAGGAGCAGCGCCATCTAGTGGTGTCAGTGCTGAACTGTCTACAGCAGAGTGTATGAGGAGCCGGGAGCAGCGCCATCTAGTGGTGTCAGTGCTGAACTGTCTACCGCGGAATGTATGAGGAGCCGAGAGCAGCGCCATCTAGTGGTGTCAGTGCTGAACTGTCTACAGCAGAATGTATGAGGAGCCGGGAGCAGCGCCATCTAGTGGTGCCAGTGCTGAACTGTCTACAGCAGAATGTATGAGGAGCCGGGAGCAGCGCCATCTAGTTGTGTCAGTGCTGAACTGTCTACAGCGAATGTATGAGGAGCCGGGAGCAGTGCTATCTAGTGGTGTCAGTGCTGAACTGTCTACAGCAGAATGTATGAGGAGCCGGGAGCAGCGCCATCTAGTGGAGGCAGTGCTGAACTGTCTACAACAGAATGTATGAGGAGCCGGGAACAGCGCCATCTAGTGGTGTCAGTGCTGAACTGTCTACAGCAGAGTGCATGAGGAGCCGGGAGCAGCGCCATCTAGTGGTGTCAGTGCTGAACTGTCTACAGCAGAATGTATGAGGAGCCGGGAGCAGCGCCATCTAGTGGTGTCAGTGCTGAACTCTCTACATGAGAGTGTATGAGGAGCCGGGAGCAGCGTCATCTAGTGGTGTCAGTGCTGAACTGTCTACAGCAGATTGTATGAGGAGTCGGGAGCAGCGTCATCTAGTGGTTTCAGTGCTGAACTGTCTACAGCAGATTGTATGAGGAGTCGGGAGCAGCGCCATCTAGTGGTGTCAGTGCTGAACTGTCTACAGCAGAATGTATGAGGAGCCGGGAGCAGCGTCATCTAGTGGTGTCAGTGCTGAACTGTCTACAGCGGAATGTATGAGGAGCCAGGAGCAGCGCCATCTAGTGGTGGCACTGCTGAACTGTCTACAGCAGAGTGTATGAGGAGCCGGGAGCAGCTTCATCTAGTGGTGTCAGTGCTGAACTGTCTACAGCAGAGTGTATGAGGAGCCGGGAGCAGCGTCATCTAGTGGTGTCAGTGCTGAACTGTCTACAGCAGAGTGTATGAGGAGCCGGGAGCAGCGCCATCTAGTGGTGTCAGTGCTAAACTGTCTACAGCTGAGTGTATGAGGAGCCGGGAGCAGCGCCATCTAGTGGTGTCAGTGCTGAACTGTCTACAGCAGAGTGTATGAGGAGCTGGGAGCAGCGCCATCTAGTGGTGGTAGTGCTGAACTGTCTACAGCAGAATGTATGAGGAGCCGGGAGCAGAGCCATCTAGTGGTGACAGTGATGAACTGTCTACAGCAGAGTGTATGAGGAGCCGGGAGCAGCTCCATCTAGTGGTGTCAGTGCTGAACTGTCTACAGCAGAGTGTATGAGGAGCCGGGAGCAGCGCCATCTAGTGGTGTCAGTGCTGAACTGTCTACAGCAGAGTGTATGAGGAGCCGGGAGCAGCGCCATCTAGTGGTGTCAGTGCTGAACTGTCTACAGCAGAGTGTATGAGGAGCCGGGAGCAGCGCCATCTAGTGGTGTCAGTGCTGAACTGTCTACAGCAGAGTGTATGAGGAGCCGGGAGCAGCGCCATCTAGTGGTGTCAGTGCTGAACTGTCTACAGCAGAGTGTATGAGGAGCCGGGAGCAGCACCATCTAGTGGTGGCAGTGCTGAACTGTCTACAGCAGAGTGTATGAGGAGCCAGGAGCAGCGCCATCTAGCGGTGTCAGTGCTGAACTGTCTACAGCAGAGTGTATGAGGAGCCGGGAGCAGCGCCATCTAGTGGTGTCAGTGCTGAACTGTCTACCGCGGAATGTATGAGGAGCCGAGAGCAGCGCCATCTAGTGGTGTCAGTTCTGAACTGTCTACAGCAGAGTGTATGAGGAGCCAGGAGCAGCGCCATCTAGTGGTGCCAGTGCTGAACTTTCTACAGCAGTGTGTATGAGGAGCCGAGAGCAGTGCCATCTAGTGGTGCCAGTGCTGAACTGTCTACAGCAGAGTGTATGAGGAGTCGGGAGCAGCGCCATCTAGTGGTGTCAGTGCTGAACTCTCTACAGCAGAATGTATGAGGACCGGGAGAACCACCATCTAGTGGTGTCAGTGCTGAACAGTCTACAGCAGAGTGTGTGAGGAGCCAGGAGCAGCGCCATCTAGTGGTGCCAGTGCTGAACTGTCTACAGCAGAATGTATGAGGAGCCAGGTGCAGCGCCATCTAGTGGTGTCAGTGCTGAACTGTCTACAGCAGAATGTATGAGGAGCCGGGAGCAGCGCCATCTAGTGGTGCCAGTGCTGAACTGTCTACAGCAGAGTGTATGAGGAGCCGGGAGCAGCTCCATCTAGTGTTGTCAGTGCTGAACTGTCTACAGCATAGTGTATGAGGAGCCAGGAGCAGCGCCATCTAGTGGTATCAGTGCTGAACTGTCTACAGCAGAATGTATGAGGAGCCGGGAGCAGCGCCATCTAGTGGTGTCAGTGTTGAACTGTCTACAGCAGAGTGTGTATGAGGAGCCGGGAGCAGCGCCATCTAGCGGTGTCAGTGCTGAACTGTCTACAGCAGAATGTATGAGGAGCCGGGAGCAGCGCCATCTAGTGGTGTCAGTGCTGAACTGTCTACAGCAGAGTGTATGAGGAGCCGGGAGCAGCGCCATCTAGTGGTGTCAGTGCTGAACTGTCTACAGCAGAATGTATGATTTGCCAGGAGCAGCGCCATCTAGTGGTGTCAGTGCTGAACTGTCTACAGCAGAATGTATGAGGAGCCGGGAGCAGCGCCATCTAGTGGTGTCAGTGCTGAACTGTCTACAGCAGAGTGTATAAGGAGCCGGGAGCAGCGCCATCTAGTGGTGTCAGTGCTGAACTGTCTACAGCAGAATGTATGAGGACCGGGAGAACCACCATCTAGTGGTGTCAGTGCTGAACTGTCTACAGCAGAGTGTGTGAGGAGCCAGGAGCAGCGCCATCTAGTGGTGCCAGTGCTGAACTGTCTACAGCAGAATGTATGAGGAGCCAGGTGCAGCGCCATCTAGTGGTGTCAGTGCTGAACTGTCTACAGCAGAATGTATGAGGAGCCGGGAGCAGCGCCATCTAGTGGTGCCAGTGCTGAACTGTCTACAGCAGAGTGTATGAGGAGCCGGGAGCAGCTCCATCTAGTGTTGTCAGTGCTGAACTGTCTACAGCATAGTGTATGAGGAGCCAGGAGCAGCGCCATCTAGTGGTATCAGTGCTGAACTGTCTACAGCAGAATGTATGAGGAGCCGGGAGCAGCGCCATCTAGTGGTGTCAGTGTTGAACTGTCTACAGCAGAGTGTGTATGAGGAGCCGGGAGCAGCGCCATCTAGCGGTGTCAGTGCTGAACTGTCTACAGCAGAATGTATGAGGAGCCGGGAGCAGCGCCATCTAGTGGTGTCAGTGCTGAACTGTCTACAGCAGAGTGTATGAGGAGCCGGGAGCAGCGCCATCTAGTGGTGTCAGTGCTGAACTGTTTACAGCAGAATGTATGATTTGCCAGGAGCAGCGCCATCTAGTGGTGTCAGTGCTGAACTGTCTACAGCAGAATGTATGAGGAGCCGGGAGCAGCGCCATCTAGTGGTGTCAGTGCTGAACTGTCTACAGCAGAGTGTATAAGGAGCCGGGAGCAGCGCCATCTAGTGGTGTCAGTGCTGAACTGTCTACAGCAGAGTGTATGAGGAGCCGGGAGCAGCGCCATCTAGTGGTGACAGTGCTGAACTGTCTACAGCAGAGTGTATGAGGAGCCGGGAGCAGCGCCATCTAGTGGTGTCAGTGCTGAACTTTCTACAGCAGAGTGTATGAGGAGCCGGGAGCAGCGCCATCTAGTGGTGTCAGTGCTGAACTGTCTACAGCAGAGTGTATGAGGAGTCGGGAGCAGCGCCATCTAGTGGTGTCAGTGCTGAACTGTCTACAGCAGAATGTATGAGGAGCCGGGAGCAGCGCCATCTAGTGGAGGCAGTGCTGAACTGTCTACAACAGAATGTATGAGGAGCCGGGAACAGCGCCATCTAGTGGTGACAGTGCTGAACTGTCTACAGCAGAGTGCATGAGGAGCCGGGAGCAGCGCCATCTAGTGGTGTCAGTGCTGAACTGTCTACAGCAGAATGTATGAGGAGCCGGGAGCAGCGCCATCTAGTGGTGTCAGTGCTGAACTCTCTACATGAGAGTGTATGAGGAGCCGGGAGCAGCGTCATCTAGTGGTGTCAGTGCTGAACTGTCTACAGCAGATTGTATGAGGAGTCGGGAGCAGCGTCATCTAGTGGTTTCAGTGCTGAACTGTCTACAGCAGATTGTATGAGGAGTCGGGAGCAGCGTCATCTAGTGGTGTCAGTGCTGAACTGTCTACAGCGGAATGTATGAGGAGCCAGGAGCAGCGCCATCTAGTGGTGGCACTGCTGAACTGTCTACAGCAGAGTGTATGAGGAGCCGGGAGCAGCGTCATCTAGTGGTGTCAGTGCTGAACTGTCTACAGCAGAGTGTATGAGGAGCCGGGAGCAGCGTCATCTAGTGGTGTCAGTGCTGAACTGTCTACAGCAGAGTGTATGAGGAGCCGGGAGCAGCGCCATCTAGTGGTGTCAGTGCTAAACTGTCTACAGCTGAGTGTATGAGGAGCCGGGAGCAGCGCCATCTAGTGGTGTCAGTGCTGAACTGTCTACAGCAGAGTGTATGAGGAGCTGGGAGCAGCGCCATCTAGTGGTGGTAGTGCTGAACTGTCTACAGCAGAATGTATGAGGAGCCGGGAGCAGAGCCATCTAGTGGTGACAGTGATGAACTGTCTACAGCAGAGTGTATGAGGAGCCGGGAGCAGCGCCATCTAGTGGTGTCAGTGCTGAACTGTCTACAGCAGAGTGTATGAGGAGCCGGGAGCAGCGCCATCTAGTGGTGTCAGTGCTGAACTGTCTACAGCAGAGTGTATGAGGAGCCGGGAGCAGCGCCATCTAGTGGTGTCAGTGCTGAACTGTCTACAGCAGATTGTATGAGGAGCAGGGAGCAGCGCCATCTAGTGGTGTCAGTGCTGAACTGTCTACAGCAGAGTGTATGAGGAGCCGGGAGCAGCGCCATCTAGTGGTGTCAGTGCTGAACTGTCTACAGCAGAGTGTATGAGGAGACGGGAGCAGCGCCATGTAGTGGTGTCAGTGCTGAACTGTCTGCAGCAGAGTGTATGAGGAGCCGGGAGCAGCCCCATCTAGTGGTGGCAGTGCTGAACTGTCTACAGCAGAGTGTATGAGAAGCCAGGAGCAGCGCCATCTAGTGGTGTCAGTGGTGAACTGTCTACAGCAGAATGTATGAGGAGCAGGGAGCAGCGCCATCTAGTGGTGTCAGTGCTGAACTGTCTACCGCGGAATGTATGAGGAGCCGAGTGCAGCGCCATCTAGTGGTGTCAGTGCTGAACTGTCTACAGCAGAATGTATGAGGAGCCGGGAGCAGCACCATCTAGTGGTGTCAGTGCTGAACTGTCTACAGCAGAATGTATGAGGAGCCAGGAGCAGCGCCATCTAGTGGTGTCAGTGCTGAACTGTCTACAGCAGAATGTATGAGGAGTTGGGAGCAGCGCCATCTAGTGGTGTCAGTGGTGAACTGTCTACAGCAGAATGTATGAGGAGCCGGCAGCAGCGCCATCTAGTGGAGGCAGTGCTGAACTGTCTACGGCAGAATGTATGAGGAGCCGGGAGCAGCGCCATCTAGTGGTGTCAGTGCTGAACTGTCTGCGGCAGAGTGCATGAGGAGCCGTGAGCAGCGCTATCTAGTGGTGTCAGTGCTGAACTGTCTACAGCAGATTGTATGAGGAGCCGGGAGCAGCGCCATCTAGTGGTGTCAGTGCTGAACTGTCTACAGCAGAATGTATGAGGAGCCGGGAGCAGCGCCATCTAGTGGTGTCCGTGCTGAACTGTCTACAGTAGAATGTATGAGGAGCAGGGAGCAGCGTCATCTAGTGGTGTCAGTGCTGAACTGTCTACAGCAGAGGGTATGAGGAGCCGGGAGCAGCGCCATCTAGTGTTGTCAGTGCTGAACTGTCTACAGCAGAGTGTATGAGGAGACGGGAGCAGCGCCATCTAGTCGTGTCAGTGCTGAACTGTCTACAGCAGAGTGTATGAGGAGCCGGGAGCAGCGTCATCTAGTGGTGTCAGTGCTGAACTGTCTACAGCAGAGTGTATGAGGAGCTTTGAGCAGCGCCATCTAGTGGTGTCAGTGCTGAACTGTCTACAGCAGAGTGTATGAGGAGCCGGGAGCAGCGCCATCTAGTCGTGTTAGTGCTGAACTGTCTACAGTAGAGTGTATGAGGAGCCGGGAGCAGCGTCATCTAGTGGTGTTAGTGCTGGACTGTCTACAGCAGAGTGTATGAGGAGCTGGGAGCAGCGCCATCTAGTGGTGTGAGTGCTGAACTGTCTACAGCAGAGTGAATGAGGAGCCGGGAGCAGCGCCATCTAGTGGTGTCAGTGCTGAACTGTCTACAGCAGAGTGTATGAGGAGCCGGGAGCAGCGCCATCTAGTGGTGTTAGTGCTGAACTGTCTACAGCAGAGTGAATGAGGAGCCGGGAGCAGCGCCATCTAGTGGTGTCAGTGCTGAACTGTCTACAGCAGAGTGTATGAGGAGCTGGGAGCAGCGCCATCTAGTGGTGTTAGTGCTGAACTGTCTACAGCAGAGTGAATGAGGAGCCGGGAGCAGCGCCATCTAGTGGTGTCAGTGCTGAACTGTCTACCGCGGAGTGTATGAGGAGCCTGGAGCAGCGCCATCTAGTGGTGTCAGTGCTGAACTGTCTACAGCAGAGTGTATGAGGAGCCGGGAGCAGCGCCATCTAGTGGTGTCAGTGCTGAACTATCTACAGCAGAATGTATGAGGAGCCAGGAGCAGCGCCATCTAGTGGTGTCAGTGCTGAACTGTCTACAGCAGAATGTATGAGGAGCCGGGAGCAGCGCCATCTAGTGGTGTCAGTGCTGAACTGTCTACAGCAGAGTGTATGAGGAGCTGGGAGCAGCACCATCTAGTGGTGTCAGTGCTGAACTGTCTACAGCGGAATGTATGAGGAGCCGGGAGCAGCACCATCTAGTGGTGTCAGTGCTGAACTGTCTACAGCAGAATGTATGAGGAGCCGGGAGCAGCGCCATCTAGTGGTGCCAGTGCTGAACTGTCTACAGCAGAATGTATGAGGAGCCAGGAGCAGCGCCATCTAGTGGTGTCAGTGCTGAACTGTCTACAGCAGAGTGTATGAGGAGCCGGGAGCAGCGCCATCTAGTGGTGTCAGTGCTGAACTGTCTACAGCAGAGTGTATGAGGAGCCGGGAGCAGCGCCATCTAGTGGTGGCAGTGCTGAACTGTCTACAGCAGAATGTATGAGGAGCCGGGAGCAGCGCCATCTAGTGGTGTCAGTGCTGAACTGTCTACCGCGGAGTGTATGAGGAGCAGGGAGCAGCGCCATCTAGTGGTGCCAGTGCTGAACTGTCTACAGCAGAGTGTATGAGGAGCCGGGAGCAGCTCAATCTAGTGGTGTCAGTGCTGAACTGTCTACAGCAGAGTGTATGAGGAGCAGGGAGCAGCGCCATCTAGTGGAGTCAGTGCTGAACTGTCTACAGCAGAGTGTATGAGGAGCCGGGAGCAGCGCCATCTAGTGGTGTCAGTGCTGAACTGTCTACAGCAGAGTGTATGAGGAGCCAGGAGCAGCGCCATCTAGTGGTGTCAGTGCTGAACTGTCTACAGCGGAGTGTATGAGGAGCCAGGAGCAGCGCCATCTTGTGGTGTCAGTGCTGAACTGTCTACAGCAGAGTGTATGAGGAGCAGGGAGCAGAGCCATCTAGTGGTGTCAGTGCTGAACTTTCTACAGCAGAGTGTATGAGGAGCTGGGAGCAGCGTCATCTAGTGGTGTCAGTGCTGAACTGTCTACAGCAGAGTGTATGAGGAGTCGGGAGCAGCGCCACCTAGTGGTGTCAGTGCTGAACTGTCTACAGCAGAATGTATGAGGACCGGGAGAACCACCATCTAGTGGTGTCAGTGCTGAACTGTCTACAGCAGAGTGTGTGAGGAGCCAGGAGCAGTGCCATCTTGTGGTGTTAGTGCTGAACTGTCTATAGCAGAGTGAATGAGGAGCCGGGAGCAGCGCCATCTAGTGGTGTCAGTGCTGAACTGTCTACAGCAGAGTGTATGAGGAGCTGGGAGCAGCGCCATTTAGTGGTGTCAGTTCTGAACTGTCTACAGCAGAATGTATGAGGAGCCAGGAGCAGCGCCATCTAGTGGTGTCAGTGCTGAACTGTCTACAGCAGAATGTATGAGGAGCCGGGAGCAGCGCCATCTAGTGGTGTCAGTGCTGAACTGTCTACAGCAGAGTGTATGAGGATTCGGGAGCAGCACCATCTAGTGGTGTCAGTGCTGAACTGTCTACAGCGGAATGTATGAGGAGCCGGGAGCAGCACCATCTAGTGGTGTCAGTGCTGAACTGTCTACAGCAGAATGTATGAGGAGTCGGGAGCAGCGCCATCTATTGTTGGCAGTGCTGAACTGTCTACAGCAGAATGTATGAGGAGCCAGGAGCAGCGCCATCTAGTGGTGTCAGTGCTGAACTGTCTACAGCAGAGTGTATGAGGGGCCGGGAGCAGCGCCATCTAGTGGTGTCAGTGCTGAACTGTCTACAGCAGAGTGTATGAGGAGCCGGGAGCAGCGCCATCTAGTGGTGCCAGTGCTGAACTGTGTACTGCAGAATGTATGAGGAGCCGGGAGCAGCGCCATCTAGTGGTGTCAGTGCTGAACTGTCTACCGCGGAGTGTATGAGGAGCAGGGAGCAGAGCCATCTAGTGGTGCCAGTGCTGAACTGTCTACAGCAGAGTGTATGAGGAGCCGGGAGCAGCTCCATCTAGTGGTGTCAGTGCTGAACTGTCTACAGCAGAATGTATGAGGAGCCTGGAGCAGCGCCATCTAGTGGTGTCAGTGCTGAACTGTCTACAGCTGAGGGTATGAGGGGCCGGGAGCAGCGCCATCTAGTGGTGTCAGTGCTGAACTGTCTACAGCAGAGGGTATGAGGAGCAGGGAGCAGCACCATCTAGTGGTGTCAGTGCTGAACTGTCTACAGCAGAGTGTATGAGGATCCGGGAGCAGCGCCATCTAGTGGTGTCAGTGCTGAACTGTCTACAGCAGAGTGTATAAGGAGCCGGGAGCAGCGCCATCTAGTGGTGACAGTGCTGAACTGTCTACAGCAGAGTGTATGAGGAGCCGTGAGCAGCGCCATCTAGTGGTGTCAGTGCTGAACTTTCTACAGCAGAGTGTATGAGGAGCCGGGAGCAGCGCCATCTAGTGGTGTCAGTGCTGAACTGTCTACAGCAGAGTGTATGAGGAGTCGGGAGCAGCGCCATCTAGTGGTGTCAGTGCTGAACTCTCTACAGCAGAATGTATGAGGACCGGGAGAACCACCATCTAGTGGTGTCAGTGCTGAACAGTCTACAGCAGAGTGTGTGAGGAGCCAGGAGCAGCGCCATCTAATGGTGCCAGTGCTGAACTGTCTACAGCAGAATGTATGAGGAGCCAGGTGCAGCGCCATCTAGTGGTGTCAGTGCTGAACTGTCTACAGCAGAATGTATGAGGAGCCGGGAGCAGCGCCATCTAGTGGTGCCAGTGCTGAACTGTCTACAGCAGAGTGTATGAGGAGCCGGGAGCAGCTCCATCTAGTGTTGTCAGTGCTGAACTGTCTACAGCATAGTGTATGAGGAGCCAGGATCAGCGCCATCTAGTGGTATCAGTGCTGAACTGTCTACAGCAGAATGTATGAGGAGCCGGGAGCAGCGCCATCTAGTGGTGTCAGTGTTGAACTGTCTACAGCAGAGTGTGTATGAGGAGCCGGGAGCAGCGCCATCTAGCGGTGTCAGTGCTGAACTGTCTACAGCAGAATGTATGAGGAGCCGGGAGCAGCGCCATCTAGTGGTGTCAGTGCTGAACTGTCTACAGCAGAGTGTATGAGGAGCCGGGAGCAGCGCCATCTAGTGGTGTCAGTGCTGAACTGTCTACAGCAGAATGTATGATTTGCCAGGAGCAGCGCCATCTAGTGGTGTCAGTGCTGAACTGTCTACAGCAGAATGTATGAGGAGCCGGGAGCAGCGCCATCTAGTGGTGTCAGTGCTGAACTGTCTACAGCAGAGTGTATAAGGAGCCGGGAGCAGCGCCATCTAGTGGTGTCAGTGCTGAACTGTCTACAGCAGAATGTATGAGGACCGGGAGAACCACCATCTAGTGGTGTCAGTGCTGAACAGTCTACAGCAGAGTGTGTGAGGAGCCAGGAGCAGCGCCATCTAGTGGTGCCAGTGCTGAACTGTCTACAGCAGAATGTATGAGGAGCCAGGTGCAGCGCCATCTAGTGGTGTCAGTGCTGAACTGTCTACAGCAGAATGTATGAGGAGCCGGGAGCAGCGCCATCTAGTGGTGCCAGTGCTGAACTGTCTACAGCAGAGTGTATGAGGAGCCGGGAGCAGCTCCATCTAGTGTTGTCAGTGCTGAACTGTCTACAGCATAGTGTATGAGGAGCCAGGAGCAGCGCCATCTAGTGGTATCAGTGCTGAACTGTCTACAGCAGAATGTATGAGGAGCCGGGAGCAGCGCCATCTAGTGGTGTCAGTGTTGAACTGTCTACAGCAGAGTGTGTATGAGGAGCCGGGAGCAGCGCCATCTAGCGGTGTCAGTGCTGAACTGTCTACAGCAGAATGTATGAGGAGCCGGGAGCAGCGCCATCTAGTGGTGTCAGTGCTGAACTGTCTACAGCAGAGTGTATGAGGAGCCGGGAGCAGCGCCATCTAGTGGTGTCAGTGCTGAACTGTCTACAGCAGAATGTATGATTTGCCAGGAGCAGCGCCATCTAGTGGTGTCAGTGCTGAACTGTCTACAGCAGAATGTATGAGGAGCCGGGAGCAGCGCCATCTAGTGGTGTCAGTGCTGAACTGTCTACAGCAGAGTGTATAAGGAGCCGGGAGCAGCGCCATCTAGTGGTGTCAGTGCTGAACTGTCTACAGCAGAGTGTATGAGGAGCCGGGAGCAGCGCCATCTAGTGGTGACAGTGCTGAACTGTCTACAGCAGAGTGTATGAGGAGTCGGGAGCAGCGCCATCTAGTGGTGTCAGTGCTGAACTTTCTACAGCAGAGTGTATGAGGAGCCGGGAGCAGCGCCATCTAGTGGTGTCAGTGCTGAACTGTCTACAGCAGAGTGTATGAGGAGTCGGGAGCAGCGCCATCTAGTGGTGTCAGTGCTGAACTGTCTACAGCAAAATGTATGAGGACCGGGAGAACCACCATCTAGTGGTGTCAGTGCTGAACAGTCTACAGCAGAGTGTGTGAGGAGCCAGGAGCAGCGCCATCTAGTGGTGCCAGTGCTGAACTGTCTACAGCAGAATGTATGAGGAGCCAGGCGCAGCGCCATCTAGTGGTGTCAGTGCTGAACTGTCTACAGCAGAATGTATGAGGAGCCGGGAGCAGCGCCATCTAGTGGTGCCAGTGCTGAACTGTCTACAGCAGAGTGTATGAGGAGCCGGGAGCAGCTCCGTCTAGTGGTATCAGTGCTGAACTGTCTACAGCAGAGTGTATGAGTAGCCGGGAGCAGCGCCATCTAGTGGTGCCAGTGCTGAACTGTCTACAGCAGAGTGTATGAGGAGCCGGGAGCAGTGCCATCTAGTGGTGTCAGTGCTGAACTGTCTACAGCAGAGTGTATGAGGAGCCGGGAGCAGCGCCATCTAGTGGTGTCAGTGCTGAACTGTCTACAGCAGAGTGTATGAGTAGCCGGGAGCAGCGCCATCTAGTGGTGTCAGTGCTGAACTGTCTACAGCAGAATGTATGAGGAGCCAGGAGCAGCGCCATCTAGTGGTGGCAGTGCTGAACTGTCTACAGCAGAATGTATGAGGAGGCGGGAGCAGCTCCATCTAGTGGTGTCAGTGCTGAACTGTCTACAGCAGAATGTATGAGGAGCCGGAAGCAGCGCCATCTAGTGGTGTCAGTGCTGAACTGTCTACAGCAGAGTGTATGAGGAGCCTGGAGCAGCGCCATCTAGTGGTGTCAGTGCTGAAATGTCTACAGCAGAGTGTATGAGGAGCCGGGAGCAGCGCCATCTAGTGGTGTCAGTGCTGAACTGTCTACAGCAGAGTGTATGAGGAGCCGGGAGCAGCGCCATCTAGTGGTGGCAGTACTGAACTGTCTACAGCAGAGTGTATGAGGAGCAGGAGCAGCGCCATCTAGTGGTGTCAGTGCTGAACTGTCTACAGCAGAGTGTATGAGGAGCCGGGAGCAGCGCCATCTAGTGGTGTCAGTGCTGAACTGTCTACCGCGGAATGTATGAGGAGCCGAGAGCAGCGCCATCTAGTGGTGTCAGTGCTGAACTGTCTACAGCAGAATGTATGAGGAGCCGGGAGCAGCGCCATCTAGTGGTGCCAGTGCTGAACTGTCTACAGCAGAATGTATGAGGAGCCGGGAGCAGCGCCATCTAGTTGTGTCAGTGCTGAACTGTCTACAGCGAATGTATTAGGAGCCGGGAGCAGTGCTATCTAGTGGTGTCAGTGCTGAACTGTCTACAGCAGAATGTATGAGGAGCCGGGAGCAGCGCCATCTAGTGGAGGCAGTGCTGAACTGTCTACAACAGAATGTATGAGGAGCCGGGAACAGCGCCATCTAGTGGTGTCAGTGCTGAACTGTCTACAGCAGAGTGCATGAGGAGCCGGGAGCAGCGCCATCTAGTGGTGTCAGTGCTGAACTGTCTACAGCAGAATGTATGAGGAGCCGGGAGCAGCGCCATCTAGTGGTGTCAGTGCTGAACTCTCTACATGAGAGTGTATGAGGAGCCGGGAGCAGCGTCATCTAGTGGTGTCAGTGCTGAACTGTCTACAGCAGATTGTATGAGGAGTCGGGAGCAGCGTCATCTAGTGGTTTCAGTGCTGAACTGTCTACAGCAGATTGTATGAGGAGTCGGGAGCAGCGCCATCTAGTGGTGTCAGTGCTGAACTGTCTACAGCAGAATGTATGAGGAGCCGGGAGCAGCGTCATCTAGTGGTGTCAGTGCTGAACTGTCTACAGCGGAATGTATGAGGAGCCAGGAGCAGCGCCATCTAGTGGTGGCACTGCTGAACTGTCTACAGCAGAGTGTATGAGGAGCCGGGAGCAGCGTCATCTAGTGGTGTCAGTGCTGAACTGTCTACAGCAGAGTGTATGCGGAGCCGGGAGCAGCGTCATCTAGTGGTGTCAGTGCTGAACTGTCTACAGCAGAGTGTATGAGGAGCCGGGAGCAGCGCCATCTAGTGGTGTCAGTGCTAAACTGTCTACAGCTGAGTGTATGAGGAGCCGGGAGCAGCGCCATCTAGTGGTGTCAGTGCTGAACTGTCTACAGCAGAGTGTATGAGGAGCTGGGAGCAGCGCCATCTAGTGGTGGTAGTGCTGAACTGTCTACAGCAGAATGTATGAGGAGCCGGGAGCAGAGCCATCTAGTGGTGACAGTGATGAACTGTCTACAGCAGAGTGTATGAGGAGCCGGGAGCAGCTCCATCTAGTGGTGTCAGTGCTGAACTGTCTACAGCAGAGTGTATGAGGAGCCGGGAGCAGCGCCATCTAGTGGTGTCAGTGCTGAACTGTCTACAGCAGAGTGTATGAGGAGCCGGGAGCAGCGCCATCTAGTGGTGTCAGTGCTGAACTGTCTACAGCAGAGTGTATGAGGAGCCGGGAGCAGCGCCATCTAGTGGTGTCAGTGCTGAACTGTCTACAGCAGAGTGTATGAGGAGCCGGGAGCAGCGCCATCTAGTGGTGTCAGTGCTGAACTGTCTACAGCAGAGTGTATGAGGAGCCGGGAGCAGCACCATCTAGTGGTGGCAGTGCTGAACTGTCTACAGCAGAGTGTATGAGGAGCCAGGAGCAGCGCCATCTAGCGGTGTCAGTGCTGAACTGTCTACAGCAGAGTGTATGAGGAGCCGGGAGCAGCGCCATCTAGTGGTTTCAGTGCTGAACTGTCTACCGCGGAATGTATGAGGAGCCGAGAGCAGCGCCATCTAGTGGTGTCAGTTCTGAACTGTCTACAGCAGAGTGTATGAGGAGCCAGGAGCAGCGCCATCTAGTGGTGCCAGTGCTGAACTTTCTACAGCAGTGTGTATGAGGAGCCGAGAGCAGTGCCATCTAGTGGTGCCAGTGCTGAACTGTCTACAGCAGAGTGTATGAGGAGTCGGGAGCAGCGCCATCTAGTGGTGTCAGTGCTGAACTCTCTACAGCAGAATGTATGAGGACCGGGAGAACCACCATCTAGTGGTGTCAGTGCTGAACAGTCTACAGCAGAGTGTGTGAGGAGCCAGGAGCAGCGCCATCTAGTGGTGCCAGTGCTGAACTGTCTACAGCAGAATGTATGAGGAGCCAGGTGCAGCGCCATCTAGTGGTGTCAGTGCTGAACTGTCTACAGCAGAATGTATGAGGAGCCGGGAGCAGCGCCATCTAGTGGTGCCAGTGCTGAACTGTCTACAGCAGAGTGTATGAGGAGCCGGGAGCAGCTCCATCTAGTGTTGTCAGTGCTGAACTGTCTACAGCATAGTGTATGAGGAGCCAGGAGCAGCGCCATCTAGTGGTATCAGTGCTGAACTGTCTACAGCAGAATGTATGAGGAGCCGGGAGCAGCGCCATCTAGTGGTGTCAGTGTTGAACTGTCTACAGCAGAGTGTGTATGAGGAGCCGGGAGCAGCGCCATCTAGCGGTGTCAGTGCTGAACTGTCTACAGCAGAATGTATGAGGAGCCGGGAGCAGCGCCATCTAGTGGTGTCAGTGCTGAACTGTCTACAGCAGAGTGTATGAGGAGCCGGGAGCAGCGCCATCTAGTGGTGTCAGTGCTGAACTGTCTACAGCAGAATGTATGATTTGCCAGGAGCAGCGCCATCTAGTGGTGTCAGTGCTGAACTGTCTACAGCAGAATGTATGAGGAGCCGGGAGCAGCGCCATCTAGTGGTGTCAGTGCTGAACTGTCTACAGCAGAGTGTATAAGGAGCCGGGAGCAGCGCCATCTAGTGGTGTCAGTGCTGAACTGTCTACAGCAGAATGTATGAGGACCGGGAGAACCACCATCTAGTGGTGTCAGTGCTGAACTGTCTACAGCAGAGTGTGTGAGGAGCCAGGAGCAGCGCCATCTAGTGGTGCCAGTGCTGAACTGTCTACAGCAGAATGTATGAGGAGCCAGGTGCAGCGCCATCTAGTGGTGTCAGTGCTGAACTGTCTACAGCAGAATGTATGAGGAGCCGGGAGCAGCGCCATCTAGTGGTGCCAGTGCTGAACTGTCTACAGCAGAGTGTATGAGGAGCCGGGAGCAGCTCCATCTAGTGTTGTCAGTGCTGAACTCTCTACAGCATAGTGTCTGAGGAGCCAGGAGCAGCGCCATCTAGTGGTATCAGTGCTGAACTGTCTACAGCAGAATGTATGAGGAGCCGGGAGCAGCGCCATCTAGTGGTGTCAGTGTTGAACTGTCTACAGCAGAGTGTGTATGAGGAGCCGGGAGCAGCGCCATCTAGCGGTGTCAGTGCTGAACTGTCTACAGCAGAATGTATGAGGAGCCGGGAGCAGCGCCATCTAGTGGTGTCAGTGCTGAACTGTCTACAGCAGAGTGTATGAGGAGCCGGGAGCAGCGCCATCTAGTGGTGTCAGTGCTGAACTGTTTACAGCAGAATGTATGATTTGCCAGGAGCAGCGCCATCTAGTGGTGTCAGTGCTGAACTGTCTACAGCAGAATGTATGAGGAGCCGGGAGCAGCGCCATCTAGTGGTGTCAGTGCTGAACTGTCTACAGCAGAGTGTATAAGGAGCCGGGAGCAGCGCCATCTAGTGGTGTCAGTGCTGAACTGTCTACAGCAGAGTGTATGAGGAGCCGGGAGCAGCGCCATCTAGTGGTGACAGTGCTGAACTGTCTACAGCAGAGTGTATGAGGAGCCGGGAGCAGCGCCATCTAGTGGTGTCAGTGCTGAACTTTCTACAGCAGAGTGTATGAGGAGCCGGGAGCAGCGCCATCTAGTGGTGTCAGTGCTGAACTGTCTACAGCAGAGTGTATGAGGAGTCGGGAGCAGCGCCATCTAGTGGTGTCAGTGCTGAACTGTCTACAGCAGAATGTATGAGGAGCCGGGAGCAGCGCCATCTAGTGGAGGCAGTGCTGAACTGTCTACAACAGAATGTATGAGGAGCCGGGAACAGCGCCATCTAGTGGTGACAGTGCTGAACTGTCTACAGCAGAGTGCATGAGGAGCCGGGAGCAGCGCCATCTAGTGGTGTCAGTGCTGAACTGTCTACAGCAGAATGTATGAGGAGCCGGGAGCAGCGCCATCTAGTGGTGTCAGTGCTGAACTCTCTACATGAGAGTGTATGAGGAGCCGGGAGCAGCGTCATCTAGTGGTGTCAGTGCTGAACTGTCTACAGCAGATTGTATGAGGAGTCGGGAGCAGCGTCATCTAGTGGTTTCAGTGCTGAACTGTCTACAGCAGATTGTATGAGGAGTCGGGAGCAGCGTCATCTAGTGGTGTCAGTGCTGAACTGTCTACAGCGGAATGTATGAGGAGCCAGGAGCAGCGCCATCTAGTGGTGGCACTGCTGAACTGTCTACAGCAGAGTGTATGAGGAGCCGGGAGCAGCGTCATCTAGTGGTGTCAGTGCTGAACTGTCTACAGCAGAGTGTATGAGGAGCCGGGAGCAGCGTCATCTAGTGGTGTCAGTGCTGAACTGTCTACAGCAGAGTGTATGAGGAGCCGGGAGCAGCGCCATCTAGTGGTGTCAGTGCTAAACTGTCTACAGCTGAGTGTATGAGGAGCCGGGAGCAGCGCCATCTAGTGGTGTCAGTGCTGAACTGTCTACAGCAGAGTGTATGAGGAGCTGGGAGCAGCGCCATCTAGTGGTGGTAGTGCTGAACTGTCTACAGCAGAATGTATGAGGAGCCGGGAGCAGAGCCATCTAGTGGTGACAGTGATGAACTGTCTACAGCAGAGTGTATGAGGAGCCGGGAGCAGCGCCATCTAGTGGTGTCAGTGCTGAACTGTCTACAGCAGAGTGTATGAGGAGCCGGGAGCAGCGCCATCTAGTGGTGTCAGTGCTGAACTGTCTACAGCAGAGTGTATGAGGAGCCGGGAGCAGCGCCATCTAGTGGTGTCAGTGCTGAACTGTCTACAGCAGAGTGTATGAGGAGCCGGGAGCAGCGCCATCTAGTGGTGTCAGTGCTGAACTGTCTACAGCAGAATGTATGAGGAGCCGGGAGCAGCGCCATCTAGTGATGTTAGTGCTGAACTGTCTACAGCAGAATGTATGAGGAGCCGGGAGCAGCGCCATCTAGTGTTGGCAGTGCTGAACTGTCTACAGCAGTGTGTATGAGGAGCCGGGAGCAGCGCCATCTAGTGGTGGCAGCGCTGCACTGTCTACAGCAGAATGTATGAGGAGCCGGGAGCAGCGCCATCTAGTGGTGTCAGTGCTGAACTGTCTACTGCGGAGGCGATCACTAAGGCAACTCCGATCTCCTCCCTCAGCAGTGTCCGTCTAGAGAGGAGACTAATTAGGAGCACAAAGGATCAACTCCGATCTATACACGCTCCTGTAACTATCCGGCACGTGTCTCGTCTCAGCAGCGGTGACGTCACCTCCTGTTTTGGAGGTGACGCACTTCCTGTTTTTCCCGGAAGTTGTAGAGTGACAGTGATGGCGGAGCTGCGAGAGCTGCAGAGCCGGGTGCAGGAGCTGGAGTTGCGGCTGTACGGGAAGAGCGGGGCTCACACGAGGAAGGTGTGTACCGGTACAAGATGCTGACACTTGTAGTGTTCACGTCCTGCGCTGAGGCTCATGGGAGTAAATAATACTGGTGTGTCACGGGCGCCTCAGCAGACGGAACAACCGACGCGATGTGTGACGTCAGCACCTGCGCCCCACCCACCAGTCTCCAAGGGTCGTCACCACCTGCGCCCACCGGTCACCGATCTTCGTCACCACCTGCGCCCACCGGTCACCGAGCGTCGTCACCACCTGCGCCCACCAGTCTACAAGGGTCGTCACCACCTGCGCCCACCGGTCACCGATCGTCGTCATCACCACCTGCGCCCACCGGTCACCGAGCGTCGTCACCGCCTGCGCCCACCGGTCACCGAGCGTCATCACCGCCTGCGCCCACCGGTCACCGAGGGTCGTCCCCGCCTGAGCCCACCGGTCACCGAGGGTCGTCCCCGCCTGCGCCCACCGGTCACCGAGGGTCGTCCCCGCCTGCGCCCACCGGTCACCGAGGGTCGTCCCCGCCTGCGCCCACCGGTCACCGAGAGTCGTCCCCACCTGCGCCCACCGGTCACCGAGGGTCGTCCCCACCTGCGCCCACCGGTCACCGAGGGTCGTCCCCACCTGCGCCCACCGGTCACCGAGGGTCGTCCCCACCTGCGCCCACCGGTCACCGAGGGTCGTCCCCACCTGCGCCCACCGGTCACCGAGGGTCGTCCCCACCTGCGCCCACCGGTCACCGAGGGTCGTCCCCACCTGCGCCCACCGAGGGTCGTCCCCACCTGCGCCCACCGAGGGTCGTCCCCCACCTGCGCCCACCGAGGGTCGTCCCCCACCTGCGCCCACCGAGGGTCGTCCCCCACCTGCGCCCACCGAGGGTCTTCCCCCACCTGCGCCCACCGAGGGTCGTCCCCCACCTGCGCCCACCGAGGGTCGTCCCCCACCTGCGCCCACCGAGGGTCGTCCCCCACCTGCGCCCACCGAGGGTCGTCCCCCACCTGCGCCCACCGAGGGTCGTCCCCCACCTGCGCCCACCGAGGGTCGTCCCCCACCTGCGCCCACCGAGGGTCGTCCCCCACCTGCGCCCACCGAGGGTCGTCCCCCACCTGCGCCCACAGAGACAACCACCCATACCAACTGGGCACCAAATGTTGTAATTACCCAATCCCTTCAGTCACAGAGTGTTGCCTCTCCCTGTCCCTGTTTGATGTCACTTGCTGCAGTAAGATGCTGCCATCTTCTCGCGGCTGTGTGACGTCTCAAGCTGCACCCGGCTGCTGCTGTGTGGCATCGCCTGTCTGTTGTGTGGCGTCGCCAGCCGCGCCCGCCTGTCGGTGTGTGGCGTCGCCAGCCGCGCCCGCCTGTCGGTGTGTGGCGTCGCCAGCCGCGCCCGCCTGTCGGTGTGTGGCGTCGCCAGCCGCGCCCGCCTGTCGGTGTGTGGCGTCGCCAGCCGCGCCCGCCTGTCGCTGTGTGGCGTCGCCAGCCGCGCCCGCCTGTCGCTGTGTGGCGTCGCCAGCCGCGCCCGCCTGTCGCTGTGTGGCGTCGCCAGCCGCGCCCGCCTGTCGCTGTGTGGCGTCGCCAGCCGCGCCCGCCTGTCGCTGTGTGGCGTCGCCAGCCGCGCCCGCCTGTCATCGCGGGCGGTCACCTTCCATCACTCGCCGCGGGATATCGCCTTCCACTGGACACCACGGAGCGTTGCTTTCCGCTGACCGCCGCGGGGTGTCACCATTCGCTGGCCGCCACGGGGCGTCACCTTCCACTGGACACCACGGAACGTTGCTTTCCGCTGACCGCGGCGGGATGTCACCATTCCCTGGCCACCTCGGGACATCGCAATCCTCTGGCCACCTCCGGACTTTGCCAGATGTGGTCATCTGCCATTGTGGAATTTTGCCAGCCGCTGTTTGTCGTTTATCATCACAAGCCAGTCACCATGTGACATCATTACCTGTGCAGCCCGTTTACGGTGTGAAATCGGCACCCAGCGATCAACCCGTGACTTCACCATCGGTGCCCATCGATCGACCCGTAACTTCGCTGCCGACGCCCAGCGATCAATCCGTGACTTCTCCATCGGCGCTCCCTGTTCACCGCGTGATATTAGCACCCTCATCCACCGATCTCTATTTGACCTAATCACCCGCAGCCGGTCACTGTGTGCTCTCCACTCGGCCGTCACATAACATTGGATCCAGAGCTCAAATTCATCATCAGCTTGAAGGTGGTTACAAGCAAATGTATTTTTTTATCTAAATACTGTTATCCATCCTCTATATATCACAGTACATAGACTGCAGAATGAGTGAAATGTGACGTGTCAGTGAGCGCCTTCTCCGGTCGGTGACTCTTATCTCTCTTCTTCTGAACATTGTCTACAATCTTCAAAGCATAACTCGACTGTTCATTCAGAAGGGAGATAAGGAGCTGCAGTCAGACGCGTCCCCCCCTTTTGCCCGCCCCCCTTTTGGCTTCCTCCCACGCGTGTGGCTCTCGACCCTCCTTTGGCTCCCCCTCCACACGTCTGTCGCTCCCGCCTCTTTTGCCCCCCTCCCGCGCGGCTGTCGCCCCCCTTTTGGCCCCCCCCCCCTTTTCCCCTGATCTTACCCTGTGCCTCTGCCATCTTTTGGCCCCGCGTCTCCACCTTTATCCTTTTTCCCAGATCTCACCCTTTACCTTGTGTCTCCCCCTTCCTGTGCCCCACCTCCCCTCCCTTCTGACACCGGCCTCTGGGTTGCTTTTCCATACCCCCCGCCGGCCTCTGGGTTTCTTTCCCTCCCTCCCCCGGCCTCTGGGTGGTGTTGCCCTCTCCTTCCCCTCCCCCGGCCTCTGGGTGGTGTTGCCCCCTCCCTCAGCCTCTGGGTGGTGTTGCCCCCTCCTTCCCCGACCTCTGGGTGGTGTTGCCCCCTCCTTCCCCTTCCCCGACCTCTGGGTGGTGTTGCCCCCTCCTTCCCCTTCCCCGACCTCTGGATGGTGTTGCCCCCTTCTTCCCCTTCCCCGGCCTCTGGGTGGTGTTGCCCCCTCCTTCCCCTCACCCGGCCTCTGGGTGGTATTGCCCCCTCCTTCCCCTCCCCCGGCCTCTGGGTGATATTGCCCCCTCCTTCCCCTCCCCCGGCCTCTGGGTGGTATTGCCCCCTCCTTCCCCTCCCCCGGCCTCTGGGTGGTATTGCCCCCTCCTTCCCCTCCCCCGGCCTCTGGGTGGTATTGCCCCCTCCTTCCCCTCCCCCGGCCTCTGGGTGATGTTGCCCCCTCCTTCCCCTCCCCCGGCCTCTGGGTGATGTTGCCCCCTCCTTCCCCTCCCCCGGCCTCTGGGTGATGTTGCCCCCTCCTTCCCCTCCCCCGGCCTCTGGGTGATGTTGCCCCCTCCTTCCCCTCCCTCGGCCTCTGGGTGATGTTGCCCCCTCCTTCCCCTCCCCCGGCCTAAGGGTGATGTTGCCCCCTCCTTCCCCTCCCCCGGCCTAAGGGTGATGTTGCCCCCTCCTTCCCCTCCCCCGGCCTAAGGGTGATGTTGCCCCCTCCTTCCCCTCCCCCGGCCTAAGGGTGATGTTGCCCCCTCCTTCCCCTCCCCCGGCCTAAGGGTGATGTTGCCCCCTCCTTCCCCTCCCCCGGCCTAAGGGTGATGTTGCCCCCTCCTTCCCCTCCCCCGGCCTAAGGGTGATGTTGCCCCCTCCTTCCCCTCCCCCGGCCTAAGGGTGATGTTGCCCCCTCCTTCCCCTCCCCCGGCCTAAGGGTGATGTTGCCCCCTCCTTCCCCTCCCCCGGCCTAAGGGTGATGTTGCCCCCTCCTTCCCCTCCCCCGGCCTAAGGGTGATGTTGCCCCCTCCTTCCCCTCCCCCGGCCTAAGGGTGATGTTGCCCCCTCCTTCCCCTCCCCCGGCCTAAGGGTGATGTTGCCCCCTCCTTCCCCTCCCCCGGCCTAAGGGTGATGTTGCCCCCTCCTTCCCCTCCCCCGGCCTAAGGGTGATGTTGCCCCCTCCTTCCCCTCCCCCGGCCTAAGGGTGATGTTGCCCCCTCCTTCCCCTCCCCCGGCCTAAGGGTGATGTTGCCCCCTCCTTCCCCTCCCCCGGCCTAAGGGTGATGTTGCCCCCTCCTTCCCCTCCCCCGGCCTAAGGGTGATGTTGCCCCCTCCTTCCCCTCCCCCGGCCTAAGGGTGATGTTGCCCCCTCCTTCCCCTCCCCCGGCCTAAGGGTGATGTTGCCCCCTCCTTCCCCTCCCCCGGCCTAAGGGTGATGTTGCCCCCTCCTTCCCCTCCCCCGGCCTAAGGGTGATGTTGCCCCCTCCTTCCCCTCCCCCGGCCTAAGGGTGATGTTGCCCCCTCCTTCCCCTCCCCCGGCCTAAGGGTGATGTTGCCCCCTCCTTCCCCTCCCCCGGCCTAAGGGTGATGTTGCCCCCTCCTTCCCCTCCCCCGGCCTAAGGGTGATGTTGCCCCCTCCTTCCCCTCCCCCGGCCTAAGGGTGATGTTGCCCCCTCCTTCCCCTCCCCCGGCCTAAGGGTGATGTTGCCCCCTCCTTCCCCTCCCCCGGCCTAAGGGTGATGTTGCCCCCTCCTTCCCCTCCCCCGGCCTAAGGGTGATGTTGCCCCCTCCTTCCCCTCCCCCGGCCTAAGGGTGATGTTGCCCCCTCCTTCCCCTCCCCCGGCCTAAGGGTGATGTTGCCCCCTCCCCCGGCCTAAGGGTGATGTTGCCCCCTCCCCCGGCCTAAGGGTGATGTTGCCCCCTCCCCCGGCCTAAGGGTGATGTTGCCCCCTCCCCCGGCCTAAGGGTGATGTTGCCCCCTCCCCCGGCCTAAGGGTGATGTTGCCCCCTCCCCCGGCCTAAGGGTGATGTTGCCCCCTCCCCCGGCCTAAGGGTGATGTTGCCCCCTCCCCCGGCCTAAGGGTGATGTTGCCCCCTCCCCCGGCCTAAGGGTGATGTTGCCCCCTCCCCCGGCCTAAGGGTGATGTTGCCCCCTCCCCCGGCCTAAGGGTGATGTTGCCCCCTCCCCCGGCCTAAGGGTGATGTTGCCCCCTCCCCCGGCCTAAGGGTGATGTTGCCCCCTCCCCCGGCCTAAGGGTGATGTTGCCCCCTCCCCCGGCCTAAGGGTGATGTTGCCCCCTCCCCCGGCCTAAGGGTGATGTTGCCCCCTCCCCCGGCCTAAGGGTGATGTTGCCCCCTCCCCCGGCCTAAGGGTGATGTTGCCCCCTCCCCCGGCCTAAGGGTGATGTTGCCCCCTCCCCCGGCCTAAGGGTGATGTTGCCCCCTCCCCCGGCCTAAGGGTGATGTTGCCCCCTCCCCCGGCCTAAGGGTGATGTTGCCCCCTCCCCCGGCCTAAGGGTGATGTTGCCCCCTCCCCCGGCCTAAGGGTGATGTTGCCCCCTCCCCCGGCCTAAGGGTGATGTTGCCCCCTCCCCCGGCCTAAGGGTGATGTTGCCCCCTCCCCCGGCCTAAGGGTGATGTTGCCCCCTCCCCCGGCCTAAGGGTGATGTTGCCCCCTCCCCCGGCCTAAGGGTGATGTTGCCCCCTCCCCCGGCCTAAGGGTGATGTTGCCCCCTCCCCCGGCCTAAGGGTGATGTTGCCCCCTCCCCCGGCCTAAGGGTGATGTTGCCCCCTCCTTCCCCTCCCCCGGCCTAAGGGTGATGTTGCCCCCTCCTTCCCCTCCCCCGGCCTAAGGGTGATGTTGCCCCCTCCTTCCCCTCCCCCGGCCTAAGGGTGATGTTGCCCCCTCCTTCCCCTCCCCCGGCCTAAGGGTGATGTTGCCCCCTCCTTCCCCTCCCCCGGCCTAAGGGTGATGTTGCCCCCTCCTTCCCCTCCCCCGGCCTAAGGGTGATGTTGCCCCCTCCTTCCCCTCCCCCGGCCTAAGGGTGATGTTGCCCCCTCCTTCCCCTCCCCCGGCCTAAGGGTGATGTTGCCCCCTCCTTCCCCTCCCCCGGCCTAAGGGTGATGTTGCCCCCTCCTTCCCCTCCCCCGGCCTAAGGGTGATGTTGCCCCCTCCTTCCCCTCCCCCGGCCTCTGGGTGGTGTTGCCCCCTCCTTCCCCTCCCCCGGCCTCTGGGTGGTGTTGCCCCCTCCTTCCCCTCTCCCGGCCTCTGGGTGGTGTTGCCCCCTCCTTCCCCTCTCCCGGCCTCTGGGTGGTGTTGCCCCCTCCTTCCCCTTTCCCGGCCTCTGGGTGGTGTTGCCCCCTCCTTCCCCTCTCCCGGCCTCTGGGTGGTGTTGCCCCCTCCTTCCCCTTTCCCGGCCTCTGGGTGGTGTTGCCCCCTCCTTCCCCTTTCCCGGCCTCTGGGTGGTGTTGCCCCCTCCTTCCCCTCTCCCGGCCTTTGGGTGGTGCTGCCATACCCCCCCTCCGGCCTCTGGGTTGCTTTCCCTCCCTTCCCGGCCTCTGGGTGGTGTTGCCCCCTCCTTTCCCTCTCCCGGCCTCATGGTGGTGTTGCCCCCTCCTTCCCCTTTCCTGGACTCTGGGTGGTGTTGCCCTCTCCTTCCCCTCTCCCGGCCTCTGGGTGGTGTTGCCCCCTCCTTCCCCTCTCCCGGCCTCTGGGTGGTGTTGCCCCCTCCTTCTCCTCTCCCGGCCTCTGGGTGGTGTTGCCCCCTCCTTCCCCTTTCCTGGCCTCTGGGTGGTGTTGCCCCCTCCTTCCCCTTTCCTGGCCTCTGGGTGGTGTTACCCCCTCCTTCCCCTCTCCCGGCCTTTGGGTGGTGCTGCCATACCCCCCCGCCGGCCTCGGGGTTGCTTTCCCTCCCTCCCCCGCCTCTGGGTGGTGTTGCCCCCTCCTTCCCCTCCCCCGGCCTCTGGGTGGTGTTGCCCCCTCCTTCCCCTCCCCCGGGCCTCTGGGTGGTGTTGCCCCCTCCTTCCCCCCCCCCGGCCTCTGGGTGGTGTTGCCCCCTCCCCCCCCCCGGCCTCTGGGTGGTGTTGCCCCCTCCCCCCCCCCGGCCTCTGGGTGGTGTTGCCCCCTCCTTCCCCTCCCCCGACCTCTGGGTGGTGTTGCCCCCTCCTTTCCCTCCCCCGGCCTCTGGGTGGTTTTGCCCCCACCTTCCCCCCCCCGGCCTCTGGGTGGTGTTTCCCCCTCCTTCCCCCTCCCCCGGCCTCTGGGTGGTATTGCCTCCTCCCCCGGCCTCTGGGTGGTGTTGCCCCCTCCTTCCCCTCCCCCGGCCTCTGGGTGGTGTTGCCCCCTCCTTCCCCTCCCCTGCCTCTGGGTGGTGTTGCCCCCTCCTTCCCCTCTCCCGGCCTCTGGGTGGTGTTGCCCCCTCCTTCCCCTCTCCCGGCCTCTGGGTGGTGTTGCCCCCTCCTTCCCCTCTCCCGGCCTCTGGGTGGTGTTGCCCCCTCCTTCCCCTCTCCCGGCCTCTGGGTGGTGTTGCCCCCTCCTTCCCCTCTCCCGGCCTCTGGGTGGTGTTGCCCCCTCCTTCCCCTCTCCCGGCCTCTGGGTGGTGTTGCCCCCTCCTTCCCCTCTCCCGGCCTCTGGGTGGTGTTGCCCCCTCCTTCCCCTCTCCCGGCCTCTGGGTGGTGTTGCCCCCTCCTTCCCCTCTCCCGGCCTCTGGGTGGGTGTTGCCCCCTCCTTCCCCTCTCCCGGCCTCTGGGTGGGTGTTGCCCCCTCTCCCCCCATCCCCCGGCCTCTGGGTGGGTGTTGCCCCCTCTCCCCCCATCCCCCGGCCTCTGGGTGGGTGTTGCCCCCTCTCCCCCCATCCCCCGGCCTCTGGGTGGGTGTTGCCCCCTCTCCCCCCATCCCCATCCACCGGCCTCTGGGTGGGTGTTGCCCCCTCTCCCCCCATCCCCCGGCCTCTGGGTGGGTGTTGCCCCCTCTCCCCCCATCCCCCGGGTGGGTGTTGCCCCCTCCCCCCCCCATCCCCCGGGTGGGTGTTGCCCCCTCTTCCCCCCCCCATCCCCCTGGGTGGTATTGCACCCCCCCCTTCCCCCGGCCTCTGGGTGGTGTTGTCCCCTCCCCCCGGCCTCTGGGTGGTGTTGTCCCCTCCCCCCGGCCTCTGGGTGGGTGTTGCCCCCTCCCCCCGGCCTCTGGGTGGGTGTTGCCCCCTCCCCCCGGCCTCTGGGTGGGTGTTGCCCCCTCCCCCCGGCCTCTGGGTGGGTGTTGCCCCCTCCCCCCGGCCTCTGGGTGGGTGTTGCCCCCTCCCCCCGGCCTCTGGGTGGGTGTTGCCCCCTCCCCCCGGCCTCTGGGTGGGTGTTGCCCCCTCCCCCCGGCCTCTGGGTGGGTGTTGCCCCCTCCCCCCGGCCTCTGGGTGGGTGTTGCCCCCTCCCCCCGGCCTCTGGGTGGGTGTTGCCCCCTCCCCCCCCTTGGCCTCTGGGTGGGTGTTGCCCCCTCCCCCCCCTTGGCCTCTGGGTGGGTGTTGCCCCCTCTCCCCCCCCCATCCCCCGGGTGGGTGTTGCCCCCTCTCCCCCCCCCATCCCCCGGGTGGGTGTTGCCCCCTCTCCCCCCCCATCCCCCGGGTGGGTGTTGCCCCCTCTCCCCCCCATCCCCCGGGTGGGTGTTGCCCCCTCTCCCCCCCCCCCATCCCCCGGGTGGGTGTTGCCCCCTCTCCCCCCCCCCCTATCCCCCGGGTGGGTGTTGCCCCCTCTCCCCCCCCCCCATCCCCCGGGTGGGTGTTGCCCCCTCCCCCCCATCCCCCGGGTGGGTGTTGCCCCCTCTCCCCCCCCCCCTCTCCCCCGGCCTCTGGGTGGCAGTGTTGCACCCCCTCCTTGGCCTCTGGGTGGTGTTGCACCCCCCCAACCCTCCCCCACCTCGTCCTCTGGGTGGTATTGCACCTTCCCCCGGCCTCTGGGTGGTGGTGCCCCCTCCCCAGGCCTCTGGGTGGTGTTGCACCCCCCCTCCCCACCTTGGCCTCTGGGTGGTATTGCACCCCCCCCTTCCCCCGGCCTCTGGGTGGTGTTGTCCCCTCCCCCCGGCCTCTGGGTGGTGTTTTCCTCCTCCCCCCGGCCTCTGGGTGGGTGTTGCCCCCTCCCCCCGGCCTCTGGGTGGGTGTTGCCCCCTCCCCCCCTTGGCCTCTGGGTGGGTGTTGCCCCCTCCCCCCCCTTGGCCTCTGGGTGGGTGTTGCCCCCTCCCCCCTTGGCCTCTGGGTGGGTGTTGCCCCCTCCCCCCCTTGGCCTCTGGGTGGGTGTTGCCCCCTCCCCCCCTTGGCCTCTGGGTGGGTGTTGCCCCCTCCCCCCCTTGGCCTCTGGGTGGGTGTTGCCCCCTCCCCCCCTTGGCCTCTGGGTGGGTGTTGCCCCCTCCCCCCCTTGGCCTCTGGGTGGGTGTTGCCCCCTCCCCCCCTTGGCCTCTGGGTGGGTGTTGCCCCCTCCCCCCCTTGGCCTCTGGGTGGGTGTTGCCCCCTCCCCCCTTGGCCTCTGGGTGGGTGTTGCCCCCTCCCCCCCTTGGCCTCTGGGTGTTGCCCCCTCCCCCCCTTGGCCTCTGGGTGGGTGTTGCCCCCTCCCCCCCCTTGGCCTCTGGGTGGGTGTTGCATCCCCCCAACCCCCCCCTCGGCCTCTGGGTTGTATTGCACCTTCCCCTGGCCTCTGGGTGGTGTTGCACCCCCCCTCCCCACCTTGGCCTCTGGGTGGTATTGCACCCCCCTTCCCCCGGCCTCTGGGTGGTGTTGCACCCCCCCTCCCCACCTTGGCCTCTGGGTGGTGTTGCACCCCCCCGGCCTCTGGGTGGTATTGCACCCCCCCCTTCCCCCGGCCTCTGGGTGGTATTGCCCCCTCCCCCTGGCCTCTGGGTGGTTTTGCCGCCGTCCTCTGGGTTTTACCATTAAACTCTGATCACTTTTACGTTGCAGGTCACAGATGGGTTAATAAAAGTCCAGGGCGGTTTGGGAAACATCGCCAGCAAGAGGGAGCGAGTGAAGACCCTGTACAAGAAGAGTGAGTGGCTGATGTAGACACGTGCGGCCCACGGTAGCGGGGGCGACCCATACACCTGGCTGATCGGGGGGACCCTACTCTTCACATTGCAGATCCCGTGCAGCCCAACTGTGACTCTGGGGTCTGCACTATTCGACCCTGTAGAGCTGCGGGGGTCCGCTCCTTGCAGCCATAATACGGACAGTGAAATGCGGCCATATTCTTCCTTCCCCGGATGTCAGGGGCTCCTGTCATAGCGCTGCTCTGCTCCTTCGGTGAGGCGCTACTGCCCCCCTCAGGCTGAGATGTGTATTACAAGCGCCTGTTCCTATAAATGTACAACGGAAAGTTCTGCAGCCGCCTCATATTCAGGACTTCATTCCTCAATGTTTCCAAGACCTCTGGTGCCTGTCAGTGACTGAAATCATTCTCGATTACATCCGTAAGCTGAGATCCTGTCCTACATTTCTCACAGCTGATGGTTTGCTTCAATTATATCTGGTCGGACTCCAGATTGACGTCTTTTACCTGCACTGACGCATTGTAACAAGTCTTAAAAAATATTAAAATCTCTGCAGCCAGTAGTGAAGGGACTTTCACTACCTCCCTCCTCACTCTTTTGCTGTAGGACAAGGGCTGCCAATCTATCTGACACTCTCTTACAAATAGACTTGTGCAATGCTCATAAAAAAGTATGAAATTAAAATGCGGGAAGTCCTTTTGAAGCCCAAGTGCTAACAAGGATGGCTTTTATGTGACAGACTGAGATGTATAGGATAGGCAGGAAAGGCCGCTTTAAGTTTTGAATGGAATGAAGCGAATATCTAACACCTCTTAGAGATAGCTATTCTTCATCCAGGATGCACATTCCATACATAAACACATCTTTGGCAGACGCCGAGACACCAAAAGAAAATTATGAATATTGTAGTTTGTATAAATCCGATAGGGATGAGACATACATTTTCAGCTTCAGGGCGAATAGGGGAAGAATATGCATATAACTGCAACACCTGCCTATAAGCTCCAATAGTGCGTAGATAACTGACACCAGCCATGTCATTTTTGGTCTTTGGGTAACAGTAAAATCCCAATAAAAAATATGGCGGCAATCTCAAACTTCTGCGATCATCCGGAGTGAAGTTATCGCATAAGTTGGGAATTTCATGAAATCCTGAAGGGCTGAGTACATTCTACAACCCGGCCCATGTGAGGTCATCACTGGGGCGGGGGGGGGGGGGGGGGGTGTAACCCAGAGACTAAACATGACATTGCTGCTGTCAGCAATTTGCTCTTTATCGATTTGTGGCCTATAGGCAGGGCTTACAGTCAGGAAAACATTTGCATCTTCTTCCCCGATTTGCCCTGATGCTGGAAGTGTATGGGCCATCACTATCGGATTCATAATAACTCCAATATTCCATATTTTTTTTCGGCCCAATGTATAGCATTTCCGTTGCAGGAAACCAGTATCAAGAGGCATTTCCTGGGGACAATACTCATTCCACTTTGCTAATTATGTGTAGACACATGTACCCTTTTGCTGTCCAACTCTTTGAAAAGACTTCCCCTGTCTCAATTACCTGTTGCAACTATAATTCTTTGTCTATGCACAATAGACATCCTCGTTAGTATTGCCTGGGTCTTTTGTCCTCAAATGAGCTCTTGCATGTTAGCTAAGATGGTTCACTGTTCATTCGCATCCAATTTCCTACTTTTATTAGTCTATTGTCTGTCTAGGACAGGGGTCTCAAACTCGGCTGGGTATATGGGCCGCACATGGAAAAAATTTGAATTTGGGGGGCCGCATTCTTTGTTCAATGTGACATTTTTAGTGATACCATTTTTTTTGTATACACCTTTTGAACATTTTTGCCGTGTTTATTTTTTTATGGCTTGGGTCGTTATGGATGTGGCGATAATAAACGTGCACTTTTTTGTGTTTACTTTAGTTTACATATAAAACAGCATTTTTAGTGCCCAATATTTTTTCATGCTTTATTTTATTTTTTATTTTTTTTACAATTTTATTTCCCCCAATTGGCCACATACAGTAATATTGTCTTACAATTAGCATCATATAGTAATAATGGAAAACATCTTGTAGTAATGTTCCCCATCCAAGTCCCCATCTTGTACTAATGTGCCCCATCCAGGTCCCCATCCTGTGGCTATGTGCCCCATCCTGGCGCCCATCTTGTACTAATGTGCCTCATCCAGGTCCCCATCTTGGGGCTCTGTGCCCCATCCAGGTCCCCATCCTGTGGCTCTGTGCCCCATCCAGGTCCCCATCTTGTGGCTCTGTGCCCCATCCAGGTCCCCATCTTGTGGCTCTGTGCCCCATCCAGGTCCCCTCTTGTGGCTATGTGCCCCCTGTGCTGTTCTTCACACACATAAAATAGAAAAAAAAAAAGATGATTCTCACCTGTCCTCCGTTCCCTCGGCGGCCTTCCTGCAGATGTGGCCCGCAGGCACCACAGAGTCCGACCCCTTGACGATCCCGACCTGGTCCAGGAGGAGCCGCCGACAGCAGCGCTGCATTGCCGCACAGAGACTGTCTCCCAGCACTGCATTTTCAATGTCAGCCGCCGGCCAATCAGAGGCCAGCAGCTGACATCTGCATATGGCAATGACGTCATACTCGCTGCGCCGACACGCAGATATCAGCTGCTGGCCTCTGATTGGTCAGCGGCTGCCATTGGAAATGCAGTGCTGGGAAACAGTCTCTGTGTGGCAATTCAGCGCTGCTGTCAGCGGCTCCTCCTGGACCAGGTCGGGATCGTCAAGGGGTCTGTGCCTGCGGGCCGCATAAAGCAGCCTCAGGGGCCGCATGCGGCCCGCGGGCCGCGTGTTTGAGACCCCTGGTCTAGGAGATTGCAAGCTCTTGTTTACTTACTGGAAATCGGTGTGAGAGGAAAAAGGGAGGGAGGGAATGTCGCACTACAGAAGCTGCAGAGATTTTAATATTTTCTATGACATATTTGTTATAAACACTGCCTATCATTCTGGATTAAATATAAAATGTAATAGTTCTGTTCCTTTTGTTCTGTACGCTACCAGAACCAGGTGTCCAGTCAGCCTGTATAAAACCCGACTGCTGGTGTCAGCGAGTAGTACTTGGGCTATCATGGAGTTAGCAGTTGACTGTACAGCGGTATATACACATATCGCAGGCGTGGGGATCGGAAGTGTATATACCATAAACTCACTGTTAGTTTCCCGATAACCGGCCTGTTAGTGGTGACAGCCTGCGGCCTCCTCCGTTAATCGTCCAGGCGATAGGGGGCAGCAGAGAGATGTTCGCTCCCAAAATAACAGCGGGTGGGCTCAGTGACGACCCCTCCCCCCCCTGGCTGCGATCTTTTTGACAGCAAGTAACAGAAACGTTTTGTCGTTCTTTGTCCGTTTCCCCTGTCACTGACCAGACTTTGCCTTACAGTCGATGATCTGATGAAGTATCTGGACCCTCAGTACATCGACAGAATCGCTGTCCCCGACGCCATGAAGCTGGAGTTCATTCTGGCAGGTGATTGCTGACGCTCTCCCTGATTGTTTCCAACCACGCGGTTGGTGACAAGCCCCTGGTCATCAACAGCCATGTATGATGTATGGCGACAATGACATCCATGATGACGGACGCTCATCTTGAACATATGAGGGTGGGGGGGGTTTGCGGTACAGATGGTGATTTTGGCCCGGAGTAAAGGACTTTCTCTCTTCCCCTGCAGAAGAGCCGTACATCCTATCCCAGGCCGCCCTGCTGGAGCAGCTCCACTCCCTGCAGCCGCTCCTAGACAGCGAGCACATCAAAGGTGAGGGTCCGGCGTGGGTCCGGCGCTGGTGAGGTCTGTGCAGCTCCTGGGCTCTGTGTGATCGGGTCTGTGCAGCTCCTCGGCTTTCTGGGAGCAGATAAGAACATTTCTATTTACTGACTTCAAGGAAAGATCTTTTCACCCCTTCATGACCAGGGATTTATTTTATTTTTTCCTCGTGTTTTGTTTTTCCGTCCCCCTCACCGTATACGTCCTGTACTGATTAATGTACTCAGGGAAAAAAACTCCAAGCGGGATGAAAGGGTGATAAAAGTCTGACTCTTCGGTTGTGTGTTGGGTTTTGTTTTTCCGGCGCGCGTCGTGAGGTCGGTGCAGTTTCGGCGGCTTCAGACTTCTGTGCGGTTTTTATACATATTTTAATGGTTCAAAAAAGTCAGAATTTTGTAAAAAATAAAAAAATAAATGTTGGTTTGGTCGCCATTATTCTACAGCCGTGACTTTATTTTTTCATTGACGGCGCTGTGGGGTAGGGGCGGATTTTTGAGTGGTGAGCTGTAGATTAAGACTTCTCTGGGGTCCGAACAATATTTTCATGGCTTCTTACTGTGTATTTGGGAGGTAGAGATACAACGACTGAAAAAATACTGTTGTCGCTTTTTTCTTTCTGCCATTTAATGCACGGTTTAAATTAATAGTTTGGACTTTTCCTGGTGCATCGACACCAGACATGTCGGCTTTTCATTACTGTATTGTGAGCCCGTCCCATACACCCCCTGCGCTCACAGGACGGATACTTACGCCCTATGGTTATAATTGTGAACAATGTGGATGGAAAGTCCTCCAACGTTGCATAACACCGGAGACCCCCGGGGGCCGGTGACTGGTGAACGCTTTGTGACCCATCTCTCTGTCTCCACAGCGGTGCCGGCTCTGGCCTCCAAGCTGCAGACTCTGTCCCAAATCCACATAAAACAGCAGGTTGGTGTCCTTCGATGTCTTCTGACTTCAGGTCTTCTCCTCTAGTCACATCCCAAGCTGCGTGCACAGTTCTCCTGTTCACTGTGCTGCATGGCATCTCGGGAGGTGATCGTTATCAGTGGTCAGTCTCTTGCACCCCTCATCTCTGGAGCCCTGTACTGAGCTGGGAGCGTCCTGATGTCCCCAGCAGTGCGAGGGTTACTGCTGCAGAGCTGGGAGCGTCCTGGTGTCCCCGGCAGTGCGAGGGTTACTGCTGCAGAGCTGGGAGCGTCCTGGTGTCCCCGGCAGTGCGAGGGTTACTGCTGCAGAGCTGGGAGCGTCCTGGTGTCCCCGGCAGTGCGAGGGTTACTGCTGCAGAGCTCGGAGCGTCCTGGTGTCCCCGGCAGTGCGAGCGTTACTGCTGCAGAGCTGGGAGCGTCCTGGTGTCCCCGGCAGTGCGAGGGTTACTGCTACAGAGCTGGGAGCTTCCTGGTGTCCCCGGCAGTGCGAGGGTTACTGCTACAGAGCTGGGAGCGTCCTGGTGTCCCTGGCAGTGCGAGGGTTACTGCTGCAGAGCTGGGAGCGTCCTGGTGTCCCTGGCAGTGCGAGGGTTACTGCTACAGAGCTGGGAGCGTCCTGGTGTCCCTGGCAGTGCGAGGGTTACTGCTGCAGAGCTGGGAGCGTCCTGGTGTCCCTGGCAGTGCGAGGGTTACTGCTGCAGAGCTGGGAGCGTCCTGGTGTCCCCGGCAGTGTTGAGGGTTACTGCAGCAGAGCTGGGAGCGTCCTGGTGTCCCTGGCAGTGCGAGGGTTACGGCTGCAGAGCTGGGAGCGTCCTGGTGTCCCTGGCAGTGCGAGGGTTACGGCTGCAGAGCTGGGAGCGTCCTGGTGTCCCCGGCAGTGCGAGGGTTACTGCTGCAGCCCCTTACACACCGGTGTTTAGGCTTCCTCCATCATTGATTTGTTTGCTGTGGTGCTGACGCCGACGCTCCAGATAATCCGGTTTATGGGATAATTTTATGGCTTTTTTATTTTCCGCTGACTTAAAAACTGTTTAGAAAGTGCAGCACTTAGATGGGAGGACGGGGGCAGCAATGTGCGAGTCGCGACCAGCGGGGGCAGCAATGTGCGAGCCGCGACCAGTGGGGGCAGCATTGTGCGAGCCGCGACCAGCGGGGGCAGCATTGTGCGAGCCGCGACCAGCGGGGGCAGCAATGTGCGAGCCGCAACCAGCGGGGGCAGCAATGTGCGAGCCGAGGACGGGGGCATCTACCTGTCTGGGGTTTATAATGTGTCGCCGGTTGCTCTGCAGAGAACAGACTGGAGGATAACACCTAACACACAGCAAGTACAATCACTCCCATCATCTGCCCCCAGATCACAACTGAATCACACTCATAATGTTATCACTCCCACCATTCTCTAACCTGGAAGTTCACAATCTAAACTTCCTCCCCACAGGACCAGAGCGAGGAGGTGACGGCCGAGACCAAGAGGCTCCTGGAGGACTACAACAAGATGGTATCCTTTACCTACAGGGTCAGGAGGGGGAGTCTGCAGTCCCATGTAACAGATAAAACAGTGATAACTCACTGAGTACAGATAATGTAGTAGATGTCACCTGCAGTCCTATGTAACACCACAGATAACACAGTGATAACACTCTGAGTACAGATAATGTAGTTGTCACCTGCAGTCCTATGTAACCCCCCTGGTTTATGCCCCTTAACCCTTTGTGTCAGACCCTCCTCCTCTCTAAGCAGTTTGTGATGTGGGACGAGGTTCTCTCTCAGGTAGAAGCCGCGCAGCAGGTGAAGCCACGATCTGAGTGACGCTTGTCTGGAGCCGCCATTGTTTACGCCGCGTGTTCCTCTGCCGCCGCTTCTCCCATCTCTCGTCCTGTTCCCAGTGTTGGACCTTCGCCGCTGACCTCCGCCATTACTCCGGTCTTCGTCCTCTCCTGTGACGCTCTGCTTTCGCTGCCGTAGTTCCTCTCACCGGATCTACGAGATTTGCGCTCATCGCTGGCGGGCGATGGACGGCGGCCCCACAGGAGTGGTAGTGCCCCCTGCAGACGTCACATCCGGGGATCCGTAATTCGTGCAGTTGAGTCCAGCGGGGATGGAAATATGTCGGTGATGCAGCAGAGCTCGGCCGGCGGCCGCACACCTCACGTCTCCATCATTTTAATTCTCTCCGGCTGATCCTCAGTTACAGCTCATCTTTTACTCCAGTGACATCAAGAGCAGCATTCACAGTTCTGCTTTCACATCCGACTCTTCCCTCCAGTTACATTCTGATCTGCGGCGCTGAAGCTTGTCTTATACAACCGGTGGCCGTGGCCATAACTCCCGCAGTGCAATACAGCAGAGCCGACTCGGCACAGACACCGCAGCGGTGGTCTATAGGACCATGGGGGATCCTGCCCCGAACTGAAAATCAACAGATAAATGAATGCAGCTCTGGATGTGACTGGAGTAGGACATATGATGTGATCAGAACAAGAAGTGAAAAGCAGGGGGCGGGATTAATCTGCTGACTTCCCTCCCTGCAGCTTCAGCTGTGTTTGGAGTCGGGACTTTTTTGTTATTCCACTTCTTTCTCATCCTATAGAGTCATTAACTATTTATGTGCTGGGAGCTGCGTCCCCCGCTGTCTGTATCCCTCCCCCTGCACTTTACATTACTCTTCCCCCGATGCCGCCGACTGCCGCGGTTTCTTCCGGTGGAGCCGCGGTCACAACGTTATTTAATGGAATTGTTTTGTTTCCACCATTTACTTCATCCTGATAAAGTCCAATAAAAATCTGAAACGCGGACTCTGTGCCCCCCGGTGATTGCACCTTCTGGGTGTGTTCGCACCATTGATTTTAGAGAAACACTGTGGCTGATAACAGAGGACAACACCACACAAAGTTTCTTATGTTTTGTGATAAATCCATGGTCATGGTCAGGACTGTAAGAGAAGGAATCACCAGATTATAGGAAAACTGGTAAAAGGCGGGTGATGTACAGCATGAGAGGGGTTAACAGGAGGATGCTAGTAATCTACAGCAGGAGAGGGGTTAATAAGGGGATGCTGGGTAATGTACAGCAGGTGGGGTTAATAAGAGGATGCTGGGTAATGTACAGCAGGTGGGGTTAATAAGAGGATGCTGGTAATGTACAGCGGGGAGGGGTTAATAAGAGGATGCTGGGTAATGTACAGCAGAGGAGGGGTTAATTAGAGGATGCTGGTAATGTACAGCAGAGGAGGGGTTAATAAGAGGATGCTGGTAATGTACAGCAGGAGAGGGGTTAATAAGAGGATGCTGGGTAATGTACAGCAGAGGAGGGGTTAATAAGAGGATGCTGGTAATGTACAGCAGGGGAGGGGTTAATAAGGATGCTGGTAATGTACAGCAGGGGAGGGGTTAATAAGAGGATGCTGGTAATGTACAGCAGGGGAGGGGTTAATAAGAGGATGCTGGACATGTACAGCAGAGGAGGGGTTAATAGGAGGATGCTGGTAATGTACAGCAGAGGAGGGGTTAATAAGAGGATGCTGGTAATGTACAGCAGCGGAGGGGTTAATAAGAGAATGCTGGTATTGTACAGCAGAGGAGGGGTTAATAAGAGGATGCTGGTAATGTACAACAGAGGAGGGGTTAATAAGAGGATGCTGGTAATGTACAGCAGAGGAGGGGTTAATAAGAGGATGCTGGTAATGTACAGCAGGGGAGGGGTTAATAGGAGGATGCTGGTAATGTACAGCAGAGGAGGGGTTAATAAGAGGATGCTGGTAATGTACAGCAGGGGAGGGGTTAATAGGAGGATGCTGGTAATGTACAGCAGAGGAGGGGTTAATAAGAGGATGCTGGTAATGTACAGCAGAGGAGGGGTTAATAAGAGGATGCTGGTAATGTACAGCAGAGGAGGGGTTAATAAGAGGATGCTGGTAATGTACAGCAGGGGAGGGGTTAATAGGAGGATGCTGGTAATGTACAGCAGGGGAGGGGTTAATAAGAGGATGCCGGTAATGTACAGCTGAGGAGGAGTTAATAAGAGGATGCTGGGTAATGTACAGCTGAGGAGGAGTTAATAAGAGGATGCTGGGTAATGTACAGCCGAGGAGGAGTTAATACGAGGATGCTGGGTAATGTACAGCCGAGGAGGGGTTAAGAAGAGGATGCTGGTAATGTACAGCAGAGGAGGGGTTAATAAGAGGATGCCGGTAATGTACAGCTGAGGAGGGGTTAATAAGAGGATGCTGGGTAATGTACAGCAGGAGAGGGGTTAATAGGAGGATGCTGGTAATGTACAGGAGGGGAGGGGTTAATAAGAGGATGCTGGTAATGTCCTGCAGAGCATGGGTTAATAAGAGGATGCTGGTAATGTACGGCAGAGGAGGGGTTAATAAGAGGATGCTGGGTAATGTACAGCAGAGGAGGGGTTAATAAGAGGATGCTGGTCATGTACAGCAGAGGAGGGGTTAATAAGAGGATGCTGGTAATGTACAGCAGGGGAGGGGTTAATAGGAGGATGCTGGTAATGTACAGCAGAGGAGGGGTTAATAGGAGGATGCTGGTAATGTACAGCAGCGGAGGGGTTAATAAGAGGATGCTGGTATTGTACAGCAGAGGAGGGGTTAATAAGAGGATGCTGGTAATGTACAGCAGAGGAGGGGTTAATAAGAGGATGCTGGTAATGTACAGCAGAGGAGGGGTTAATAAGAGGATGCTGGTAATGTACAGCAGGGGAGGGGTTAATAGGAGGATGCTGGTAATGTACAGCAGAGGAGGGGTTAATAAGAGGATGCTGGTAATGTACAGCAGGGGAGGGGTTAATAGGAGGATGCTGGTAATGTACAGCAGGGGAGGGGTTAATAAGAGGATGCTGGTAATGTGCATCAGAGGAGGGGTTAATAAGAGGATGCTGGTAATGTACAGCAGAGGAGGGGTTAATAAGAGGATGCTGGTAATGTACAGCAGAGGAGGGGTTAATAAGAGGATGCTGGTAATGTACAGCAGGGGAGGGGTTAATAGGAGGATGCTGGTAATGTACAGCAGGGGAGGGGTTAATAAGAGGATGCCGGTAATGTACAGCTGAGGAGGAGTTAATAAGAGGATGCTGGGTAATGTACAGCTGAGGAGGAGTTAATAAGAGGATGCTGGGTAATGTACAGCCGAGGAGGAGTTAATACGAGGATGCTGGGTAATGTACAGCCGAGGAGGGGTTAAGAAGAGGATGCTGGTAATGTACAGCAGAGGAGGGGTTAATAAGAGGATGCCGGTAATGTACAGCTGAGGAGGGGTTAATAAGAGGATGCTGGGTAATGTACAGCAGGAGAGGGGTTAATAGGAGGATGCTGGTAATGTACAGGAGGGGAGGGGTTAATAAGAGGATGCTGGTAATGTCCGGCAGAGCATGGGTTAATAAGAGGATGCTGGTAATGTACAGCAGAGGAGGGGTTAATAAGAGGATGCTGGGTAATGTACAGCAGAGGAGGGGTTAATAAGAGGATGCTGGTCATGTACAGCAGAGGAGGGGTTAATAAGAGGATGCTGGTAATGTACAGCAGGGGAGGGGTTAATAGGAGGATGCTGGTAATGTACAGCAGAGGAGGGGTTAATAAGAGGATGCTGGTAATGTACAGCAGCGGAGGGGTTAATAAGAGGATGCTGGTATTGTACAGCAGAGGAGGGGTTAATAAGAGGATGCTGGTAATGTACAGCAGAGGAGGGGTTAATAAGAGGATGCTGGTAATGTACAGCAGAGGAGGGGTTAATAAGAGGATGCTGGTAATGTACAGCAGGGGAGGGGTTAATAGGAGGATGCTGGTAATGTACAGCAGAGGAGGGGTTAATAAGAGGATGCTGGTAATGTACAGCAGGGGAGGGGTTAATAGGAGGATGCTGGTAATGTACAGCAGGGGAGGGATTAATAAGAGGATGCTGGTATTGTACAGCAGAGGAGGGGTTAATAAGAGGATGCTGGTAATGTACAGCAGAGGAGGGGTTAATAAGAGGATGCTGGTAATGTACAGCAGAGGAGGGGTTAATAGGAGGATGCTGGTAATGTACAGCAGGGGAGGGGTTAATAAGAGGATGCCGGTAATGTACAGCCGAGGAGGAGTTAATAAGAGGATGCTGGGTAATGTACAGCCGAGGAGGAGTTAATAAGAGGATGCTGGGTAATGTACAGCCGAGGAGGGGTTAAGAAGAGGATGCTGGTAATGTACAGCAGAGGAGGGGTTAATAAGAGGATGCCGGTAATGTACAGCTGAGGAGGGGTTAATAAGAGGATGCTGGGTAATGTACAGCAGGAGAGGGGTTAATAGGAGGATGCTGGTAATGTACAGGAGGGGAGGGGTTAATAAGAGGATGCTGGTAATGTCCGGCAGAGCATGGGTTAATAAGAGGATGCTGGTAATGTACAGCAGAGGAGGGGTTAATAAGAGGATGCTGGGTAATGTACAGCAGAGGAGGGGTTAATAAGAGGATGCTGGTAATGTACAGCAGGGGAGGGGTTAATAAGAGGATGCTGGTAATGTCCGGCAGAGCAGGGGTTAATAAGAGGATGCTGGTAATGTACAGCAGGGGAGGGGTTAATAAGAGGATGCTGGTAATGTACAGCAGGGGAGGGGTTAATAAGAGGATGCTGGGTAATGTACAGCAGAGGAGGGGTTAATAAGAGGATGCTGGTAATGTACAGCAGGGGAGGGGTTAATAAGAGGATGCTGGTAATGTACAGCAGGAGAGGGGTTAATAAGAGGATGCTGGGTAATGTACAGCAGAGGAGGGGTTAATAAGAGGATGCTGGAAATGTACAGCAGGGGAGGGGTTAATAAGAGGATGCTGGTAATGTACAGCAGAGGAGGGGTTAATAAGAGGATGCTGTAATGTACAGCAGAGGAGGGGTTAATAAGAGGATGCTGGTAATGTACAGCAGGAGAGGGGTTAATAAGAGGATGCTGGTAATGTACAGCTGAGTAGGGGTTAATAAGAGGATGCTGGTAATGTACAGCCGAGGAGGAGTTAATAAGAGGATGCTGGTAATGTACAGCAGGTGAGGGGTTAATAAGAGGATGCTGGGTAATGTACAGCAGAGGAGGGGTTAATAAGAGGATGCTGGTAATGTACAGCAGGGGAGGGGTTAATAAGAAGATGCTGGTAATGTACAGCTGAGGAGGGGTTAATAAGAGGATGCTGGTAATGTACAGCAGAGGAGGGGTTAATAAGAGGATGCTGGTAATGTACAGCAGGAGAGGGGTTAATAAGAGGATGCTGGGTAATGTACAGCAGAGGAGGGGTTAATAAGAGGATGCTGGTAATGTACAGCAGAGGAGGGGTTAATAAGAGGATGTTGGTAATGTACAGCAGGGGAGGGGTTAATAAGAGGATGCTGGTAATGTACAGCAGAGGAGGGGTTAATAAGAGGATGCTGGTAATGTGCATCAGACGAGGGGTTAATAAGAGGATGCTGGTAATGTACAGCAGGGGAGGGGTAAATAGGAGGATGCTGGTAATGTACAGCAGGGGAGGGGTTAATAAGAGGATGCTGGGTAATGTACAGCAGAGGAGGGGTTAATAAGAGGATGCTGGTAATGTACAGCAGAGGAGGGGTTAATAAGAGGATGTTGGTAATGTACAGCAGGGGAGGGGTTAATAAGAGGATGCTGGTAATGTACAGCAGAGGAGGGGTTAATAAGAGGATGCTGGTAATGTGCATCAGAGGAGGGGTTAATAAGAGGATGCTGGTAATGTACAGCAGGGGAGGGGTAAATAGGAGGATGCTGGTAATGTACAGCAGGGGAGGGGTTAATAAGAGGATGCTGGTAATGTACAGCAGAGGAGGGGTTAATAAGAGGATGCTGGTAATGTCAGGCAGGGGAGGGGTTAATAAGAGGATGCTAGTAATGTACAGCAGAGCAGGGGTTAATAAGAGGATGCTGGTAATGTACAGCAGAGCAGGGGTTAATAAGAGGATGCTGGGTAATGTACAGCAGAGGAGGGGTTAATAAGAGGATGCTGGGTAATGTACAGCAGAAGAGGGGTTAATAAGAGGATGCTGGTAATGTACAGCAGGGGAGGGGTTAATAAGAGGATGCTGGGTAATGTACAGCAGAGGAGGGGTTAATAAGGGGATGCTGGTAATGTACAGCAGAGGAAGGGTTAATAAGAGGATGCTGGGTAATGTACAGCAGGAGAGGGGTTAATAGGAGGATGCTGGGTAATGTACAGCAGGGGAGGGGTTAAGAGGATGATGGGTAATGTACAGCAGAGGAGTGGTTAATAAGAGGATGCTGGGTAATGTACAGCAGGAGAGGGGTTAATAGGAGGATGCTGGTAATGTACTGCAGGATAGGGGTTAATAGGAGGATGCTGGTAATCTCCGGCAGAGGAGGGGTTAACAAGAGGATGCTGGGTAATGTACAGCAGGAGAGGGGTTAATAGGAGGATGCTGGTAATGTACAGGAGGGGAGGGGTTAATAAGAGGATGCTGGTAATGTCCGGCAGAGCAGGGGTTAATAAGAGGATGCTGGTAATGTACAGCAGAGGAGGGGTTAATAAGAGGATGCTGGTAATGTCCGGCAGAGCAGGAGTTAATAAGAGGATGCTGGTAATGTACAGCAGGGGAGGGGTCAATAAGAGGATGCTGGTAATGTGCAGCAGGGGAGGGGTTAATAAGAGGATGCTGGTAATGTCCGGCAGAGCAGGAGTTAATAAGAGGATGCTGGTAATGTGCAGCAGGGGAGGGGTTAATAAGAGGATGCTGGTAATGTACAGCAGGGGAGGGGTTAATAAGAGGATGCTGGTAATGTACAGCAGGAGAGGGGTTAAAGATGAGGATGCTGGGTAATGTACAGCAGAGGAGGGGTTAATAAGAGGTTGCTGGTAATGTGCAGCAGGGGAGGGGTTAATAAGAGGATGCTGGTAATGTCCGGCAGAGCAGGGGTTAATAAGAGGATGCTGGTAATGTACAGCAGGGGAGGGGTTAATAAGAGGATGCTGGTAATGTACAGCAGGAGAGGGGTTAAAGATGAGGATGCTGGGTAATGTACAGCAGAGGAGGGGTTAATAAGAGGATGCTGGTCATGTACAGCAGAGGAGGGGATAATAAGAGGATGCTGGTAATGTACAGCAGGGGAGGGGTTAATAAGAGGATGCTGGTAATGTACAGCAGAGGAGGGGTTAATAAGAGGATGCTGGTAATGTCCGGCAGGGGAGGGGTTAATAAGAGGATGCTGGTAATGTACAGCAGAGCAGGGGTTAATAAGAGGATGCTGGGTAATGTACAGCAGAGGAGGGGTTAATAAGAGGATGCTGGTAATGTAGAGCAGGGGAGGGATTAAGAAGAAGATGCTGGTAATGTACAGCTGAGGAGGGGTTAATAAGAGGATGCTGGTAATGTACAGCAGAGGAGGGGTTAATAAGAGGATGCTGGTAATGTACAGCAGGAGAGGGGTTAATAAGAGGATGCTGGGTAATGTACAGCAGAGGAGGGGTTAATAAGAGGATGCTGGTAATGTACAGCAGAGGAGGGGTTAATAAGAGGATGTTGGTAATGTACAGCAGAGGAGGGGTTAATAAGAGGATGCTGGTAATGTACAGCAGGGGAGGGGTTAATAAGAGGATGCTGGTAATGTACAGCAGGGGAGGGGTTAATAAGAGGATGCTGGTAATGTACAGCAGGGGAGGGGTTAATAAGAGGATGCTGGTAATGTACAGCAGAGGATGGGTTAATAAGAGGATGCTGGTAATGTGCATCAGAGGAGGGGTTAATAAGAGGATGCTGGTAATGTGCATCAGAGGAGGGGTTAATAAGAGGATGCTGGTAATGTACAGCAGGGGAGGGGTTAATAGGAGGATGCTGGTAATGTACAGCAGGGGACGGGTTAATAAGAGGATGCTGGTAATGTACAGCAGGGGAGGGGTTAATAGGAGGATGCTGGTAATGTACAGCAGGGGAGGGGTTAATAAGAGGATGCTGGTAATGTACAGCAGAGGAGGGGTTAATAAGAGGATGCTGGTAATGTCAGGCAGGGGAGGGGTTAATAAGAGGATGCTGGTAATGTACAGCAGAGCAGGGGTTAATAAGAGGATGCTGGTAATGTACAGCAGAGCAGGGGTTAATAAGAGGATGCTGGGTAATGTACAGCAGAGGAGGGGTTAATAAGAGGATGCTGGGTAATGTACAGCAGAGGAGGGGTTAATGAGAGGATGCTGGTAATGTACAGCAGGGGAGGGGTTAATAAGGGGATGCTGGTAATGTACAGCAGAGGAGGGGTTAATAAGAGGATGCTGGGTAATGTACAGCAGGAGAGGGGTTAATAGGAGGATGCTGGGTAATGTACAGCAGCGGAGGGGTTAAGAGGATGATGGGTAATGTACAGCAGAGGAGTGGTTAATAAGAGGATGCTGGGTAATGTACAGCAGGAGAGGGGTTAATAGGAGGATGCTGGTAATGTACAGCAGGATAGGGGTTAATAGGAGGATGCTGGTAATCTCCGGCAGAGGAGGGGTTAACAAGAGGATGCTGGGTAATGTACAGCAGGAGAGGGGTTAATAGGAGGATGCTGGTAATGTCCGGCAGAGCAGGGGTTAATAAGAGGATGCTGGTAATGTACAGCAGAGGAGGGGTTAATAAGAGGATGCTGGTAATGTCCGGCAGAGCAGGAGTTAATAAGAGGATGCTGGTAATGTACAGCAGGGGAGGGGTCAATAAGAGGATGCTGGTAATGTGCAGCAGGGGAGGGGTTAATAAGAGGATGCTGGTAATGTCCGGCAGAGCAGGAGTTAATAAGAGGATGCTGGTAATGTGCAGCAGGGGAGGGGTTAATAAGAGGATGCTGGTAATGTACAGCAGGGGAGGGGTTAATAAGAGAATGCTGGTAATGTACAGCAGAAGAGGGGTTAAAGATGAGGATGCTGGGTAATGTACAGCAGAGGAGGGGTTAATAAGAGGATGCTGGTAATGTGCAGCAGGGGAGGGGTTAATAAGAGGATGCTGGTAATGTCCGGCAGAGCAGGGGTTAATAAGAGGATGCTGGTAATGTACAGCAGGGGAGGGGTTAATACGAGGATGCTGGTAATGTACAGCAGGAGAGGGGTTAAAGATGAGGATGCTGGGTAATGTACAGCAGAGGAGGGGTTAATAAGAGGATGCTGGTCATGTGCAGCAGAGGAGGGGTTAATAAGAGGATGCTGGTAATGTACAGCAGGGGAGGGGTTAATAAGAGGATGCTGGTAATGTACAGCAGAGGAGGGGTTAATAAGAGGATGCTGGTAATGTCCGGCAGGGGAGGGGTTAATAAGAGGATGCTGGTAATGTACAGCAGAGCAGGGGTTAATAAGAGGATGCTGGTAATGTGCAGCAGAGGAGGGGTTAATAAGTGGATGCTGGTAATGTACGGCAGGGGAGGGGTTAATAAGAGGATGCTGAGTAATGTACAGCAGAGGAGGGGTTAATAAGAGGATACTGGGTAATGTACAGCAGAGGAGGGGTTAATAAGAGGATGCTGGTAATGTACAGCAGGGGAGGGGTTAATAAGGGGATGCTGGGTAATGTACAGCAGGGGAGGGGTTAATAAGAGGATGCTGGTAATGTACAGCAGGGGGGGTTAGTAAGAGGATGCTGGTAATGTACAGCTGGGGAGGGGTTAATAAGAGGATGCTGGTAATGTACAGCAGAGGAGGAGTTAATAAGAGGATGCTGGGTAATGTACAACAGGAGAGGGGTTAATAGGAGGATGCTGGGTAATGTACAGCAGGGGAGGGGTTAAGAGGATGCTGGGTAATGTACAGCAGAGGAGGGGTTAATAAGAGGATGCTGGTAATGTGCAGCAGGGGAGGGATTAATAAGAGGATGCTGGTAATGTCCGGCAGAGAAGGGGTTAATAGGAGGATGCTGGTAATGTACAGCAGGGGAGGGGTTAATAAGAGGATGCTGGTAATGTACAGCAGGAGAGGGGTTAAAGATGAGGATGCTGGTAATGTACAGCAGGGGAGGGGTTAATAGGAGGATGCTGGTAATGTACAGCAGAGGAGGGGTTAATAAGAGGATGCTGGTAATGTACAGCAGCGGAGGGGTTAATAAGAGGATGCTGGTATTGTACAGCAGAGGAGGGGTTAATAAGAGGATGCTGGTAATGTACAGCAGAGGAGGGGTTAATAAGAGGATGCTGGTAATGTACAGCAGAGGAGGGGTTAATAAGAGGATGCTGGTAATGTACAGCAGGGGAGGGGTTAATAGGAGGATGCTGGTAATGTACAGCAGAGGAGGGGTTAATAAGAGGATGTTGGTAATGTACAGCAGAGGAGGGGTTAATAAGAGGATGCTGGTAATGTACAGCAGGGGAGGGGTTAATAAGAGGATGCTGGTAATGTACAGCAGGGGAGGGGTTAATAAGAGGATGCTGGTAATGTACAGCAGAGGAGGGGTTAATAAGAGGATGCTGGTAATGTGCATCAGAGGAGGGGTTAATAAGAGGATGCTGGTAATGTACAGCAGGGGAGGGGTTAATAGGAGGATGCTGGTAATGTACAGCAGGGGAGGGGTTAATAAGAGGATGCTGGTAATGTACAGCAGAGGAGGGGTTAATAAGAGGATGCTGGTAATGTCAGGCAGGGGAGGGGTTAATAAGAGGATGCTGGTAATGTACAGCAGAGCAGGGGTTAATAAGAGGATGCTGGTAATGTACAGCAGAGCAGGGGTTAATAAGAGGATGCTGGGTAATGTACAGCAGAGGAGGGGTTAATAAGAGGATGCTGGGTAATGTACAGCAGAGGAGGGGTTAATGAGAGGATGCTGGTAATGTACAGCAGGGGAGGGGTTAATAAGGGGATGCTGGTAATGTACAGCAGAGGAGGGGTTAATAAGTGGATGCTGGGTAATGTACAGCAGGAGAGGGGTTAATAGGAGGATGCTGGGTAATGTACAGCAGCGGAGGGGTTAAGAGGATGATGGGTAATGTACAGCAGAGGAGTGGTTAATAAGAGGATGCTGGGTAATGTACAGCAGGAGAGGGGTTAATAGGAGGATGCTGGTAATGTACAGCAGGATAGGGGTTAATAGGAGGATGCTGGTAATCTCCGGCAGAGGAGGGGTTAACAAGAGGATGCTGGGTAATGTACAGCAGGAGAGGGGTTAATAGGAGGATGCTGGTAATGTACAGGAGGGGAGGGGTTAATAAGAGGATGCTGGTAATGTCCGGCAGAGCAGGAGTTAATAAGAGGATGTTGGTAATGTACAGCAGGGGAGGGGTCAATAAGAGGATGCTGGTAATGTGCAGCAGGGGAGGGGTTAATAAGAGGATGCTGGTAATGTCCGGCAGAGCAGGAGTTAATAAGAGGATGCTGGTAATGTGCAGCAGGGGAGGGGTTAATAAGAGGATGCTGGTAATGTACAGCAGGGGAGGGGTTAATAAGAGAATGCTGGTAATGTACAGCAGAAGAGGGGTTAAAGATGAGGATGCTGGGTAATGTACAGCAGAGGAGGGGTTAATAAGAGAATGCTGGTAATGTGCAGCAGGGGAGGGGTTAATAAGAGGATGCTGGTAATGTCCGACAGAGCAGGGGTTAATAAGAGGATGCTGGTAATGTACAGCAGGGGAGGGGTTAATACGAGGATGCTGGTAATGTACAGCAGGAGAGGGGTTAAAGATGAGGATGCTGGGTAATGTACAGCAGAGGAGGGGTTAATAAGAGGATGCTGGTCATGTGCAGCAGAGGAGGGGTTAATAAGAGGATGCTGGTAATGTACAGCAGGGGAGGGGTTAATAAGAGGATGCTGGTAATGTACAGCAGAGGAGGGGTTAATAAGAGGATGCTGGTAATGTCCGGCAGGGGAGGGGTTAATAAGAGGATGCTGGTAATGTACAGCAGAGCAGGGGTTAATAAGAGGATGCTGGTAATGTGCAGCAGAGGAGGGGTTAATAAGTGGATGCTGGTAATGTACGGCAGGGGAGGGGTTAATAAGAGGATGCTGAGTAATGTACAGCAGAGGAGGGGTTAATAAGAGGATACTGGGTAATGTACAGCAGAGGAGGGGTTAATAAGAGGATGCTGGTAATGTACAGCAGGGGAGGGGTTAATAAGGGGATGCTGGGTAATGTACAGCAGGGGAGGGGTTAATAAGAGGATGCCGGTAATGTACAGCTGAGGAGGAGTTAATAAGAGGATGCTGGGTAATGTACAGCTGAGGAGGAGTTAATAAGAGGATGCTGGGTAATGTACAGCCGAGGAGGAGTTAATACGAGGATGCTGGGTAATGTACAGCCGAGGAGGGGTTAAGAAGAGGATGCTGGTAATGTACAGCAGAGGAGGGGTTAATAAGAGGATGCCGGTAATGTACAGCTGAGGAGGGGTTAATAAGAGGATGCTGGGTAATGTACAGCAGGAGAGGGGTTAATAGGAGGATGCTGGTAATGTACAGGAGGGGAGGGGTTAATAAGAGGATGCTGGTAATGTCCTGCAGAGCATGGGTTAATAAGAGGATGCTGGTAATGTACGGCAGAGGAGGGGTTAATAAGAGGATGCTGGGTAATGTACAGCAGAGGAGGGGTTAATAAGAGGATGCTGGTCATGTACAGCAGAGGAGGGGTTAATAAGAGGATGCTGGTAATGTACAGCAGGGGAGGGGTTAATAGGAGGATGCTGGTAATGTACAGCAGAGGAGGGGTTAATAAGAGGATGCTGGTAATGTACAGCAGCGGAGGGGTTAATAAGAGGATGCTGGTATTGTACAGCAGGGGAGGGGTTAATAAGAGGATGCTGGTAATGTACAGCAGAGGAGGGGTTAATAAGAGGATGCTGGTAATGTACAGCAGAGGAGGGGTTAATAAGAGGATGCTGGTAATGTACAGCAGGGGAGGGGTTAATAGGAGGATGCTGGTAATGTACAGCAGAGGAGGGGTTAATAAGAGGATGCTGGTAATGTACAGCAGGGGAGGGGTTAATAGGAGGATGCTGGTAATGTACAGCAGGGGAGGGGTTAATAAGAGGATGCTGGTATTGTACAGCAGAGGAGGGGTTAATAAGATGATGCTGGTAATGTACAGCAGAGGAGGGGTTAATAAGAGGATGCTGGTAATGTACAGCAGAGGAGGGGTTAATAAGAGGATGCTGGTATTGTACAGCAGAGGAGGGGTTAATAAGAGGATGCTGGTAATGTACAGCAGAGGAGGGGTTAATAAGAGGATGCTGGTAATGTACAGCAGAGGAGGGGTTAATAAGAGGATGCTGGTAATGTACAGCAGAGGAGGGGTTAATAAGAGGATGCTGGTAATGTACAGCAGGGGAGGGGTTAATAGGAGGATGCTGGTAATGTACAGCAGGGGAGGGGTTAATAAGAGGATGCCGGTAATGTACAGCTGAGGAGGAGTTAATAAGAGGATGCTGGGTAATGTACAGCTGAGGAGGAGTTAATAAGAGGATGCTGGGTAATGTACAGCCGAGGAGGAGTTAATACGAGGATGCTGGGTAATGTACAGCCGAGGAGGGGTTAAGAAGAGGATGCTGGTAATGTACAGCAGAGGAGGGGTTAATAAGAGGATGCCGGTAATGTACAGCTGAGGAGGGGTTAATAAGAGGATGCTGGGTAATGTACAGCAGGAGAGGGGTTAATAGGAGGATGCTGGTAATGTACAGGAGGGGAGGGGTTAATAAGAGGATGCTGGTAATGTCCTGCAGAGCATGGGTTAATAAGAGGATGCTGGTAATGTACGGCAGAGGAGGGGTTAATAAGAGGATGCTGGGTAATGTACAGCAGAGGAGGGGTTAATAAGAGGATGCTGGTCATGTACAGCAGAGGAGGGGTTAAGAAGAGGATGCTGGTAATGTACAGCAGAGGAGGGGTTAATAAGAGGATGCCGGTAATGTACAGCTGAGGAGGGGTTAATAAGAGGATGCTGGGTAATGTACAGCAGGAGAGGGGTTAATAGGAGGATGCTGGTAATGTGCAGCAGGGGAGGGGTTAATAAGAGGATGCTGGTAATGTCCTGCAGAGCATGGGTTAATAAGAGGATGCTGGTAATGTACGGCAGAGGAGGGGTTAATAAGAGGATGCTGGTAATGTACAGCAGGGGAGGGGTTAATAAGAGGATGCTGGTAATGTACAGCAGGAGAGGGGTTAAAGATGAGGATGCTGGGTAATGTACAGCAGAGGAGGGGTTAATAAGAGGATGCTGGTCATGTACAGCAGAGGAGGGGATAATAAGAGGATGCTGGTAATGTACAGCAGGGGAGGGGTTAATAAGAGGATGCTGGTAATGTACAGCAGAGGAGGGGTTAATAAGAGGATGCTGGTAATGTCCGGCAGGGGAGGGGTTAATAAGAGGATGCTGGTAATGTACAGCAGAGCAGGGGTTAATAAGAGGATGCTGGGTAATGTACAGCAGAGGAGGGGTTAATAAGAGGATGCTGGTAATGTAGAGCAGGGGAGGGATTAAGAAGAAGATGCTGGTAATGTACAGCTGAGGAGGGGTTAATAAGAGGATGCTGGTAATGTACAGCAGAGGAGGGGTTAATAAGAGGATGCTGGTAATGTACAGCAGGAGAGGGGTTAATAAGAGGATGCTGGGTAATGTACAGCAGAGGAGGGGTTAATAAGAGGATGCTGGTAATGTACAGCAGAGGAGGGGTTAATAAGAGGATGTTGGTAATGTACAGCAGAGGAGGGGTTAATAAGAGGATGCTGGTAATGTACAGCAGGGGAGGGGTTAATAAGAGGATGCTGGTAATGTACAGCAGGGGAGGGGTTAATAAGAGGATGCTGGTAATGTACAGCAGAGGAGGGGTTAATAAGAGGATGCTGGTAATGTGCATCAGAGGAGGGGTTAATAAGAGGATGCTGGTAATGTGCATCAGAGGAGGGGTTAATAAGAGGATGCTGGTAATGTACAGCAGGGGAGGGGTTAATAGGAGGATGCTGGTAATGTACAGCAGGGGAGGGGTTAATAAGAGGATGCTGGTAATGTACAGCAGGGGAGGGGTTAATAGGAGGATGCTGGTAATGTACAGCAGGGGAGGGGTTAATAAGAGGATGCTGGTAATGTACAGCAGAGGAGGGGTTAATAAGAGGATGCTGGTAATGTCAGGCAGGGGAGGGGTTAATAAGAGGATGCTGGTAATGTACAGCAGAGCAGGGGTTAATAAGAGGATGCTGGTAATGTACAGCAGAGCAGGGGTTAATAAGAGGATGCTGGGTAATGTACAGCAGAGGAGGGGTTAATAAGAGGATGCTGGGTAATGTACAGCAGAGGAGGGGTTAATGAGAGGATGCTGGTAATGTACAGCAGGGGAGGGGTTAATAAGGGGATGCTGGTAATGTACAGCAGAGGAGGGGTTAATAAGAGGATGCTGGGTAATGTACAGCAGGAGAGGGGTTAATAGGAGGATGCTGGGTAATGTACAGCAGCGGAGGGGTTAAGAGGATGATGGGTAATGTACAGCAGAGGAGTGGTTAATAAGAGGATGCTGGGTAATGTACAGCAGGAGAGGGGTTAATAGGAGGATGCTGGTAATGTACAGCAGGATAGGGGTTAATAGGAGGATGCTGGTAATCTCCGGCAGAGGAGGGGTTAACAAGAGGATGCTGGGTAATGTACAGCAGGAGAGGGGTTAATAGGAGGATGCTGGTAATGTCCGGCAGAGCAGGGGTTAATAAGAGGATGCTGGTAATGTACAGCAGAGGAGGGGTTAATAAGAGGATGCTGGTAATGTCCGGCAGAGCAGGAGTTAATAAGAGGATGCTGGTAATGTACAGCAGGGGAGGGGTCAATAAGAGGATGCTGGTAATGTGCAGCAGGGGAGGGGTTAATAAGAGGATGCTGGTAATGTCCGGCAGAGCAGGAGTTAATAAGAGGATGCTGGTAATGTGCAGCAGGGGAGGGGTTAATAAGAGGATGCTGGTAATGTACAGCAGGGGAGGGGTTAATAAGAGAATGCTGGTAATGTACAGCAGAAGAGGGGTTAAAGATGAGGATGCTGGGTAATGTACAGCAGAGGAGGGGTTAATAAGAGGATGCTGGTAATGTGCAGCAGGGGAGGGGTTAATAAGAGGATGCTGGTAATGTCCGGCAGAGCAGGGGTTAATAAGAGGATGCTGGTAATGTACAGCAGGGGAGGGGTTAATACGAGGATGCTGGTAATGTACAGCAGGAGAGGGGTTAAAGATGAGGATGCTGGGTAATGTACAGCAGAGGAGGGGTTAATAAGAGGATGCTGGTCATGTGCAGCAGAGGAGGGGTTAATAAGAGGATGCTGGTAATGTACAGCAGGGGAGGGGTTAATAAGAGGATGCTGGTAATGTACAGCAGAGGAGGGGTTAATAAGAGGATGCTGGTAATGTCCGGCAGGGGAGGGGTTAATAAGAGGATGCTGGTAATGTACAGCAGAGCAGGGGTTAATAAGAGGATGCTGGTAATGTGCAGCAGAGGAGGGGTTAATAAGTGGATGCTGGTAATGTACGGCAGGGGAGGGGTTAATAAGAGGATGCTGAGTAATGTACAGCAGAGGAGGGGTTAATAAGAGGATACTGGGTAATGTACAGCAGAGGAGGGGTTAATAAGAGGATGCTGGTAATGTACAGCAGGGGAGGGGTTAATAAGGGGATGCTGGGTAATGTACAGCAGGGGAGGGGTTAATAAGAGGATGCTGGTAATGTACAGCAGGGGGGGTTAGTAAGAGGATGCTGGTAATGTACAGCTGGGGAGGGGTTAATAAGAGGATGCTGGTAATGTACAGCAGAGGAGGAGTTAATAAGAGGATGCTGGGTAATGTACAACAGGAGAGGGGTTAATAGGAGGATGCTGGGTAATGTACAGCAGGGGAGGGGTTAAGAGGATGCTGGGTAATGTACAGCAGAGGAGGGGTTAATAAGAGGATGCTGGTATTGTACAGCAGAGGAGGGGTTAATAAGAGGATGCTGGTAATGTACAGCAGAGGAGGGGTTAATAAGAGGATGCTGGTAATGTACAGCAGAGGAGGGGTTAATAGGAGGATGCTGGTAATGTACAGCAGGGGAGGGGTTAATAAGAGGATGCCGGTAATGTACAGCTGAGGAGGAGTTAATAAGAGGATGCTGGGTAATGTACAGCCGAGGAGGAGTTAATAAGAGGATGCTGGGTAATGTACAGCCGAGGAGGAGTTAATACGAGGATGCTGGGTAATGTACAGCCGAGGAGGGGTTAAGAAGAGGATGCTGGTAATGTACAGCAGAGGAGGGGTTAATAAGAGGATGCCGGTAATGTACAGCTGAGGAGGGGTTAATAAGAGGATGCTGGGTAATGTACAGCAGGAGAGGGGTTAATAGGAGGATGCTGGTAATGTACAGGAGGGGAGGGGTTAATAAGAGGATGCTGGTAATGTCCGGCAGAGCATGGGTTAATAAGAGGATGCTGGTAATGTACAGCAGAGGAGGGGTTAATAAGAGGATGCTGGGTAATGTACAGCAGAGGAGGGGTTAATAAGAGGATGCTGGTAATGTACAGCAGGGGAGGGGTTAATAAGAGGATGCTGGTAATGTCCGGCAGAGCAGGGGTTAATAAGAGGATGCTGGTAATGTACAGCAGGGGAGGGGTTAATAAGAGGATGCTGGTAATGTACAGCAGGGGAGGGGTTAATAAGAGGATGCTGGGTAATGTACAGCAGAGGAGGGGTTAATAAGAGGATGCTGGTAATGTACAGCAGGGGAGGGGTTAATAAGAGGATGCTGGTAATGTACAGCAGGAGAGGGGTTAATAAGAGGATGCTGGGTAATGTACAGCAGAGGAGGGGTTAATAAGAGGATGCTGGAAATGTACAGCAGGGGAGGGGTTAATAAGAGGATGCTGGTAATGTACAGCAGAGGAGGGGTTAATAAGAGGATGCTGTAATGTACAGCAGAGGAGGGGTTAATAAGAGGATGCTGGTAATGTACAGCAGGAGAGGGGTTAATAAGAGGATGCTGGTAATGTACAGCTGAGTAGGGGTTAATAAGAGGATGCTGGTAATGTACAGCCGAGGAGGAGTTAATAAGAGGATGCTGGTAATGTACAGCAGGTGAGGGGTTAATAAGAGGATGCTGGGTAATGTACAGCAGAGGAGGGGTTAATAAGAGGATGCTGGTAATGTACAGCAGGGGAGGGGTTAATAAGAAGATGCTGGTAATGTACAGCTGAGGAGGGGTTAATAAGAGGATGCTGGTAATGTACAGCAGAGGAGGGGTTAATAAGAGGATGCTGGTAATGTACAGCAGGAGAGGGGTTAATAAGAGGATGCTGGGTAATGTACAGCAGAGGAGGGGTTAATAAGAGGATGCTGGTAATGTACAGCAGAGGAGGCGTTAATAAGAGGATGTTGGTAATGTACAGCAGAGGAGGGGTTAATAAGAGGATGCTGGTAATGTACAGCAGGGGAGGGGTTAATAAGAGGATGCTGGTAATGTACAGCAGAGGAGGGGTTAATAAGAGGATGCTGGTAATGTGCATCAGACGAGGGGTTAATAAGAGGATGCTGGTAATGTGCATCAGAGGAGGGGTTAATAAGAGGATGCTGGTAATGTACAGCAGGGGAGGGGTAAATAGGAGGATGCTGGTAATGTACAGCAGGGGAGGGGTTAATAAGAGGATGCTGGTAATGTACAGCAGAGGAGGGGTTAATAAGAGGATGCTGGTAATGTCAGGCAGGGGAGGGGTTAATAAGAGGATGCTGGTAATGTACAGCAGAGCAGGGGTTAATAAGAGGATGCTGGTAATGTACAGCAGAGCAGGGGTTAATAAGAGGATGCTGGGTAATGTACAGCAGAGGAGGGGTTAATAAGAGGATGCTGGGTAATGTACAGCAGAAGAGGGGTTAATAAGAGGATGCTGGTAATGTACAGCAGGGGAGGGGTTAATAAGAGGATGCTGGGTAATGTACAGCAGAGGAGGGGTTAATAAGGGGATGCTGGTAATGTACAGCAGAGGAGGGGTTAATAAGAGGATGCTGGGTAATGTACAGCAGGAGAGGGGTTAATAGGAGGATGCTGGGTAATGTACAGCAGGGGAGGGGTTAAGAGGATGATGGGTAATGTACAGCAGAGGAGTGGTTAATAAGAGGATGCTGGGTAATGTACAGCAGGAGAGGGGTTAATAGGAGGATGCTGGTAATGTACAGCAGGATAGGGGTTAATAGGAGGATGCTGGTAATCTCCGGCAGAGGAGGGGTTAACAAGAGGATGCTGGGTAATGTACAGCAGGAGAGGGGTTAATAGGAGGATGCTGGTAATGTACAGGAGGGGAGGGGTTAATAAGAGGATGCTGGTAATGTCCGGCAGAGCAGGGGTTAATAAGAGGATGCTGGTAATGTACAGCAGAGGAGGGGTTAATAAGAGGATGCTGGTAATGTCCGGCAGAGCAGGAGTTAATAAGAGGATGCTGGTAATGTACAGCAGGGGAGGGGTCAATAAGAGGATGCTGGTAATGTGCAGCAGGGGAGGGGTTAATAAGAGGATGCTGGTAATGTCCGGCAGAGCAGGAGTTAATAAGAGGATGCTGGTAATGTGCAGCAGGGGAGGGGTTAATAAGAGGATGCTGGTAATGTACAGCAGGGGAGGGGTTAATAAGAGGATGCTGGTAATGTACAGCAGGAGAGGGGTTAAAGATGAGGATGCTGGGTAATGTACAGCAGAGGAGGGGTTAATAAGAGGTTGCTGGTAATGTGCAGCAGGGGAGGGGTTAATAAGAGGATGCTGGTAATGTCCGGCAGAGCAGGGGTTAATAAGAGGATGCTGGTAATGTACAGCAGGGGAGGGGTTAATAAGAGGATGCTGGTAATGTACAGCAGGAGAGGGGTTAAAGATGAGGATGCTGGGTAATGTACAGCAGAGGAGGGGTTAATAAGAGGATGCTGGTCATGTACAGCAGAGGAGGGGATAATAAGAGGATGCTGGTAATGTACAGCAGGGGAGGGGTTAATAAGAGGATGCTGGTAATGTACAGCAGAGGAGGGGTTAATAAGAGGATGCTGGTAATGTCCGGCAGGGGAGGGGTTAATAAGAGGATGCTGGTAATGTACAGCAGAGCAGGGGTTAATAAGAGGATGCTGGGTAATGTACAGCAGAGGAGGGGTTAATAAGAGGATGCTGGTAATGTAGAGCAGGGGAGGGATTAAGAAGAAGATGCTGGTAATGTACAGCTGAGGAGGGGTTAATAAGAGGATGCTGGTAATGTACAGCAGAGGAGGGGTTAATAAGAGGATGCTGGTAATGTACAGCAGGAGAGGGGTTAATAAGAGGATGCTGGGTAATGTACAGCAGAGGAGGGGTTAATAAGAGGATGCTGGTAATGTACAGCAGAGGAGGGGTTAATAAGAGGATGTTGGTAATGTACAGCAGAGGAGGGGTTAATAAGAGGATGCTGGTAATGTACAGCAGGGGAGGGGTTAATAAGAGGATGCTGGTAATGTACAGCAGGGGAGGGGTTAATAAGAGGATGCTGGTAATGTACAGCAGAGGAGGGGTTAATAAGAGGATGCTGGTAATGTGCATCAGAGGAGGGGTTAATAAGAGGATGCTGGTAATGTGCATCAGAGGAGGGGTTAATAAGAGGATGCTGGTAATGTACAGCAGGGGAGGGGTTAATAGGAGGATGCTGGTAATGTACAGCAGGGGAGGGGTTAATAAGAGGATGCTGGTAATGTACAGCAGGGGAGGGGTTAATAGGAGGATGCTGGTAATGTACAGCAGGGGAGGGGTTAATAAGAGGATGCTGGTAATGTACAGCAGAGGAGGGGTTAATAAGAGGATGCTGGTAATGTCAGGCAGGGGAGGGGTTAATAAGAGGATGCTGGTAATGTACAGCAGAGCAGGGGTTAATAAGAGGATGCTGGTAATGTACAGCAGAGCAGGGGTTAATAAGAGGATGCTGGGTAATGTACAGCAGAGGAGGGGTTAATAAGAGGATGCTGGGTAATGTACAGCAGAGGAGGGGTTAATGAGAGGATGCTGGTAATGTACAGCAGGGGAGGGGTTAATAAGGGGATGCTGGTAATGTACAGCAGAGGAGGGGTTAATAAGAGGATGCTGGGTAATGTACAGCAGGAGAGGGGTTAATAGGAGGATGCTGGGTAATGTACAGCAGCGGAGGGGTTAAGAGGATGATGGGTAATGTACAGCAGAGGAGTGGTTAATAAGAGGATGCTGGGTAATGTACAGCAGGAGAGGGGTTAATAGGAGGATGCTGGTAATGTACAGCAGGATAGGGGTTAATAGGAGGATGCTGGTAATCTCCGGCAGAGGAGGGGTTAACAAGAGGATGTTGGTAATGTACAGCAGAGGAGGGGTTAATAAGAGGATGCTGGTAATGTACAGCAGGGGAGGGGTTAATAAGAGGATGCCGGTAATGTACAGCTGAGGAGGAGTTAATAAGAGGATGCTGGGTAATGTACAGCTGAGGAGGAGTTAATAAGAGGATGCTGGGTAATGTACAGCCGAGGAGGAGTTAATACGAGGATGCTGGGTAATGTACAGCCGAGGAGGGGTTAAGAAGAGGATGCTGGTAATGTACAGCAGAGGAGGGGTTAATAAGAGGATGCCGGTAATGTACAGCTGAGGAGGGGTTAATAAGAGGATGCTGGGTAATGTACAGCAGGAGAGGGGTTAATAGGAGGATGCTGGTAATGTACAGGAGGGGAGGGGTTAATAAGAGGATGCTGGTAATGTCCGGCAGAGCATGGGTTAATAAGAGGATGCTGGTAATGTACAGCAGAGGAGGGGTTAATAAGAGGATGCTGGGTAATGTACAGCAGAGGAGGGGTTAATAAGAGGATGCTGGTCATGTACAGCAGAGGAGGGGTTAATAAGAGGATGCTGGTAATGTACAGCAGGGGAGGGGTTAATAGGAGGATGCTGGTAATGTACAGCAGAGGAGGGGTTAATAAGAGGATGCTGGTAATGTACAGCAGCGGAGGGGTTAATAAGAGGATGCTGGTATTGTACAGCAGAGGAGGGGTTAATAAGAGGATGCTGGTAATGTACAGCAGAGGAGGGGTTAATAAGAGGATGCTGGTAATGTACAGCAGAGGAGGGGTTAATAAGAGGATGCTGGTAATGTACAGCAGGGGAGGGGTTAATAGGAGGATGCTGGTAATGTACAGCAGAGGAGGGGTTAATAAGAGGATGCTGGTAATGTACAGCAGGGGAGGGGTTAATAGGAGGATGCTGGTAATGTACAGCAGGGGAGGGATTAATAAGAGGATGCTGGTATTGTACAGCAGAGGAGGGGTTAATAAGAGGATGCTGGTAATGTACAGCAGAGGAGGGGTTAATAAGAGGATGCTGGTAATGTACAGCAGAGGAGGGGTTAATAGGAGGATGCTGGTAATGTACAGCAGGGGAGGGGTTAATAAGAGGATGCCGGTAATGTACAGCCGAGGAGGAGTTAATAAGAGGATGCTGGGTAATGTACAGCCGAGGAGGAGTTAATACGAGGATGCTGGGTAATGTACAGCCGAGGAGGGGTTAAGAAGAGGATGCTGGTAATGTACAGCAGAGGAGGGGTTAATAAGAGGATGCCGGTAATGTACAGCTGAGGAGGGGTTAATAAGAGGATGCTGGGTAATGTACAGCAGGAGAGGGGTTAATAGGAGGATGCTGGTAATGTACAGGAGGGGAGGGGTTAATAAGAGGATGCTGGTAATGTCCGGCAGAGCATGGGTTAATAAGAGGATGCTGGTAATGTACAGCAGAGGAGGGGTTAATAAGAGGATGCTGGGTAATGTACAGCAGAGGAGGGGTTAATAAGAGGATGCTGGTAATGTACAGCAGGGGAGGGGTTAATAAGAGGATGCTGGTAATGTCCGGCAGAGCAGGGGTTAATAAGAGGATGCTGGTAATGTACAGCAGGGGAGGGGTTAATAAGAGGATGCTGGTAATGAACAGCAGGGGAGGGGTTAATAAGAGGATGCTGGGTAATGTACAGCAGAGGAGGGGTTAATAAGAGGATGCTGGTAATGTACAGCAGGGGAGGGGTTAATAAGAGGATGCTGGTAATGTACAGCAGGAGAGGGGTTAATAAGAGGATGCTTGGTAATGTACAGCAGAGGAGGGGTTAATAAGAGGATGCTGGAAATGTACAGCAGGGGAGGGGTTAATAAGAGGATGCTGGTAATGTACAGCCGAGGAGGAGTTAATAAGAGGATGCTGGTAATGTACAGCAGGTGAGGGGTTAATAAGAGGATGCTGGGTAATGTACAGCAGAGGAGGGGTTAATAAGAGGATGCTGGTAATGTACAGCAGGGGAGGGGTTAATAAGAAGATGCTGGTAATGTACAGCTGAGGAGGGGTTAATAAGAGGATGCTGGTAATGTACAGCAGAGGAGGGGTTAATAAGAGGATGCTGGTAATGTACAGCAGGAGAGGGGTTAATAAGAGGATGCTGGGTAATGTACAGCAGAGGAGGGGTTAATAAGAGGATGCTGGTAATGTACAGCAGAGGAGGGGTTAATAAGAGGATGTTGGTAATGTACAGCAGAGGAGGGGTTAATAAGAGGATGCTGGTAATGTACAGCAGGGGAGGGGTTAATAAGAGTATGCTGGTAATGTACAGCAGAGGAGGGGTTAATAAGAGGATGCTGGTAATGTGCATCAGACGAGGGGTTAATAAGAGGATGCTGGTAATGTGCATCAGAGGAGGGGTTAATAAGAGGATGCTGGTAATGTACAGCAGGGGAGGGGTAAATAGGAGGATGCTGGTAATGTACAGCAGGGGAGGGGTTAATAAGAGGATGCTGGTAATGTACAGCAGAGGAGGGGTTAATAAGAGGATGCTGGTAATGTCAGGCAGGGGAGGGGTTAATAAGAGGATGCTGGTAATGTACAGCAGAGCAGGGGTTAATAAGAGGATGCTGGTAATGTACAGCAGAGCAGGGGTTAATAAGAGGATGCTGGGTAATGTACAGCAGAGGAGGGGTTAATAAGAGGATGCTGGGTAATGTACAGCAGAAGAGGGGTTAATAAGAGGATGCTGGTAATGTACAGCAGGGGAGGGGTTAATAAGAGGATGCTGGGTAATGTACAGCAGAGGAGGGGTTAATAAGGGGATGCTGGTAATGTACAGCAGAGGAAGGGTTAATAAGAGGATGCTGGGTAATGTACAGCAGGAGAGGGGTTAATAGGAGGATGCTGGGTAATGTACAGCAGGGGAGGGGTTAAGAGGATGATGGGTAATGTACAGCAGAGGAGTGGTTAATAAGAGGATGCTGGGTAATGTACAGCAGGAGAGGGGTTAATAGGAGGATGCTGGTAATGTACAGCAGGATAGGGGTTAATAGGAGGATGCTGGTAATCTCCGGCAGAGGAGGGGTTAACAAGAGGATGCTGGGTAATGTACAGCAGGAGAGGGGTTAATAGGAGGATGCTGGTAATGTACAGGAGGGGAGGGGTTAATAAGAGGATGCTGGTAATGTCCGGCAGAGCAGGGGTTAATAAGAGGATGCTGGTAATGTACAGCAGAGGAGGGGTTAATAAGAGGATGCTGGTAATGTCCGGCAGAGCAGGAGTTAATAAGAGGATGCTGGTAATGTACAGCAGGGGAGGGGTCAATAAGAGGATGCTGGTAATGTGCAGCAGGGGAGGGGTTAATAAGAGGATGCTGGTAATGTCCGGCAGAGCAGGAGTTAATAAGAGGATGCTGGTAATGTGCAGCAGGGGAGGGGTTAATAAGAGGATGCTGGTAATGTACAGCAGGGGAGGGGTTAATAAGAGGATGCTGGTAATGTACAGCAGGAGAGGGGTTAAAGATGAGGATGCTGGGTAATGTACAGCAGAGGAGGGGTTAATAAGAGGTTGCTGGTAATGTGCAGCAGGGGAGGGGTTAATAAGAGGATGCTGGTAATGTCCGGCAGAGCAGGGGTTAATAAGAGGATGCTGGTAATGTACAGCAGGGGAGGGGTTAATAAGAGGATGCTGGTAATGTACAGCAGGAGAGGGGTTAAAGATGAGGATGCTGGGTAATGTACAGCAGAGGAGGGGTTAATAAGAGGATGCTGGTCATGTACAGCAGAGGAGGGGATAATAAGAGGATGCTGGTAATGTACAGCAGGGGAGGGGTTAATAAGAGGATGCTGGTAATGTACAGCAGAGGAGGGGTTAATAAGAGGATGCTGGTAATGTCCGGCAGGGGAGGGGTTAATAAGAGGATGCTGGTAATGTACAGCAGAGCAGGGGTTAATAAGAGGATGCTGGGTAATGTACAGCAGAGGAGGGGTTAATAAGAGGATGCTGGTAATGTAGAGCAGGGGAGGGATTAAGAAGAAGATGCTGGTAATGTACAGCTGAGGAGGGGTTAATAAGAGGATGCTGGTAATGTACAGCAGAGGAGGGGTTAATAAGAGGATGCTGGTAATGTACAGCAGGAGAGGGGTTAATAAGAGGATGCTGGGTAATGTACAGCAGAGGAGGGGTTAATAAGAGGATGCTGGTAATGTACAGCAGAGGAGGGGTTAATAAGAGGATGTTGGTAATGTACAGCAGAGGAGGGGTTAATAAGAGGATGCTGGTAATGTACAGCAGGGGAGGGGTTAATAAGAGGATGCTGGTAATGTACAGCAGGGGAGGGGTTAATAAGAGGATGCTGGTAATGTACAGCAGAGGAGGGGTTAATAAGAGGATGCTGGTAATGTGCATCAGAGGAGGGGTTAATAAGAGGATGCTGGTAATGTGCATCAGAGGAGGGGTTAATAAGAGGATGCTGGTAATGTACAGCAGGGGAGGGGTTAATAGGAGGATGCTGGTAATGTACAGCAGGGGACGGGTTAATAAGAGGATGCTGGTAATGTACAGCAGGGGAGGGGTTAATAGGAGGATGCTGGTAATGTACAGCAGGGGAGGGGTTAATAAGAGGATGCTGGTAATGTACAGCAGAGGAGGGGTTAATAAGAGGATGCTGGTAATGTCAGGCAGGGGAGGGGTTAATAAGAGGATGCTGGTAATGTACAGCAGAGCAGGGGTTAATAAGAGGATGCTGGTAATGTACAGCAGAGCAGGGGTTAATAAGAGGATGCTGGGTAATGTACAGCAGAGGAGGGGTTAATAAGAGGATGCTGGGTAATGTACAGCAGAGGAGGGGTTAATGAGAGGATGCTGGTAATGTACAGCAGGGGAGGGGTTAATAAGGGGATGCTGGTAATGTACAGCAGAGGAGGGGTTAATAAGAGGATGCTGGGTAATGTACAGCAGGAGAGGGGTTAATAGGAGGATGCTGGGTAATGTACAGCAGCGGAGGGGTTAAGAGGATTATGGGTAATGTACAGCAGAGGAGTGGTTAATAAGAGGATGCTGGGTAATGTACAGCAGGAGAGGGGTTAATAGGAGGATGCTGGTAATGTACAGCAGGATAGGGGTTAATAGGAGGATGCTGGTAATCTCCGGCAGAGGAGGGGTTAACAAGAGGATGCTGGGTAATGTACAGCAGGAGAGGGGTTAATAGGAGGATGCTGGTAATGTCCGGCAGAGCAGGGGTTAATAAGAGGATGCTGGTAATGTACAGCAGAGGAGGGGTTAATAAGAGGATGCTGGTAATGTCCGGCAGAGCAGGAGTTAATAAGAGGATGCTGGTAATGTACAGCAGGGGAGGGGTCAATAAGAGGATGCTGGTAATGTGCAGCAGGGGAGGGGTTAATAAGAGGATGCTGGTAATGTCCGGCAGAGCAGGAGTTAATAAGAGGATGCTGGTAATGTGCAGCAGGGGAGGGGTTAATAAGAGGATGCTGGTAATGTACAGCAGGGGAGGGGTTAATAAGAGAATGCTGGTAATGTACAGCAGAAGAGGGGTTAAAGATGAGGATGCTGGGTAATGTACAGCAGAGGAGGGGTTAATAAGAGGATGCTGGTAATGTGCAGCAGGGGAGGGGTTAATAAGAGGATGCTGGTAATGTCCGGCAGAGCAGGGGTTAATAAGAGGATGCTGGTAATGTACAGCAGGGGAGGGGTTAATACGAGGATGCTGGTAATGTACAGCAGGAGAGGGGTTAAAGATGAGGATGCTGGGTAATGTACAGCAGAGGAGGGGTTAATAAGAGGATGCTGGTCATGTGCAGCAGAGGAGGGGTTAATAAGAGGATGCTGGTAATGTACAGCAGGGGAGGGGTTAATAAGAGGATGCTGGTAATGTACAGCAGAGGAGGGGTTAATAAGAGGATGCTGGTAATGTCCGGCAGGGGAGGGGTTAATAAGAGGATGCTGGTAATGTACAGCAGAGCAGGGGTTAATAAGAGGATGCTGGTAATGTGCAGCAGAGGAGGGGTTAATAAGTGGATGCTGGTAATGTACGGCAGGGGAGGGGTTAATAAGAGGATGCTGAGTAATGTACAGCAGAGGAGGGGTTAATAAGAGGATACTGGGTAATGTACAGCAGAGGAGGGGTTAATAAGAGGATGCTGGTAATGTACAGCAGGGGAGGGGTTAATAAGGGGATGCTGGGTAATGTACAGCAGGGGAGGGGTTAATAAGAGGATGCTGGTAATGTACAGCAGGGGGGGTTAGTAAGAGCATGCTGGTAATGTACAGCTGGGGAGGGGTTAATAAGAGGATGCTGGTAATGTACAGCAGAGGAGGAGTTAATAAGAGGATGCTGGGTAATGTACAACAGGAGAGGGGTTAATAGGAGGATGCTGGGTAATGTACAGCAGGGGAGGGGTTAAGAGGATGCTGGGTAATGTACAGCAGAGGAGGGGTTAATAAGAGGATGCTGGTAATGTGCAGCAGGGGAGGGGTTAATAAGAGGATGCTGGTAATGTCCGGCAGAGCAGGGGTTAATAGGAGGATGCTGGTAATGTACAGCAGGGGAGGGGTTAATAAGAGGATGCTGGTAATGTACAGCAGGAGAGGGGTTAAAGATGAGGATGCTGGTAATGTACAGCAGGGGAGGGGTTAATAGGAGGATGCTGGTAATGTACAGCAGAGGAGGGGTTAATAAGAGGATGCTGGTAATGTACAGCAGCGGAGGGGTTAATAAGAGGATGCTGGTATTGTACAGCAGAGGAGGGGTTAATAAGAGGATGCTGGTAATGTACAGCAGAGGAGGGGTTAATAAGAGGATGCTGGTAATGTACAGCAGAGGAGGGGTTAATAAGAGGATGCTGGTAATGTACAGCAGGGGAGGGGTTAATAGGAGGATGCTGGTAATGTACAGCAGAGGAGGGGTTAATAAGAGGATGTTGGTAATGTACAGCAGAGGAGGGGTTAATAAGAGGATGCTGGTAATGTACAGCAGGGGAGGGGTTAATAAGAGGATGCTGGTAATGTACAGCAGGGGAGGGGTTAATAAGAGGATGCTGGTAATGTACAGCAGAGGAGGGGTTAATAAGAGGATGCTGGTAATGTGCATCAGAGGAGGGGTTAATAAGAGGATGCTGGTAATGTACAGCAGGGGAGGGGTTAATAGGAGGATGCTGGTAATGTACAGCAGGGGAGGGGTTAATAAGAGGATGCTGGTAATGTACAGCAGAGGAGGGGTTAATAAGAGGATGCTGGTAATGTCAGGCAGGGGAGGGGTTAATAAGAGGATGCTGGTAATGTACAGCAGAGCAGGGGTTAATAAGAGGATGCTGGTAATGTACAGCAGAGCAGGGGTTAATAAGAGGATGCTGGGTAATGTACAGCAGAGGAGGGGTTAATAAGAGGATGCTGGGTAATGTACAGCAGAGGAGGGGTTAATGAGAGGATGCTGGTAATGTACAGCAGGGGAGGGGTTAATAAGGGGATGCTGGTAATGTACAGCAGAGGAGGGGTTAATAAGTGGATGCTGGGTAATGTACAGCAGGAGAGGGGTTAATAGGAGGATGCTGGGTAATGTACAGCAGCGGAGGGGTTAAGAGGATGATGGGTAATGTACAGCAGAGGAGTGGTTAATAAGAGGATGCTGGGTAATGTACAGCAGGAGAGGGGTTAATAGGAGGATGCTGGTAATGTACAGCAGGATAGGGGTTAATAGGAGGATGCTGGTAATCTCCGGCAGAGGAGGGGTTAACAAGAGGATGCTGGGTAATGTACAGCAGGAGAGGGGTTAATAGGAGGATGCTGGTAATGTACAGGAGGGGAGGGGTTAATAAGAGGATGCTGGTAATGTCCGGCAGAGCAGGAGTTAATAAGAGGATGCTGGTAATGTACAGCAGGGGAGGGGTCAATAAGAGGATGCTGGTAATGTGCAGCAGGGGAGGGGTTAATAAGAGGATGCTGGTAATGTCCGGCAGAGCAGGAGTTAATAAGAGGATGCTGGTAATGTGCAGCAGGGAAGGGGTTAATAAGAGGATGCTGGTAATGTACAGCAGGGGAGGGGTTAATAAGAGAATGCTGGTAATGTACAGCAGAAGAGGGGTTAAAGATGAGGATGCTGGGTAATGTACAGCAGAGGAGGGGTTAATAAGAGGATGCTGGTAATGTGCAGCAGGGGAGGGGTTAATAAGAGGATGCTGGTAATGTCCGACAGAGCAGGGGTTAATAAGAGGATGCTGGTAATGTACAGCAGGGGAGGGGTTAATACGAGGATGCTGGTAATGTACAGCAGGAGAGGGGTTAAAGATGAGGATGCTGGGTAATGTACAGCAGAGGAGGGGTTAATAAGAGGATGCTGGTCATGTGCAGCAGAGGAGGGGTTAATAAGAGGATGCTGGTAATGTACAGCAGGGGAGGGGTTAATAAGAGGATGCTGGTAATGTACAGCAGAGGAGGGGTTAATAAGAGGATGCTGGTAATGTCCGGCAGGGGAGGGGTTAATAAGAGGATGCTGGTAATGTACAGCAGAGCAGGGGTTAATAAGAGGATGCTGGTAATGTGCAGCAGAGGAGGGGTTAATAAGTGGATGCTGGTAATGTACGGCAGGGGAGGGGTTAATAAGAGGATGCTGAGTAATGTACAGCAGAGGAGGGGTTAATAAGAGGATACTGGGTAATGTACAGCAGAGGAGGGGTTAATAAGAGGATGCTGGTAATGTACAGCAGGGGAGGGGTTAATAAGGGGATGCTGGGTAATGTACAGCAGGGGAGGGGTTAATAAGAGGATGCCGGTAATGTACAGCTGAGGAGGAGTTAATAAGAGGATGCTGGGTAATGTACAGCTGAGGAGGAGTTAATAAGAGGATGCTGGGTAATGTACAGCCGAGGAGGAGTTAATACGAGGATGCTGGGTAATGTACAGCCGAGGAGGGGTTAAGAAGAGGATGCTGGTAATGTACAGCAGAGGAGGGGTTAATAAGAGGATGCCGGTAATGTACAGCTGAGGAGGGGTTAATAAGAGGATGCTGGGTAATGTACAGCAGGAGAGGGGTTAATAGGAGGATGCTGGTAATGTACAGGAGGGGAGGGGTTAATAAGAGGATGCTGGTAATGTCCTGCAGAGCATGGGTTAATAAGAGGATGCTGGTAATGTACGGCAGAGGAGGGGTTAATAAGAGGATGCTGGGTAATGTACAGCAGAGGAGGGGTTAATAAGAGGATGCTGGTCATGTACAGCAGAGGAGGGGTTAATAAGAGGATGCTGGTAATGTACAGCAGGGGAGGGGTTAATAGGAGGATGCTGGTAATGTACAGCAGAGGAGGGGTTAATAAGAGGATGCTGGTAATGTACAGCAGCGGAGGGGTTAATAAGAGGATGCTGGTATTGTACAGCAGGGGAGGGGTTAATAAGAGGATGCTGGTAATGTACAGCAGAGGAGGGGTTAATAAGAGGATGCTGGTAATGTACAGCAGAGGAGGGGTTAATAAGAGGATGCTGGTAATGTACAGCAGGGGAGGGGTTAATAGGAGGATGCTGGTAATGTACAGCAGAGGAGGGGTTAATAAGAGGATGCTGGTAATGTACAGCAGGGGAGGGGTTAATAGGAGGATGCTGGTAATGTACAGCAGGGGAGGGGTTAATAAGAGGATGCTGGTATTGTACAGCAGAGGAGGGGTTAATAAGATGATGCTGGTAATGTACAGCAGAGGAGGGGTTAATAAGAGGATGCTGGTAATGTACAGCAGAGGAGGGGTTAATAAGAGGATGCTGGTATTGTACAGCAGAGGAGGGGTTAATAAGAGGATGCTGGTAATGTACAGCAGAGGAGGGGTTAATAAGAGGATGCTGGTAATGTACAGCAGAGGAGGGGTTAATAAGAGGATGCTGGTAATGTACAGCAGAGGAGGGGTTAATAAGAGGATGCTGGTAATGTACAGCAGGGGAGGGGTTAATAGGAGGATGCTGGTAATGTACAGCAGGGGAGGGGTTAATAAGAGGATGCTGGTAATGTACAGCTGAGGAGGAGTTAATAAGAGGATGCTGGGTAATGTACAGCTGAGGAGGAGTTAATAAGAGGATGCTGGGTAATGTACAGCCGAGGAGGAGTTAATACGAGGATGCTGGGTAATGTACAGCCGAGGAGGGGTTAAGAAGAGGATGCTGGTAATGTACAGCAGAGGAGGGGTTAATAAGAGGATGCCGGTAATGTACAGCTGAGGAGGGGTTAATAAGAGGATGCTGGGTAATGTACAGCAGGAGAGGGGTTAATAGGAGGATGCTGGTAATGTACAGGAGGGGAGGGGTTAATAAGAGGATGCTGGTAATGTCCTGCAGAGCATGGGTTAATAAGAGGATGCTGGTAATGTACGGCAGAGGAGGGGTTAATAAGAGGATGCTGGGTAATGTACAGCAGAGGAGGGGTTAATAAGAGGATGCTGGTCATGTACAGCAGAGGAGGGGTTAAGAAGAGGATGCTGGTAATGTACAGCAGAGGAGGGGTTAATAAGAGGATGCCGGTAATGTACAGCTGAGGAGGGGTTAATAAGAGGATGCTGGGTAATGTACAGCAGGAGAGGGGTTAATAGGAGGATGCTGGTAATGTGCAGCAGGGGAGGGGTTAATAAGAGGATGCTGGTAATGTCCTGCAGAGCATGGGTTAATAAGAGGATGCTGGTAATGTACGGCAGAGGAGGGGTTAATAAGAGGATGCTGGTAATGTACAGCAGGGGAGGGGTTAATAAGAGGATGCTGGTAATGTACAGCAGGAGAGGGGTTAAAGATGAGGATGCTGGGTAATGTACAGCAGAGGAGGGGTTAATAAGAGGATGCTGGTCATGTACAGCAGAGGAGGGGATAATAAGAGGATGCTGGTAATGTACAGCAGGGGAGGGGTTAATAAGAGGATGCTGGTAATGTACAGCAGAGGAGGGGTTAATAAGAGGATGCTGGTAATGTCCGGCAGGGGAGGGGTTAATAAGAGGATGCTGGTAATGTACAGCAGAGCAGGGGTTAATAAGAGGATGCTGGGTAATGTACAGCAGAGGAGGGGTTAATAAGAGGATGCTGGTAATGTAGAGCAGGGGAGGGATTAAGAAGAAGATGCTGGTAATGTACAGCTGAGGAGGGGTTAATAAGAGGATGCTGGTAATGTACAGCAGAGGAGGGGTTAATAAGAGGATGCTGGTAATGTACAGCAGGAGAGGGGTTAATAAGAGGATGCTGGGTAATGTACAGCAGAGGAGGGGTTAATAAGAGGATGCTGGTAATGTACAGCAGAGGAGGGGTTAATAAGAGGATGTTGGTAATGTACAGCAGAGGAGGGGTTAATAAGAGGATGCTGGTAATGTACAGCAGGGGAGGGGTTAATAAGAGGATGCTGGTAATGTACAGCAGGGGAGGGGTTAATAAGAGGATGCTGGTAATGTACAGCAGAGGAGGGGTTAATAAGAGGATGCTGGTAATGTGCATCAGAGGAGGGGTTAATAAGAGGATGCTGGTAATGTGCATCAGAGGAGGGGTTAATAAGAGGATGCTGGTAATGTACAGCAGGGGAGGGGTTAATAGGAGGATGCTGGTAATGTACAGCAGGGGAGGGGTTAATAAGAGGATGCTGGTAATGTACAGCAGGGGAGGGGTTAATAGGAGGATGCTGGTAATGTACAGCAGGGGAGGGGTTAATAAGAGGATGCTGGTAATGTACAGCAGAGGAGGGGTTAATAAGAGGATGCTGGTAATGTCAGGCAGGGGAGGGGTTAATAAGAGGATGCTGGTAATGTACAGCAGAGCAGGGGTTAATAAGAGGATGCTGGTAATGTACAGCAGAGCAGGGGTTAATAAGAGGATGCTGGGTAATGTACAGCAGAGGAGGGGTTAATAAGAGGATGCTGGGTAATGTACAGCAGAGGAGGGGTTAATGAGAGGATGCTGGTAATGTACAGCAGGGGAGGGGTTAATAAGGGGATGCTGGTAATGTACAGCAGAGGAGGGGTTAATAAGAGGATGCTGGGTAATGTACAGCAGGAGAGGGGTTAATAGGAGGATGCTGGGTAATGTACAGCAGCGGAGGGGTTAAGAGGATGATGGGTAATGTACAGCAGAGGAGTGGTTAATAAGAGGATGCTGGGTAATGTACAGCAGGAGAGGGGTTAATAGGAGGATGCTGGTAATGTACAGCAGGATAGGGGTTAATAGGAGGATGCTGGTAATCTCCGGCAGAGGAGGGGTTAACAAGAGGATGCTGCGTAATGTACAGCAGGAGAGGGGTTAATAGGAGGATGCTGGTAATGTCCGGCAGAGCAGGGGTTAATAAGAGGATGCTGGTAATGTACAGCAGAGGAGGGGTTAATAAGAGGATGCTGGTAATGTCCGGCAGAGCAGGAGTTAATAAGAGGATGCTGGTAATGTACAGCAGGGGAGGGGTCAATAAGAGGATGCTGGTAATGTGCAGCAGGGGAGGGGTTAATAAGAGGATGCTGGTAATGTCCGGCAGAGCAGGAGTTAATAAGAGGATGCTGGTAATGTGCAGCAGGGGAGGGGTTAATAAGAGGATGCTGGTAATGTACAGCAGGGGAGGGGTTAATAAGAGAATGCTGGTAATGTACAGCAGAAGAGGGGTTAAAGATGAGGATGCTGGGTAATGTACAGCAGAGGAGGGGTTAATAAGAGGATGCTGGTAATGTGCAGCAGGGGAGGGGTTAATAAGAGGATGCTGGTAATGTCCGGCAGAGCAGGGGTTAATAAGAGGATGCTGGTAATGTACAGCAGGGGAGGGGTTAATACGAGGATGCTGGTAATGTACAGCAGGAGAGGGGTTAAAGATGAGGATGCTGGGTAATGTACAGCAGAGGAGGGGTTAATAAGAGGATGCTGGTCATGTGCAGCAGATGAGGGGTTAATAAGAGGATGCTGGTAATGTACAGCAGGGGAGGGGTTAATAAGAGGATGCTGGTAATGTACAGCAGAGGAGGGGTTAATAAGAGGATGCTGGTAATGTCCGGCAGGGGAGGGGTTAATAAGAGGATGCTGGTAATGTACAGCAGAGCAGGGGTTAATAAGAGGATGCTGGTAATGTGCAGCAGAGGAGGGGTTAATAAGTGGATGCTGGTAATGTACGGCAGGGGAGGGGTTAATAAGAGGATGCTGAGTAATGTACAGCAGAGGAGGGGTTAATAAGAGGATACTGGGTAATGTACAGCAGAGGAGGGGTTAATAAGAGGATGCTGGTAATGTACAGCAGGGGAGGGGTTAATAAGGGGATGCTGGGTAATGTACAGCAGGGGAGGGGTTAATAAGAGGATGCTGGTAATGTACAGCAGGGGGGGTTAGTAAGAGGATGCTGGTAATGTACAGCTGGGGAGGGGTTAATAAGAGGATGCTGGTAATGTACAGCAGAGGAGGAGTTAATAAGAGGATGCTGGGTAATGTACAACAGGAGAGGGGTTAATAGGAGGATGCTGGGTAATGTACAGCAGGGGAGGGGTTAAGAGGATGCTGGGTAATGTACAGCAGAGGAGGGGTTAATAAGAGGATGCTGGTATTGTACAGCAGAGGAGGGGTTAATAAGAGGATGCTGGTAATGTACAGCAGAGGAGGGGTTAATAAGAGGATGCTGGTAATGTACAGCAGAGGAGGGGTTAATAGGAGGATGCTGGTAATGTACAGCAGGGGAGGGGTTAATAAGAGGATGCCGGTAATGTACAGCTGAGGAGGAGTTAATAAGAGGATGCTGGGTAATGTACAGCCGAGGAGGAGTTAATAAGAGGATGCTGGGTAATGTACAGCCGAGGAGGAGTTAATACGAGGATGCTGGATAATGTACAGCCGAGGAGGGGTTAAGAAGAGGATGCTGGTAATGTACAGCAGAGGAGGGGTTAATAAGAGGATGCCGGTAATGTACAGCTGAGGAGGGGTTAATAAGAGGATGCTGGGTAATGTACAGCAGGAGAGGGGTTAATAGGAGGATGCTGGTAATGTACAGGAGGGGAGGGGTTAATAAGAGGATGCTGGTAATGTCCGGCAGAGCATGGGATAATAAGAGGATGCTGGTAATGTACAGCAGAGGAGGGGTTAATAAGAGGATGCTGGGTAATGTACAGCAGAGGAGGGGTTAATAAGAGGATGCTGGTAATGTACAGCAGGGGAGGGGTTAATAAGAGGATGCTGGTAATGTCCGGCAGAGCAGGGGTTAATAAGAGGATGCTGGTAATGTACAGCAGGGGAGGGGTTAATAAGAGGATGCTGGTAATGTACAGCAGGGGAGGGGTTAATAAGAGGATGCTGGGTAATGTACAGCAGAGGAGGGGTTAATAAGAGGATGCTGGTAATGTACAGCAGGGGAGGGGTTAATAAGAGGATGCTGGTAATGTACAGCAGGAGAGGGGTTAATAAGAGGATGCTGGGTAATGTACAGCAGAGGAGGGGTTAATAAGAGGATGCTGGAAATGTACAGCAGGGGAGGGGTTAATAAGAGGATGCTGGTAATGTACAGCAGAGGAGGGGTTAATAAGAGGATGCTGTAATGTACAGCAGAGGAGGGGTTAATAAGAGGATGCTGGTAATGTACAGCAGGAGAGGGGTTAATAAGAGGATGCTGGTAATGTACAGCTGAGTAGGGGTTAATAAGAGGATGCTGGTAATGTACAGCCGAGGAGGAGTTAATAAGAGGATGCTGGTAATGTACAGCAGGTGAGGGGTTAATAAGAGGATGCTGGGTAATGTACAGCAGAGGAGGGGTTAATAAGAGGATGCTGGTAATGTACAGCAGGGGAGGGGTTAATAAGAAGATGCTGGTAATGTACAGCTGAGGAGGGGTTAATAAGAGGATGCTGGTAATGTACAGCAGAGGAGGGGTTAATAAGAGGATGCTGGTAATGTACAGCAGGAGAGGGGTTAATAAGAGGATGCTGGGTAATGTACAGCAGAGGAGGGGTTAATAAGAGGATGCTGGTAATGTACAGCAGAGGAGGGGTTAATAAGAGGATGTTGGTAATGTACAGCAGAGGAGGGGTTAATAAGAGGATGCTGGTAATGTACAGCAGGGGAGGGGTTAATAAGAGGATGCTGGTAATGTACAGCAGAGGAGGGGTTAATAAGAGGATGCTGGGTAATGTGCATCAGACGAGGGGTTAATAAGAGGATGCTGGTAATGTGCATCAGAGGAGGGGTTAATAAGAGGATGCTGGTAATGTACAGCAGGGGAGGGGTAAATAGGAGGATGCTGGTAATGTACAGCAGGGGAGGGGTTAATAAGAGGATGCTGGTAATGTACAGCAGAGGAGGGGTTAATAAGAGGATGCTGGTAATGTCAGGCAGGGGAGGGGTTAATAAGAGGATGCTGGTAATGTACAGCAGAGCAGGGGTTAATAAGAGGATGCTGGTAATGTACAGCAGAGCAGGGGTTAATAAGAGGATGCTGGGTAATGTACAGCAGAGGAGGGGTTAATAAGAGGATGCTGGGTAATGTACAGCAGAAGAGGGGTTAATAAGAGGATGCTGGTAATGTACAGCAGGGGAGGGGTTAATAAGAGGATGCTGGGTAATGTACAGCAGAGGAGGGGTTAATAAGGGGATGCTGGTAATGTACAGCAGAGGAGGGGTTAATAAGAGGATGCTGGGTAATGTACAGCAGGAGAGGGGTTAATAGGAGGATGCTGGGTAATGTACAGCAGGGGAGGGGTTAAGAGGATGATGGGTAATGTACAGCAGAGGAGTGGTTAATAAGAGGATGCTGGGTAATGTACAGCAGGAGAGGGGTTAATAGGAGGATGCTGGTAATGTACAGCAGGATAGGGGTTAATAGGAGGATGCTGGTAATCTCCGGCAGAGGAGGGGTTAACAAGAGGATGCTGGGTAATGTACAGCAGGAGAGGGGTTAATAGGAGGATGCTGGTAATGTACAGGAGGGGAGGGGTTAATAAGAGGATGCTGGTAATGTCCGGCAGAGCAGGGGTTAATAAGAGGATGCTGGTAATGTACAGCAGAGGAGGGGTTAATAAGAGGATGCTGGTAATGTCCGGCAGAGCAGGAGTTAATAAGAGGATGCTGGTAATGTACAGCAGGGGAGGGGTCAATAAGAGGATGCTGGTAATGTGCAGCAGGGGAGGGGTTAATAAGAGGATGCTGGTAATGTCCGGCAGAGCAGGAGTTAATAAGAGGATGCTGGTAATGTGCAGCAGGGGAGGGGTTAATAAGAGGATGCTGGTAATGTACAGCAGGGGAGGGGTTAATAAGAGGATGCTGGTAATGTACAGCAGGAGAGGGGTTAAAGATGAGGATGCTGGGTAATGTACAGCAGAGGAGGGGTTAATAAGAGGTTGCTGGTAATGTGCAGCAGGGGAGGGGTTAATAAGAGGATGCTGGTAATGTCCGGCAGAGCAGGGGTTAATAAGAGGATGCTGGTAATGTACAGCAGGGGAGGGGTTAATAAGAGGATGCTGGTAATGTACAGCAGGAGAGGGGTTAAAGATGAGGATGCTGGGTAATGTACAGCAGAGGAGGGGTTAATAAGAGGATGCTGGTCATGTACAGCAGAGGAGGGGATAATAAGAGGATGCTGGTAATGTACAGCAGGGGAGGGGTTAATAAGAGGATGCTGGTAATGTACAGCAGAGGAGGGGTTAATAAGAGGATGCTGGTAATGTCCGGCAGGGGAGGGGTTAATAAGAGGATGCTGGTAATGTACAGCAGAGCAGGGGTTAATAAGAGGATGCTGGGTAATGTACAGCAGAGGAGGGGTTAATAAGAGGATGCTGGTAATGTAGAGCAGGGGAGGGATTAAGAAGAAGATGCTGGTAATGTACAGCTGAGGAGGGGTTAATAAGAGGATGCTGGTAATGTACAGCAGAGGAGGGGTTAATAAGAGGATGCTGGTAATGTACAGCAGGAGAGGGGTTAATAAGAGGATGCTGGGTAATGTACAGCAGAGGAGGGGTTAATAAGAGGATGCTGGTAATGTACAGCAGAGGAGGGGTTAATAAGAGGATGTTGGTAATGTACAGCAGAGGAGGGGTTAATAAGAGGATGCTGGTAATGTACAGCAGGGGAGGGGTTAATAAGAGGATGCTGGTAATGTACAGCAGGGGAGGGGTTAATAAGAGGATGCTGGTAATGTACAGCAGAGGAGGGGTTAATATGAGGATGCTGGTAATGTGCATCAGAGGAGGGGTTAATAAGAGGATGCTGGTAATGTGCATCAGAGGAGGGGTTAATAAGAGGATGCTGGTAATGTACAGCAGGGGAGGGGTTAATAGGAGGATGCTGGTAATGTACAGCAGGGGAGGGGTTAATAAGAGGATGCTGGTAATGTACAGCAGGGGAGGGGTTAATAGGAGGATGCTGGTAATGTACAGCAGGGGAGGGGTTAATAAGAGGATGCTGGTAATGTACAGCAGAGGAGGGGTTAATAAGAGGATGCTGGTAATGTCAGGCAGGGGAGGGGTTAATAAGAGGATGCTGGTAATGTACAGCAGAGCAGGGGTTAATAAGAGGATGCTGGTAATGTACAGCAGAGCAGGGGTTAATAAGAGGATGCTGGGTAATGTACAGCAGAGGAGGGGTTAATAAGAGGATGCTGGGTAATGTACAGCAGAGGAGGGGTTAATGAGAGGATGCTGGTAATGTACAGCAGTGGAGGGGTTAATAAGGGGATGCTGGTAATGTACAGCAGAGGAGGGGTTAATAAGAGGATGCTGGGTAATGTACAGCAGGAGAGGGGTTAATAGGAGGATGCTGGGTAATGTACAGCAGCGGAGGGGTTAAGAGGATGATGGGTAATGTACAGCAGAGGAGTGGTTAATAAGAGGATGCTGGGTAATGTACAGCAGGAGAGGGGTTAATAGGAGGATGCTGGTAATGTACAGCAGGATAGGGGTTAATAGGAGGATGCTGGTAATCTCCGGCAGAGGAGGGGTTAACAAGAGGATGCTGGGTAATGTACAGCAGGAGAGGGGTTAATAGGAGGATGCTGATAATGTCCGGCAGAGCAGGGGTTAATAAGAGGATGCTGGTAATGTACAGCAGAGGAGGGGTTAATAAGAGGATGCTGGTAATGTCCGGCAGAGCAGGAGTTAATAAGAGGATGCTGGTAATGTACAGCAGGGGAGGGGTCAATAAGAGGATGCTGGTAATGTGCAGCAGGGGAGGGGTTAATAAGAGGATGCTGGTAATGTCCGGCAGAGCAGGAGTTAATAAGAGGATGCTGGTAATGTGCAGCAGGGGAGGGGTTAATAAAAGGATGCTGGTAATGTACAGCAGGGGAGGGGTTAATAAGAGAATGCTGGTAATGTACAGCAGAAGAGGGGTTAAAGATGAGGATGCTGGGTAATGTACAGCAGAGGAGGGGTTAATAAGAGGATGCTGGTAATGTGCAGCAGGGGAGGGGTTAATAAGAGGATGCTGGTAATGTCCGGCAGAGCAGGGGTTAATAAGAGGATGCTGGTAATGTACAGCAGGGGAGGGGTTAATACGAGGATGCTGGTAATGTACAGCAGAAGAGGGGTTAAAGATGAGGATGCTGGGTAATGTACAGCAGAGGAGGGGTTAATAAGAGGATGCTGGTCATGTGCAGCAGAGGAGGGGTTAATAAGAGGATGCTGGTAATGTACAGCAGGGGAGGGGTTAATAAGAGGATGCTGGTAATGTACAGCAGAGGAGGGGTTAATAAGAGGATGCTGGTAATGTCCGGCAGGGGAGGGGTTAATAAGAGGATGCTGGTAATGTACAGCAGAGCAGGGGTTAATAAGAGGATGCTGGTAATGTGCAGCAGAGGAGGGGTTAATAAGTGGATGCTGGTAATGTACGGCAGGGGAGGGGTTAATAAGAGGATGCTGAGTAATGTACAGCAGAGGAGGGGTTAATAAGAGGATACTGGGTAATGTACAGCAGAGGAGGGGTTAATAAGAGGATGCTGGTAATGTACAGCAGGGGAGGGGTTAATAAGGGGATGCTGGGTAATGTACAGCAGGGGAGGGGTTAATAAGAGGATGCTGGTAATGTACAGCAGGGGGGGTTAGTAAGAGGATGCTGGTAATGTACAGCTGGGGAGGGGTTAATAAGAGGATGCTGGTAATGTACAGCAGAGGAGGAGTTAATAAGAGGATGCTGGGTAATGTACAACAGGAGAGGGGTTAATAGGAGGATGCTGGGTAATGTACAGCAGGGGAGGGGTTAAGAGGATGCTGGGTAATGTACAGCAGAGGAGGGGTTAATAAGAGGATGCTGGTAATGTGCAGCAGGGGAGGGGTTAATAAGAGGATGCTGGTAATGTCCGGCAGAGCAGGGGTTAATAGGAGGATGCTGGTAATGTACAGCAGGGGAGGGGTTAATAAGAGGATGCTGGTAATGTACAGCAGGAGAGGGGTTAAAGATGAGGATGCTGGTAATGTACAGCAGGGGAGGGGTTAATAGGAGGATGCTGGTAATGTACAGCAGAGGAGGGGTTAATAAGAGGATGCTGGTAATGTACAGCAGCGGAGGGGTTAATAAGAGGATGCTGGTATTGTACAGCAGAGGAGGGGTTAATAAGAGGATGCTGGTAATGTACAGCAGAGGAGGGGTTAATAAGAGGATGCTGGTAATGTACAGCAGAGGAGGGGTTAATAAGAGGATGCTGGTAATATACAGCAGGGGAGGGGTTAATAGGAGGATGCTGGTAATGTACAGCAGAGGAGGGGTTAATAAGAGGATGTTGGTAATGTACAGCAGAGGAGGGGTTAATAAGAGGATGCTGGTAATGTACAGCAGGGGAGGGGTTAATAAGAGGATGCTGGTAATGTACAGCAGGGGAGGGGTTAATAAGAGGATGCTGGTAATGTACAGCAGAGGAGGGGTTAATAAGAGGATGCTGGTAATGTGCATCAGAGGAGGGGTTAATAAGAGGATGCTGGTAATGTACAGCAGGGGAGGGGTTAATAGGAGGATGCTGGTAATGTACAGCAGGGGAGGGGTTAATAAGAGGATGCTGGTAATGTACAGCAGAGGAGGGGTTAATAAGAGGATGCTGGTAATGTCAGGCAGGGGAGGGGTTAATAAGAGGATGCTGGTAATGTACAGCAGAGCAGGGGTTAATAAGAGGATGCTGGTAATGTACAGCAGAGCAGGGGTTAATAAGAGGATGCTGGGTAATGTACAGCAGAGGAGGGGTTAATAAGAGGATGCTGGGTAATGTACAGCAGAGGAGGGGTTAATGAGAGGATGCTGGTAATGTACAGCAGGGGAGGGGTTAATAAGGGGATGCTGGTAATGTACAGCAGAGGAGGGGTTAATAAGAGGATGCTGGGTAATGTACAGCAGGAGAGGGGTTAATAGGAGGATGCTGGGTAATGTACAGCAGCGGAGGGGTTAAGAGGATGATGGGTAATGTACAGCAGAGGAGTGGTTAATAAGAGGATGCTGGGTAATGTACAGCAGGAGAGGGGTTAATAGGAGGATGCTGGTAATGTACAGCAGGATAGGGGTTAATAGGAGGATGCTGGTAATCTCCGGCAGAGGAGGGGTTAATAAGAGGATGCTGGTAATGTACAGCAGAGGAGGGGTTAATAGGAGGATGCTGGTAATGTACAGCAGGGGAGGGGTTAATAAGAGGATGCCGGTAATGTACAGCTGAGGAGGAGTTAATAAGAGGATGCTGGGTAATGTACAGCCGAGGAGGAGTTAATAAGAGGATGCTGGGTAATGTACAGCCGAGGAGGAGTTAATACGAGGATGCTGGGTAATGTACAGCCGAGGAGGGGTTAAGAAGAGGATGCTGGTAATGTACAGCAGAGGAGGGGTTAATAAGAGGATGCCGGTAATGTACAGCTGAGGAGGGGTTAATAAGAGGATGCCGGGTAATGTACAGCAGGAGAGGGGTTAATTTTAGGATGCTGGTAATGTACAGGAGGGGAGGGGTTAATAAGAGGATGCTGGTAATGTCCGGCAGAGCATGGGTTAATAAGAGGATGCTGGTAATGTACAGCAGAGGAGGGGTTAATAAGAGGATGCTGGGTAATGTACAGCAGAGGAGGGGTTAATAAGAGGATGCTGGTAATGTACAGCAGGGGAGGGGTTAATAAGAGGATGCTGGTAATGTCCGGCAGAGCAGGGGTTAATAAGAGGATGCTGGTAATGTACAGCAGGGGAGGGGTTAATAAGAGGATGCTGGTAATGTACAGCAGGGGAGGGGTTAATAAGAGGATGCTGGGTAATGTACAGCAGAGGAGGGGTTAATAAGAGGATGCTGGTAATGTACAGCAGGGGAGGGGTTAATAAGAGGATGCTGGTAATGTACAGCAGGAGAGGGGTTAATAAGAGGATGCTGGGTAATGTACAGCAGAGGAGGGGTTAATAAGAGGATGCTGGAAATGTACAGCAGGGGAGGGGTTAATAAGAGGATGCTGGTAATGTACAGCAGAGGAGGGGTTAATAAGAGGATGCTGTAATGTACAGCAGAGGAGGGGTTAATAAGAGGATGCTGGTAATGTACAGCAGGAGAGGGGTTAATAAGAGGATGCTGGTAATGTACAGCTGAGTAGGGGTTAATAAGAGGATGCTGGTAATGTACAGCCGAGGAGGAGTTAATAAGAGGATGCTGGTAATGTACAGCAGGTGAGGGGTTAATAAGAGGATGCTGGGTAATGTACAGCAGAGGAGGGGTTAATAAGAGGATGCTGGTAATGTACAGCAGGGGAGGGGTTAATAAGAAGATGCTGGTAATGTACAGCTGAGGAGGGGTTAATAAGAGGATGCTGGTAATGTACAGCAGAGGAGGGGTTAATAAGAGGATGCTGGTAATGTACAGCAGGAGAGGGGTTAATAAGAGGATGCTGGGTAATGTACAGCAGAGGAGGGGTTAATAAGAGGATGCTGGTAATGTACAGCAGAGGAGGGGTTAATAAGAGGATGTTGGTAATGTACAGCAGAGGAGGGGTTAATAAGAGGATGCTGGTAATGTACAGCAGGGGAGGGGTTAATAAGAGGATGCTGGTAATGTACAGCAGAGGAGGGGTTAATAAGAGGATGCTGGTAATGTGCATCAGACGAGGGGTTAATAAGAGGATGCTGGTAATGTGCATCAGAGGAGGGGTTAATAAGAGGATGCTGGTAATGTACAGCAGGGGAGGGGTAAATAGGAGGATGCTGGTAATGTACAGCAGGGGAGGGGTTAATAAGAGGATGCTGGTAATGTACAGCAGAGGAGGGGTTAATAAGAGGATGCTGGTAATGTCAGGCAGGGGAGGGGTTAATAAGAGGATGCTGGTAATGTACAGCAGAGCAGGGGTTAATAAGAGGATGCTGGTAATGTACAGCAGAGCAGGGGTTAATAAGAGGATGCTGGGTAATGTACAGCAGAGGAGGGGTTAATAAGAGGATGCTGGGTAATGTACAGCAGAAGAGGGGTTAATAAGAGGATGCTGGTAATGTACAGCAGGGGAGGGGTTAATAAGAGGATGCTGGGTAATGTACAGCAGAGGAGGGGTTAATAAGGGGATGCTGGTAATGTACAGCAGAGGAAGGGTTAATAAGAGGATGCTGGGTAATGTACAGCAGGAGAGGGGTTAATAGGAGGATGCTGGGTAATGTACAGCAGGGGAGGGGTTAAGAGGATGATGGGTAATGTACAGCAGAGGAGTGGTTAATAAGAGGATGCTGGGTAATGTACAGCAGGAGAGGGGTTAATAGGAGGATGCTGGTAATGTACAGCAGGATAGGGGTTAATAGGAGGATGCTGGTAATCTCCGGCAGAGGAGGGGTTAACAAGAGGATGCTGGGTAATGTACAGCAGGAGAGGGGTTAATAGGAGGATGCTGGTAATGTACAGGAGGGGAGGGGTTAATAAGAGGATGCTGGTAATGTCCGGCAGAGCAGGGGTTAATAAGAGGATGCTGGTAATGTACAGCAGAGGAGGGGTTAATAAGAGGATGCTGGTAATGTCCGGCAGAGCAGGAGTTAATAAGAGGATGCTGGTAATGTACAGCAGGGGAGGGGTCAATAAGAGGATGCTGGTAATGTGCAGCAGGGGAGGGGTTAATAAGAGGATGCTGGTAATGTCCGGCAGAGCAGGAGTTAATAAGAGGATGCTGGTAATGTGCAGCAGGGGAGGGGTTAATAAGAGGATGCTGGTAATGTACAGCAGGGGAGGGGTTAATAAGAGGATGCTGGTAATGTACAGCAGGAGAGGGGTTAAAGATGAGGATGCTGGGTAATGTACAGCAGAGGAGGGGTTAATAAGAGGTTGCTGGTAATGTGCAGCAGGGGAGGGGTTAATAAGAGGATGCTGGTAATGTCCGGCAGAGCAGGGGTTAATAAGAGGATGCTGGTAATGTACAGCAGGGGAGGGGTTAATAAGAGGATGCTGGTAATGTACAGCAGGAGAGGGGTTAAAGATGAGGATGCTGGGTAATGTACAGCAGAGGAGGGGTTAATAAGAGGATGCTGGTCATGTACAGCAGAGGAGGGGATAATAAGAGGATGCTGGTAATGTACAGCAGGGGAGGGGTTAATAAGAGGATGCTGGTAATGTACAGCAGAGGAGGGGTTAATAAGAGGATGCTGGTAATGTCCGGCAGGGGAGGGGTTAATAAGAGGATGCTGGTAATGTACAGCAGAGCAGGGGTTAATAAGAGGATGCTGGGTAATGTACAGCAGAGGAGGGGTTAATAAGAGGATGCTGGTAATGTAGAGCAGGGGAGGGATTAAGAAGAAAATGCTGGTAATGTACAGCTGAGGAGGGGTTAATAAGAGGATGCTGGTAATGTACAGCAGAGGAGGGGTTAATAAGAGGATGCTGGTAATGTACAGCAGGAGAGGGGTTAATAAGAGGATGCTGGGTAATGTACAGCAGAGGAGGGGTTAATAAGAGGATGCTGGTAATGTACAGCAGAGGAGGGGTTAATAAGAGGATGTTGGTAATGTACAGCAGAGGAGGGGTTAATAAGAGGATGCTGGTAATGTACAGCAGGGGAGGGGTTAATAAGAGGATGCTGGTAATGTACAGCAGGGGAGGGGTTAATAAGAGGATGCTGGTAATGTACAGCAGAGGAGGGGTTAATAAGAGGATGCTGGTAATGTGCATCAGAGGAGGGGTTAATAAGAGGATGCTGGTAATGTGCATCAGAGGAGGGGTTAATAAGAGGATGCTGGTAATGTACAGCAGGGGAGGGGTTAATAGGAGGATGCTGGTAATGTACAGCAGGGGAGGGGTTAATAAGAGGATGCTGGTAATGTACAGCAGGGGAGGGGTTAATAGGAGGATGCTGGTAATGTACAGCAGGGGAGGGGTTAATAAGAGGATGCTGGTAATGTACAGCAGAGGAGGGGTTAATAAGAGGATGCTGGTAATGTCAGGCAGGGGAGGGGTTAATAAGAGGATGCTGGTAATGTACAGCAGAGCAGGGGTTAATAAGAGGATGCTGGTAATGTACAGCAGAGCAGGGGTTAATAAGAGGATGCTGGGTAATGTACAGCAGAGGAGGGGTTAATAAGAGGATGCTGGGTAATGTACAGCAGAGGAGGGGTTAATGAGAGGATGCTGGTAATGTACAGCAGGGGAGGGGTTAATAAGGGGATGCTGGTAATGTACAGCAGAGGAGGGGTTAATAAGAGGATGCTGGGTAATGTACAGCAGGAGAGGGGTTAATAGGAGGATGCTGGGTAATGTACAGCAGCGGAGGGGTTAAGAGGATGATGGGTAATGTACAGCAGAGGAGTGGTTAATAAGAGGATGCTGGGTAATGTACAGCAGGAGAGGGGTTAATAGGAGGATGCTGGTAATGTACAGCAGGATAGGGGTTAATAGGAGGATGCTGGTAATCTCCGGCAGAGGAGGGGTTAACAAGAGGATGCTGGGTAATGTACAGCAGGAGAGGGGTTAATAGGAGGATGCTGGTAATGTCCGGCAGAGCAGGGGTTAATAAGAGGATGCTGGTAATGTACAGCAGAGGAGGGGTTAATAAGAGGATGCTGGTAATGTCCGGCAGAGCAGGAGTTAATAAGAGGATGCTGGTAATGTACAGCAGGGGAGGGGTCAATAAGAGGATGCTGGTAATGTGCAGCAGGGGAGGGGTTAATAAGAGGATGCTGGTAATGTCCGGCAGAGCAGGAGTTAATAAGAGGATGCTGGTAATGTGCAGCAGGGGAGGGGTTAATAAGAGGATGCTGGTAATGTACAGCAGGGGAGGGGTTAATAAGAGAATGCTGGTAATGTACAGCAGAAGAGGGGTTAAAGATGAGGATGCTGGGTAATGTACAGCAGAGGAGGGGTTAATAAGAGGATGCTGGTAATGTGCAGCAGGGGAGGGGTTAATAAGAGGATGCTGGTAATGTCCGGCAGAGCAGGGGTTAATAAGAGGATGCTGGTAATGTACAGCAGGGGAGGGGTTAATACGAGGATGCTGGTAATGTACAGCAGGAGAGGGGTTAAAGATGAGGATGCTGGGTAATGTACAGCAGAGGAGGGGTTAATAAGAGGATGCTGGTCATGTGCAGCAGAGGAGGGGTTAATAAGAGGATGCTGGTAATGTACAGCAGGGGAGGGGTTAATAAGAGGATGCTGGTAATGTACAGCAGAGGAGGGGTTAATAAGAGGATGCTGGTAATGTCCGGCAGGGGAGGGGTTAATAAGAGGATGCTGGTAATGTACAGCAGAGCAGGGGTTAATAAGAGGATGCTGGTAATGTGCAGCAGAGGAGGGGTTAATAAGTGGATGCTGGTAATGTACGGCAGGGGAGGGGTTAATAAGAGGATGCTGAGTAATGTACAGCAGAGGAGGGGTTAATAAGAGGATACTGGGTAATGTACAGCAGAGGAGGGGTTAATAAGAGGATGCTGGTAATGTACAGCACGGGAGGGGTTAATAAGGGGATGCTGGGTAATGTACAGCAGGGGAGGGGTTAATAAGAGGATGCTGGTAATGTACAGCAGGGGGGGTTAGTAAGAGGATGCTGGTAATGTACAGCTGGGGAGGGGTTAATAAGAGGATGCTGGTAATGTACAGCAGAGGAGGAGTTAATAAGAGGATGCTGGGTAATGTACAACAGGAGAGGGGTTAATAGGAGGATGCTGGGTAATGTACAGCAGGGGAGGGGTTAAGAGGATGCTGGGTAATGTACAGCAGAGGAGGGGTTAATAAGAGGATGCTGGTATTGTACAGCAGAGGAGGGGTTAATAAGAGGATGCTGGTAATGTACAGCAGAGGAGGGGTTAATAAGAGGATGCTGGTAATGTACAGCAGAGGAGGGGTTAATAGGAGGATGCTGGTAATGTACAGCAGGGGAGGGGTTAATAAGAGGATGCCGGTAATGTACAGCTGAGGAGGAGTTAATAAGAGGATGCTGGGTAATGTACAGCCGAGGAGGAGTTAATAAGAGGATGCTGGGTAATGTACAGCCGAGGAGGAGTTAATACGAGGATGCTGGGTAATGTACAGCCGAGGAGGGGTTAAGAAGAGGATGCTGGTAATGTACAGCAGAGGAGGGGTTAATAAGAGGATGCCGGTAATGTACAGCTGAGGAGGGGTTAATAAGAGGATGCTGGGTAATGTACAGCAGGAGAGGGGTTAATAGGAGGATGCTGGTAATGTACAGGAGGGGAGGGGTTAATAAGAGGATGCTGGTAATGTCCGGCAGAGCATGGGTTAATAAGAGGATGCTGGTAATGTACAGCAGAGGAGGGGTTAATAAGAGGATGCTGGGTAATGTACAGCAGAGGAGGGGTTAATAAGAGGATGCTGGTAATGTACAGCAGGGGAGGGGTTAATAAGAGGATGCTGGTAATGTCCGGCAGAGCAGGGGTTAATAAGAGGATGCTGGTAATGTACAGCAGGGGAGGGGTTAATAAGAGGATGCTGGTAATGTACAGCAGGGGAGGGGTTAATAAGAGGATGCTGGGTAATGTACAGCAGAGGAGGGGTTAATAAGAGGATGCTGGTAATGTACAGCAGGGGAGGGGTTAATAAGAGGATGCTGGTAATGTACAGCAGGAGAGGGGTTAATAAGAGGATGCTGGGTAATGTACAGCAGAGGAGGGGTTAATAAGAGGATGCTGGAAATGTACAGCAGGGGAGGGGTTAATAAGAGGATGCTGGTAATGTACAGCAGAGGAGGGGTTAATAAGAGGATGCTGTAATGTACAGCAGAGGAGGGGTTAATAAGAGGATGCTGGTAATGTACAGCAGGAGAGGGGTTAATAAGAGGATGCTGGTAATGTACAGCTGAGTAGGGGTTAATAAGAGGATGCTGGTAATGTACAGCCGAGGAGGAGTTAATAAGAGGATGCTGGTAATGTACAGCAGGTGAGGGGTTAATAAGAGGATGCTGGGTAATGTACAGCAGAGGAGGGGTTAATAAGAGGATGCTGGTAATGTACAGCAGGGGAGGGGTTAATAAGAAGATGCTGGTAATGTACAGCTGAGGAGGGGTTAATAAGAGGATGCTGGTAATGTACAGCAGAGGAGGGGTTAATAAGAGGATGCTGGTAATGTACAGCAGGAGAGGGGTTAATAAGAGGATGCTGGGTAATGTACAGCAGAGGAGGGGTTAATAAGAGGTTGCTGGTAATGTACAGCAGAGGAGGGGTTAATAAGAGGATGTTGGTAATGTACAGCAGAGGAGGGGTTAATAAGAGGATGCTGGTAATGTACAGCAGGGGAGGGGTTAATAAGAGGATGCTGGTAATGTACAGCAGAGGAGGGGTTAATAAGAGGATGCTGGTAATGTGCATCAGACGAGGGGTTAATAAGAGGATGCTGGTAATGTGCATCAGAGGAGGGGTTAATAAGAGGATGCTGGTAATGTACAGCAGGGGAGGGGTAAATAGGAGGATGCTGGTAATGTACAGCAGGGGAGGGGTTAATAAGAGGATGCTGGTAATGTACAGCAGAGGAGGGGTTAATAAGAGGATGCTGGTAATGTCAGGCAGGGGAGGGGTTAATAAGAGGATGCTGGTAATGTACAGCAGAGCAGGGGTTAATAAGAGGATGCTGGTAATGTACAGCAGAGCAGGGGTTAATAAGAGGATGCTGTGTAATGTACAGCAGAGGAGGGGTTAATAAGAGGATGCTGGGTAATGTACAGCAGAAGAGGGGTTAATAAGAGGATGCTGGTAATGTACAGCAGGGGAGGGGTTAATAAGAGGATGCTGGGTAATGTACAGCAGAGGAGGGGTTAATAAGGGGATGCTGGTAATGTACAGCAGAGGAAGGGTTAATAAGAGGATGCTGGGTAATGTACAGCAGGAGAGGGGTTAATAGGAGGATGCTGGGTAATGTACAGCAGGGGAGGGGTTAAGAGGATGATGGGTAATGTACAGCAGAGGAGTGGTTAATAAGAGGATGCTGGGTAATGTACAGCAGGAGAGGGGTTAATAGGAGGATGCTGGTAATGTACAGCAGGATAGGGGTTAATAGGAGGATGCTGGTAATCTCCGGCAGAGGAGGGGTTAACAAGAGGATGCTGGGTAATGTACAGCAGGAGAGGGGTTAATAGGAGGATGCTGGTAATGTACAGGAGGGGAGGGGTTAATAAGAGGATGCTGGTAATGTCCGGCAGAGCAGGGGTTAATAAGAGGATGCTGGTAATGTACAGCAGAGGAGGGGTTAATAAGAGGATGCTGGTAATGTCCGGCAGAGCAGGAGTTAATAAGAGGATGCTGGTAATGTACAGCAGGGGAGGGGTCAATAAGAGGATGCTGGTAATGTGCAGCAGGGGAGGGGTTAATAAGAGGATGCTGGTAATGTCCGGCAGAGCAGGAGTTAATAAGAGGATGCTGGTAATGTGCAGCAGGGGAGGGGTTAATAAGAGGATGCTGGTAATGTACAGCAGGGGAGGGGTTAATAAGAGGATGCTGGTAATGTATAGCAGGAGAGGGGTTAAAGATGAGGATGCTGGGTAATGTACAGCAGAGGAGGGGTTAATAAGAGGTTGCTGGTAATGTGCAGCAGGGGAGGGGTTAATAAGAGGATGCTGGTAATGTCCGGCAGAGCAGGGGTTAATAAGAGGATGCTGGTAATGTACAGCAGGGGAGGGGTTAATAAGAGGATGCTGGTAATGTACAGCAGGAGAGGGGTTAAAGATGAGGATGCTGGGTAATGTACAGCAGAGGAGGGGTTAATAAGAGGATGCTGGTCATGTACAGCAGAGGAGGGGATAATAAGAGGATGCTGGTAATGTACAGCAGGGGAGGGGTTAATAAGAGGATGCTGGTAATGTACAGCAGAGGAGGGGTTAATAAGAGGATGCTGGTAATGTCCGGCAGGGGAGGGGTTAATAAGAGGATGCTGGTAATGTACAGCAGAGCAGGGGTTAATAAGAGGATGCTGGGTAATGTACAGCAGAGGAGGGGTTAATAAGAGGATGCTGGTAATGTAGAGCAGGGGAGGGATTAAGAAGAAGATGCTGGTAATGTACAGCTGAGGAGGGGTTAATAAGAGGATGCTGGTAATGTACAGCAGAGGAGGGGTTAATAAGAGGATGCTGGTAATGTACAGCAGGAGAGGGGTTAATAAGAGGATGCTGGGTAATGTACAGCAGAGGAGGGGTTAATAAGAGGATGCTGGTAATGTACAGCAGAGGAGGGGTTAATAAGAGGATGTTGGTAATGTACAGCAGAGGAGGGGTTAATAAGAGGATGCTGGTAATGTACAGCAGGGGAGGGGTTAATAAGAGGATGCTGGTAATGTACAGCAGGGGAGGGGTTAATAAGAGGATGCTGGTAATGTACAGCAGAGGAGGGGTTAATAAGAGGATGCTGGTAATGTGCATCAGAGGAGGGGTTAATAAGAGGATGCTGGTAATGTGCATCAGAGGAGGGGTTAATAAGAGGATGCTGGTAATGTACAGCAGGGGAGGGGTTAATAGGAGGATGCTGGTAATGTACAGCAGGGGAGGGGTTAATAAGAGGATGCTGGTAATGTACAGCAGGGGAGGGGTTAATAGGAGGATGCTGGTAATGTACAGCAGGGGAGGGGTTAATAAGAGGATGCTGGTAATGTACAGCAGAGGAGGGGTTAATAAGAGGATGCTGGTAATGTCAGGCAGGGGAGGGGTTAATAAGAGGATGCTGGTAATGTACAGCAGAGCAGGGGTTAATAAGAGGATGCTGGTAATGTACAGCAGAGCAGGGGTTAATAAGAGGATGCTGGGTAATGTACAGCAGAGGAGGGGTTAATAAGAGGATGCTGGGTAATGTACAGCAGAGGAGGGGTTAATGAGAGGATGCTGGTAATGTACAGCAGGGGAGGGGTTAATAAGGGGATGCTGGTAATGTACAGCAGAGGAGGGGTTAATAAGAGGATGCTGGGTAATGTACAGCAGGAGAGGGGTTAATAGGAGGATGCTGGGTAATGTACAGCAGCGGAGGGGTTAAGAGGATGATGGGTAATGTACAGCAGAGGAGTGGTTAATAAGAGGATGCTGGGTAATGTACAGCAGGAGAGGGGTTAATAGGAGGATGCTGGTAATGTACAGCAGGATAGGGGTTAATAGGAGGATGCTGGTAATCTCCGGCAGAGGAGGGGTTAACAAGAGGATGCTGGGTAATGTACAGCAGGAGAGGGGTTAATAGGAGGATGCTGATAATGTCCGGCAGAGCAGGGGTTAATAAGAGGATGCTGGTAATGTACAGCAGAGGAGGGGTTAATAAGAGGATGCTGGTAATGTCCGGCAGAGCAGGAGTTAATAAGAGGATGCTGGTAATGTACAGCAGGGGAGGGGTCAATAAGAGGATGCTGGTAATGTGCAGCAGGGGAGGGGTTAATAAGAGGATGCTGGTAATGTCCGGCAGAGCAGGAGTTAATAAGAGGATGCTGGTAATGTGCAGCAGGGGAGGGGTTAATAAGAGGATGCTGGTAATGTACAGCAGGGGAGGGGTTAATAAGAGAATGCTGGTAATGTACAGCAGAAGAGGGGTTAAAGATGAGGATGCTGGGTAATGTACAGCAGAGGAGGGGTTAATAAGAGGATGCTGGTAATGTGCAGCAGGGGAGGGGTTAATAAGAGGATGCTGGTAATGTCCGGCAGAGCAGGGGTTAATAAGAGGATGCTGGTAATGTACAGCAGGGGAGGGGTTAATACGAGGATGCTGGTAATGTACAGCAGGAGAGGGGTTAAAGATGAGGATGCTGGGTAATGTACAGCAGAGGAGGGGTTAATAAGAGGATGCTGGTCATGTGCAGCAGAGGAGGGGTTAATAAGAGGATGCTGGTAATGTACAGCAGGGGAGGGGTTAATAAGAGGATGCTGGTAATGTACAGCAGAGGAGGGGTTAATAAGAGGATGCTGGTAATGTCCGGCAGGGGAGGGGTTAATAAGAGGATGCTGGTAATGTACAGCAGAGCAGGGGTTAATAAGAGGATGCTGGTAATGTGCAGCAGAGGAGGGGTTAATAAGTGGATGCTGGTAATGTACGGCAGGGGAGGGGTTAATAAGAGGATGCTGAGTAATGTACAGCAGAGGAGGGGTTAATAAGAGGATACTGGGTAATGTACAGCAGAGGAGGGGTTAATAAGAGGATGCTGGTAATGTACAGCAGGGGAGGGGTTAATAAGGGGATGCTGGGTAATGTACAGCAGGGGAGGGGTTAATAAGAGGATGCTGGTAATGTACAGCAGGGGGGGTTAGTAAGAGGATGCTGGTAATGTACAGCTGGGGAGGGGTTAATAAGAGGATGCTGGTAATGTACAGCAGAGGAGGAGTTAATAAGAGGATGCTGGGTAATGTACAACAGGAGAGGGGTTAATAGGAGGATGCTGGGTAATGTACAGCAGGGGAGGGGTTAAGAGGATGCTGGGTAATGTACAGCAGAGGAGGGGTTAATAAGAGGATGCTGGTAATGTGCAGCAGGGGAGGGGTTAATAAGAGGATGCTGGTAATGTCCGGCAGAGCAGGGGTTAATAGGAGGATGCTGGTAATGTACAGCAGGGGAGGGGTTAATAAGAGGATGCTGGTAATGTACAGCAGGAGAGGGGTTAAAGATGAGGATGCTGGTAATGTACAGCAGGGGAGGGGTTAATAGGAGGATGCTGGTAATGTACAGCAGAGGAGGGGTTAATAAGAGGATGCTGGTAATGTACAGCAGCGGAGGGGTTAATAAGAGGATGCTGGTATTGTACAGCAGAGGAGGGGTTAATAAGAGGATGCTGGTAATGTACAGCAGAGGAGGGGTTAATAAGAGGATGCTGGTAATGTACAGCAGAGGAGGGGTTAATAAGAGGATGCTGGTAATGTACAGCAGGGGAGGGGTTAATAGGAGGATGCTGGTAATGTACAGCAGAGGAGGGGTTAATAAGAGGATGTTGGTAATGTACAGCAGAGGAGGGGTTAATAAGAGGATGCTGGTAATGTACAGCAGGGGAGGGGTTAATAAGAGGATGCTGGTAATGTACAGCAGGGGAGGGGTTAATAAGAGGATGCTGGTAATGTACAGCAGAGGAGGGGTTAATAAGAGGATGCTGGTAATGTGCATCAGAGGAGGGGTTAATAAGAGGATGCTGGTAATGTACAGCAGGGGAGGGGTTAATAGGAGGATGCTGGTAATGTACAGCAGGGGAGGGGTTAATAAGAGGATGCTGGTAATGTACAGCAGAGGAGGGGTTAATAAGAGGATGCTGGTAATGTCAGGCAGGGGAGGGGTTAATAAGAGGATGCTGGTAATGTACAGCAGAGCAGGGGTTAATAAGAGGATGCTGGTAATGTACAGCAGAGCAGGGGTTAATAAGAGGATGCTGGGTAATGTACAGCAGAGGAGGGGTTAATAAGAGGATGCTGGGTAATGTACAGCAGAGGAGGGGTTAATGAGAGGATGCTGGTAATGTACAGCAGGGGAGGGGTTAATAAGGGGATGCTGGTAATGTACAGCAGAGGAGGGGTTAATAAGAGGATGCTGGGTAATGTACAGCAAGAGAGGGGTTAATAGGAGGATGCTGGGTAATGTACAGCAGCGGAGGGGTTAAGAGGATGATGGGTAATGTACAGCAGAGGAGTGGTTAATAAGAGGATGCTGGGTAATGTACAGCAGGAGAGGGGTTAATAGGAGGATGCTGGTAATGTACAGCAGGATAGGGGTTAATAGGAGGATGCTGGTAATCTCCGGCAGAGGAGGGGTTAACAAGAGGATGCTGGGTAATGTACAGCAGGAGAGGGGTTAATAGGAGGATGCTGGTAATGTACAGGAGGGGAGGGGTTAATAAGAGGATGCTGGTAATGTCCGGCAGAGCAGGAGTTAATAAGAGGATGCTGGTAATGTACAGCAGGGGAGGGGTCAATAAGAGGATGCTGGTAATGTGCAGCAGGGGAGGGGTTAATAAGAGGATGCTGGTAATGTCCGGCAGAGCAGGAGTTAATAAGAGGATGCTGGTAATGTGCAGCAGGGGAGGGGTTAATAAGAGGATGCTGGTAATGTACAGCAGGGGAGGGGTTAATAAGAGAATGCTGGTAATGTACAGCAGAAGAGGGGTTAAAGATGAGGATGCTGGGTAATGTACAGCAGAGGAGGGGTTAATAAGAGGATGCTGGTCATGTGCAGCAGAGGAGGGGTTAATAAGAGGATGCTGGTAATGTACAGCAGGGGAGGGGTTAATAAGAGGATGCTGGTAATGTACAGCAGAGGAGGGGTTAATAAGAGGATGCTGGTAATGTCCGGCAGGGGAGGGGTTAATAAGAGGATGCTGGTAATGTACAGCAGAGCAGGGGTTAATAAGAGGATGCTGGTAATGTGCAGCAGAGGAGGGGTTAATAAGTGGATGCTGGTAATGTACGGCAGGGGAGGGGTTAATAAGAGGATGCTGAGTAATGTACAGCAGAGGAGGGGTTAATAAGAGGATACTGGGTAATGTACAGCAGAGGAGGGGTTAATAAGAGGATGCTGGTAATGTACAGCAGGGGAGGGGTTAATAAGGGGATGCTGGGTAATGTACAGCAGGGGAGGGGTTAATAAGAGGATGCCGGTAATGTACAGCTGAGGAGGAGTTAATAAGAGGATGCTGGGTAATGTACAGCTGAGGAGGAGTTAATAAGAGGATGCTGGGTAATGTACAGCCGAGGAGGAGTTAATACGAGGATGCTGGGTAATGTACAGCCGAGGAGGGGTTAAGAAGAGGATGCTGGTAATGTACAGCAGAGGAGGGGTTAATAAGAGGATGCCGGTAATGTACAGCTGAGGAGGGGTTAATAAGAGGATGCTGGGTAATGTACAGCAGGAGAGGGGTTAATAGGAGGATGCTGGTAATGTACAGGAGGGGAGGGGTTAATAAGAGGATGCTGGTAATGTCCTGCAGAGCATGGGTTAATAAGAGGATGCTGGTAATGTACGGCAGAGGAGGGGTTAATAAGAGGATGCTGGGTAATGTACAGCAGAGGAGGGGTTAATAAGAGGATGCTGGTCATGTACAGCAGAGGAGGGGTTAATAAGAGGATGCTGGTAATGTACAGCAGGGGAGGGGTTAATAGGAGGATGCTGGTAATGTACAGCAGAGGAGGGGTTAATAAGAGGATGCTGGTAATGTACAGCAGCGGAGGGGTTAATAAGAGGATGCTGGTATTGTACAGCAGAGGAGGGGTTAATAAGAGGATGCTGGTAATGTACAGCAGAGGAGGGGTTAATAAGAGGATACTGGGTAATGTACAGCAGGGGAGGGGTTAATAAGGGGATGCTGGGTAATGTACAGCAGGGGAGGGGTTAATAAGAGGATGCTGGTAATGTACAGCAGGGGGGGTTAGTAAGAGGATGCTGGTAATGTACAGCTGGGGAGGGGTTAATAAGAGGATGCTGGTAATGTACAGCAGAGGAGGAGTTAATAAGAGGATGCTGGGTAATGTACAACAGGAGAGGGGTTAATAGGAGGATGCTGGGTAATGTACAGCAGGGGAGGGGTTAAGAGGATGCTGGGTAATGTACAGCAGAGGAGGGGTTAATAAGAGGATGCTGGTAATGTGCAGCAGGGGAGGGGTTAATAAGAGGATGCTGGTAATGTCCGGCAGAGCAGGGGTTAATAGGAGGATGCTGGTAATGTACAGCAGGGGAGGGGTTAATAAGAGGATGCTGGTAATGTACAGCAGGAGAGGGGTTAAAGATGAGGATGCTGGTAATGTACAGCAGGGGAGGGGTTAATAGGAGGATGCTGGTAATGTACAGCAGAGGAGGGGTTAATAAGAGGATGCTGGTAATGTACAGCAGCGGAGGGGTTAATAAGAGGATGCTGGTATTGTACAGCAGAGGAGGGGTTAATAAGAGGATGCTGGTAATGTACAGCAGAGGAGGGGTTAATAAGAGGATGCTGGTAATGTACAGCAGAGGAGGGGTTAATAAGAGGATGCTGGTAATGTACAGCAGGGGAGGGGTTAATAGGAGGATGCTGGTAATGTACAGCAGAGGAGGGGTTAATAAGAGGATGTTGGTAATGTACAGCAGAGGAGGGGTTAATAAGAGGATGCTGGTAATGTACAGCAGGGGAGGGGTTAATAAGAGGATGCTGGTAATGTACAGCAGGGGAGGGGTTAATAAGAGGATGCTGGTAATGTACAGCAGAGGAGGGGTTAATAAGAGGATGCTGGTAATGTGCATCAGAGGAGGGGTTAATAAGAGGATGCTGGTAATGTACAGCAGGGGAGGGGTTAATAGGAGGATGCTGGTAATGTACAGCAGGGGAGGGGTTAATAAGAGGATGCTGGTAATGTACAGCAGAGGAGGGGTTAATAAGAGGATGCTGGTAATGTCAGGCAGGGGAGGGGTTAATAAGAGGATGCTGGTAATGTACAGCAGAGCAGGGGTTAATAAGAGGATGCTGGTAATGTACAGCAGAGCAGGGGTTAATAAGAGGATGCTGGGTAATGTACAGCAGAGGAGGGGTTAATAAGAGGATGCTGGGTAATGTACAGCAGAGGAGGGGTTAATGAGAGGATGCTGGTAATGTACAGCAGGGGAGGGGTTAATAAGGGGATGCTGGTAATGTACAGCAGAGGAGGGGTTAATAAGAGGATGCTGGGTAATGTACAGCAAGAGAGGGGTTAATAGGAGGATGCTGGGTAATGTACAGCAGCGGAGGGGTTAAGAGGATGATGGGTAATGTACAGCAGAGGAGTGGTTAATAAGAGGATGCTGGGTAATGTACAGCAGGAGAGGGGTTAATAGGAGGATGCTGGTAATGTACAGCAGGATAGGGGTTAATAGGAGGATGCTGGTAATCTCCAGCAGAGGAGGGGTTAACAAGAGGATGCTGGGTAATGTACAGCAGGAGAGGGGTTAATAGGAGGATGCTGGTAATGTACAGGAGGGGAGGGGTTAATAAGAGGATGCTGGTAATGTCCGGCAGAGCAGGAGTTAATAAGAGGATGCTGGTAATGTACAGCAGGGGAGGGGTCAATAAGAGGATGCTGGTAATGTGCAGCAGGGGAGGGGTTAATAAGAGGATGCTGGTAATGTCCGGCAGAGCAGGAGTTAATAAGAGGATGCTGGTAATGTGCAGCAGGGGAGGGGTTAATAAGAGGATGCTGGTAATGTACAGCAGGGGAGGGGTTAATAAGAGAATGCTGGTAATGTACAGCAGAAGAGGGGTTAAAGATGAGGATGCTGGGTAATGTACAGCAGAGGAGGGGTTAATAAGAGGATGCTGGTCATGTGCAGCAGAGGAGGGGTTAATAAGAGGATGCTGGTAATGTACAGCAGGGGAGGGGTTAATAAGAGGATGCTGGTAATGTACAGCAGAGGAGGGGTTAATAAGAGGATGCTGGTAATGTCCGGCAGGGGAGGGGTTAATAAGAGGATGCTGGTAATGTACAGCAGAGCAGGGGTTAATAAGAGGATGCTGGTAATGTGCAGCAGAGGAGGGGTTAATAAGTGGATGCTGGTAATGTACGGCAGGGGAGGGGTTAATAAGAGGATGCTGAGTAATGTACAGCAGAGGAGGGGTTAATAAGAGGATACTGGGTAATGTACAGCAGAGGAGGGGTTAATAAGAGGATGCTGGTAATGTACAGCAGGGGAGGGGTTAATAAGGGGATGCTGGGTAATGTACAGCAGGGGAGGGGTTAATAAGAGGATGCCGGTAATGTACAGCTGAGGAGGAGTTAATAAGAGGATGCTGGGTAATGTACAGCTGAGGAGGAGTTAATAAGAGGATGCTGGGTAATGTACAGCCGAGGAGGAGTTAATACGAGGATGCTGGGTAATGTACAGCCGAGGAGGGGTTAAGAAGAGGATGCTGGTAATGTACAGCAGAGGAGGGGTTAATAAGAGGATGCCGGTAATGTACAGCTGAGGAGGGGTTAATAAGAGGATGCTGGGTAATGTACAGCAGGAGAGGGGTTAATAGGAGGATGCTGGTAATGTACAGGAGGGGAGGGGTTAATAAGAGGATGCTGGTAATGTCCTGCAGAGCATGGGTTAATAAGAGGATGCTGGTAATGTACGGCAGAGGAGGGGTTAATAAGAGGATGCTCGGTAATGTACAGCAGAGGAGGGGTTAATAAGAGGATGCTGGTCATGTACAGCAGAGGAGGGGTTAATAAGAGGATGCTGGTAATGTACAGCAGGGGAGGGGTTAATAGGAGGATGCTGGTAATGTACAGCAGAGGAGGGGTTAATAAGAGGATGCTGGTAATGTACAGCAGCGGAGGGGTTAATAAGAGGATGCTGGTATTGTACAGCAGAGGAGGGGTTAATAAGAGGATGCTGGTAATGTACAGCAGAGGAGGGGTTAATAAGAGGATGCTGGTAATGTACAGCAGAGGAGGGGTTAATAAGAGGATGCTGGTAATGTACAGCAGGGGAGGGGTTAATAGGAGGATGCTGGTAATGTACAGCAGAGGAGGGGTTAATAAGAGGATGCTGGTAATGTACAGCAGGGGAGGGGTTAATAGGAGGATGCTGGTAATGTACAGCAGGGGAGGGGTTAATAAGAGGATGCTGGTATTGTACAGCAGAGGAGGGGTTAATAAGATGATGCTGGTAATGTACAGCAGAGGAGGGGTTAATAAGAGGATGCTGGTAATGTACAGCAGAGGAGGGGTTAATAAGAGGATGCTGGTATTGTACAGCAGAGGAGGGGTTAATAAGAGGATGCTGGTAATGTACAGCAGAGGAGGGGTTAATAAGAGGATGCTGGTAATGTACAGCAGAGGAGGGGTTAATAAGAGGATGCTGGTAATGTACAGCAGAGGAGGGGTTAATAAGAGGATGCTGGTCATGTACAGCAGAGGAGGGGTTAATAAGAGGATGCTGGTAATGTACAGCAGGGGAGGGGTTAATAGGAGGATGCTGGTAATGTACAGCAGAGGAGGGGTTAATAGGAGGATGCTGGTAATGTACAGCAGCGGAGGGGTTAATAAGAGGATGCTGGTATTGTACAGCAGAGGAGGGGTTAATAAGAGGATGCTGGTAATGTACAGCAGAGGAGGGGTTAATAAGAGGATGCTGGTAATGTACAGCAGAGGAGGGGTTAATAAGAGGATGCTGGTAATGTACAGCAGGGGAGGGGTTAATAAGAGGATGCTGGTAATGTACAGCAGAGGAGGGGTTAATAAGAGGATGCTGTAATGTACAGCAGAGGAGGGGTTAATAAGAGGATGCTGGTAATGTACAGCAGGAGAGGGGTTAATAAGAGGATGCTGGTAATGTACAGCTGAGTAGGGGTTAATAAGAGGATGCTGGTAATGTACAGCCGAGGAGGAGTTAATAAGAGGATGCTGGTAATGTACAGCAGGTGAGGGGTTAATAAGAGGATGCTGGGTAATGTACAGCAGAGGAGGGGTTAATAAGAGGATGCTGGTAATGTACAGCAGGGGAGGGGTTAATAAGAAGATGCTGGTAATGTACAGCTGAGGAGGGGTTAATAAGAGGATGCTGGTAATGTACAGCAGAGGAGGGGTTAATAAGAGGATGCTGGTAATGTACAGCAGGAGAGGGGTTAATAAGAGGATGCTGGTAATGTCCGGCAGGGGAGGGGTTAATAAGAGGATGCTGGTAATGTACAGCAGAGCAGGGGTTAATAAGAGGATGCTGGTAATGTGCAGCAGAGGAGGGGTTAATAAGTGGATGCTGGTAATGTACGGCAGGGGAGGGGTTAATAAGAGGATGCTGAGTAATGTACAGCAGAGGAGGGGTTAATAAGAGGATGCTGGTATTGTACAGCAGAGGAGGGGTTAATAAGAGGATGCTGGTAATGTACAGCAGAGGAGGGGTTAATAAGAGGATGCTGGTAATGTACAGCAGAGGAGGGGTTAATAAGAGGATGCTGGTAATGTACAGCAGGGGAGGGGTTAATAGGAGGATGCTGGTAATGTACAGCAGAGGAGGGGTTAATAAGAGGATGTTGGTAATGTACAGCAGAGGAGGGGTTAATAAGAGGATGCTGGTAATGTACAGCAGGGGAGGGGTTAATAAGAGGATGCTGGTAATGTACAGCAGGGGAGGGGTTAATAAGAGGATGCTGGTAATGTACAGCAGAGGAGGGGTTAATAAGAGGATGCTGGTAATGTGCATCAGAGGAGGGGTTAATAAGAGGATGCTGGTAATGTACAGCAGGGGAGGGGTTAATAGGAGGATGCTGGTAATGTACAGCAGGGGAGGGGTTAATAAGAGGATGCTGGTAATGTACAGCAGAGGAGGGGTTAATAAGAGGATGCTGGTAATGTCAGGCAGGGGAGGGGTTAATAAGAGGATGCTGGTAATGTACAGCAGAGCAGGGGTTAATAAGAGGATGCTGGTAATGTACAGCAGAGCAGGGGTTAATAAGAGGATGCTGGGTAATGTACAGCAGAGGAGGGGTTAATAAGAGGATGCTGGGTAATGTACAGCAGAGGAGGGGTTAATGAGAGGATGCTGGTAATGTACAGCAGGGGAGGGGTTAATAAGGGGATGCTGGTAATGTACAGCAGAGGAGGGGTTAATAAGAGGATGCTGGGTAATGTACAGCAAGAGAGGGGTTAATAGGAGGATGCTGGGTAATGTACAGCAGCGGAGGGGTTAAGAGGATGATGGGTAATGTACAGCAGAGGAGTGGTTAATAAGAGGATGCTGGGTAATGTACAGCAGGAGAGGGGTTAATAGGAGGATGCTGGTAATGTACAGCAGGATAGGGGTTAATAGGAGGATGCTGGTAATCTCCGGCAGAGGAGGGGTTAACAAGAGGATGCTGGGTAATGTACAGCAGGAGAGGGGTTAATAGGAGGATGCTGGTAATGTACAGGAGGGGAGGGGTTAATAAGAGGATGCTGGTAATGTCCGGCAGAGCAGGAGTTAATAAGAGGATGCTGGTAATGTACAGCAGGGGAGGGGTCAATAAGAGGATGCTGGTAATGTGCAGCAGGGGAGGGGTTAATAAGAGGATGCTGGTAATGTCCGGCAGAGCAGGAGTTAATAAGAGGATGCTGGTAATGTGCAGCAGGGGAGGGGTTAATAAGAGGATGCTGGTAATGTACAGCAGGGGAGGGGTTAATAAGAGAATGCTGGTAATGTACAGCAGAAGAGGGGTTAAAGATGAGGATGCTGGGTAATGTACAGCAGAGGAGGGGTTAATAAGAGGATGCTGGTCATGTGCAGCAGAGGAGGGGTTAATAAGAGGATGCTGGTAATGTACAGCAGGGGAGGGGTTAATAAGAGGATGCTGGTAATGTACAGCAGAGGAGGGGTTAATAAGAGGATGCTGGTAATGTCCGGCAGGGGAGGGGTTAATAAGAGGATGCTGGTAATGTACAGCAGAGCAGGGGTTAATAAGAGGATGCTGGTAATGTGCAGCAGAGGAGGGGTTAATAAGTGGATGCTGGTAATGTACGGCAGGGGAGGGGTTAATAAGAGGATGCTGAGTAATGTACAGCAGAGGAGGGGTTAATAAGAGGATACTGGGTAATGTACAGCAGAGGAGGGGTTAATAAGAGGATGCTGGTAATGTACAGCAGGGGAGGGGTTAATAAGGGGATGCTGGGTAATGTACAGCAGGGGAGGGGTTAATAAGAGGATGCCGGTAATGTACAGCTGAGGAGGAGTTAATAAGAGGATGCTGGGTAATGTACAGCTGAGGAGGAGTTAATAAGAGGATGCTGGGTAATGTACAGCCGAGGAGGAGTTAATACGAGGATGCTGGGTAATGTACAGCCGAGGAGGGGTTAAGAAGAGGATGCTGGTAATGTACAGCAGAGGAGGGGTTAATAAGAGGATGCCGGTAATGTACAGCTGAGGAGGGGTTAATAAGAGGATGCTGGGTAATGTACAGCAGGAGAGGGGTTAATAGGAGGATGCTGGTAATGTACAGGAGGGGAGGGGTTAATAAGAGGATGCTGGTAATGTCCTGCAGAGCATGGGTTAATAAGAGGATGCTGGTAATGTACGGCAGAGGAGGGGTTAATAAGAGGATGCTGGGTAATGTACAGCAGAGGAGGGGTTAATAAGAGGATGCTGGTCATGTACAGCAGAGGAGGGGTTAATAAGAGGATGCTGGTAATGTACAGCAGGGGAGGGGTTAATAGGAGGATGCTGGTAATGTACAGCAGAGGAGGGGTTAATAAGAGGATGCTGGTAATGTACAGCAGCGGAGGGGTTAATAAGAGGATGCTGGTATTGTACAGCAGAGGAGGGGTTAATAAGAGGATGCTGGTAATGTACAGCAGAGGAGGGGTTAATAAGAGGATGCTGGTAATGTACAGCAGAGGAGGGGTTAATAAGAGGATGCTGGTAATGTACAGCAGGGGAGGGGTTAATAGGAGGATGCTGGTAATGTACAGCAGAGGAGGGGTTAATAAGAGGATGCTGGTAATGTACAGCAGGGGAGGGGTTAATAGGAGGATGCTGGTAATGTACAGCAGGGGAGGGGTTAATAAGAGGATGCTGGTATTGTACAGCAGAGGAGGGGTTAATAAGATGATGCTGGTAATGTACAGCAGAGGAGGGGTTAATAAGAGGATGCTGGTATTGTACAGCAGAGGAGGGGTTAATAAGAGGATGCTGGTAATGTACAGCAGAGGAGGGGTTAATAAGAGGATGCTGGTAATGTACAGCAGAGGAGGGGTTAATAAGAGGATGCTGGTAATGTACAGCAGAGGAGGGGTTAATAAGAGGATGCTGGTAATGTACAGCAGGGGAGGGGTTAATAGGAGAATGCTGGTAATGTACAGCAGGGGAGGGGTTAATAAGAGGATGCCGGTAATGTACAGCTGAGGAGGAGTTAATAAGAGGATGCTGGGTAATGTACAGCCGAGGAGGAGTTAATAAGAGGATGCTGGGTAATGTACAGCCGAGGAGGAGTTAATACGAGGATGCTGGGTAATGTACAGCCGAGGAGGGGTTAAGAAGAGGATGCTGGTAATGTACAGCAGAGGAGGGGTTAATAAGAGGATGCCGGTAATGTACAGCTGAGGAGGGGTTAATAAGAGGATGCCGGGTAATGTACAGCAGGAGAGGGGTTAATTTTAGGATGCTGGTAATGTACAGGAGGGGAGGGGTTAATAAGAGGATGCTGGTAATGTCCGGCAGAGCATGGGTTAATAAGAGGATGCTGGTAATGTACAGCAGAGGAGGGGTTAATAAGAGGATGCTGGGTAATGTACAGCAGAGGAGGGGTTAATAAGAGGATGCTGGTAATGTACAGCAGGGGAGGGGTTAATAAGAGGATGCTGGTAATGTCCGGCAGAGCAGGGGTTAATAAGAGGATGCTGGTAATGTACAGCAGGGGAGGGGTTAATAAGAGGATGCTGGTAATGTACAGCAGGGGAGGGGTTAATAAGAGGATGCTGGGTAATGTACAGCAGAGGAGGGGTTAATAAGAGGATGCTGGTAATGTACAGCAGGGGAGGGGTTAATAAGAGGATGCTGGTAATGTACAGCAGGAGAGGGGTTAATAAGAGGATGCTGGGTAATGTACAGCAGAGGAGGGGTTAATAAGAGGATGCTGGAAATGTACAGCAGGGGAGGGGTTAATAAGAGGATGCTGGTAATGTACAGCAGAGGAGGGGTTAATAAGAGGATGCTGTAATGTACAGCAGAGGAGGGGTTAATAAGAGGATGCTGGTAATGTACAGCAGGAGAGGGGTTAATAAGAGGATGCTGGTAATGTACAGCTGAGTAGGGGTTAATAAGAGGATGCTGGTAATGTACAGCCGAGGAGGAGTTAATAAGAGGATGCTGGTAATGTACAGCAGGTGAGGGGTTAATAAGAGGATGCTGGGTAATGTACAGCAGAGGAGGGGTTAATAAGAGGATGCTGGTAATGTACAGCAGGGGAGGGGTTAATAAGAAGATGCTGGTAATGTACAGCTGAGGAGGGGTTAATAAGAGGATGCTGGTAATGTACAGCAGAGGAGGGGTTAATAAGAGGATGCTGGTAATGTACAGCAGGAGAGGGGTTAATAAGAGGATGCTGGGTAATGTACAGCAGAGGAGGGGTTAATAAGAGGATGCTGGTAATGTACAGCAGAGGAGGGGTTAATAAGAGGATGTTGGTAATGTACAGCAGAGGAGGGGTTAATAAGAGGATGCTGGTAATGTACAGCAGGGGAGGGGTTAATAAGAGGATGCTGGTAATGTACAGCAGAGGAGGGGTTAATAAGAGGATGCTGGTAATGTGCATCAGACGAGGGGTTAATAAGAGGATGCTGGTAATGTGCATCAGAGGAGGGGTTAATAAGAGGATGCTGGTAATGTACAGCAGGGGAGGGGTAAATAGGAGGATGCTGGTAATGTACAGCAGGGGAGGGGTTAATAAGAGGATGCTGGTAATGTACAGCAGAGGAGGGGTTAATAAGAGGATGCTGGTAATGTCAGGCAGGGGAGGGGTTAATAAGAGGATGCTGGTAATGTACAGCAGAGCAGGGGTTAATAAGAGGATGCTGGTAATGTACAGCAGAGCAGGGGTTAATAAGAGGATGCTGGGTAATGTACAGCAGAGGAGGGGTTAATAAGAGGATGCTGGGTAATGTACAGCAGAAGAGGGGTTAATAAGAGGATGCTGGTAATGTACAGCAGGGGAGGGGTTAATAAGAGGATGCTGGGTAATGTACAGCAGAGGAGGGGTTAATAAGGGGATGCTGGTAATGTACAGCAGAGGAAGGGTTAATAAGAGGATGCTGGGTAATGTACAGCAGGAGAGGGGTTAATAGGAGGATGCTGGGTAATGTACAGCAGGGGAGGGGTTAAGAGGATGATGGGTAATGTACAGCAGAGGAGTGGTTAATAAGAGGATGCTGGGTAATGTACAGCAGGAGAGGGGTTAATAGGAGGATGCTGGTAATGTACAGCAGGATAGGGGTTAATAGGAGGATGCTGGTAATCTCCGGCAGAGGAGGGGTTAACAAGAGGATGCTGGGTAATGTACAGCAGGAGAGGGGTTAATAGGAGGATGCTGGTAATGTACAGGAGGGGAGGGGTTAATAAGAGGATGCTGGTAATGTCCGGCAGAGCAGGGGTTAATAAGAGGATGCTGGTAATGTACAGCAGAGGAGGGGTTAATAAGAGGATGCTGGTAATGTCCGGCAGAGCAGGAGTTAATAAGAGGATGCTGGTAATGTACAGCAGGGGAGGGGTCAATAAGAGGATGCTGGTAATGTGCAGCAGGGGAGGGGTTAATAAGAGGATGCTGGTAATGTCCGGCAGAGCAGGAGTTAATAAGAGGATGCTGGTAATGTGCAGCAGGGGAGGGGTTAATAAGAGGATGCTGGTAATGTACAGCAGGGGAGGGGTTAATAAGAGGATGCTGGTAATGTACAGCAGGAGAGGGGTTAAAGATGAGGATGCTGGGTAATGTACAGCAGAGGAGGGGTTAATAAGAGGTTGCTGGTAATGTGCAGCAGGGGAGGGGTTAATAAGAGGATGCTGGTAATGTCCGGCAGAGCAGGGGTTAATAAGAGGATGCTGGTAATGTACAGCAGGGGAGGGGTTAATAAGAGGATGCTGGTAATGTACAGCAGGAGAGGGGTTAAAGATGAGGATGCTGGGTAATGTACAGCAGAGGAGGGGTTAATAAGAGGATGCTGGTCATGTACAGCAGAGGAGGGGATAATAAGAGGATGCTGGTAATGTACAGCAGGGGAGGGGTTAATAAGAGGATGCTGGTAATGTACAGCAGAGGAGGGGTTAATAAGAGGATGCTGGTAATGTCCGGCAGGGGAGGGGTTAATAAGAGGATGCTGGTAATGTACAGCAGAGCAGGGGTTAATAAGAGGATGCTGGGTAATGTACAGCAGAGGAGGGGTTAATAAGAGGATGCTGGTAATGTAGAGCAGGGGAGGGATTAAGAAGAAAATGCTGGTAATGTACAGCTGAGGAGGGGTTAATAAGAGGATGCTGGTAATGTACAGCAGAGGAGGGGTTAATAAGAGGATGCTGGTAATGTACAGCAGGAGAGGGGTTAATAAGAGGATGCTGGGTAATGTACAGCAGAGGAGGGGTTAATAAGAGGATGCTGGTAATGTACAGCAGAGGAGGGGTTAATAAGAGGATGTTGGTAATGTACAGCAGAGGAGGGGTTAATAAGAGGATGCTGGTAATGTACAGCAGGGGAGGGGTTAATAAGAGGATGCTGGTAATGTACAGCAGGGGAGGGGTTAATAAGAGGATGCTGGTAATGTACAGCAGAGGAGGGGTTAATAAGAGGATGCTGGTAATGTGCATCAGAGGAGGGGTTAATAAGAGGATGCTGGTAATGTGCATCAGAGGAGGGGTTAATAAGAGGATGCTGGTAATGTACAGCAGGGGAGGGGTTAATAGGAGGATGCTGGTAATGTACAGCAGGGGAGGGGTTAATAAGAGGATGCTGGTAATGTACAGCAGGGGAGGGGTTAATAGGAGGATGCTGGTAATGTACAGCAGGGGAGGGGTTAATAAGAGGATGCTGGTAATGTACAGCAGAGGAGGGGTTAATAAGAGGATGCTGGTAATGTCAGGCAGGGGAGGGGTTAATAAGAGGATGCTGGTAATGTACAGCAGAGCAGGGGTTAATAAGAGGATGCTGGTAATGTACAGCAGAGCAGGGGTTAATAAGAGGATGCTGGGTAATGTACAGCAGAGGAGGGGTTAATAAGAGGATGCTGGGTAATGTACAGCAGAGGAGGGGTTAATGAGAGGATGCTGGTAATGTACAGCAGGGGAGGGGTTAATAAGGGGATGCTGGTAATGTACAGCAGAGGAGGGGTTAATAAGAGGATGCTGGGTAATGTACAGCAGGAGAGGGGTTAATAGGAGGATGCTGGGTAATGTACAGCAGCGGAGGGGTTAAGAGGATGATGGGTAATGTACAGCAGAGGAGTGGTTAATAAGAGGATGCTGGGTAATGTACAGCAGGAGAGGGGTTAATAGGAGGATGCTGGTAATGTACAGCAGGATAGGGGTTAATAGGAGGATGCTGGTAATCTCCGGCAGAGGAGGGGTTAACAAGAGGATGCTGGGTAATGTACAGCAGGAGAGGGGTTAATAGGAGGATGCTGGTAATGTCCGGCAGAGCAGGGGTTAATAAGAGGATGCTGGTAATGTACAGCAGAGGAGGGGTTAATAAGAGGATGCTGGTAATGTCCGGCAGAGCAGGAGTTAATAAGAGGATGCTGGTAATGTACAGCAGGGGAGGGGTCAATAAGAGGATGCTGGTAATGTGCAGCAGGGGAGGGGTTAATAAGAGGATGCTGGTAATGTCCGGCAGAGCAGGAGTTAATAAGAGGATGCTGGTAATGTGCAGCAGGGGAGGGGTTAATAAGAGGATGCTGGTAATGTACAGCAGGGGAGGGGTTAATAAGAGAATGCTGGTAATGTACAGCAGAAGAGGGGTTAAAGATGAGGATGCTGGGTAATGTACAGCAGAGGAGGGGTTAATAAGAGGATGCTGGTAATGTGCAGCAGGGGAGGGGTTAATAAGAGGATGCTGGTAATGTCCGGCAGAGCAGGGGTTAATAAGAGGATGCTGGTAATGTACAGCAGGGGAGGGGTTAATACGAGGATGCTGGTAATGTACAGCAGGAGAGGGGTTAAAGATGAGGATGCTGGGTAATGTACAGCAGAGGAGGGGTTAATAAGAGGATGCTGGTCATGTGCAGCAGAGGAGGGGTTAATAAGAGGATGCTGGTAATGTACAGCAGGGGAGGGGTTAATAAGAGGATGCTGGTAATGTACAGCAGAGGAGGGGTTAATAAGAGGATGCTGGTAATGTCCGGCAGGGGAGGGGTTAATAAGAGGATGCTGGTAATGTACAGCAGAGCAGGGGTTAATAAGAGGATGCTGGTAATGTGCAGCAGAGGAGGGGTTAATAAGTGGATGCTGGTAATGTACGGCAGGGGAGGGGTTAATAAGAGGATGCTGAGTAATGTACAGCAGAGGAGGGGTTAATAAGAGGATACTGGGTAATGTACAGCAGAGGAGGGGTTAATAAGAGGATGCTGGTAATGTACAGCACGGGAGGGGTTAATAAGGGGATGCTGGGTAATGTACAGCAGGGGAGGGGTTAATAAGAGGATGCTGGTAATGTACAGCAGGGGGGGTTAGTAAGAGGATGCTGGTAATGTACAGCTGGGGAGGGGTTAATAAGAGGATGCTGGTAATGTACAGCAGAGGAGGAGTTAATAAGAGGATGCTGGGTAATGTACAACAGGAGAGGGGTTAATAGGAGGATGCTGGGTAATGTACAGCAGGGGAGGGGTTAAGAGGATGCTGGGTAATGTACAGCAGAGGAGGGGTTAATAAGAGGATGCTGGTATTGTACAGCAGAGGAGGGGTTAATAAGAGGATGCTGGTAATGTACAGCAGAGGAGGGGTTAATAAGAGGATGCTGGTAATGTACAGCAGAGGAGGGGTTAATAGGAGGATGCTGGTAATGTACAGCAGGGGAGGGGTTAATAAGAGGATGCCGGTAATGTACAGCTGAGGAGGAGTTAATAAGAGGATGCTGGGTAATGTACAGCCGAGGAGGAGTTAATAAGAGGATGCTGGGTAATGTACAGCCGAGGAGGAGTTAATACGAGGATGCTGGGTAATGTACAGCCGAGGAGGGGTTAAGAAGAGGATGCTGGTAATGTACAGCAGAGGAGGGGTTAATAAGAGGATGCCGGTAATGTACAGCTGAGGAGGGGTTAATAAGAGGATGCTGGGTAATGTACAGCAGGAGAGGGGTTAATAGGAGGATGCTGGTAATGTACAGGAGGGGAGGGGTTAATAAGAGGATGCTGGTAATGTCCGGCAGAGCATGGGTTAATAAGAGGATGCTGGTAATGTACAGCAGAGGAGGGGTTAATAAGAGGATGCTGGGTAATGTACAGCAGAGGAGGGGTTAATAAGAGGATGCTGGTAATGTACAGCAGGGGAGGGGTTAATAAGAGGATGCTGGTAATGTCCGGCAGAGCAGGGGTTAATAAGAGGATGCTGGTAATGTACAGCAGGGGAGGGGTTAATAAGAGGATGCTGGTAATGTACAGCAGGGGAGGGGTTAATAAGAGGATGCTGGGTAATGTACAGCAGAGGAGGGGTTAATAAGAGGATGCTGGTAATGTACAGCAGGGGAGGGGTTAATAAGAGGATGCTGGTAATGTACAGCAGGAGAGGGGTTAATAAGAGGATGCTGGGTAATGTACAGCAGAGGAGGGGTTAATAAGAGGATGCTGGAAATGTACAGCAGGGGAGGGGTTAATAAGAGGATGCTGGTAATGTACAGCAGAGGAGGGGTTAATAAGAGGATGCTGTAATGTACAGCAGAGGAGGGGTTAATAAGAGGATGCTGGTAATGTACAGCAGGAGAGGGGTTAATAAGAGGATGCTGGTAATGTACAGCTGAGTAGGGGTTAATAAGAGGATGCTGGTAATGTACAGCCGAGGAGGAGTTAATAAGAGGATGCTGGTAATGTACAGCAGGTGAGGGGTTAATAAGAGGATGCTGGGTAATGTACAGCAGAGGAGGGGTTAATAAGAGGATGCTGGTAATGTACAGCAGGGGAGGGGTTAATAAGAAGATGCTGGTAATGTACAGCTGAGGAGGGGTTAATAAGAGGATGCTGGTAATGTACAGCAGAGGAGGGGTTAATAAGAGGATGCTGGTAATGTACAGCAGGAGAGGGGTTAATAAGAGGATGCTGGGTAATGTACAGCAGAGGAGGGGTTAATAAGAGGTTGCTGGTAATGTACAGCAGAGGAGGGGTTAATAAGAGGATGTTGGTAATGTACAGCAGAGGAGGGGTTAATAAGAGGATGCTGGTAATGTACAGCAGGGGAGGGGTTAATAAGAGGATGCTGGTAATGTACAGCAGAGGAGGGGTTAATAAGAGGATGCTGGTAATGTGCATCAGACGAGGGGTTAATAAGAGGATGCTGGTAATGTGCATCAGAGGAGGGGTTAATAAGAGGATGCTGGTAATGTACAGCAGGGGAGGGGTAAATAGGAGGATGCTGGTAATGTACAGCAGGGGAGGGGTTAATAAGAGGATGCTGGTAATGTACAGCAGAGGAGGGGTTAATAAGAGGATGCTGGTAATGTCAGGCAGGGGAGGGGTTAATAAGAGGATGCTGGTAATGTACAGCAGAGCAGGGGTTAATAAGAGGATGCTGGTAATGTACAGCAGAGCAGGGGTTAATAAGAGGATGCTGTGTAATGTACAGCAGAGGAGGGGTTAATAAGAGGATGCTGGGTAATGTACAGCAGAAGAGGGGTTAATAAGAGGATGCTGGTAATGTACAGCAGGGGAGGGGTTAATAAGAGGATGCTGGGTAATGTACAGCAGAGGAGGGGTTAATAAGGGGATGCTGGTAATGTACAGCAGAGGAAGGGTTAATAAGAGGATGCTGGGTAATGTACAGCAGGAGAGGGGTTAATAGGAGGATGCTGGGTAATGTACAGCAGGGGAGGGGTTAAGAGGATGATGGGTAATGTACAGCAGAGGAGTGGTTAATAAGAGGATGCTGGGTAATGTACAGCAGGAGAGGGGTTAATAGGAGGATGCTGGTAATGTACAGCAGGATAGGGGTTAATAGGAGGATGCTGGTAATCTCCGGCAGAGGAGGGGTTAACAAGAGGATGCTGGGTAATGTACAGCAGGAGAGGGGTTAATAGGAGGATGCTGGTAATGTACAGGAGGGGAGGGGTTAATAAGAGGATGCTGGTAATGTCCGGCAGAGCAGGGGTTAATAAGAGGATGCTGGTAATGTACAGCAGAGGAGGGGTTAATAAGAGGATGCTGGTAATGTCCGGCAGAGCAGGAGTTAATAAGAGGATGCTGGTAATGTACAGCAGGGGAGGGGTCAATAAGAGGATGCTGGTAATGTGCAGCAGGGGAGGGGTTAATAAGAGGATGCTGGTAATGTCCGGCAGAGCAGGAGTTAATAAGAGGATGCTGGTAATGTGCAGCAGGGGAGGGGTTAATAAGAGGATGCTGGTAATGTACAGCAGGGGAGGGGTTAATAAGAGGATGCTGGTAATGTATAGCAGGAGAGGGGTTAAAGATGAGGATGCTGGGTAATGTACAGCAGAGGAGGGGTTAATAAGAGGTTGCTGGTAATGTGCAGCAGGGGAGGGGTTAATAAGAGGATGCTGGTAATGTCCGGCAGAGCAGGGGTTAATAAGAGGATGCTGGTAATGTACAGCAGGGGAGGGGTTAATAAGAGGATGCTGGTAATGTACAGCAGGAGAGGGGTTAAAGATGAGGATGCTGGGTAATGTACAGCAGAGGAGGGGTTAATAAGAGGATGCTGGTCATGTACAGCAGAGGAGGGGATAATAAGAGGATGCTGGTAATGTACAGCAGGGGAGGGGTTAATAAGAGGATGCTGGTAATGTACAGCAGAGGAGGGGTTAATAAGAGGATGCTGGTAATGTCCGGCAGGGGAGGGGTTAATAAGAGGATGCTGGTAATGTACAGCAGAGCAGGGGTTAATAAGAGGATGCTGGGTAATGTACAGCAGAGGAGGGGTTAATAAGAGGATGCTGGTAATGTAGAGCAGGGGAGGGATTAAGAAGAAGATGCTGGTAATGTACAGCTGAGGAGGGGTTAATAAGAGGATGCTGGTAATGTACAGCAGAGGAGGGGTTAATAAGAGGATGCTGGTAATGTACAGCAGGAGAGGGGTTAATAAGAGGATGCTGGGTAATGTACAGCAGAGGAGGGGTTAATAAGAGGATGCTGGTAATGTACAGCAGAGGAGGGGTTAATAAGAGGATGTTGGTAATGTACAGCAGAGGAGGGGTTAATAAGAGGATGCTGGTAATGTACAGCAGGGGAGGGGTTAATAAGAGGATGCTGGTAATGTACAGCAGGGGAGGGGTTAATAAGAGGATGCTGGTAATGTACAGCAGAGGAGGGGTTAATAAGAGGATGCTGGTAATGTGCATCAGAGGAGGGGTTAATAAGAGGATGCTGGTAATGTGCATCAGAGGAGGGGTTAATAAGAGGATGCTGGTAATGTACAGCAGGGGAGGGGTTAATAGGAGGATGCTGGTAATGTACAGCAGGGGAGGGGTTAATAAGAGGATGCTGGTAATGTACAGCAGGGGAGGGGTTAATAGGAGGATGCTGGTAATGTACAGCAGGGGAGGGGTTAATAAGAGGATGCTGGTAATGTACAGCAGAGGAGGGGTTAATAAGAGGATGCTGGTAATGTCAGGCAGGGGAGGGGTTAATAAGAGGATGCTGGTAATGTACAGCAGAGCAGGGGTTAATAAGAGGATGCTGGTAATGTACAGCAGAGCAGGGGTTAATAAGAGGATGCTGGGTAATGTACAGCAGAGGAGGGGTTAATAAGAGGATGCTGGGTAATGTACAGCAGAGGAGGGGTTAATGAGAGGATGCTGGTAATGTACAGCAGGGGAGGGGTTAATAAGGGGATGCTGGTAATGTACAGCAGAGGAGGGGTTAATAAGAGGATGCTGGGTAATGTACAGCAGGAGAGGGGTTAATAGGAGGATGCTGGGTAATGTACAGCAGCGGAGGGGTTAAGAGGATGATGGGTAATGTACAGCAGAGGAGTGGTTAATAAGAGGATGCTGGGTAATGTACAGCAGGAGAGGGGTTAATAGGAGGATGCTGGTAATGTACAGCAGGATAGGGGTTAATAGGAGGATGCTGGTAATCTCCGGCAGAGGAGGGGTTAACAAGAGGATGCTGGGTAATGTACAGCAGGAGAGGGGTTAATAGGAGGATGCTGATAATGTCCGGCAGAGCAGGGGTTAATAAGAGGATGCTGGTAATGTACAGCAGAGGAGGGGTTAATAAGAGGATGCTGGTAATGTCCGGCAGAGCAGGAGTTAATAAGAGGATGCTGGTAATGTACAGCAGGGGAGGGGTCAATAAGAGGATGCTGGTAATGTGCAGCAGGGGAGGGGTTAATAAGAGGATGCTGGTAATGTCCGGCAGAGCAGGAGTTAATAAGAGGATGCTGGTAATGTGCAGCAGGGGAGGGGTTAATAAGAGGATGCTGGTAATGTACAGCAGGGGAGGGGTTAATAAGAGAATGCTGGTAATGTACAGCAGAAGAGGGGTTAAAGATGAGGATGCTGGGTAATGTACAGCAGAGGAGGGGTTAATAAGAGGATGCTGGTAATGTGCAGCAGGGGAGGGGTTAATAAGAGGATGCTGGTAATGTCCGGCAGAGCAGGGGTTAATAAGAGGATGCTGGTAATGTACAGCAGGGGAGGGGTTAATACGAGGATGCTGGTAATGTACAGCAGGAGAGGGGTTAAAGATGAGGATGCTGGGTAATGTACAGCAGAGGAGGGGTTAATAAGAGGATGCTGGTCATGTGCAGCAGAGGAGGGGTTAATAAGAGGATGCTGGTAATGTACAGCAGGGGAGGGGTTAATAAGAGGATGCTGGTAATGTACAGCAGAGGAGGGGTTAATAAGAGGATGCTGGTAATGTCCGGCAGGGGAGGGGTTAATAAGAGGATGCTGGTAATGTACAGCAGAGCAGGGGTTAATAAGAGGATGCTGGTAATGTGCAGCAGAGGAGGGGTTAATAAGTGGATGCTGGTAATGTACGGCAGGGGAGGGGTTAATAAGAGGATGCTGAGTAATGTACAGCAGAGGAGGGGTTAATAAGAGGATACTGGGTAATGTACAGCAGAGGAGGGGTTAATAAGAGGATGCTGGTAATGTACAGCAGGGGAGGGGTTAATAAGGGGATGCTGGGTAATGTACAGCAGGGGAGGGGTTAATAAGAGGATGCTGGTAATGTACAGCAGGGGGGGTTAGTAAGAGGATGCTGGTAATGTACAGCTGGGGAGGGGTTAATAAGAGGATGCTGGTAATGTACAGCAGAGGAGGAGTTAATAAGAGGATGCTGGGTAATGTACAACAGGAGAGGGGTTAATAGGAGGATGCTGGGTAATGTACAGCAGGGGAGGGGTTAAGAGGATGCTGGGTAATGTACAGCAGAGGAGGGGTTAATAAGAGGATGCTGGTAATGTGCAGCAGGGGAGGGGTTAATAAGAGGATGCTGGTAATGTCCGGCAGAGCAGGGGTTAATAGGAGGATGCTGGTAATGTACAGCAGGGGAGGGGTTAATAAGAGGATGCTGGTAATGTACAGCAGGAGAGGGGTTAAAGATGAGGATGCTGGTAATGTACAGCAGGGGAGGGGTTAATAGGAGGATGCTGGTAATGTACAGCAGAGGAGGGGTTAATAAGAGGATGCTGGTAATGTACAGCAGCGGAGGGGTTAATAAGAGGATGCTGGTATTGTACAGCAGAGGAGGGGTTAATAAGAGGATGCTGGTAATGTACAGCAGAGGAGGGGTTAATAAGAGGATGCTGGTAATGTACAGCAGAGGAGGGGTTAATAAGAGGATGCTGGTAATGTACAGCAGGGGAGGGGTTAATAGGAGGATGCTGGTAATGTACAGCAGAGGAGGGGTTAATAAGAGGATGTTGGTAATGTACAGCAGAGGAGGGGTTAATAAGAGGATGCTGGTAATGTACAGCAGGGGAGGGGTTAATAAGAGGATGCTGGTAATGTACAGCAGGGGAGGGGTTAATAAGAGGATGCTGGTAATGTACAGCAGAGGAGGGGTTAATAAGAGGATGCTGGTAATGTGCATCAGAGGAGGGGTTAATAAGAGGATGCTGGTAATGTACAGCAGGGGAGGGGTTAATAGGAGGATGCTGGTAATGTACAGCAGGGGAGGGGTTAATAAGAGGATGCTGGTAATGTACAGCAGAGGAGGGGTTAATAAGAGGATGCTGGTAATGTCAGGCAGGGGAGGGGTTAATAAGAGGATGCTGGTAATGTACAGCAGAGCAGGGGTTAATAAGAGGATGCTGGTAATGTACAGCAGAGCAGGGGTTAATAAGAGGATGCTGGGTAATGTACAGCAGAGGAGGGGTTAATAAGAGGATGCTGGGTAATGTACAGCAGAGGAGGGGTTAATGAGAGGATGCTGGTAATGTACAGCAGGGGAGGGGTTAATAAGGGGATGCTGGTAATGTACAGCAGAGGAGGGGTTAATAAGAGGATGCTGGGTAATGTACAGCAAGAGAGGGGTTAATAGGAGGATGCTGGGTAATGTACAGCAGCGGAGGGGTTAAGAGGATGATGGGTAATGTACAGCAGAGGAGTGGTTAATAAGAGGATGCTGGGTAATGTACAGCAGGAGAGGGGTTAATAGGAGGATGCTGGTAATGTACAGCAGGATAGGGGTTAATAGGAGGATGCTGGTAATCTCCGGCAGAGGAGGGGTTAACAAGAGGATGCTGGGTAATGTACAGCAGGAGAGGGGTTAATAGGAGGATGCTGGTAATGTACAGGAGGGGAGGGGTTAATAAGAGGATGCTGGTAATGTCCGGCAGAGCAGGAGTTAATAAGAGGATGCTGGTAATGTACAGCAGGGGAGGGGTCAATAAGAGGATGCTGGTAATGTGCAGCAGGGGAGGGGTTAATAAGAGGATGCTGGTAATGTCCGGCAGAGCAGGAGTTAATAAGAGGATGCTGGTAATGTGCAGCAGGGGAGGGGTTAATAAGAGGATGCTGGTAATGTACAGCAGGGGAGGGGTTAATAAGAGAATGCTGGTAATGTACAGCAGAAGAGGGGTTAAAGATGAGGATGCTGGGTAATGTACAGCAGAGGAGGGGTTAATAAGAGGATGCTGGTCATGTGCAGCAGAGGAGGGGTTAATAAGAGGATGCTGGTAATGTACAGCAGGGGAGGGGTTAATAAGAGGATGCTGGTAATGTACAGCAGAGGAGGGGTTAATAAGAGGATGCTGGTAATGTCCGGCAGGGGAGGGGTTAATAAGAGGATGCTGGTAATGTACAGCAGAGCAGGGGTTAATAAGAGGATGCTGGTAATGTGCAGCAGAGGAGGGGTTAATAAGTGGATGCTGGTAATGTACGGCAGGGGAGGGGTTAATAAGAGGATGCTGAGTAATGTACAGCAGAGGAGGGGTTAATAAGAGGATACTGGGTAATGTACAGCAGAGGAGGGGTTAATAAGAGGATGCTGGTAATGTTCAGCAGGGGAGGGGTTAATAAGGGGATGCTGGGTAATGTACAGCAGGGGAGGGGTTAATAAGAGGATGCCGGTAATGTACAGCTGAGGAGGAGTTAATAAGAGGATGCTGGGTAATGTACAGCTGAGGAGGAGTTAATAAGAGGATGCTGGGTAATGTACAGCCGAGGAGGAGTTAATACGAGGATGCTGGGTAATGTACAGCCGAGGAGGGGTTAAGAAGAGGATGCTGGTAATGTACAGCAGAGGAGGGGTTAATAAGAGGATGCCGGTAATGTACAGCTGAGGAGGGGTTAATAAGAGGATGCTGGGTAATGTACAGCAGGAGAGGGGTTAATAGGAGGATGCTGGTAATGTACAGGAGGGGAGGGGTTAATAAGAGGATGCTGGTAATGTCCTGCAGAGCATGGGTTAATAAGAGGATGCTGGTAATGTACGGCAGAGGAGGGGTTAATAAGAGGATGCTGGGTAATGTACAGCAGAGGAGGGGTTAATAAGAGGATGCTGGTCATGTACAGCAGAGGAGGGGTTAATAAGAGGATGCTGGTAATGTACAGCAGGGGAGGGGTTAATAGGAGGATGCTGGTAATGTACAGCAGAGGAGGGGTTAATAAGAGGATGCTGGTAATGTACAGCAGCGGAGGGGTTAATAAGAGGATGCTGGTATTGTACAGCAGAGGAGGGGTTAATAAGAGGATGCTGGTAATGTACAGCAGAGGAGGGGTTAATAAGAGGATACTGGGTAATGTACAGCAGGGGAGGGGTTAATAAGGGGATGCTGGGTAATGTACAGCAGGGGAGGGGTTAATAAGAGGATGCTGGTAATGTACAGCAGGGGGGGTTAGTAAGAGGATGCTGGTAATGTACAGCTGGGGAGGGGTTAATAAGAGGATGCTGGTAATGTACAGCAGAGGAGGAGTTAATAAGAGGATGCTGGGTAATGTACAACAGGAGAGGGGTTAATAGGAGGATGCTGGGTAATGTACAGCAGGGGAGGGGTTAAGAGGATGCTGGGTAATGTACAGCAGAGGAGGGGTTAATAAGAGGATGCTGGTAATGTGCAGCAGGGGAGGGGTTAATAAGAGGATGCTGGTAATGTCCGGCAGAGCAGGGGTTAATAGGAGGATGCTGGTAATGTACAGCAGGGGAGGGGTTAATAAGAGGATGCTGGTAATGTACAGCAGGAGAGGGGTTAAAGATGAGGATGCTGGTAATGTACAGCAGGGGAGGGGTTAATAGGAGGATGCTGGTAATGTACAGCAGAGGAGGGGTTAATAAGAGGATGCTGGTAATGTACAGCAGCGGAGGGGTTAATAAGAGGATGCTGGTATTGTACAGCAGAGGAGGGGTTAATAAGAGGATGCTGGTAATGTACAGCAGAGGAGGGGTTAATAAGAGGATGCTGGTAATGTACAGCAGAGGAGGGGTTAATAAGAGGATGCTGGTAATGTACAGCAGGGGAGGGGTTAATAGGAGGATGCTGGTAATGTACAGCAGAGGAGGGGTTAATAAGAGGATGTTGGTAATGTACAGCAGAGGAGGGGTTAATAAGAGGATGCTGGTAATGTACAGCAGGGGAGGGGTTAATAAGAGGATGCTGGTAATGTACAGCAGGGGAGGGGTTAATAAGAGGATGCTGGTAATGTACAGCAGAGGAGGGGTTAATAAGAGGATGCTGGTAATGTGCATCAGAGGAGGGGTTAATAAGAGGATGCTGGTAATGTACAGCAGGGGAGGGGTTAATAGGAGGATGCTGGTAATGTACAGCAGGGGAGGGGTTAATAAGAGGATGCTGGTAATGTACAGCAGAGGAGGGGTTAATAAGAGGATGCTGGTAATGTCAGGCAGGGGAGGGGTTAATAAGAGGATGCTGGTAATGTACAGCAGAGCAGGGGTTAATAAGAGGATGCTGGTAATGTACAGCAGAGCAGGGGTTAATAAGAGGATGCTGGGTAATGTACAGCAGAGGAGGGGTTAATAAGAGGATGCTGGGTAATGTACAGCAGAGGAGGGGTTAATGAGAGGATGCTGGTAATGTACAGCAGGGGAGGGGTTAATAAGGGGATGCTGGTAATGTACAGCAGAGGAGGGGTTAATAAGAGGATGCTGGGTAATGTACAGCAAGAGAGGGGTTAATAGGAGGATGCTGGGTAATGTACAGCAGCGGAGGGGTTAAGAGGATGATGGGTAATGTACAGCAGAGGAGTGGTTAATAAGAGGATGCTGGGTAATGTACAGCAGGAGAGGGGTTAATAGGAGGATGCTGGTAATGTACAGCAGGATAGGGGTTAATAGGAGGATGCTGGTAATCTCCAGCAGAGGAGGGGTTAACAAGAGGATGCTGGGTAATGTACAGCAGGAGAGGGGTTAATAGGAGGATGCTGGTAATGTACAGGAGGGGAGGGGTTAATAAGAGGATGCTGGTAATGTCCGGCAGAGCAGGAGTTAATAAGAGGATGCTGGTAATGTACAGCAGGGGAGGGGTCAATAAGAGGATGCTGGTAATGTGCAGCAGGGGAGGGGTTAATAAGAGGATGCTGGTAATGTCCGGCAGAGCAGGAGTTAATAAGAGGATGCTGGTAATGTGCAGCAGGGGAGGGGTTAATAAGAGGATGCTGGTAATGTACAGCAGGGGAGGGGTTAATAAGAGAATGCTGGTAATGTACAGCAGAAGAGGGGTTAAAGATGAGGATGCTGGGTAATGTACAGCAGAGGAGGGGTTAATAAGAGGATGCTGGTCATGTGCAGCAGAGGAGGGGTTAATAAGAGGATGCTGGTAATGTACAGCAGGGGAGGGGTTAATAAGAGGATGCTGGTAATGTACAGCAGAGGAGGGGTTAATAAGAGGATGCTGGTAATGTCCGGCAGGGGAGGGGTTAATAAGAGGATGCTGGTAATGTACAGCAGAGCAGGGGTTAATAAGAGGATGCTGGTAATGTGCAGCAGAGGAGGGGTTAATAAGTGGATGCTGGTAATGTACGGCAGGGGAGGGGTTAATAAGAGGATGCTGAGTAATGTACAGCAGAGGAGGGGTTAATAAGAGGATACTGGGTAATGTACAGCAGAGGAGGGGTTAATAAGAGGATGCTGGTAATGTACAGCAGGGGAGGGGTTAATAAGGGGATGCTGGGTAATGTACAGCAGGGGAGGGGTTAATAAGAGGATGCCGGTAATGTACAGCTGAGGAGGAGTTAATAAGAGGATGCTGGGTAATGTACAGCTGAGGAGGAGTTAATAAGAGGATGCTGGGTAATGTACAGCCGAGGAGGAGTTAATACGAGGATGCTGGGTAATGTACAGCCGAGGAGGGGTTAAGAAGAGGATGCTGGTAATGTACAGCAGAGGAGGGGTTAATAAGAGGATGCCGGTAATGTACAGCTGAGGAGGGGTTAATAAGAGGATGCTGGGTAATGTACAGCAGGAGAGGGGTTAATAGGAGGATGCTGGTAATGTACAGGAGGGGAGGGGTTAATAAGAGGATGCTGGTAATGTCCTGCAGAGCATGGGTTAATAAGAGGATGCTGGTAATGTACGGCAGAGGAGGGGTTAATAAGAGGATGCTCGGTAATGTACAGCAGAGGAGGGGTTAATAAGAGGATGCTGGTCATGTACAGCAGAGGAGGGGTTAATAAGAGGATGCTGGTAATGTACAGCAGGGGAGGGGTTAATAGGAGGATGCTGGTAATGTACAGCAGAGGAGGGGTTAATAAGAGGATGCTGGTAATGTACAGCAGCGGAGGGGTTAATAAGAGGATGCTGGTATTGTACAGCAGAGGAGGGGTTAATAAGAGGATGCTGGTAATGTACAGCAGAGGAGGGGTTAATAAGAGGATGCTGGTAATGTACAGCAGAGGAGGGGTTAATAAGAGGATGCTGGTAATGTACAGCAGGGGAGGGGTTAATAGGAGGATGCTGGTAATGTACAGCAGAGGAGGGGTTAATAAGAGGATGCTGGTAATGTACAGCAGGGGAGGGGTTAATAGGAGGATGCTGGTAATGTACAGCAGGGGAGGGGTTAATAAGAGGATGCTGGTATTGTACAGCAGAGGAGGGGTTAATAAGATGATGCTGGTAATGTACAGCAGAGGAGGGGTTAATAAGAGGATGCTGGTAATGTACAGCAGAGGAGGGGTTAATAAGAGGATGCTGGTATTGTACAGCAGAGGAGGGGTTAATAAGAGGATGCTGGTAATGTACAGCAGAGGAGGGGTTAATAAGAGGATGCTGGTAATGTACAGCAGAGGAGGGGTTAATAAGAGGATGCTGGTAATGTACAGCAGAGGAGGGGTTAATAAGAGGATGCTGGTCATGTACAGCAGAGGAGGGGTTAATAAGAGGATGCTGGTAATGTACAGCAGGGGAGGGGTTAATAGGAGGATGCTGGTAATGTACAGCAGAGGAGGGGTTAATAGGAGGATGCTGGTAATGTACAGCAGCGGAGGGGTTAATAAGAGGATGCTGGTATTGTACAGCAGAGGAGGGGTTAATAAGAGGATGCTGGTAATGTACAGCAGAGGAGGGGTTAATAAGAGGATGCTGGTAATGTACAGCAGAGGAGGGGTTAATAAGAGGATGCTGGTAATGTACAGCAGGGGAGGGGTTAATAAGAGGATGCTGGTAATGTACAGCAGAGGAGGGGTTAATAAGAGGATGCTGTAATGTACAGCAGAGGAGGGGTTAATAAGAGGATGCTGGTAATGTACAGCAGGAGAGGGGTTAATAAGAGGATGCTGGTAATGTACAGCTGAGTAGGGGTTAATAAGAGGATGCTGGTAATGTACAGCCGAGGAGGAGTTAATAAGAGGATGCTGGTAATGTACAGCAGGTGAGGGGTTAATAAGAGGATGCTGGGTAATGTACAGCAGAGGAGGGGTTAATAAGAGGATGCTGGTAATGTACAGCAGGGGAGGGGTTAATAAGAAGATGCTGGTAATGTACAGCTGAGGAGGGGTTAATAAGAGGATGCTGGTAATGTACAGCAGAGGAGGGGTTAATAAGAGGATGCTGGTAATGTACAGCAGGAGAGGGGTTAATAAGAGGATGCTGGTAATGTCCGGCAGGGGAGGGGTTAATAAGAGGATGCTGGTAATGTACAGCAGAGCAGGGGTTAATAAGAGGATGCTGGTAATGTGCAGCAGAGGAGGGGTTAATAAGTGGATGCTGGTAATGTACGGCAGGGGAGGGGTTAATAAGAGGATGCTGAGTAATGTACAGCAGAGGAGGGGTTAATAAGAGGATGCTGGTATTGTACAGCAGAGGAGGGGTTAATAAGAGGATGCTGGTAATGTACAGCAGAGGAGGGGTTAATAAGAGGATGCTGGTAATGTACAGCAGAGGAGGGGTTAATAAGAGGATGCTGGTAATGTACAGCAGGGGAGGGGTTAATAGGAGGATGCTGGTAATGTACAGCAGAGGAGGGGTTAATAAGAGGATGTTGGTAATGTACAGCAGAGGAGGGGTTAATAAGAGGATGCTGGTAATGTACAGCAGGGGAGGGGTTAATAAGAGGATGCTGGTAATGTACAGCAGGGGAGGGGTTAATAAGAGGATGCTGGTAATGTACAGCAGAGGAGGGGTTAATAAGAGGATGCTGGTAATGTGCATCAGAGGAGGGGTTAATAAGAGGATGCTGGTAATGTACAGCAGGGGAGGGGTTAATAGGAGGATGCTGGTAATGTACAGCAGGGGAGGGGTTAATAAGAGGATGCTGGTAATGTACAGCAGAGGAGGGGTTAATAAGAGGATGCTGGTAATGTCAGGCAGGGGAGGGGTTAATAAGAGGATGCTGGTAATGTACAGCAGAGCAGGGGTTAATAAGAGGATGCTGGTAATGTACAGCAGAGCAGGGGTTAATAAGAGGATGCTGGGTAATGTACAGCAGAGGAGGGGTTAATAAGAGGATGCTGGGTAATGTACAGCAGAGGAGGGGTTAATGAGAGGATGCTGGTAATGTACAGCAGGGGAGGGGTTAATAAGGGGATGCTGGTAATGTACAGCAGAGGAGGGGTTAATAAGAGGATGCTGGGTAATGTACAGCAAGAGAGGGGTTAATAGGAGGATGCTGGGTAATGTACAGCAGCGGAGGGGTTAAGAGGATGATGGGTAATGTACAGCAGAGGAGTGGTTAATAAGAGGATGCTGGGTAATGTACAGCAGGAGAGGGGTTAATAGGAGGATGCTGGTAATGTACAGCAGGATAGGGGTTAATAGGAGGATGCTGGTAATCTCCGGCAGAGGAGGGGTTAACAAGAGGATGCTGGGTAATGTACAGCAGGAGAGGGGTTAATAGGAGGATGCTGGTAATGTACAGGAGGGGAGGGGTTAATAAGAGGATGCTGGTAATGTCCGGCAGAGCAGGAGTTAATAAGAGGATGCTGGTAATGTACAGCAGGGGAGGGGTCAATAAGAGGATGCTGGTAATGTGCAGCAGGGGAGGGGTTAATAAGAGGATGCTGGTAATGTCCGGCAGAGCAGGAGTTAATAAGAGGATGCTGGTAATGTGCAGCAGGGGAGGGGTTAATAAGAGGATGCTGGTAATGTACAGCAGGGGAGGGGTTAATAAGAGAATGCTGGTAATGTACAGCAGAAGAGGGGTTAAAGATGAGGATGCTGGGTAATGTACAGCAGAGGAGGGGTTAATAAGAGGATGCTGGTCATGTGCAGCAGAGGAGGGGTTAATAAGAGGATGCTGGTAATGTACAGCAGGGGAGGGGTTAATAAGAGGATGCTGGTAATGTACAGCAGAGGAGGGGTTAATAAGAGGATGCTGGTAATGTCCGGCAGGGGAGGGGTTAATAAGAGGATGCTGGTAATGTACAGCAGAGCAGGGGTTAATAAGAGGATGCTGGTAATGTGCAGCAGAGGAGGGGTTAATAAGTGGATGCTGGTAATGTACGGCAGGGGAGGGGTTAATAAGAGGATGCTGAGTAATGTACAGCAGAGGAGGGGTTAATAAGAGGATACTGGGTAATGTACAGCAGAGGAGGGGTTAATAAGAGGATGCTGGTAATGTACAGCAGGGGAGGGGTTAATAAGGGGATGCTGGGTAATGTACAGCAGGGGAGGGGTTAATAAGAGGATGCCGGTAATGTACAGCTGAGGAGGAGTTAATAAGAGGATGCTGGGTAATGTACAGCTGAGGAGGAGTTAATAAGAGGATGCTGGGTAATGTACAGCCGAGGAGGAGTTAATACGAGGATGCTGGGTAATGTACAGCCGAGGAGGGGTTAAGAAGAGGATGCTGGTAATGTACAGCAGAGGAGGGGTTAATAAGAGGATGCCGGTAATGTACAGCTGAGGAGGGGTTAATAAGAGGATGCTGGGTAATGTACAGCAGGAGAGGGGTTAATAGGAGGATGCTGGTAATGTACAGGAGGGGAGGGGTTAATAAGAGGATGCTGGTAATGTCCTGCAGAGCATGGGTTAATAAGAGGATGCTGGTAATGTACGGCAGAGGAGGGGTTAATAAGAGGATGCTGGGTAATGTACAGCAGAGGAGGGGTTAATAAGAGGATGCTGGTCATGTACAGCAGAGGAGGGGTTAATAAGAGGATGCTGGTAATGTACAGCAGGGGAGGGGTTAATAGGAGGATGCTGGTAATGTACAGCAGAGGAGGGGTTAATAAGAGGATGCTGGTAATGTACAGCAGCGGAGGGGTTAATAAGAGGATGCTGGTATTGTACAGCAGAGGAGGGGTTAATAAGAGGATGCTGGTAATGTACAGCAGAGGAGGGGTTAATAAGAGGATGCTGGTAATGTACAGCAGAGGAGGGGTTAATAAGAGGATGCTGGTAATGTACAGCAGGGGAGGGGTTAATAGGAGGATGCTGGTAATGTACAGCAGAGGAGGGGTTAATAAGAGGATGCTGGTAATGTACAGCAGGGGAGGGGTTAATAGGAGGATGCTGGTAATGTACAGCAGGGGAGGGGTTAATAAGAGGATGCTGGTATTGTACAGCAGAGGAGGGGTTAATAAGATGATGCTGGTAATGTACAGCAGAGGAGGGGTTAATAAGAGGATGCTGGTATTGTACAGCAGAGGAGGGGTTAATAAGAGGATGCTGGTAATGTACAGCAGAGGAGGGGTTAATAAGAGGATGCTGGTAATGTACAGCAGAGGAGGGGTTAATAAGAGGATGCTGGTAATGTACAGCAGAGGAGGGGTTAATAAGAGGATGCTGGTAATGTACAGCAGGGGAGGGGTTAATAGGAGAATGCTGGTAATGTACAGCAGGGGAGGGGTTAATAAGAGGATGCCGGTAATGTACAGCTGAGGAGGAGTTAATAAGAGGATGCTGGGTAATGTACAGCTGAGGAGGAGTTAATAAGAGGATGCTGGGTAATGTACAGCCGAGGAGGAGTTAATACGAGGATGCTGGGTAATGTACAGCCGAGGAGGGGTTAAGAAGAGGATGCTGGTAATGTACAGCAGAGGAGGGGTTAATAAGAGGATGCCGGTAATGTACAGCTGAGGAGGGGTTAATAAGAGGATGCTGGGTAATGTACAGCAGGAGAGGGGTTAATAGGAGGATGCTGGTAATGTACAGGAGGGGAGGGGTTAATAAGAGGATGCTGGTAATGTCCTGCAGAGCATGGGTTAATAAGAGGATGCTGGTAATGTACGGCAGAGGAGGGGTTAATAAGAGGATGCTGGGTAATGTACAGCAGAGGAGGGGTTAATAAGAGGATGCTGGTCATGTACAGCAGAGGAGGGGTTAATAAGAGGATGCTGGTAATGTACAGCAGGGGAGGGGTTAATAGGAGGATGCTGGTAATGTACAGCAGAGGAGGGGTTAATAGGAGGATGCTGGTAATGTACAGCAGCGGAGGGGTTAATAAGAGGATGCTGGTATTGTACAGCAGAGGAGGGGTTAATAAGAGGATGCTGGTAATGTACAGCAGAGGAGGGGTTAATAAGAGGATGCTGGTAATGTACAGCAGAGGAGGGGTTAATAAGAGGATGCTGGTAATGTACAGCAGGGGAGGGGTTAATAGGAGGATGCTGGTAATGTACAGCAGAGGAGGGGTTAATAAGAGGATGCTGGTAATGTACAGCAGGGGAGGGGTTAATAGGAGGATGCTGGTAATGTACAGCAGGGGAGGGGTTAATAAGAGGATGCTGGTATTGTACAGCAGAGGAGGGGTTAATAAGATGATGCTGGTAATGTACAGCAGAGGAGGGGTTAATAAGAGGATGCTGGTAATGTACAGCAGAGGAGGGGTTAATAAGAGGATGCTGGTAATGTACAGCAGAGGAGGGGTTAATAAGAGGATGCTGGTAATGTACAGCAGAGGAGGGGTTAATAAGAGGATGCTGGTAATGTACAGCAGGGGAGGGGTTAATAGGAGGATGCTGGTAATGTACAGCAGGGGAGGGATTAATAAGAGGATGCTGGTATTGTACAGCAGAGGAGGGGTTAATAAGAGGATGCTGGTAATGTACAGCAGAGGAGGGGTTAATAAGAGGATGCTGGTAATGTACAGCAGAGGAGGGGTTAATAGGAGGATGCTGGTAATGTACAGCAGGGGAGGGGTTAATAAGAGGATGCCGGTAATGTACAGCTGAGGAGGAGTTAATAAGAGGATGCTGGGTAATGTACAGCCGAGGAGGAGTTAATAAGAGGATGCTGGGTAATGTACAGCCGAGGAGAAGTTAATACGAGGATGCTGGGTAATGTACAGCCGAGGAGGGGTTAAGAAGAGGATGCTGGTAATGTACAGCAGAGGAGGGGTTAATAAGAGGATGCCGGTAATGTACAGCTGAGGAGGGGTTAATAAGAGGATGCTGGGTAATGTACAGCAGAGGAGGGGTTAATAAGAGGATGCTGGTAATGTCCGGCAGAGCATGGGTTAATAAGAGGATGCTGGTAATGTACAGCAGAGGAGGGGTTAATAAGAGGATGCTGGGTAATGTACAGCAGAGGAGGGGTTAATAAGAGGATGCTGGTAATGTACAGCAGGGGAGGGGTTAATAAGAGGATGCTGGTAATGTCCGGCAGAGCAGGGGTTAATAAGAGGATGCTGGTAATGTACAGCAGGGGAGGGGTTAATAAGAGGATGCTGGTAATGTACAGCAGGGGAGGGGTTAATAAGAGGATGCTGGGTAATGTACAGCAGAGGAGGGGTTAATAAGAGGATGCTGGTAATGTACAGCAGGGGAGGGGTTAATAAGAGGATGCTGGTAATGTACAGCAGGAGAGGGGTTAATAAGAGGATGCTGGGTAATGTACAGCAGAGGAGGGGTTAATAAGAGGATGCTGGAAATGTACAGCAGGGGAGGGGTTAATAAGAGGATGCTGGTAATGTACAGCAGAGGAGGGGTTAATAAGAGGATGCTGTAATGTACAGCAGAGGAGGGGTTAATAAGAGGATGCTGGTAATGTACAGCAGGAGAGGGGTTAATAAGAGGATGCTGGTAATGTACAGCTGAGTAGGGGTTAATAAGAGGATGCTGGTAATGTACAGCCGAGGAGGAGTTAATAAGAGGATGCTGGTAATGTACAGCAGGTGAGGGGTTAATAAGAGGATGCTGGGTAATGTACAGCAGAGGAGGGGTTAATAAGAGGATGCTGGTAATGTACAGCAGGGGAGGGGTTAATAAGAAGATGCTGGTAATGTACAGCTGAGGAGGGGTTAATAAGAGGATGCTGGTAATGTACAGCAGAGGAGGGGTTAATAAGAGGATGCTGGTAATGTACAGCAGGAGAGGGGTTAATAAGAGGATGCTGGGTAATGTACAGCAGAGGAGGGGTTAATAAGAGGATGCTGGTAATGTACAGCAGAGGAGGGGTTAATAAGAGGATGTTGGTAATGTACAGCAGAGGAGGGGTTAATAAGAGGATGCTGGTAATGTACAGCAGGGGAGGGGTTAATAAGAGGATGCTGGTAATGTACAGCAGAGGAGGGGTTAATAAGAGGATGCTGGTAATGTGCATCAGACGAGGGGTTAATAAGAGGATGCTGGTAATGTGCATCAGAGGAGGGGTTAATAAGAGGATGCTGGTAATGTACAGCAGGGGAGGGGTAAATAGGAGGATGCTGGTAATGTACAGCAGGGGAGGGGTTAATAAGAGGATGCTGGTAATGTACAGCAGAGGAGGGGTTAATAAGAGGATGCTGGTAATGTCAGGCAGGGGAGGGGTTAATAAGAGGATGCTGGTAATGTACAGCAGAGCAGGGGTTAATAAGAGGATGCTGGTAATGTACAGCAGAGCAGGGGTTAATAAGAGGATGCTGGGTAATGTACAGCAGAGGAGGGGTTAATAAGAGGATGCTGGGTAATGTACAGCAGAAGAGGGGTTAATAAGAGGATGCTGGTAATGTACAGCAGGGGAGGGGTTAATAAGAGGATGCTGGGTAATGTACAGCAGAGGAGGGGTTAATAAGGGGATGCTGGTAATGTACAGCAGAGGAAGGGTTAATAAGAGGATGCTGGGTAATGTACAGCAGGAGAGGGGTTAATAGGAGGATGCTGGGTAATGTACAGCAGGGGAGGGGTTAAGAGGATGATGGGTAATGTACAGCAGAGGAGTGGTTAATAAGAGGATGCTGGGTAATGTACAGCAGGAGAGGGGTTAATAGGAGGATGCTGGTAATGTACAGCAGGATAGGGGTTAATAGGAGGATGCTGGTAATCTCCGCCAGAGGAGGGGTTAACAAGAGGATGCTGGGTAATGTACAGCAGGAGAGGGGTTAATAGGAGGATGCTGGTAATGTACAGGAGGGGAGGGGTTAATAAGAGGATGCTGGTAATGTCCGGCAGAGCAGGGGTTAATAAGAGGATGCTGGTAATGTACAGCAGAGGAGGGGTTAATAAGAGGATGCTGGTAATGTCCGGCAGAGCAGGAGTTAATAAGAGGATGCTGGTAATGTACAGCAGGGGAGGGGTCAATAAGAGGATGCTGGTAATGTGCAGCAGGGGAGGGGTTAATAAGAGGATGCTGGTAATGTCCGGCAGAGCAGGAGTTAATAAGAGGATGCTGGTAATGTGCAGCAGGGGAGGGGTTAATAAGAGGATGCTGGTAATGTACAGCAGGGGAGGGGTTAATAAGAGGATGCTGGTAATGTACAGCAGGAGAGGGGTTAAAGATGAGGATGCTGGGTAATGTACAGCAGAGGAGGGGTTAATAAGAGGTTGCTGGTAATGTGCAGCAGGGGAGGGGTTAATAAGAGGATGCTGGTAATGTCCGGCAGAGCAGGGGTTAATAAGAGGATGCTGGTAATGTACAGCAGGGGAGGGGTTAATAAGAGGATGCTGGTAATGTACAGCAGGAGAGGGGTTAAAGATGAGGATGCTGGGTAATGTACAGCAGAGGAGGGGTTAATAAGAGGATGCTGGTCATGTACAGCAGAGGAGGGGATAATAAGAGGATGCTGGTAATGTACAGCAGGGGAGGGGTTAATAAGAGGATGCTGGTAATGTACAGCAGAGGAGGGGTTAATAAGAGGATGCTGGTAATGTCCGGCAGGGGAGGGGTTAATAAGAGGATGCTGGTAATGTACAGCAGAGCAGGGGTTAATAAGAGGATGCTGGGTAATGTACAGCAGAGGAGGGGTTAATAAGAGGATGCTGGTAATGTAGAGCAGGGGAGGGATTAAGAAGAAGATGCTGGTAATGTACAGCTGAGGAGGGGTTAATAAGAGGATGCTGGTAATGTACAGCAGAGGAGGGGTTAATAAGAGGATGCTGGTAATGTACAGCAGGAGAGGGGTTAATAAGAGGATGCTGGGTAATGTACAGCAGAGGAGGGGTTAATAAGAGGATGCTGGTAATGTACAGCAGAGGAGGGGTTAATAAGAGGATGTTGGTAATGTACAGCAGAGGAGGGGTTAATAAGAGGATGCTGGTAATGTACAGCAGGGGAGGGGTTAATAAGAGGATGCTGGTAATGTACAGCAGGGGAGGGGTTAATAAGAGGATGCTGGTAATGTACAGCAGAGGAGGGGTTAATAAGAGGATGCTGGTAATGTGCATCAGAGGAGGGGTTAATAAGAGGATGCTGGTAATGTGCATCAGAGGAGGGGTTAATAAGAGGATGCTGGTAATGTACAGCAGGGGAGGGGTTAATAGGAGGATGCTGGTAATGTACAGCAGGGGAGGGGTTAATAAGAGGATGCTGGTAATGTACAGCAGGGGAGGGGTTAATAGGAGGATGCTGGTAATGTACAGCAGGAGAGGGGTTAATAGGAGGATGCTGGTAATGTACAGGAGGGGAGGGGTTAATAAGAGGATGCTGGTAATGTCCGGCAGAGCAGGGGTTAATAAGAGGATGCTGGTAATGTACAGCAGAGGAGGGGTTAATAAGAGGATGCTGGTAATGTCCGGCAGAGCAGGAGTTAATAAGAGGATGCTGGTAATGTACAGCAGGGGAGGGGTCAATAAGAGGATGCTGGTAATGTGCAGCAGGGGAGGGGTTAATAAGAGGATGCTGGTAATGTCCGGCAGAGCAGGAGTTAATAAGAGGATGCTGGTAATGTGCAGCAGGGGAGGGGTTAATAAGAGGATGCTGGTAATGTACAGCAGGGGAGGGGTTAATAAGAGGATGCTGGTAATGTACAGCAGGAGAGGGGTTAAAGATGAGGATGCTGGGTAATGTACAGCAGAGGAGGGGTTAATAAGAGGTTGCTGGTAATGTGCAGCAGGGGAGGGGTTAATAAGAGGATGCTGGTAATGTCCGGCAGAGCAGGGGTTAATAAGAGGATGCTGGTAATGTACAGCAGGGGAGGGGTTAATAAGAGGATGCTGGTAATGTACAGCAGGAGAGGGGTTAAAGATGAGGATGCTGGGTAATGTACAGCAGAGGAGGGGTTAATAAGAGGATGCTGGTCATGTACAGCAGAGGAGGGGATAATAAGAGGATGCTGGTAATGTACAGCAGGGGAGGGGTTAATAAGAGGATGCTGGTAATGTACAGCAGAGGAGGGGTTAATAAGAGGATGCTGGTAATGTCCGGCAGGGGAGGGGTTAATAAGAGGATGCTGGTAATGTACAGCAGAGCAGGGGTTAATAAGAGGATGCTGGGTAATGTACAGCAGAGGAGGGGTTAATAAGAGGATGCTGGTAATGTAGAGCAGGGGAGGGATTAAGAAGAAGATGCTGGTAATGTACAGCTGAGGAGGGGTTAATAAGAGGATGCTGGTAATGTACAGCAGAGGAGGGGTTAATAAGAGGATGCTGGTAATGTACAGCAGGAGAGGGGTTAATAAGAGGATGCTGGGTAATGTACAGCAGAGGAGGGGTTAATAAGAGGATGCTGGTAATGTACAGCAGAGGAGGGGTTAATAAGAGGATGTTGGTAATGTACAGCAGAGGAGGGGTTAATAAGAGGATGCTGGTAATGTACAGCAGGGGAGGGGTTAATAAGAGGATGCTGGTAATGTACAGCAGGGGAGGGGTTAATAAGAGGATGCTGGTAATGTACAGCAGAGGAGGGGTTAATAAGAGGATGCTGGTAATGTGCATCAGAGGAGGGGTTAATAAGAGGATGCTGGTAATGTGCATCAGAGGAGGGGTTAATAAGAGGATGCTGGTAATGTACAGCAGGGGAGGGGTTAATAGGAGGATGCTGGTAATGTACAGCAGGGGAGGGGTTAATAAGAGGATGCTGGTAATGTACAGCAGGGGAGGGGTTAATAGGAGGATGCTGGTAATGTACAGCAGGGGAGGGGTTAATAAGAGGATGCTGGTAATGTACAGCAGAGGAGGGGTTAATAAGAGGATGCTGGTAATGTCAGGCAGGGGAGGGGTTAATAAGAGGATGCTGGTAATGTACAGCAGAGCAGGGGTTAATAAGAGGATGCTGGTAATGTACAGCAGAGCAGGGGTTAATAAGAGGATGCTGGGTAATGTACAGCAGAGGAGGGGTTAATAAGAGGATGCTGGGTAATGTACAGCAGAGGAGGGGTTAATGAGAGGATGCTGGTAATGTACAGCAGGGGAGGGGTTAATAAGGGGATGCTGGTAATGTACAGCAGAGGAGGGGTTAATAAGAGGATGCTGGGTAATGTACAGCAGGAGAGGGGTTAATAGGAGGATGCTGGGTAATGTACAGCAGCGGAGGGGTTAAGAGGATGATGGGTAATGTACAGCAGAGGAGTGGTTAATAAGAGGATGCTGGGTAATGTACAGCAGGAGAGGGGTTAATAGGAGGATGCTGGTAATGTACAGTAGGATAGGGGTTAATAGGAGGATGCTGGTAATCTCTGGCAGAGGAGGGGTTAACAAGAGGATGCTGGGTAATGTACAGCAGGAGAGGGGTTAATAGGAGGATGCTGGTAATGTCCGGCAGAGCAGGGGTTAATAAGAGGATGCTGGTAATGTACAGCAGAGGAGGGGTTAATAAGAGGATGCTGGTAATGTCCGGCAGAGCAGGAGTTAATAAGAGGATGCTGGTAATGTACAGCAGGGGAGGGGTCAATAAGAGGATGCTGGTAATGTGCAGCAGGGGAGGGGTTAATAAGAGGATGCTGGTAATGTCCGGCAGAGCAGGAGTTAATAAGAGGATGCTGGTAATGTGCAGCAGGGGAGGGGTTAATAAGAGGATGCTGGTAATGTACAGCAGGGGAGGGGTTAATAAGAGAATGCTGGTAATGTACAGCAGAAGAGGGGTTAAAGATGAGGATGCTGGGTAATGTACAGCAGAGGAGGGGTTAATAAGAGGATGCTGGTAATGTGCAGCAGGGGAGGGGTTAATAAGAGGATGCTGGTAATGTCCGGCAGAGCAGGGGTTAATAAGAGGATGCTGGTAATGTACAGCAGGGGAGGGGTTAATACGAGGATGCTGGTAATGTACAGCAGGAGAGGGGTTAAAGATGAGGATGCTGGGTAATGTACAGCAGAGGAGGGGTTAATAAGAGGATGCTGGTCATGTGCAGCAGAGGAGGGGTTAATAAGAGGATGCTGGTAATGTACAGCAGGGGAGGGGTTAATAAGAGGATGCTGGTAATGTACAGCAGAGGAGGGGTTAATAAGAGGATGCTGGTAATGTCCGGCAGGGGAGGGGTTAATAAGAGGATGCTGGTAATGTACAGCAGAGCAGGGGTTAATAAGAGGATGCTGGTAATGTGCAGCAGAGGAGGGGTTAATAAGTGGATGCTGGTAATGTACGGCAGGGGAGGGGTTAATAAGAGGATGCTGAGTAATGTACAGCAGAGGAGGGGTTAATAAGAGGATACTGGGTAATGTACAGCAGAGGAGGGGTTAATAAGAGGATGCTGGTAATGTACAGCAGGGGAGGGGTTAATAAGGGGATGCTGGGTAATGTACAGCAGGGGAGGGGTTAATAAGAGGATGCTGGTAATGTACAGCAGGGGGGGTTAGTAAGAGGATGCTGGTAATGTACAGCTGGGGAGGGGTTAATAAGAGGATGCTGGTAATGTACAGCAGAGGAGGAGTTAATAAGAGGATGCTGGGTAATGTACAACAGGAGAGGGGTTAATAGGAGGATGCTGGGTAATGTACAGCAGGGGAGGGGTTAAGAGGATGCTGGGTAATGTACAGCAGAGGAGGGGTTAATAAGAGGATGCTGGTAATGTGCAGCAGGGGAGGGGTTAATAAGAGGATGCTGGTAATGTCCGGCAGAGCAGGGGTTAATAGGAGGATGCTGGTAATGTACAGCAGGGGAGGGGTTAATAAGAGGATGCTGGTAATGTACAGCAGGAGAGGGGTTAAAGATGAGGATGCTGGTAATGTACAGCAGGGGAGGGGTTAATAGGAGGATGCTGGTAATGTACAGCAGAGGAGGGGTTAATAAGAGGATGCTGGTAATGTACAGCAGCGTAGGGGTTAATAAGAGGATGCTGGTATTGTACAGCAGAGGAGGGGTTAATAAGAGGATGCTGGTAATGTACAGCAGAGGAGGGGTTAATAAGAGGATGCTGGTAATGTACAGCAGAGGAGGGGTTAATAAGAGGATGCTGGTAATGTACAGCAGGGGAGGGGTTAATAGGAGGATGCTGGTAATGTACAGCAGAGGAGGGGTTAATAAGAGGATGTTGGTAATGTACAGCAGAGGAGGGGTTAATAAGAGGATGCTGGTAATGTACAGCAGGGGAGGGGTTAATAAGAGGATGCTGGTAATGTACAGCAGGGGAGGGGTTAATAAGAGGATGCTGGTAATGTACAGCAGAGGAGGGGTTAATAAGAGGATGCTGGTAATGTGCATCAGAGGAGGGGTTAATAAGAGGATGCTGGTAATGTACAGCAGGGGAGGGGTTAATAGGAGGATGCTGGTAATGTACAGCAGGGGAGGGGTTAATAAGAGGATGCTGGTAATGTACAGCAGAGGAGGGGTTAATAAGAGGATGCTGGTAATGTCAGGCAGGGGAGGGGTTAATAAGAGGATGCTGGTAATGTACAGCAGAGCAGGGGTTAATAAGAGGATGCTGGTAATGTACAGCAGAGCAGGGGTTAATAAGAGGATGCTGGGTAATGTACAGCAGAGGAGGGGTTAATAAGAGGATGCTGGGTAATGTACAGCAGAGGAGGGGTTAATGAGAGGATGCTGGTAATGTACAGCAGGGGAGGGGTTAATAAGGGGATGCTGGTAATGTACAGCAGAGGAGGGGTTAATAAGAGGATGCTGGGTAATGTACAGCAGGAGAGGGGTTAATAGGAGGATGCTGGGTAATGTACAGCAGCGGAGGGGTTAAGAGGATGATGGGTAATGTACAGCAGAGGAGTGGTTAATAAGAGGATGCTGGGTAATGTACAGCAGGAGAGGGGTTAATAGGAGGATGCTGGTAATGTACAGCAGGATAGGGGTTAATAGGAGGATGCTGGTAATCTCCGCCAGAGGAGGGGTTAACAAGAGGATGCTGGGTAATGTACAGCAGGAGAGGGGTTAATAGGAGGATGCTGGTAATGTACAGGAGGGGAGGGGTTAATAAGAGGATGCTGGTAATGTCCGGCAGAGCAGGAGTTAATAAGAGGATGCTGGTAATGTACAGCAGGGGAGGGGTCAATAAGAGGATGCTGGTAATGTGCAGCAGGGGAGGGGTTAATAAGAGGATGCTGGTAATCTCCGGCAGAGCAGGAGTTAATAAGAGGATGCTGGTAATGTGCAGCAGGGGAGGGGTTAATAAGAGGATGCTGGTAATGTACAGCAGGGGAGGGGTTAATAAGAGAATGCTGGTAATGTACAGCAGAAGAGGGGTTAAAGATGAGGATGCTGGGTAATGTACAGCAGAGGAGGGGTTAATAAGAGGATGCTGGTAATGTGCAGCAGGGGAGGGGTTAATAAGAGGATGCTGGTAATGTCCGACAGAGCAGGGGTTAATAAGAGGATGCTGGTAATGTACAGCAGGGGAGGGGTTAATACGAGGATGCTGGTAATGTACAGCAGGAGAGGGGTTAAAGATGAGGATGCTGGGTAATGTACAGCAGAGGAGGGGTTAATAAGAGGATGCTGGTCATGTGCAGCAGAGGAGGGGTTAATAAGAGGATGCTGGTAATTTACAGCAGGGGAGGGGTTAATAAGAGGATGCTGGTAATGTACAGCAGAGGAGGGGTTAATAAGAGGATGCTGGTAATGTCCGGCAGGGGAGGGGTTAATAAGAGGATGCTGGTAATGTACAGCAGAGCAGGGGTTAATAAGAGGATGCTGGTAATGTGCAGCAGAGGAGGGGTTAATAAGTGGATGCTGGTAATGTACGGCAGGGGAGGGGTTAATAAGAGGATGCTGAGTAATGTACAGCAGAGGAGGGGTTAATAAGAGGATACTGGGTAATGTACAGCAGAGGAGGGGTTAATAAGAGGATGCTGGTAATGTACAGCAGGGGAGGGGTTAATAAGGGGATGCTGGGTAATGTACAGCAGGGGAGGGGTTAATAAGAGGATGCCGGTAATGTACAGCTGAGGAGGAGTTAATAAGAGGATGCTGGGTATTGTACAGCTGAGGAGGAGTTAATAAGAGGATGCTGGGTAATGTACAGCCGAGGAGGAGTTAATACGAGGATGCTGGGTAATGTACAGCCGAGGAGGGGTTAAGAAGAGGATGCTGGTAATGTACAGCAGAGGAGGGGTTAATAAGAGGATGCCGGTAATGTACAGCTGAGGAGGGGTTAATAAGAGGATGCTGGGTAATGTACAGCAGGAGAGGGGTTAATAGGAGGATGCTGGTAATGTACAGGAGGGGAGGGGTTAATAAGAGGATGCTGGTAATGTCCTGCAGAGCATGGGTTAATAAGAGGATGCTGGTAATGTACGGCAGAGGAGGGGTTAATAAGAGGATGCTGGGTAATGTACAGCAGAGGAGGGGTTAATAAGAGGATGCTGGTCATGTACAGCAGAGGAGGGGTTAATAAGAGGATGCTGGTAATGTACAGCAGGGGAGGGGTTAATAGGAGGATGCTGGTAATGTACAGCAGAGGAGGGGTTAATAAGAGGATGCTGGTAATGTACAGCAGCGGAGGGGTTAATAAGAGGATGCTGGTATTGTACAGCAGAGGAGGGGTTAATAAGAGGATGCTGGTAATGTACAGCAGAGGAGGGGTTAATAAGAGGATGCTGGTAATGTACAGCAGAGGAGGGGTTAATAAGAGGATGCTGGTAATGTACAGCAGGGGAGGGGTTAATAGGAGGATGCTGGTAATGTACAGCAGAGGAGGGGTTAATAAGAGGATGCTGGTAATGTACAGCAGGGGAGGGGTTAATAGGAGGATGCTGGTAATGTACAGTAGGGGAGGGGTTAATAAGAGGATGCTGGTATTGTACAGCAGAGGAGGGGTTAATAAGATGATGCTGGTAATGTACAGCAGAGGAGGGGTTAATAAGAGGATGCTGGTAATGTACAGCAGAGGAGGGGTTAATAAGAGGATGCTGGTATTGTACAGCAGAGGAGGGGTTAATAAGAGGATGCTGGTAAAGTACAGCAGAGGAGGGGTTAATAAGAGGATGCTGGTAATGTACAGCAGAGGAGGGGTTAATAAGAGGATGCTGGTAATGTACAGCAGAGGAGGGGTTAATAAGAGGATGCCGGTAATGTACAGCTGAGGAGGAGTTAATAAGAGGATGCTGGGTAATGTACAGCCGAGGAGGAGTTAATAAGAGGATGCTGGGTAATGTACAGCCGAGGAGGAGTTAATACGAGGATGCTGGGTAATGTACAGCCGAGGAGGGGTTAAGAAGAGGATGCTGGTAATGTACAGCAGAGGAGGGGTTAATAAGAGGATGCCGGTAATGTACAGCTGAGGAGGGGTTAATAAGAGGATGCTGGGTAATGTACAGCAGGAGAGGGGTTAATAGGAGGATGCTGGTAATGTACAGGAGGGGAGGGGTTAATAAGAGGATGCTGGTAATGTCCGGCAGAGCATGGGTTAATAAGAGGATGCTGGTAATGTACAGCAGAGGAGGGGTTAATAAGAGGATGCTGGGTAATGTACAGCAGAGGAGGGGTTAATAAGAGGATGCTGGTAATGTACAGCAGGGGAGGGGTTAATAAGAGGATGCTGGTAATGTCCGGCAGAGCAGGGGTTAATAAGAGGATGCTGGTAATGTACAGCAGGGGAGGGGTTAATAAGAGGATGCTGGTAATGTACAGCAGGGGAGGGGTTAATAAGAGGATGCTGGGTAATGTACAGCAGAGGAGGGGTTAATAAGAGGATGCTGGTAATGTACAGCAGGGGAGGGGTTAATAAGAGGATGCTGGTAATGTACAGCAGGAGAGGGGTTAATAAGAGGATGCTGGGTAATGTACAGCAGAGGAGGGGTTAATAAGAGGATGCTGGAAATGTACAGCAGGGGAGGGGTTAATAAGAGGATGCTGGTAATGTACAGCAGAGGAGGGGTTAATAAGAGGATGCTGTAATGTACAGCAGAGGAGGGGTTAATAAGAGGATGCTGGTAATGTACAGCAGGAGAGGGGTTAATAAGAGGATGCTGGTAATGTACAGCTGAGTAGGGGTTAATAAGAGGATGCTGGTAATGTACAGCCGAGGAGGAGTTAATAAGAGGATGCTGGTAATGTACAGCAGGTGAGGGGTTAATAAGAGGATGCTGGGTAATGTACAGCAGAGGAGGGGTTAATAAGAGGATGCTGGTAATGTACAGCAGGGGAGGGGTTAATAAGAAGATGCTGGTAATGTACAGCTGAGGAGGGGTTAATAAGAGGATGCTGGTAATGTACAGCAGAGGAGGGGTTAATAAGAGGATGCTGGTAATGTACAGCAGGAGAGGGGTTAATAAGAGGATGCTGGGTAATGTACAGCAGAGGAGGGGTTAATAAGAGGATGCTGGTAATGTACAGCAGAGGAGGGGTTAATAAGAGGATGTTGGTAATGTACAGCAGAGGAGGGGTTAATAAGAGGATGCTGGTAATGTACAGCAGGGGAGGGGTTAATAAGAGGATGCTGGTAATGTACAGCAGAGGAGGGGTTAATAAGAGGATGCTGGTAATGTGCATCAGACGAGGGGTTAATAAGAGGATGCTGGTAATGTGCATCAGAGGAGGGGTTAATAAGAGGATGCTGGTAATGTACAGCAGGGGAGGGGTAAATAGGAGGATGCTGGTAATGTACAGCAGGGGAGGGGTTAATAAGAGGATGCTGGTAATGTACAGCAGAGGAGGGGTTAATAAGAGGATGCTGGTAATGTCAGGCAGGGGAGGGGTTAATAAGAGGATGCTGGTAATGTACAGCAGAGCAGGGGTTAATAAGAGGATGCTGGTAATGTACAGCAGAGCAGGGGTTAATAAGAGGATGCTGGGTAATGTACAGCAGAGGAGGGGTTAATAAGAGGATGCTGGGTAATGTACAGCAGAAGAGGGGTTAATAAGAGGATGCTGGTAATGTACAGCAGGGGAGGGGTTAATAAGAGGATGCTGGGTAATGTACAGCAGAGGAGGGGTTAATAAGGGGATGCTGGTAATGTACAGCAGAGGAAGGGTTAATAAGAGGATGCTGGGTAATGTACAGCAGGAGAGGGGTTAATAGGAGGATGCTGGGTAATGTACAGCAGGGGAGGGGTTAAGAGGATGATGGGTAATGTACAGCAGAGGAGTGGTTAATAAGAGGATGCTGGGTAATGTACAGCAGGAGAGGGGTTAATAGGAGGATGCTGGTAATGTACAGCAGGATAGGGGTTAATAGGAGGATGCTGGTAATCTCCGGCAGAGGAGGGGTTAACAAGAGGATGCTGGGTAATGTACAGCAGGAGAGGGGTTAATAGGAGGATGCTGGTAATGTCCGGCAGAGCAGGGGTTAATAAGAGGATGCTGGTAATGTACAGCAGAGGAGGGGTTAATAAGAGGATGCTGGTAATGTCCGGCAGAGCAGGAGTTAATAAGAGGATGCTGGTAATGTACAGCAGGGGAGGGGTCAATAAGAGGATGCTGGTAATGTGCAGCAGGGGAGGGGTTAATAAGAGGATGCTGGTAATGTCCGGCAGAGCAGGAGTTAATAAGAGGATGCTGGTAATGTGCAGCAGGGGAGGGGTTAATAAGAGGATGCTGGTAATGTACAGCAGGGGAGGGGTTAATAAGAGGATGCTGGTAATGTACAGCAGGAGAGGGGTTAAAGATGAGGATGCTGGGTAATGTACAGCAGAGGAGGGGTTAATAAGAGGTTGCTGGTAATGTGCAGCAGGGGAGGGGTTAATAAGAGGATGCTGGTAATGTCCGGCAGAGCAGGGGTTAATAAGAGGATGCTGGTAATGTACAGCAGGAGAGGGGTTAAAGATGAGGATGCTGGGTAATGTACAGCAGAGGAGGGGTTAATAAGAGGATGCTGGTCATGTACAGCAGAGGAGGGGATAATAAGAGGATGCTGGTAATGTACAGCAGGGGAGGGGTTAATAAGAGGATGCTGGTAATGTACAGCAGAGGAGGGGTTAATAAGAGGATGCTGGTAATGTCCGGCAGGGGAGGGGTTAATAAGAGGATGCTGGTAATGTACAGCAGAGCAGGGGTTAATAAGAGGATGCTGGGAAATGTACAGCAGAGGAGGGGTTAATAAGAGGATGCTGGTAATGTAGAGCAGGGGAGGGATTAAGAAGAAGATGCTGGTAATGTACAGCTGAGGAGGGGTTAATAAGAGGATGCTGGTAATGTACAGCAGAGGAGGGGTTAATAAGAGGATGCTGGTAATGTACAGCAGGAGAGGGGTTAATAAGAGGATGCTGGGTAATGTACAGCAGAGGAGGGGTTAATAAGAGGATGCTGGTAATGTACAGCAGAGGAGGGGTTAATAAGAGGATGTTGGTAATGTACAGCAGAGGAGGGGTTAATAAGAGGATGCTGGTAATGTACAGCAGGGGAGGGGTTAATAAGAGGATGCTGGTAATGTACAGCAGGGGAGGGGTTAATAAGAGGATGCTGGTAATGTACAGCAGAGGAGGGGTTAATAAGAGGATGCTGGTAATGTGCATCAGAGGAGGGGTTAATAAGAGGATGCTGGTAATGTGCATCAGAGGAGGGGTTAATAAGAGGATGCTGGTAATGTACAGCAGGGGAGGGGTTAATAGGAGGATGCTGGTAATGTACAGCAGGGGAGGGGTTAATAAGAGGATGCTGGTAATGTACAGCAGGGGAGGGGTTAATAGGAGGATGCTGGTAATGTACAGCAGGGGAGGGGTTAATAAGAGGATGCTGGTAATGTAAAGCAGAGGAGGGGTTAATAAGAGGATGCTGGTAATGTCAGGCAGGGGAGGGGTTAATAAGAGGATGCTGGTAATGTACAGCAGAGCAGGGGTTAATAAGAGGATGCTGGTAATGTACAGCAGAGCAGGGGTTAATAAGAGGATGCTGGGTAATGTACAGCAGAGGAGGGGTTAATAAGAGGATGCTGGGTAATGTACAGCAGAGGAGGGGTTAATGAGAGGATGCTGGTAATGTACAGCAGGGGAGGGGTTAATAAGGGGATGCTGGTAATGTACAGCAGAGGAGGGGTTAATAAGAGGATGCTGGGTAATGTACAGCAGGAGAGGGGTTAATAGGAGGATGCTGGGTAATGTACAGCAGCGGAGGGGTTAAGAGGATGATGGGTAATGTACAGCAGAGGAGTGGTTAATAAGAGGATGCTGGGTAATGTACAGCAGGAGAGGGGTTAATAGGAGGATGCTGGTAATGTACAGCAGGATAGGGGTTAATAGGAGGATGCTGGTAATCTCCGGCAGAGGAGGGGTTAACAAGAGGATGCTGGGTAATGTACAGCAGGAGAGGGGTTAATAGGAGGATGCTGGTAATGTCCGGCAGAGCAGGGGTTAATAAGAGGATGCTGGTAATGTACAGCAGAGGAGGGGTTAATAAGAGGATGCTGGTAATGTCCGGCAGAGCAGGAGTTAATAAGAGGATGCTGGTAATGTACAGCAGGGGAGGGGTCAATAAGAGGATGCTGGTAATGTGCAGCAGGGGAGGGGTTAATAAGAGGATGCTGGTAATGTCCGGCAGAGCAGGAGTTAATAAGAGGATGCTGGTAATGTGCAGCAGGGGAGGGGTTAATAAGAGGATGCTGGTAATGTACAGCAGGGGAGGGGTTAATAAGAGAATGCTGGTAATGTACAGCAGAAGAGGGGTTAAAGATGAGGATGCTGGGTAATGTACAGCAGAGGAGGGGTTAATAAGAGGATGCTGGTAATGTGCAGCAGGGGAGGGGTTAATAAGAGGATGCTGGTAATGTCCGGCAGAGCAGGGGTTAATAAGAGGATGCTGGTAATGTACAGCAGGGGAGGGGTTAATACGAGGATGCTGGTAATGTACAGCAGGAGAGGGGTTAAAGATGAGGATGCTGGGTAATGTACAGCAGAGGAGGGGTTAATAAGAGGATGCTGGTCATGTGCAGCAGAGGAGGGGTTAATAAGAGGATGCTGGTAATGTACAGCAGGGGAGGGGTTAATAAGAGGATGCTGGTAATGTACAGCAGAGGAGGGGTTAATAAGAGGATGCTGGTAATGTCCGGCAGGGGAGGGGTTAATAAGAGGATGCTGGTAATGTACAGCAGAGCAGGGGTTAATAAGAGGATGCTGCTAATGTGCAGCAGAGGAGGGGTTAATAAGTGGATGCTGGTAATGTACGGCAGGGGAGGGGTTAATAAGAGGATGCTGAGTAATGTACAGCAGAGGAGGGGTTAATAAGAGGATACTGGGTAATGTACAGCAGAGGAGGGGTTAATAAGAGGATGCTGGTAATGTACAGCAGGGGAGGGGTTAATAAGGGGATGCTGGGTAATGTACAGCAGGGGAGGGGTTAATAAGAGGATGCTGGTAATGTACAGCAGGGGGGGTTAGTAAGAGGATGCTGGTAATGTACAGCTGGGGAGGGGTTAATAAGAGGATGCTGGTAATGTACAGCAGAGGAGGAGTTAATAAGAGGATGCTGGGTAATGTACAACAGGAGAGGGGTTAATAGGAGGATGCTGGGTAATGTACAGCAGGGGAGGGGTTAAGAGGATGCTGGGTAATGTACAGCAGAGGAGGGGTTAATAAGAGGATGCTGGTAATGTGCAGCAGGGGAGGGGTTAATAAGAGGATGCTGGTAATGTCCGGCAGAGCAGGGGTTAATAGGAGGATGCTGGTAATGTACAGCAGGGGAGGGGTTAATAAGAGGATGCTGGTAATGTACAGCAGGAGAGGGGTTAAAGATGAGGATGCTGGTAATGTACAGCAGGGGAGGGGTTAATAGGAGGATGCTGGTAATGTACAGCAGAGGAGGGGTTAATAAGAGGATGCTGGTAATGTACAGCAGCGGAGGGGTTAATAAGAGGATGCTGGTATTGTACAGCAGAGGAGGGGTTAATAAGAGGATGCTGGTAATGTACAGCAGAGGAGGGGTTAATAAAAGGATGCTGGTAATGTACAGCAGAGGAGGGGTTAATAAGAGGATGCTGGTAATGTACAGCAGGGGAGGGGTTAATAGGAGGATGCTGGTAATGTACAGCAGAGGAGGGGTTAATAAGAGGATGTTGGTAATGTACAGCAGAGGAGGGGTTAATAAGAGGATGCTGGTAATGTACAGCAGGGGAGGGGTTAATAAGAGGATGCTGGTAATGTACAGCAGGGGAGGGGTTAATAAGAGGATGCTGGTAATGTACAGCAGAGGAGGGGTTAATAAGAGGATGCTGGTAATGTGCATCAGAGGAGGGGTTAATAAGAGGATGCTGGTAATGTACAGCAGGGGAGGGGTTAATAGGAGGATGCTGGTAATGTACAGCAGGGGAGGGGTTAATAAGAGGATGCTGGTAATGTACAGCAGAGGAGGGGTTAATAAGAGGATGCTGGTAATGTCAGGCAGGGGAGGGGTTAATAAGAGGATGCTGGTAATGTACAGCAGAGCAGGGGTTAATAAGAGGATGCTGGTAATGTACAGCAGAGCAGGGGTTAATAAGAGGATGCTGGGTAATGTACAGCAGAGGAGGGGTTAATAAGAGGATGCTGGGTAATGTACAGCAGAGGAGGGGTTAATGAGAGGATGCTGGTAATGTACAGCAGGGGAGGGGTTAATAAGGGGATGCTGGTAATGTACAGCAGAGGAGGGGTTAATAAGAGGATGCTGGGTAATGTACAGCAGGAGAGGGGTTAATAGGAGGATGCTGGGTAATGTACAGCAGCGGAGGGGTTAAGAGGATGATGGGTAATGTACAGCAGAGGAGTGGTTAATAAGAGGATGCTGGGTAATGTACAGCAGGAGAGGGGTTAATAGGAGGATGCTGGTAATGTACAGCAGGATAGGGGTTAATAGGAGGATGCTGGTAATCTCCGGCAGAGGAGGGGTTAACAAGAGGATGCTGGGTAATGTACAGCAGGAGAGGGGTTAATAGGAGGATGCTGGTAATGTACAGGAGGGGAGGGGTTAATAAGAGGATGCTGGTAATGTCCGGCAGAGCAGGAGTTAATAAGAGGATGCTGGTAATGTACAGCAGGGGAGGGGTCAATAAGAGGATGCTGGTAATGTGCAGCAGGGGAGGGGTTAATAAGAGGATGCTGGTAATGTCCGGCAGAGCAGAAGTTAATAAGAGGATGCTGGTAATGTGCAGCAGGGGAGGGGTTAATAAGAGGATGCTGGTAATGTACAGCAGGGGAGGGGTTAATAAGAGAATGCTGGTAATGTACAGCAGAAGAGGGGTTAAAGATGAGGATGCTGGGTAATGTACAGCAGAGGAGGGGTTAATAAGAGGATGCTGGTAATGTGCAGCAGGGGAGGGGTTAATAAGAGGATGCTGGTAATGTCCGACAGAGCAGGGGTTAATAAGAGGATGCTGGTAATGTACAGCAGGGGAGGGGTTAATACGAGGATGCTGGTAATGTACAGCAGGAGAGGGGTTAAAGATGAGGATGCTGGGTAATGTACAGCAGAGGAGGGGTTAATAAGAGGATGCTGGTCATGTGCAGCAGAGGAGGGGTTAATAAGAGGATGCTGGTAATGTACAGCAGGGGAGGGGTTAATAAGAGGATGCTGGTAATGTACAGCAGAGGAGGGGTTAATAAGAGGATGCTGGTAATGTCCGGCAGGGGAGGGGTTAATAAGAGGATGCTGGTAATGTACAGCAGAGCAGGGGTTAATAAGAGGATGCTGGTAATGTGCAGCAGAGGAGGGGTTAATAAGTGGATGCTGGTAATGTACGGCAGGGGAGGGGTTAATAAGAGGATGCTGAGTAATGTACAGCAGAGGAGGGGTTAATAAGAGGATACTGGGTAATGTACAGCAGAGGAGGGGTTAATAAGAGGATGCTGGTAATGTACAGCAGGGGAGGGGTTAATAAGGGGATGCTGGGTAATGTACAGCAGGGGAGGGGTTAATAAGAGGATGCCGGTAATGTACAGCTGAGGAGGAGTTAATAAGAGGATGCTGGGTAATGTACAGCTGAGGAGGAGTTAATAAGAGGATGCTGGGTAATGTACAGCCGAGGAGGAGTTAATACGAGGATGCTGGGTAATGTACAGCCGAGGAGGGGTTAAGAAGAGGATGCTGGTAATGTACAGCAGAGGAGGGGTTAATAAGAGGATGCCGGTAATGTACAGCTGAGGAGGGGTTAATAAGAGGATGCTGGGTAATGTACAGCAGGAGAGGGGTTAATAGGAGGATGCTGGTAATGTACAGGAGGGGAGGGGTTAATAAGAGGATGCTGGTAATGTCCTGCAGAGCATGGGTTAATAAGAGGATGCTGGTAATGTACGGCAGAGGAGGGGTTAATAAGAGGATGCTGGGTAATGTACAGCAGAGGAGGGGTTAATAAGAGGATGCTGGTCATGTACAGCAGAGGAGGGGTTAATAAGAGGATGCTGGTAATGTACAGCAGGGGAGGGGTTAATAGGAGGATGCTGGTAATGTACAGCAGAGGAGGGGTTAATAAGAGGATGCTGGTAATGTACAGCAGCGGAGGGGTTAATAAGAGGATGCTGGTATTGTACAGCAGAGGAGGGGTTAATAAGAGGATGCTGGTAATGTACAGCAGAGGAGGGGTTAATAAGAGGATGCTGGTAATGTACAGCAGAGGAGGGGTTAATAAGAGGATGCTGGTAATGTACAGCAGGGGAGGGGTTAATAGGAGGATGCTGGTAATGTACAGCAGAGGAGGGGTTAATAAGAGGATGCTGGTAATGTACAGCAGGGGAGGGGTTAATAGGAGGATGCTGGTAATGTACAGCAGGGGAGGGGTGAATAAGAGGATGCTGGTATTGTACAGCAGAGGAGGGGTTAATAAGATGATGCTGGTAATGTACAGCAGAGGAGGGGTTAATAAGAGGATGCTGGTAATGTACAGCAGAGGAGGGGTTAATAAGAGGATGCTGGTATTGTACAGCAGAGGAGGGGTTAATAAGAGGATGCTGGTAATGTACAGCAGAGGAGGGGTTAATAAGAGGATGCTGGTAATGTACAGCAGAGGAGGGGTTAATAAGAGGATGCTGGTAATGTACAGCAGAGGAGGGGTTAATAAGAGGATGCCGGTAATGTACAGCTGAGGAGGAGTTAATAAGAGGATGCTGGGTAATGTACAGCTGAGGAGGAGTTAATAAGAGGATGCTGGGTAATGTACAGCCGAGGAGGAGTTAATACGAGGATGCTGGGTAATGTACAGCCGAGGAGGGGTTAAGAAGAGGATGCTGGTAATGTACAGCAGAGGAGGGGTTAATAAGAGGATGCCGGTAATGTACAGCTGAGGAGGGGTTAATAAGAGGATGCTGGGTAATGTACAGCAGGAGAGGGGTTAATAGGAGGATGCTGGTAATGTACAGGAGGGGAGGGGTTAATAAGAGGATGCTGGTAATGTCCTGCAGAGCATGGGTTAATAAGAGGATGCTGGTAATGTACGGCAGAGGAGGGGTTAATAAGAGGATGCTGGGTAATGTACAGCAGAGGAGGGGTTAATAAGAGGATGCTGGTCATGTACAGCAGAGGAGGGGTTAATAAGAGGATGCTGGTAATGTACAGCAGGGGAGGGGTTAATAGGAGGATGCTGGTAATGTACAGCAGAGGAGGGGTTAATAGGAGGATGCTGGTAATGTACAGCAGCGGAGGGGTTAATAAGAGGATGCTGGTATTGGACAGCAGAGGAGGGGTTAATAAGAGGATGCTGGTAATGTACAGCAAAGGAGGGGTTAATAAGAGGATGCTGGTAATGTACAGCAGAGGAGGGGTTAATAAGAGGATGCTGGTAATGTACAGCAGGGGAGGGGTTAATAGGAGGATGCTGGTAATGTACAGCAGAGGAGGGGTTAATAAGAGGATGCTGGTAATGTACAGCAGGGGAGGGGTTAATAGGAGGATGCTGGTAATGTACAGCAGGGGAGGGGTGAATAAGAGGATGCTGGTATTGTACAGCAGAGGAGGGGTTAATAAGATGATGCTGGTAATGTACAGCAGAGGAGGGGTTAATAAGAGGATGCTGGTAATGTACAGCAGAGGAGGGGTTAATAAGAGGATGCTGGTAATGTACAGCAGAGGAGGGGTTAATAAGAGGATGCTGGTAATGTACAGCAGGGGAGGGGTTAATAGGAGGATGCTGGTAATGTACAGCAGGGGAGGGGTTAATAAGAGGATGCTGGTAATGTACAGCAGGGGAGGGGTTAATAAGAGGATGCCGGTAATGTACAGCTGAGGAGGAGTTAATAAGAGGATGCTGGGTAATGTACAGCTGAGGAGGAGTTAATAAGAGGATGCTGGGTAATGTACAGCCGAGGAGGAGTTAATACGAGGATGCTGGGTAATGTACAGCCGAGGAGGGGTTAAGAAGAGGATGCTGGTAATGTACAGCAGAGGAGGGGTTAATAAGAGGATGCCGGTAATGTACAGCTGAGGAGGGGTTAATAAGAGGATGCTGGGTAATGTACAGCAGGAGAGGGGTTAATAGGAGGATGCTGGTAATGTACAGGAGGGGAGGGGTTAATAAGAGGATGCTGGTAATGTCCGGCAGAGCATGGGTTAATAAGAGGATGCTGGTAATGTACAGCAGAGGAGGGGTTAATAAGAGGATGCTGGGTAATGTACAGCAGAGGAGGGGTTAATAAGAGGATGCTGGTCATGTACAGCAGAGGAGGGGTTAATAAGAGGATGCTGGTAATGTACAGCAGGGGAGGGGTTAATAGGAGGATGCTGGTAATGTACAGCAGAGGAGGGGTTAATAAGAGGATGCTGGTAATGTACAGCAGCGGAGGGGTTAATAAGAGGATGCTGGTATTGTACAGCAGAGGAGGGGTTAATAAGAGGATGCTGGTAATGTACAGCAGAGGAGGGGTTAATAAGAGGATGCTGGTAATGTACAGCAGAGGAGGGGTTAATAAGAGGATGCTGGTAATGTACAGCAGGGGAGGGGTTAATAGGAGGATGCTGGTAATGTACAGCAGAGGAGGGGTTAATAAGAGGATGCTGGTAATGTACAGCAGGGGAGGGGTTAATAGGAGGATGCTGGTAATGTACAGCAGGGGAGGGATTAATAAGAGGATGCTGGTATTGTACAGCAGAGGAGGGGTTAATAAGAGGATGCTGGTAATGTACAGCAGAGGAGGGGTTAATAAGAGGATGCTGGTAATGTACAGCAGAGGAGGGGTTAATAGGAGGATGCTGGTAATGTACAGCAGGGGAGGGGTTAATAAGAGGATGCCGGTAATGTACAGCTGAGGAGGAGTTAATAAGAGGATGCTGGGTAATGTACAGCCGAGGAGGAGTTAATAAGAGGATGCTGGGTAATGTACAGCCGAGGAAGAGTTAATACGAGGATGCTGGGTAATGTACAGCCGAGGAGGGGTTAAGAAGAGGATGCTGGTAATGTACAGCAGAGGAGGGGTTAATAAGAGGATGCCGGTAATGTACAGCTGAGGAGGGGTTAATAAGAGGATGCTGGGTAATGTACAGCAGGAGAGGGGTTAATAGGAGGATGCTGGTAATGTACAGGAGGGGAGGGGTTAATAAGAGGATGCTGGTAATGTCCGGCAGAGCATGGGTTAATAAGAGGATGCTGGTAATGTACAGCAGAGGAGGGGTTAATAAGAGGATGCTGGGTAATGTACAGCAGAGGAGGGGTTAATAAGAGGATGCTGGTAATGTACAGCAGGGGAGGGGTTAATAAGAGGATGCTGGTAATGTCCGGCAGAGCAGGGGTTAATAAGAGGATGCTGGTAATGTACAGCAGGGGAGGGGTTAATAAGAGGATGCTGGTAATGTACAGCAGGGGAGGGGTTAATAAGAGGATGCTGGGTAATGTACAGCAGAGGAGGGGTTAATAAGAGGATGCTGGTAATGTACAGCAGGGGAGGGGTTAATAAGAGGATGCTGGTAATGTACAGCAGGAGAGGGGTTAATAAGAGGATGCTGGGTAATGTACAGCAGAGGAGGGGTTAATAAGAGGATGCTGGAAATGTACAGCAGGGGAGGGGTTAATAAGAGGATGCTGGTAATGTACAGCAGAGGAGGGGTTAATAAGAGGATGCTGGTAATGTACAGCAGAGGAGGGGTTAATAAGAGGATGCTGGTAATGTACAGCAGGAGAGGGGTTAATAAGAGGATGCTGGTAATGTACAGCTGAGTAGGGGTTAATAAGAGGATGCTGGTAATGTACAGCCGAGGAGGAGTTAATAAGAGGATGCTGGTAATGTACAGCAGGTGAGGGGTTAATAAGAGGATGCTGGGTAATGTACAGCAGAGGAGGGGTTAATAAGAGGATGCTGGTAATGTACAGCAGGGGAGGGGTTAATAAGGGGATGCTGGGTAATGTACAGCAGGGGAGGGGTTAATAAGAGGATGCTGGTAATGTACAGCAGGGGGGGTTAGTAAGAGGATGCTGGTAATGTACAGCTGGGGAGGGGTTAATAAGAGGATGCTGGTAATGTACAGCAGAGGAGGAGTTAATAAGAGGATGCTGGGTAATGTACAACAGGAGAGGGGTTAATAGGAGGATGCTGGGTAATGTACAGCAGGGGAGGGGTTAAGAGGATGCTGGGTAATGTACAGCAGAGGAGGGGTTAATAAGAGGATGCTGGTAATGTGCAGCAGGGGAGGGGTTAATAAGAGGATGCTGGTAATGTCCGGCAGAGCAGGGGTTAATAGGAGGATGCTGGTAATGTACAGCAGGGGAGGGGTTAATAAGAGGATGCTGGTAATGTACAGCAGGAGAGGGGTTAAAGATGAGGATGCTGGTAATGTACAGCAGGGGAGGGGTTAATAGGAGGATGCTGGTAATGTACAGCAGAGGAGGGGTTAATAAGAGGATGCTGGTAATGTACAGCAGCGGAGGGGTTAATAAGAGGATGCTGGTATTGTACAGCAGAGGAGGGGTTAATAAGAGGATGCTGGTAATGTACAGCAGAGGAGGGGTTAATAAGAGGATGCTGGTAATGTACAGCAGAGGAGGGGTTAATAAGAGGATGCTGGTAATGTACAGCAGGGGAGGGGTTAATAGGAGGATGCTGGTAATGTACAGCAGAGGAGGGGTTAATAAGAGGATGTTGGTAATGTACAGCAGAGGAGGGGTTAATAAGAGGATGCTGGTAATGTACAGCAGGGGAGGGGTTAATAAGAGGATGCTGGTAATGTACAGCAGGGGAGGGGTTAATAAGAGGATGCTGGTAATGTACAGCAGAGGAGGGGTTAATAAGAGGATGCTGGTAATGTGCATCAGAGGAGGGGTTAATAAGAGGATGCTGGTAATGTACAGCAGGGGAGGGGTTAATAGGAGGATGCTGGTAATGTACAGCAGGGGAGGGGTTAATAAGAGGATGCTGGTAATGTACAGCAGAGGAGGGGTTAATAAGAGGATGCTGGTAATGTCAGGCAGGGGAGGGGTTAATAAGAGGATGCTGGTAATGTACAGCAGAGCAGGGGTTAATAAGAGGATGCTGGTAATGTACAGCAGAGCAGGGGTTAATAAGAGGATGCTGGGTAATGTACAGCAGAGGAGGGGTTAATAAGAGGATGCTGGGTAATGTACAGCAGAGGAGGGGTTAATGAGAGGATGCTGGTAATGTACAGCAGGGGAGGGGTTAATAAGGGGATGCTGGTAATGTACAGCAGAGGAGGGGTTAATAAGAGGATGCTGGGTAATGTACAGCAGGAGAGGGGTTAATAGGAGGATGCTGGGTAATGTACAGCAGCGGAGGGGTTAAGAGGATGATGGGTAATGTACAGCAGAGGAGTGGTTAATAAGAGGATGCTGGGTAATGTACAGCAGTAGAGGGGTTAATAGGAGGATGCTGGTAATGTACAGCAGGATAGGGGTTAATAGGAGGATGCTGGTAATCTCCGGCAGAGGAGGGGTTAACAAGAGGATGCTGGGTAATGTACAGCAGGAGAGGGGTTAATAGGAGGATGCTGGTAATGTACAGGAGGGGAGGGGTTAATAAGAGGATGCTGGTAATGTCCGGCAGAGCAGGAGTTAATAAGAGGATGCTGGTAATGTACAGCAGGGGAGGGGTCAATAAGAGGATGCTGGTAATGTGCAGCAGGGGAGGGGTTAATAAGAGGATGCTGGTAATGTCCGGCAGAGCAGGAGTTAATAAGAGGATGCTGGTAATGTGCAGCAGGGGAGGGGTTAATAAGAGGATGCTGGTAATGTACAGCAGGGGAGGGGTTAATAAGAGAATGCTGGTAATGTACAGCAGAAGAGGGGTTAAAGATGAGGATGCTGGGTAATGTACAGCAGAGGAGGGGTTAATAAGAGGATGCTGGTAATGTGCAGCAGGGGAGGGGTTAATAAGAGGATGCTGGTAATGTCCGACAGAGCAGGGGTTAATAAGAGGATGCTGGTAATGTACAGCAGGGGAGGGGTTAATACGAGGATGCTGGTAATGTACAGCAGGAGAGGGGTTAAAGATGAGGATGCTGGGTAATGTACAGCAGAGGAGGGGTTAATAAGAGGATGCTGGTAATGTCCGGCAGAGCATGGGTTAATAAGAGGATGCTGGTAATGTACAGCAGGGGAGGGGTTAATAAGAGGATGCTGGTAATGTACAGCAGAGGAGGGGTTAATAAGAGGATGCTGGTAATGTCCGGCAGGGGAGGGGTTAATAAGAGGATGCTGGTAATGTACAGCAGAGCAGGGGTTAATAAGAGGATGCTGGTAATGTGCAGCAGAGGAGGGGTTAATAAGTGGATGCTGGTAATGTACGGCAGGGGAGGGGTTAATAAGAGGATGCTGAGTAATGTACAGCAGAGGAGGGGTTAATAAGAGGATACTGGGTAATGTACAGCAGAGGAGGGGTTAATAAGAGGATGCTGGTAATGTACAGCAGGGGAGGGGTTAATAAGGGGATGCTGGGTAATGTACAGCAGGGGAGGGGTTAATAAGAGGATGCCGGTAATGTACAGCTGAGGAGGAGTTAATAAGAGGATGCTGGGTAATGTACAGCTGAGGAGGAGTTAATAAGAGGATGCTGGGTAATGTACAGCCGAGGAGGAGTTAATACGAGGATGCTGGGTAATGTACAGCCGAGGAGGGGTTAAGAAGAGGATGCTGGTAATGTACAGCAGAGGAGGGGTTAATAAGAGGATGCCGGTAATGTACAGCTGAGGAGGGGTTAATAAGAGGATGCTGGGTAATGTACAGCAGGAGAGGGGTTAATAGGAGGATGCTGGTAATGTACAGGAGGGGAGGGGTTAATAAGAGGATGCTGGTAATGTCCTGCAGAGCATGGGTTAATAAGAGGATGCTGGTAATGTACGGCAGAGGAGGGGTTAATAAGAGGATGCTGGGTAATGTACAGCAGAGGAGGGGTTAATAAGAGGATGCTGGTCATGTACAGCAGAGGAGGGGTTAATAAGAGGATGCTGGTAATGTACAGCAGGGGAGGGGTTAATAGGAGGATGCTGGTAATGTACAGCAGAGGAGGGGTTAATAAGAGGATGCTGGTAATGTACAGCAGCGGAGGGGTTAATAAGAGGATGCTGGTATTGTACAGCAGAGGAGGGGTTAATAAGAGGATGCTGGTAATGTACAGCAGAGGAGGGGTTAATAAGAGGATGCTGGTAATGTACAGCAGAGGAGGGGTTAATAAGAGGATGCTGGTAATGTACAGCAGGGGAGGGGTTAATAGGAGGATGCTGGTAATGTACAGCAGAGGAGGGGTTAATAAGAGGATGCTGGTAATGTACAGCAGGGGAGGGGTTAATAGGAGGATGCTGGTAATGTACAGCAGGGGAGGGGTTAATAAGAGGATGCTGGTATTGTACAGCAGAGGAGGGGTTAATAAGATGATGCTGGTAATGTACAGCAGAGGAGGGGTTAATAAGAGGATGCTGGTAATGTACAGCAGAGGAGGGGTTAATAAGAGGATGCTGGTATTGTACAGCAGAGGAGGGGTTAATAAGAGGATGCTGGTAATGTACAGCAGAGGAGGGGTTAATAAGAGGATGCTGGTAATGTACAGCAGAGGAGGGGTTAATAAGAGGATGCTGGTAATGTACAGCAGAGGAGGGGTTAATAAGAGGATGCTGGTAATGTACAGCAGGGGAGGGGTTAATAGGAGGATGCTGGTAATGTACAGCAGGGGAGGGGTTAATAAGAGGATGCCGGTAATGTACAGCTGAGGAGGAGTTAATAAGAGGATGCTGGGTAATGTACAGCTGAGGAGGAGTTAATAAGAGGATGCTGGGTAATGTACAGCCGAGGAGGAGTTAATACGAGGATGCTGGGTAATGTACAGCCGAGGAGGGGTTAAGAAGAGGATGCTGGTAATGTACAGCAGAGGAGGGGTTAATAAGAGGATGCCGGTAATGTACAGCTGAGGAGGGGTTAATAAGAGGATGCTGGGTAATGTACAGCAGGAGAGGGGTTAATAGGAGGATGCTGGTAATGTACAGGAGGGGAGGGGTTAATAAGAGGATGCTGGTAATGTCCTGCAGAGCATGGGTTAATAAGAGGATGCTGGTAATGTACGGCAGAGGAGGGGTTAATAAGAGGATGCTGGTCATGTACAGCAGAGGAGGGGTTAATAAGAGGATGCTGGTAATGTACAGCAGGGGAGGGGTTAATAGGAGGATGCTGGTAATGTACAGCAGAGGAGGGGTTAATAGGAGGATGCTGGTAATGTACAGCAGCGGAGGGGTTAATAAGAGGATGCTGGTATTGAACAGCAGAGGAGGGGTTAATAAGAGGATGCTGGTAATGTACAGCAGAGGAGGGGTTAATAAGAGGATGCTGGTAATGTCCGGCAGGGGAGGGGTTAATAAGAGGATGCTGGTAATGTACAGCAGAGCAGGGGTTAATAAGAGGATGCTGGTAATGTGCAGCAGAGGAGGGGTTAATAAGTGGATGCTGGTAATGTACGGCAGGGGAGGGGTTAATAAGAGGATGCTGAGTAATGTACAGCAGAGGAGGGGTTAATAAGAGGATACTGGGTAATGTACAGCAGAGGAGGGGTAAATAAGAGGATGCTGGTAATGTACAGCAGGGGAGGGGTTAATAAGGGGATGCTGGGTAATGTACAGCAGGGGAGGGGTTAATAAGAGGATGCCGGTAATGTACAGCTGAGGAGGAGTTAATAAGAGGATGCTGGGTAATGTACAGCTGAGGAGGAGTTAATAAGAGGATGCTGGGTAATGTACAGCCGAGGAGGAGTTAATACGAGGATGCTGGGTAATGTACAGCCGAGGAGGGGTTAAGAAGAGGATGCTGGTAATGTACAGCAGAGGAGGGGTTAATAAGAGGATGCCGGTAATGTACAGCTGAGGAGGGGTTAATAAGAGGATGCTGGGTAATGTACAGCAGGAGAGGGGTTAATAGGAGGATGCTGGTAATGTACAGGAGGGGAGGGGTTAATAAGAGGATGCTGGTAATGTCCTGCAGAGCATGGGTTAATAAGAGGATGCTGGTAATGTACGGCAGAGGAGGGGTTAATAAGAGGATGCTGGGTAATGTACAGCAGAGGAGGGGTTAATAAGAGGATGCTGGTCATGTACAGCAGAGGAGGGGTTAATAAGAGGATGCTGGTAATGTACAGCAGGGGAGGGGTTAATAGGAGGATGCTGGTAATGTACAGCAGAGGAGGGGTTAATAAGAGGATGCTGGTAATGTACAGCAGCGGAGGGGTTAATAAGAGGATGCTGGTATTGTACAGCAGAGGAGGGGTTAATAAGAGGATGCTGGTAATGTACAGCAGAGGAGGGGTTAATAAGAGGATGCTGGTAATGTACAGCAGAGGAGGGGTTAATAAGAGGATGCTGGTAATGTACAGCAGGGGAGGGGTTAATAGGAGGATGCTGGTAATGTACAGCAGAGGAGGGGTTAATAAGAGGATGCTGGTAATGTACAGCAGGGGAGGGGTTAATAGGAGGATGCTGGTAATGTACAGCAGGGGAGGGGTTAATAAGAGGATGCTGGTATTGTACAGCAGAGGAGGGGTTAATAAGATGATGCTGGTAATGTACAGCAGAGGAGGGGTTAATAAGAGGATGCTGGTAATGTACAGCAGAGGAGGGGTTAATAAGAGGATGCTGGTATTGTACAGCAGAGGAGGGGTTAATAAGAGGATGCTGGTAATGTACAGCAGAGGAGGGGTTAATAAGAGGATGCTGGTAATGTACAGCAGAGGAGGGGTTAATAAGAGGATGCTGGTAATGTACAGCAGAGGAGGGGTTAATAAGAGGATGCTGGTAATGTACAGCAGGGGAGGGGTTAATAGGAGGATGCTGGTAATGTACAGCAGGGGAGGGGTTAATAAGAGGATGCCGGTAATGTACAGCTGAGGAGGAGTTAATAAGAGGATGCTGGGTAATGTACAGCTGAGGAGGAGTTAATAAGAGGATGCTGGGTAATGTACAGCCGAGGAGGAGTTAATACGAGGATGCTGGGTAATGTACAGCCGAGGAGGGGTTAAGAAGAGGATGCTGGTAATGTACAGCAGAGGAGGGGTTAATAAGAGGATGCCGGTAATGTACAGCTGAGGAGGGGTTAATAAGAGGATGCTGGGTAATGTACAGCAGGAGAGGGGTTAATAGGAGGATGCTGGTAATGTACAGGAGGGGAGGGGTTAATAAGAGGATGCTGGTAATGTCCTGCAGAGCATGGGTTAATAAGAGGATGCTGGTAATGTACGGCAGAGGAGGGGTTAATAAGAGGATGCTGGGTAATGTACAGCAGAGGAGGGGTTAATAAGAGGATGCTGGTCATGTACAGCAGAGGAGGGGTTAATAAGAGGATGCTGGTAATGTACAGCAGGGGAGGGGTTAATAGGAGGATGCTGGTAATGTACAGCAGAGGAGGGGTTAATAGGAGGATGCTGGTAATGTACAGCAGCGGAGGGGTTAATAAGAGGATGCTGGTATTGGACAGCAGAGGAGGGGTTAATAAGAGGATGCTGGTAATGTACAGCAAAGGAGGGGTTAATAAGAGGATGCTGGTAATGTACAGCAGAGGAGGGGTTAATAAGAGGATGCTGGTAATGTACAGCAGGGGAGGGGTTAATAGGAGGATGCTGGTAATGTACAGCAGAGGAGGGGTTAATAAGAGGATGCTGGTAATGTACAGCAGGGGAGGGGTTAATAGGAGGATGCTGGTAATGTACAGCAGGGGAGGGGTTAATAAGAGGATGCTGGTATTGTACAGCAGAGGAGGGGTTAATAAGATGATGCTGGTAATGTACAGCAGAGGAGGGGTTAATAAGAGGATGCTGGTAATGTACAGCAGAGGAGGGGTTAATAAGAGGATGCTGGTAATGTACAGCAGAGGAGGGGTTAATAAGAGGATGCTGGTAATGTACAGCAGGGGAGGGGTTAATAGGAGGATGCTGGTAATGTACAGCAGGGGAGGGGTTAATAAGAGGATGCTGGTAATGTACAGCAGGGGAGGGGTTAATAAGAGGATTCCGGTAATGTACAGCTGAGGAGGAGTTAATAAGAGGATGCTGGGTAATGTACAGCTGAGGAGGAGTTAATAAGAGGATGCTGGGTAATGTACAGCCGAGGAGGAGTTAATACGAGGATGCTGGGTAATGTACAGCCGAGGAGGGGTTAAGAAGAGGATGCTGGTAATGTACAGCAGAGGAGGGGTTAATAAGAGGATGCCGGTAATGTACAGCTGAGGAGGGGTTAATAAGAGGATGCTGGGTAATGTACAGCAGGAGAGGGGTTAATAGGAGGATGCTGGTAATGTACAGGAGGGGAGGGGTTAATAAGAGGATGCTGGTAATGTCCGGCAGAGCATGGGTTAATAAGAGGATGCTGGTAATGTACAGCAGAGGAGGGGTTAATAAGAGGATGCTGGGTAATGTACAGCAGAGGAGGGGTTAATAAGAGGATGCTGGTCATGTACAGCAGAGGAGGGGTTAATAAGAGGATGCTGGTAATGTACAGCAGGGGAGGGGTTAATAGGAGGATGCTGGTAATGTACAGCAGAGGAGGGGTTAATAAGAGGATGCTGGTAATGTACAGCAGCGGAGGGGTTAATAAGAGGATGCTGGTATTGTACAGCAGAGGAGGGGTTAATAAGAGGATGCTGGTAATGTACAGCAGAGGAGGGGTTAATAAGAGGATGCTGGTAATGTACAGCAGAGGAGGGGTTAATAAGAGGATGCTGGTAATGTACAGCAGGGGAGGGGTTAATAGGAGGATGCTGGTAATGTACAGCAGAGGAGGGGTTAATAAGAGGATGCTGGTAATGTACAGCAGGGGAGGGGTTAATAGGAGGATGCTGGTAATGTACAGCAGGGGAGGGATTAATAAGAGGATGCTGGTATTGTACAGCAGAGGAGGGGTTAATAAGAGGATGCTGGTAATGTACAGCAGAGGAGGGGTTAATAAGAGGATGCTGGTAATGTACAGCAGAGGAGGGGTTAATAGGAGGATGCTGGTAATGTACAGCAGGGGAGGGGTTAATAAGAGGATGCCGGTAATGTACAGCTGAGGAGGAGTTAATAAGAGGATGCTGGGTAATGTACAGCCGAGGAGGAGTTAATAAGAGGATGCTGGGTAATGTACAGCCGAGGAGGAGTTAATACGAGGATGCTGGGTAATGTACAGCCGAGGAGGGGTTAAGAAGAGGATGCTGGTAATGTACAGCAGAGGAGGGGTTAATAAGAGGATGCCGGTAATGTACAGCTGAGGAGGGGTTAATAAGAGGATGCTGGGTAATGTACAGCAGGAGAGGGGTTAATAGGAGGATGCTGGTAATGTACAGGAGGGGAGGGGTTAATAAGAGGATGCTGGTAATGTCCGGCAGAGCATGGGTTAATAAGAGGATGCTGGTAATGTACAGCAGAGGAGGGGTTAATAAGAGGATGCTGGGTAATGTACAGCAGAGGAGGGGTTAATAAGAGGATGCTGGTAATGTACAGCAGGGGAGGGGTTAATAAGAGGATGCTGGTAATGTCCGGCAGAGCAGGGGTTAATAAGAGGATGCTGGTAATGTACAGCAGGGGAGGGGTTAATAAGAGGATGCTGGGTAATGTACAGCAGAGGAGGGGTTAATAAGAGGATGCTGGTAATGTACAGCAGGGGAGGGGTTAATAAGAGGATGCTGGTAATGTACAGCAGGAGAGGGGTTAATAAGAGGATGCTGGGTAATGTACAGCAGAGGAGGGGTTAATAAGAGGATGCTGGAAATGTACAGCAGGGGAGGGGTTAATAAGAGGATGCTGGTAATGTACAGCAGAGGAGGGGTTAATAAGAGCATGCTGGTAATGTACAGCAGAGGAGGGGTTAATAAGAGGATTCTGGTAATGTACAGCAGGAGAGGGGTTAATAAGAGGATGCTGGTAATGTACAGCTGAGTAGGGGTTAATAAGAGGATGCTGGTAATGTACAGCCGAGGAGGAGTTAATAAGAGGATGCTGGTAATGTACAGCAGGTGAGGGGTTAATAAGAGGATGCTGGGTAATGTACAGCAGAGGAGGGGTTAATAAGAGGATGCTGGTAATGTACAGCAGGGGAGGGGTTAATAAGGGGATGCTGGGTAATGTACAGCAGGGGAGGGGTTAATAAGAGGATGCTGGTAATGTACAGCAGGGGGGGTTAGTAAGAGGATGCTGGTAATGTACAGCTGGGGAGGGGTTAATAAGAGGATGCTGGTAATGTACAGCAGAGGAGGAGTTAATAAGAGGATGCTGGGTAATGTACAACAGGAGAGGGGTTAATAGGAGGATGCTGGGTAATGTACAGCAGGGGAGGGGTTAAGAGGATGCTGGGTAATGTACAGCAGAGGAGGGGTTAATAAGAGGATGCTGGTAATGTGCAGCAGGGGAGGGGTTAATAAGAGGATGCTGGTAATGTCCGGCAGAGCAGGGGTTAATAGGAGGATGCTGGTAATGTACAGCAGGGGAGGGGTTAATAAGAGGATGCTGGTAATGTACAGCAGGAGAGGGGTTAAAGATGAGGATGCTGGTAATGTACAGCAGGGGAGGGGTTAATAGGAGGATGCTGGTAATGTACAGCAGAGGAGGGGTTAATAAGAGGATGCTGGTAATGTACAGCAGCGGAGGGGTTAATAAGAGGATGCTGGTATTGTACAGCAGAGGAGGGGTTAATAAGAGGATGCTGGTAATGTACAGCAGAGGAGGGGTTAATAAGAGGATGCTGGTAATGTACAGCAGAGGAGGGGTTAATAAGAGGATGCTGGTAATGTACAGCAGGGGAGGGGTTAATAGGAGGATGCTGGTAATGTACAGCAGAGGAGGGGTTAATAAGAGGATGTTGGTAATGTACAGCAGAGGAGGGGTTAATAAGAGGATGCTGGTAATGTACAGCAGGGGAGGGGTTAATAAGAGGATGCTGGTAATGTACAGCAGGGGAGGGGTTAATAAGAGGATGCTGGTAATGTACAGCAGAGGAGGGGTTAATAAGAGGATGCTGGTAATGTGCATCAGAGGAGGGGTTAATAAGAGGATGCTGGTAATGTACAGCAGGGGAGGGGTTAATAGGAGGATGCTGGTAATGTACAGCAGGGGAGGGGTTAATAAGAGGATGCTGGTAATGTACAGCAGAGGAGGGGTTAATAAGAGGATGCTGGTAATGTCAGGCAGGGGAGGGGTTAATAAGAGGATGCTGTTAATGTACAGCAGAGCAGGGGTTAATAAGAGGATGCTGGTAATGTACAGCAGAGCAGGGGTTAATAAGAGGATGCTGGGTAATGTACAGCAGAGGAGGGGTTAATAAGAGGATGCTGGGTAATGTACAGCAGAGGAGGGGTTAATGAGAGGATGCTGGTAATGTACAGCAGGGGAGGGGTTAATAAGGGGATGCTGGTAATGTACAGCAGAGGAGGGGTTAATAAGAGGATGCTGGGTAATGTACAGCAGGAGAGGGGTTAATAGGAGGATGCTGGGTAATGTACAGCAGCGGAGGGGTTAAGAGGATGATGGGTAATGTACAGCAGAGGAGTGGTTAATAAGAGGATGCTGGGTAATGTACAGCAGGAGAGGGGTTAATAGGAGGATGCTGGTAATGTACAGCAGGATAGGGGTTAATAGGAGGATGCTGGTAATCTCCGGCAGAGGAGGGGTTAACAAGAGGATGCTGGGTAATGTACAGCAGGAGAGGGGTTAATAGGAGGATGCTGGTAATGTACAGGAGGGGAGGGGTTAATAAGAGGATGCTGGTAATGTCCGGCAGAGCAGGAGTTAATAAGAGGATGCTGGTAATGTACAGCAGGGGAGGGGTCAATAAGAGGATGCTGGTAATGTGCAGCAGGGGAGGGGTTAATAAGAGGATGCTGGTAATGTCCGGCAGAGCAGGAGTTAATAAGAGGATGCTGGTAATGTGCAGCAGGGGAGGGGTTAATAAGAGGATGCTGGTAATGTACAGCAGGGGAGGGGTTAATAAGAGAATGCTGGTAATGTACAGCAGAAGAGGGGTTAAAGATGAGGATGCTGGGTAATGTACAGCAGAGGAGGGGTTAATAAGAGGATGCTGGTAATGTGCAGCAGGGGAGGGGTTAATAAGAGGATGCTGGTAATGTCCGACAGAGCAGGGGTTAATAAGAGGATGCTGGTAATGTACAGCAGGGGAGGGGTTAATACGAGGATGCTGGTAATGTACAGCAGGAGAGGGGTTAAAGATGAGGATGCTGGGTAATGTACAGCAGAGGAGGGGTTAATAAGAGGATGCTGGTCATGTGCAGCAGAGGAGGGGTTAATAAGAGGATGCTGGTAATGTACAGCAGGGGAGGGGTTAATAAGAGGATGCTGGTAATGTACAGCAGAGGAGGGGTTAATAAGAGGATGCTGGTAATGTCCGGCAGGGGAGGGGTTAATAAGAGGATGCTGGTAATGTACAGCAGAGCAGGGGTTAATAAGAGGATGCTGGTAATGTGCAGCAGAGGAGGGGTTAATAAGTGGATGCTGGTAATGTACGGCAGGGGAGGGGTTAATAAGAGGATGCTGAGTAATGTACAGCAGAGGAGGGGTTAATAAGAGGATACTGGGTAATGTACAGCAGAGGAGGGGTTAATAAGAGGATGCTGGTAATGTACAGCAGGGGAGGGGTTAATAAGGGGATGCTGGGTAATGTACAGCAGGGGAGGGGTTAATAAGAGGATGACGGTAATGTACAGCTGAGGAGGAGTTAATAAGAGGATGCTGGGTAATGTACAGCTGAGGAGGAGTTAATAAGAGGATGCTGGGTAATGTACAGCCGAGGAGGAGTTAATACGAGGATGCTGGGTAATGTACAGCCGAGGAGGGGTTAAGAAGAGGATGCTGGTAATGTACAGCAGAGGAGGGGTTAATAAGAGGATGCCGGTAATGTACAGCTGAGGAGGGGTTAATAAGAGGATGCTGGGTAATGTACAGCAGGAGAGGGGTTAATAGGAGGATGCTGGTAATGTACAGGAGGGGAGGGGTTAATAAGAGGATGCTGGTAATGTCCTGCAGAGCATGGGTTAATAAGAGGATGCTGGTAATGTACGGCAGAGGAGGGGTTAATAAGAGGATGCTGGGTAATGTACAGCAGAGGAGGGGTTAATAAGAGGATGCTGGTCATGTACAGCAGAGGAGGGGTTAATAAGAGGATGCTGGTAATGTACAGCAGGGGAGGGGTTAATAGGAGGATGCTGGTAATGTACAGCAGAGGAGGGGTTAATAAGAGGATGCTGGTAATGTACAGCAGCGGAGGGGTTAATAAGAGGATGCTGGTATTGTACAGCAGAGGAGGGGTTAATAAGAGGATGCTGGTAATGTACAGCAGAGGAGGGGTTAATAAGAGGATGCTGGTAATGTACAGCAGAGGAGGGGTTAATAAGAGGATGCTGGTAATGTACAGCAGGGGAGGGGTTAATAGGAGGATGCTGGTAATGTACAGCAGAGGAGGGGTTAATAAGAGGATGCTGGTAATGTACAGCAGGGGAGGGGTTAATAGGAGGATGCTGGTAATGTACAGCAGGGGAGGGGTTAATAAGAGGATGCTGGTATTGTACAGCAGAGGAGGGGTTAATAAGATGATGCTGGTAATGTACAGCAGAGGAGGGGTTAATAAGAGGATGCTGGTAATGTACAGCAGAGGAGGGGTTAATAAGAGGATGCTGGTATTGTACAGCAGAGGAGGGGTTAATAAGAGGATGCTGGTAATGTACAGCAGAGGAGGGTTTAATAAGAGGATGCTGGTAATGTACAGCAGAGGAGGGGTTAATAAGAGGATGCTGGTAATGTACAGCAGAGGAGGGGTTAATAAGAGGATGCTGGTAATGTACAGCAGGGGAGGGGTTAATAGGAGGATGCTGGTAATGTACAGCAGGGGAGGGGTTAATAAGAGGATGCCGGTAATGTACAGCTGAGGAGGAGTTAATAAGAGGATGCTGGGTAATGTACAGCTGAGGAGGAGTTAATAAGAGGATGCTGGGTAATGTACAGCCGAGGAGGAGTTAATACGAGGATGCTGGGTAATGTACAGCCGAGGAGGGGTTAAGAAGAGGATGCTGGTAATGTACAGCAGAGGAGGGGTTAATAAGAGGATGCCGGTAATGTACAGCTGAGGAGGGGTTAATAAGAGGATGCTGGGTAATGTACAGCAGGAGAGGGGTTAATAGGAGGATGCTGGTAATGTACAGGAGGGGAGGGGTTAATAAGAGGATGCTGGTAATGTCCTGCAGAGCATGGGTTAATAAGAGGATGCTGGTAATGTACGGCAGAGGAGGGGTTAATAAGAGGATGCTGGGTAATGTACAGCAGAGGAGGGGTTAATAAGAGGATGCTGGTCATGTACAGCAGAGGAGGGGTTAATAAGAGGATGCTGGTAATGTACAGCAGGGGAGGGGTTAATAGGAGGATGCTGGTAATGTACAGCAGAGGAGGGGTTAATAGGAGGATGCTGGTAATGTACAGCAGCGGAGGGGTTAATAAGAGGATGCTGGTATTGGACAGCAGAGGAGGGGTTAATAAGAGGATGCTGGTAATGTACAGCAGAGGAGGGGTTAATAAGAGGATGCTGGTAATGTACAGCAGAGGAGGGGTTAATAAGAGGATGCTGGTAATGTACAGCAGGGGAGGGGTTAATAGGAGGATGCTGGTAATGTACAGCAGAGGAGGGGTTAATAAGAGGATGCTGGTAATGTACAGCAGGGGAGGGGTTAATAGGAGGATGTTGGTAATGTACAGCAGGGGAGGGGTTAATAAGAGGATGCTGGTATTGTACAGCAGAGGAGGGGTTAATAAGATGATGCTGGTAATGTACAGCAGAGGAGGGGTTAATAAGAGGATGCTGGTAATGTACAGCAGAGGAGGGGTTAATAAGAGGATGCTGGTAATGTACAGCAGAGGAGGGGTTAATAAGAGGATGCTGGTAATGTACAGCAGGGGAGGGGTTAATAGGAGGATGCTGGTAATGTACAGCAGGGGAGGGGTTAATAAGAGGATGCTGGTAATGTACAGCAGGGGAGGGGTTAATAAGAGGATGCCGGTAATGTACAGCTGAGGAGGAGTTAATAAGAGGATGCTGGGTAATGTACAGCTGAGGAGGAGTTAATAAGAGGATGCTGGGTAATGTACAGCCGAGGAGGAGTTAATACGAGGATGCTGGGTAATGTACAGCCGAGGAGGGGTTAAGAAGAGGATGCTGGTAATGTACAGCAGAGGAGGGGTTAATAAGAGGATGCCGGTAATGTACAGCTGAGGAGGGGTTAATAAGAGGATGCTGGGTAATGTACAGCAGGAGAGGGGTTAATAGGAGGATGCTGGTAATGTACAGGAGGGGAGGGGTTAATAAGAGGATGCTGGTAATGTCCGGCAGAGCATGGGTTAATAAGAGGATGCTGGTAATGTACAGCAGAGGAGGGGTTAATAAGAGGATGCTGGGTAATGTACAGCAGAGGAGGGGTTAATAAGAGGATGCTGGTCATGTACAGCAGAGGAGGGGTTAATAAGAGGATGCTGGTAATGTACAGCAGGGGAGGGGTTAATAGGAGGATGCTGGTAATGTACAGCAGAGGAGGGGTTAATAAGAGGATGCTGGTAATGTACAGCAGCGGAGGGGTTAATAAGAGGATGCTGGTATTGTACAGCAGAGGAGGGGTTAATAAGAGGATGCTGGTAATGTACAGCAGAGGAGGGGTTAATAAGAGGATGCTGGTAATGTACAGCAGAGGAGGGGTTAATAAGAGGATGCTGGTAATGTACAGCAGGGGAGGGGTTAATAGGAGGATGCTGGTAATGTACAGCAGAGGAGGGGTTAATAAGAGGATGCTGGTAATGTACAGCAGGGGAGGGGTTAATAGGAGGATGCTGGTAATGTACAGCAGGGGAGGGATTAATAAGAGGATGCTGGTATTGTACAGCAGAGGAGGGGTTAATAAGAGGATGCTGGTAATGTACAGCAGAGGAGGGGTTAATAAGAGGATGCTGGTAATGTACAGCAGAGGAGGGGTTAATAGGAGGATGCTGGTAATGTACAGCAGGGGAGGGGTTAATAAGAGGATGCCGGTAATGTACAGCTGAGGAGGAGTTAATAAGAGGATGCTGGGTAATGTACAGCCGAGGAGGAGTTAATAAGAGGATGCTGGGTAATGTACAGCCGAGGAGGAGTTAATACGAGGATGCTGGGTAATGTACAGCCGAGGAGGGGTTAAGAAGAGGATGCTGGTAATGTACAGCAGAGGAGGGGTTAATAAGAGGATGCCGGTAATGTACAGCTGAGGAGGGGTTAATAAGAGGATGCTGGGTAATGTACAGCAGGAGAGGGGTTAATAGGAGGATGCTGGTAATGTACAGGAGGGGAGGGGTTAATAAGAGGATGCTGGTAATGTCCGGCAGAGCATGGGTTAATAAGAGGATGCTGGTAATGTACAGCAGAGGAGGGGTTAATAAGAGGATGCTGGGTAATGTACAGCAGAGGAGGGGTTAATAAGAGGATGCTGGTAATGTACAGCAGGGGAGGGGTTAATAAGAGGATGCTGGTAATGTCCGGCAGAGCAGGGGTTAATAAGAGGATGCTGGTAATGTACAGCAGGGGAGGGGTTAATAAGAGGATGCTGGTAATGTACAGCAGGGGAGGGGTTAATAAGAGGATGCTGGGTAATGTACAGCAGAGGAGGGGTTAATAAGAGGATGCTGGTAATGTACAGCAGGGGAGGGGTTAATAAGAGGATGCTGGTAATGTACAGCAGGAGAGGGGTTAATAAGAGGATGCTGGGTAATGTACAGCAGAGGAGGGGTTAATAAGAGGATGCTGGAAATGTACAGCAGGGGAGGGGTTAATAAGAGGATGCTGGTAATGTACAGCAGAGGAGGGGTTAATAAGAGGATGCTGGTAATGTACAGCAGAGGAGGGGTTAATAAGAGGATGCTGGTAATGTACAGCAGGAGAGGGGTTAATAAGAGGATGCTGGTAATGTACAGCTGAGTAGGGGTTAATAAGAGGATGCTGGTAATGTACAGCCGAGGAGGAGTTAATAAGAGGATGCTGGTAATGTACAGCAGGTGAGGGGTTAATAAGAGGATGCTGGGTAATGTACAGCAGAGGAGGGGTTAATAAGAGGATGCTGGTAATGTACAGCAGGGGAGGGGTTAATAAGAAGATGCTGGTAATGTACAGCTGAGGAGGGGTTAATAAGAGGATGCTGGTAATGTACAGCAGAGGAGGGGTTAATAAGAGGATGCTGGTAATGTACAGCAGGAGAGGGGTTAATAAGAGGATGCTGGGTAATGTACAGCAGAGGAGGGGTTAATAAGAGGATGCTGGTAATGTACAGCAGAGGAGGGGTTAATAAGAGGATGTTGGTAATGTACAGCAGAGGAGGGGTTAATAAGAGGATGCTGGTAATGTACAGCAGGGGAGGGGTTAATAAGAGGATGCTGGTAATGTACAGCAGAGGAGGGGTTAATAAGAGGATGCTGGTAATGTGCATCAGACGAGGGGTTAATAAGAGGATGCTGGTAATGTGCATCAGAGGAGGGGTTAATAAGAGGATGCTGGTAATGTACAGCAGGGGAGGGGTAAATAGGAGGATGCTGGTAATGTACAGCAGGGGAGGGGTTAATAAGAGGATGCTGGTAATGTACAGCAGAGGAGGGGTTAATAAGAGGATGCTGGTAATGTCAGGCAGGGGAGGGGTTAATAAGAGGATGCTGGTAATGTACAGCAGAGCAGGGGTTAATAAGAGGATGCTGGTAATGTACAGCAGAGCAGGGGTTAATAAGAGGATGCTGGGTAATGTACAGCAGAGGAGGGGTTAATAAGAGGATGCTGGGTAATGTACAGCAGAAGAGGGGTTAATAAGAGGATGCTGGTAATGTACAGCAGGGGAGGGGTTAATAAGAGGATGCTGGGTAATGTACAGCAGAGGAGGGGTTAATAAGGGGATGCTGGTAATGTACAGCAGAGGAAGGGTTAATAAGAGGATGCTGGGTAATGTACAGCAGGAGAGGGGTTAATAGGAGGATGCTGGGTAATGTACAGCAGGGGAGGGGTTAAGAGGATGATGGGTAATGTACAGCAGAGGAGTGGTTAATAAGAGGATGTTGGGTAATGTACAGCAGGAGAGGGGTTAATAGGAGGATGCTGGTAATGTACAGCAGGATAGGGGTTAATAAGAGGATGCTGGTAATCTCCGGCAGAGGAGGGGTTAACAAGAGGATGCTGGGTAATGTACAGCAGGAGAGGGGTTAATAGGAGGATGCTGGTAATGTACAGGAGGGGAGGGGTTAATAAGAGGATGCTGGTAATGTCCGGCAGAGCAGGGGTTAATAAGAGGATGCTGGTAATGTACAGCAGAGGAGGGGTTAATAAGAGGATGCTGGTAATGTCCGGCAGAGCAGGAGTTAATAAGAGGATGCTGGTAATGTACAGCAGGGGAGGCGTCAATAAGAGGATGCTGGTAATGTGCAGCAGGGGAGGGGTTAATAAGAGGATGCTGGTAATGTCCGGCAGAGCAGGAGTTAATAAGAGGATGCTGGTAATGTGCAGCAGGGGAGGGGTTAATAAGAGGATGCTGGTAATGTACAGCAGGGGAGGGGTTAATAAGAGGATGCTGGTAATGTACAGCAGGAGAGGGGTTAAAGATGAGGATGCTGGGTAATGTACAGCAGAGGAGGGGTTAATAAGAGGTTGCTGGTAATGTGCAGCAGGGGAGGGGTTAATAAGAGGATGCTGGTAATGTCCGGCAGAGCAGGGGTTAATAAGAGGATGCTGGTAATGTACAGCAGGGGAGGGGTTAATAAGAGGATGCTGGTAATGTACAGCAGGAGAGGGGTTAAAGATGAGGATGCTGGGTAATGTACAGCAGAGGAGGGGTTAATAAGAGGATGCTGGTCATGTACAGCAGAGGAGGGGATAATAAGAGGATGCTGGTAATGTACAGCAGGGGAGGGGTTAATAAGAGGATGCTGGTAATGTACAGCAGAGGAGGGGTTAATAAGAGGATGCTGGTAATGTCCGGCAGGGGAGGGGTTAATAAGAGGATGCTGGTAATGTACAGCAGAGCAGGGGTTAATAAGAGGATGCTGGGTAATGTACAGCAGAGGAGGGGTTAATAAGAGGATGCTGGTAATGTACAGCAGAGGAGGGGTTAATAGGAGGATGCTGGGTAATGTACAGCAGAGGAGGGGTTAACAAGAGGATGCTGGGTAATGTACAGCAGGAGAGGGGTTAATAGGAGGATGCTGGTAATGTCCAGCAGAGCAGGGGTTAATAAGAGGATGCTGGTAATGTACAGCAGAGGAGGGGTTAATAAGAGGATGCTGGTAATGTCTGGCAGAGCAGGAGTTAATAAGAGGATGCTGGTAATGTACAGCAGGGGAGGGGTCAATAAGAGGATGCTGGTAATGTGCAGCAGGGGAGGGGTTAATAAGAGGATGCTGGTAATGTCCGGCAGAGCAGGAGTTAATAAGAGGATGCTGGTAATGTGCAGCAGGGGAGGGGTTAATAAGAGGATGCTGGTAATGTACAGCAGGGGAGGGGTTAATAAGAGAATGCTGGTAATGTACAGCAGAAGAGGGGTTAAAGATGAGGATGCTGGGTAATGTACAGCAGAGGAGGGGTTAATAAGAGGATGCTGGTAATGTGCAGCAGGGGAGGGGTTAATAAGAGGATGCTGGTAATGTCCGGCAGAGCAGGGGTTAATAAGAGGATGCTGGTAATGTACAGCAGGGGAGGGGTTAATACGAGGATGCTGGTAATGTACAGCAGGAGAGGGGTTAAAGATGAGGATGCTGGGTAATGTACAGCAGAGGAGGGGTTAATAAGAGGATGCTGGTCATGTGCAGCAGAGGAGGGGTTAATAAGAGGATGCTGGTAATGTACAGCAGGGGAGGGGTTAATAAGAGGATGCTGGTAATGTACAGCAGAGGAGGGGTTAATAAGAGGATGCTGGTAATGTCCGGCAGGGGAGGGGTTAATAAGAGGATGCTGGTAATGTACAGCAGAGCAGGGGTTAATAAGAGGATGCTGGTAATGTGCAGCAGAGGAGGGGTTAATAAGTGGATGCTGGTAATGTACGGCAGGGGAGGGGTTAATAAGAGGATGCTGAGTAATGTACAGCAGAGGAGGGGTTAATAAGAGGATACTGGGTAATGTACAGCAGAGGAGGGGTTAATAAGAGGATGCTGGTAATGTACAGCAGGGGAGGGGTTAACAAGGGGATGCTGGGTAATGTACAGCAGGGGAGGGGTTAATAAGAGGATGCTGGTAATGTACAGCAGGGGGGGTTAGTAAGAGGATGCTGGTAATGTACAGCAGAGGAGGAGTTAATAAGAGGATGCTGGGTAATGTACAACAGGAGAGGGGTTAATAGGAGGATGCTGGGTAATGTACAGCAGGGGAGGGGTTAAGAGGATGCTGGGTAATGTACAGCAGAGGAGGGGTTAATAAGAGGATGCTGGTAATGTGCAGCAGGGGAGGGGTTAATAAGAGGATGCTGGTAATGTCCGGCAGAGCAGGGGTTAATAGGAGGATGCTGGTAATGTACAGCAGGGGAGGGGTTAATAAGAGGATGCTGGTAATGTACAGCAGGAGAGGGGTTAAAGATGAGGATGCTGGTAATGTACAGCAGGGGAGGGGTTAATAGGAGGATGCTGGTAATGTACAGCAGAGGAGGGGTTAATAAGAGGATGCTGGTAATGTACAGCAGCGGAGGGGTTAATAAGAGGATGCTGGTATTGTACAGCAGAGGAGGGGTTAATAAGAGGATGCTGGTAATGTCCTGCAGAGCATGGGTTAATAAGAGGATGCTGGTAATGTACGGCAGAGGAGGGGTTAATAAGAGGATGCTGGGCAATGTACAGCAGAGGAGGGGTTAATAAGAGGATGCTGGTCATGTACAGCAGAGGAGGGGTTAATAAGAGGATGCTGGTAATGTACAGCAGGGGAGGGGTTAATAGGAGGATGCTGGTAATGTACAGCAGAGGAGGGGTTAATAGGAGGATGCTGGTAATGTACAGCAGCGGAGGGGTTAATAAGAGGATGCTGGTATTGGACAGCAGAGGAGGGGTTAATAAGAGGATGCTGGTAATGTACAGCAGAGGAGGGGTTAATAAGAGGATGCTGGTAATGTACAGCAGAGGAGGGGTTAATAAGAGGATGCTGGTAATGTACAGCAGGGGAGGGGTTAATAGGAGGATGCTGGTAATGTACAGCAGGGGAGGGGTTAATAAGAGGATGCTGGTAATGTACAGCAGAGGAGGGGTTAATAAGAGGATGCTGGTAATGTGCATCAGAGGAGGGGTTAATAAGAGGATGCTGGTAATGTGCATCAGAGGAGGGGTTAATAAGAGGATGCTGGTAATGTACAGCAGGGGAGGGGTTAATAGGAGGATGCTGGTAATGTACAGCAGGGGAGGGGTTAATAAGAGGATGCTGGTAATGTACAGCAGGGGAGGGGTTAATAGGAGGATGCTGGTATTGTACAGCAGGGGAGGGGTTAATAAGAGGATGCTGGTAATGTACAGCAGAGGAGGGGTTAATAAGAGGATGCTGGTAATGTCAGGCAGGGGAGGGGTTAATAAGAGGATGCTGGTAATGTACAGCAGAGCAGGGGTTAATAAGAGGATGCTGGTAATGTACAGCAGAGCAGGGGTTAATAAGAGGATGCTGGGTAATGTACAGCAGAGGAGGGGTTAATAAGAGGATGCTGGGTAATGTACAGCAGAGGAGGGGTTAATGAGAGGATGCTGGTAATGTACAGCAGGGGAGGGGTTAATAAGGGGATGCTGGTAATGTACAGCAGAGGAGGGGTTAATAAGAGGATGCTGGGTAATGTACAGCAGGAGAGGGGTTAATAGGAGGATGCTGGGTAATGTACAGCAGCGGAGGGGTTAAGAGGATGATGGGTAATGTACAGCAGAGGAGTGGTTAATAAGAGGATGCTGGGTAATGTACAGCAGGAGAGGGGTTAATAGGAGGATGCTGGTAATGTACAGCAGGATAGGGGTTAATAGGAGGATGCTGGTAATCTCCGGCAGAGGAGGGGTTAACAAGAGGATGCTGGGTAATGTACAGCAGGAGAGGGGTTAATAGGAGGATGCTGGTAATGTCCAGCAGAGCAGGGGTTAATAAGAGGATGCTGGTAATGTACAGCAGAGGAGGGGTTAATAAGAGGATGCTGGTAATGTCCGGCAGAGCAGGAGTTAATAAGAGGATGCTGGTAATGTACAGCAGGGGAGGGGTCAATAAGAGGATGCTGGTAATGTGCAGCAGGGGAGGGGTTAATAAGAGGATGCTGGTAATGTCCGGCAGAGCAGGAGTTAATAAGAGGATGCTGGTAATGTGCAGCAGGGGAGGGGTTAATAAGAGGATGCTGGTAATGTACAGCAGGGGAGGGGTTAATAAGAGAATGCTGGTAATGTACAGCAGAAGAGGGGTTAAAGATGAGGATGCTGGGTAAAGTACAGCAGAGGAGGGGTTAATAAGAGGATGCTGGTAATGTGCAGCAGGGGAGGGGTTAATAAGAGGATGCTGGTAATGTCCGGCAGAGCAGGGGTTAATAAGAGGATGCTGGTAATGTACAGCAGGGGAGGGGTTAATACGAGGATGCTGGTAATGTACAGCAGGAGAGGGGTTAAAGATGAGGATGCTGGGTAATGTACAGCAGAGGAGGGGTTAATAAGAGGATGCTGATCATGTGCAGCAGAGGAGGGGTTAATAAGAGGATGCTGGTAATGTACAGCAGGGGAGGGGTTAATAAGAGGATGCTCGTAATGTACAGCAGAGGAGGGGTTAATAAGAGGATGCTGGTAATGTCCGGCAGGGGAGGGGTTAATAAGAGGATGCTGGTAATGTACAGCAGAGCAGGGGTTAATAAGAGGATGCTGGTAATGTGCAGCAGAGGAGGGGTTAATAAGTGGATGCTGGTAATGTACGGCAGGGGAGGGGTTAATAAGAGGATGCTGAGTAATGTACAGCAGAGGAGGGGTTAATAAGAGGATACTGGGTAATGTACAGCAGAGGAGGGGTTAATAAGAGGATGCTGGTAATGTACAGCAGGGGAGGGGTTAATAAGGGGATGCTGGGTAATGTACAGCAGGGGAGGGGTTAATAAGAGGATGCTGGTAATGTACAGCAGGGGGGGTTAGTAAGAGGATGCTGGTAATGTACAGCAGAGGAGGAGTTAATAAGAGGATGCTGGGTAATGTACAACAGGAGAGGGGTTAATAGGAGGATGCTGGGTAATGTACAGCAGGGGAGGGGTTAAGAGGATGCTGGGTAATGTACAGCAGAGGAGGGGTTAATAAGAGGATGCTGGTAATGTGCAGCAGGGGAGGGGTTAATAAGAGGATGCTGGTAATGTCCGGCAGAGCAGGGGTTAATAGGAGGATGCTGGTAATGTACAGCAGGGGAGGGGTTAATAAGAGGATGCTGGTAATGTACAGCAGGAGAGGGGTTAAAGATGAGGATGCTGGTAATGTACAGCAGGGGAGGGGTTAATAGGAGGATGCTGGTAATGTACAGCAGAGGAGGGGTTAATAAGAGGATGCTGGTAATGTACAGCAGCGGAGGGGTTAATAAGAGGATGCTGGTATTGTACAGCAGAGGAGGGGTTAATAAGAGGATGCTGGTAATGTCCTGCAGAGCATGGGTTAATAAGAGGATGCTGGTAATGTACGGCAGAGGAGGGGTTAATAAGAGGATGCTGGGTAATGTACAGCAGAGGAGGGGTTAATAAGAGGATGCTGGTCATGTACAGCAGAGGAGGGGTTAATAAGAGGATGCTGGTAATGTACAGCAGGGGAGGGGTTAATAGGAGGATGCTGGTAATGTACAGCAGAGGAGGGGTTAATAGGAGGATGCTGGTAATGTACAGCAGCGGAGGGGTTAATAAGAGGATGCTGGTATTGGACAGCAGAGGAGGGGTTAATAAGAGGATGCTGGTAATGTACAGCAGAGGAGGGGTTAATAAGAGGATGCTGGTAATGTACAGCAGAGGAGGGGTTAATAAGAGGATGCTGGTAATGTACAGCAGGGGAGGGGTTAATAGGAGGATGCTGGTAATGTACAGCAGAGGAGGGGTTAATAAGAGGATGCTGGTAATGTACAGCAGGGGAGGGGTTAATAGGAGGATGCTGGTAATGTACAGCAGGGGAGGGGTTAATAAGAGGATGCTGGTATTGTACAGCAGAGGAGGGGTTAATAAGATGATGCTGGTAATGTACAGCAGAGGAGGGGTTAATAAGAGGATGCTGGTAATGTACAGCAGAGGAGGGGTTAATAAGAGGATGCTGGTAATGTACAGCAGAGGAGGGGTTAATAAGAGGATGCTGGTAATGTACAGCAGGGGAGGGGTTAATAGGAGGATGCTGGTAATGTACAGCAGGGGAGGGGTTAATAAGAGGATGCTGGTAATGTACAGCAGGGGAGGGGTTAATAAGAGGATGCCGGTAATGTACAGCTGAGGAGGAGTTAATAAGAGGATGCTGGGTAATGTACAGCTGAGGAGGAGTTAATAAGAGGATGCTGGGTAATGTACAGCCGAGGAGGAGTTAATACGAGGATGCTGGGTAATGTACAGCCGAGGAGGGGTTAAGAAGAGGATGCTGGTAATGTACAGCAGAGGAGGGGTTAATAAGAGGATGCCGGTAATGTACAGCTGAGGAGGGGTTAATAAGAGGATGCTGGGTAATGTACAGCAGGAGAGGGGTTAATAGGAGGATGCTGGTAATGTACAGGAGGGGAGGGGTTAATAAGAGGATGCTGGTAATGTCCGGCAGAGCATGGGTTAATAAGAGGATGCTGGTAATGTACAGCAGAGGAGGGGTTAATAAGAGGATGCTGGGTAATGTACAGCAGAGGAGGGGTTAATAAGAGGATGCTGGTCATGTACAGCAGAGGAGGGGTTAATAAGAGGATGCTGGTAATGTACAGCAGGGGAGGGGTTAATAGGAGGATGCTGGTAATGTACAGCAGAGGAGGGGTTAATAAGAGGATGCTGGTAATGTACAGCAGCGGAGGGGTTAATAAGAGGATGCTGGTATTGTACAGCAGAGGAGGGGTTAATAAGAGGATGCTGGTAATGTACAGCAGAGGAGGGGTTAATAAGAGGATGCTGGTAATGTACAGCAGAGGAGGGGTTAATAAGAGGATGCTGGTAATGTACAGCAGGGGAGGGGTTAATAGGAGGATGCTGGTAATGTACAGCAGAGGAGGGGTTAATAAGAGGATGCTGGTAATGTACAGCAGGGGAGGGGTTAATAGGAGGATGCTGGTAATGTACAGCAGGGGAGGGATTAATAAGAGGATGCTGGTATTGTACAGCAGAGGAGGGGTTAATAAGAGGATGCTGGTAATGTACAGCAGAGGAGGGGTTAATAAGAGGATGCTGGTAATGTACAGCAGAGGAGGGGTTAATAGGAGGATGCTGGTAATGTACAGCAGGGGAGGGGTTAATAAGAGGATGCCGGTAATGTACAGCTGAGGAGGAGTTAATAAGAGGATGCTGGGTAATGTACAGCCGAGGAGGAGTTAATAAGAGGATGCTGGGTAATGTACAGCCGAGGAGGAGTTAATACGAGGATGCTGGGTAATGTACAGCCGAGGAGGGGTTAAGAAGAGGATGCTGGTAATGTACAGCAGAGGAGGGGTTAATAAGAGGATGCCGGTAATGTACAGCTGAGGAGGGGTTAATAAGAGGATGCTGGGTAATGTACAGCAGGAGAGGGGTTAATAGGAGGATGCTGGTAATGTACAGGAGGGGAGGGGTTAATAAGAGGATGCTGGTAATGTCCGGCAGAGCATGGGTTAATAAGAGGATGCTGGTAATGTACAGCAGAGGAGGGGTTAATAAGAGGATGCTGGGTAATGTACAGCAGAGGAGGGGTTAATAAGAGGATGCTGGTAATGTACAGCAGGGGAGGGGTTAATAAGAGGATGCTGGTAATGTCCGGCAGAGCAGGGGTTAATAAGAGGATGCTGGTAATGTACAGCAGGGGAGGGGTTAATAAGAGGATGCTGGTAATGTACAGCAGGGGAGGGGTTAATAAGAGGATGCTGGGTCATGTACAGCAGAGGAGGGGTTAATAAGAGGATGCTGGTAATGTACAGCAGGGGAGGGGTTAATAAGAGGATGCTGGTAATGTACAGCAGGAGAGGGGTTAATAAGAGGATGCTGGGTAATGTACAGCAGAGGAGGGGTTAATAAGAGGATGCTGGAAATGTACAGCAGGGGAGGGGTTAATAAGAGGATGCTGGTAATGTACAGCAGAGGAGGGGTTAATAAGAGGATGCTGGTAATGTACAGCAGAGGAGGGGTTAATAAGAGGATGCTGGTAATGTACAGCAGGAGAGGGGTTAATAAGAGGATGCTGGTAATGTACAGCTGAGTAGGGGTTAATAAGAGGATGCTGGTAATGTACAGCCGAGGAGGAGTTAATAAGAGGATGCTGGTAATGTACAGCAGGTGAGGGGTTAATAAGAGGATGCTGGGTAATGTACAGCAGAGGAGGGGTTAATAAGAGGATGCTGGTAATGTACAGCAGGGGAGGGGTTAATAAGAAGATGCTGGTAATGTACAGCTGAGGAGGGGTTAATAAGAGGATGCTGGTAATGTACAGCAGAGGAGGGGTTAATAAGAGGATGCTGGTAATGTACAGCAGGAGAGGGGTTAATAAGAGGATGCTGGGTAATGTACAGCAGAGGAGGGGTTAATAAGAGGATGCTGGTAATGTACAGCAGAGGAGGGGTTAATAAGAGGATGTTGGTAATGTACAGCAGAGGAGGGGTTAATAAGAGGATGCTGGTAATGTACAGCAGGGGAGGGGTTAATAAGAGGATGCTGGTAATGTACAGCAGAGGAGGGGTTAATAAGAGGATGCTGGTAATGTGCATCAGACGAGGGGTTAATAAGAGGATGCTGGTAATGTGCATCAGAGGAGGGGTTAATAAGAGGATGCTGGTAATGTACAGCAGGGGAGGGGTAAATAGGAGGATGCTGGTAATGTACAGCAGGGGAGGGGTTTAATAAGAGGATGCTGGTAATGTACAGCAGAGGAGGGGTTAATAAGAGGATGCTGGTAATGTCAGGCAGGGGAGGGGTTAATAAGAGGATGCTGGTAATGTACAGCAGAGCAGGGGTTAATAAGAGGATGCTGGTAATGTACAGCAGAGCAGGGGTTAATAAGAGGATGCTGGGTAATGTACAGCAGAGGAGGGGTTAATAAGAGGATGCTGGGTAATGTACAGCAGAAGAGGGGTTAATAAGAGGATGCTGGTAATGTACAGCAGGGGAGGGGTTAATAAGAGGATGCTGGGTAATGTACAGCAGAGGAGGGGTTAATAAGGGGATGCTGGTAATGTACAGCAGAGGAAGGGTTAATAAGAGGATGCTGGGTAATGTACAGCAGGAGAGGGGTTAATAGGAGGATGCTGGTAATGTACAGCAGGATAGGGGTTAATAGGAGGATGCTGGTAATCTCCGGCAGAGGAGGGGTTAACAAGAGGATGCTGGGTAATGTACAGCAGGAGAGGGGTTAATAGGAGGATGCTGGTAATGTACAGGAGGGGAGGGGTTAATAAGAGGATGCTGGTAATGTCCGGCAGAGCAGGGGTTAATAAGAGGATGCTGGTAATGTACAGCAGAGGAGGGGTTAATAAGAGGATGCTGGTAATGTCCGGCAGAGCAGGAGTTAATAAGAGGATGCTGGTAATGTACAGCAGGGGAGGGGTCAATAAGAGGATGCTGGTAATGTGCAGCAGGGGAGGGGTTAATAAGAGGATGCTGGTAATGTCCGGCAGAGCAGGAGTTAATAAGAGGATGCTGGTAATGTGCAGCAGGGGAGGGGTTAATAAGAGGATGCTGGTAATGTACAGCAGGGGAGGGGTTAATAAGAGGATGCTGGTAATGTACAGCAGGAGAGGGGTTAAAGATGAGGATGCTGGGTAATGTACAGCAGAGGAGGGGTTAATAAGAGGTTGCTGGTAATGTGCAGCAGGGGAGGGGTTAATAAGAGGATGCTGGTAATGTCCGGCAGAGCAGGGGTTAATAAGAGGATGCTGGTAATGTACAGCAGGGGAGGGGTTAATAAGAGGATGCTGGTAATGTACAGCAGGAGAGGGGTTAAAGATGAGGATGCTGGGTAATGTGCAGCAGAGGAGGGGTTAATAAGAGGATGCTGGTCATGTACAGCAGAGGAGGGGATAATAAGAGGATGCTGGTAATGTACAGCAGGGGAGGGGTTAATAAGAGGATGCTGGTAATGTACAGCAGAGGAGGGGTTAATAAGAGGATGCTGGTAATGTCCGGCAGGGGAGGGGTTAATAAGAGGATGCTGGTAATGTACAGCAGAGCAGGGGTTAATAAGAGGATGCAGGGTAATGTACAGCAGAGGAGGGGTTAATAAGAGGATGCTGGTAATGTAGAGCAGGGGAGGGATTAAGAAGAAGATGCTGGTAATGTACAGCTGAGGAGGGGTTAATAAGAGGATGCTGGTAATGTACAGCAGAGGAGGGGTTAATAAGAGGATGCTGGTAATGTACAGCAGGAGAGGGGTTAATAAGAGGATGCTGGGTAATGTACAGCAGAGGAGGGGTTAATAAGAGGATGCTGGTAATGTACAGCAGAGGAGGGGTTAATAAGAGGATGTTGGTAATGTACAGCAGAGGAGGGGTTAATAAGAGGATGCTGGTCATGTACAGCAGGGGAGGGGTTAATAAGAGGATGCTGGTAATGTACAGCAGGGGAGGGGTTAATAAGAGGATGCTGGTAATGTACAGCAGAGGAGGGGTTAATAAGAGGATGCTGGTAATGTGCATCAGAGGAGGGGTTAATAAGAGGATGCTGGTAATGTGCATCAGAGGAGGGGTTAATAAGAGGATGCTGGTAATGTACAGCAGGGGAGGGGTTAATAGGAGGATGCTGGTAATGTACAGCAGGGGAGGGGTTAATAAGAGGATGCTGGTAATGTACAGCAGGGGAGGGGTTAATAGGAGGATGCTGGTAATGTACAGCAGGGGAGGGGTTAATAAGAGGATGCTGGTAATGTACAGCAGAGGAGGGGTTAATAAGAGGATGCTGGTAATGTCAGGCAGGGGAGGGGTTAATAAGAGGATGCTGGTAATGTACAGCAGAGCAGGGGTTAATAAGAGGATGCTGGTAATGTACAGCAGAGCAGGGGTTAATAAGAGGATGCAGGGTAATGTACAGCAGAGGAGGGGTTAATAAGAGGATGCTGGGTAATGTACAGCAGAGGAGGGGTTAATGAGAGGATGCTGGTAATGTACAGCAGGGGAGGGGTTAATAAGGGGATGCTGGTAATGTACAGCAGAGGAGGGGTTAATAAGAGGATGCTGGGTAATGTACAGCAGGAGAGGGGTTAATAGGAGGATGCTGGGTAATGTACAGCAGCGGAGGGGTTAAGAGGATGATCGGTAATGTACAGCAGAGGAGTGGTTAATAAGAGGATGCTGGGTAATGTACAGCAGGAGAGGGGTTAATAGGAGGATGCTGGTAATGTACAGCAGGATAGGGGTTAATAGGAGGATGCTGGTAATCTCCGGCAGAGGAGGGGTTAACAAGAGGATGCTGGGTAATGTACAGCAGGAGAGGGGTTAATAGGAGGATGCTGGTAATGTCCGGCAGAGCAGGGGTTAATAAGAGGATGCTGGTAATGTACAGCAGAGGAGGGGTTAATAAGAGGATGCTGGTAATGTCCGGCAGAGCAGGAGTTAATAAGAGGATGCTGGTAATGTACAGCAGGGGAGGGGTCAATAAGAGGATGCTGGTAATGTGCAGCAGGGGAGGGGTTAATAAGAGGATGCTGGTAATGTCCGGCAGAGCAGGAGTTAATAAGAGGATGCTGGTAATGTGCAGCAGGGGAGGGGTTAATAAGAGGATGCTGGTAATGTACAGCAGGGGAGGGGTTAATAAGAGAATGCTGGTAATGTACAGCAGAAGAGGGGTTAAAGATGAGGATGCTGGGTAATGTACAGCAGAGGAGGGGTTAATAAGAGGATGCTGGTAATGTGCAGCAGGGGAGGGGTTAATAAGAGGATGCTGGTAATGTCCGGCAGAGCAGGGGTTAATAAGAGGATGCTGGTAATGTACAGCAGGGGAGGGGTTAATACGAGGATGCTGGTAATGTACAGCAGGAGAGGGGTTAAAGATGAGGATGCTGGGTAATATACAGCAGAGGAGGGGTTAATAAGAGGATGCTGGTCATGTGCAGCAGAGGAGGGGTTAATAAGAGGATGCTGGTAATGTACAGCAGGGGAGGGGTTAATAAGAGGATGCTGGTAATGTACAGCAGAGGAGGGGTTAATAAGAGGATGCTGGTAATGTCCGGCAGGGGAGGGGTTAATAAGAGGATGCTGGTAATGTACAGCAGAGCAGGGGTTAATAAGAGGATGCTGGTAATGTGCAGCAGAGGAGGGGTTAATAAGTGGATGCTGGTAATGTACGGCAGGGGAGGGGTTAATAAGAGGATGCTGAGTAATGTACAGCAGAGGAGGGGTTAATAAGAGGATACTGGGTAATGTACAGCAGAGGAGGGGTTAATAAGAGGATGCTGGTAATGTACAGCAGGGGAGGGGTTAATAAGGGGATGCTGGGTAATGTACAGCAGGGGAGGGGTTAATAAGAGGATGCTGGTAATGTACAGCAGGGGGGGTTAGTAAGAGGATGCTGGTAATGTACAGCAGAGGAGGAGTTAATAAGAGGATGCTGGGTAATGTACAACAGGAGAGGGGTTAATAGGAGGATGCTGGGTAATGTACAGCAGGGGAGGGGTTAAGAGGATGCTGGGTAATGTACAGCAGAGGAGGGGTTAATAAGAGGATGCTGGTAATGTGCAGCAGGGGAGGGGTTAATAAGAGGATGCTGGTAATGTCCGGCAGAGCAGGGGTTAATAGGAGGATTCTGGTAATGTACAGCAGGGGAGGGGTTAATAAGAGGATGCTGGTAATGTACAGCAGGAGAGGGGTTAAAGATGAGGATGCTGGTAATGTACAGCAGGGGAGGGGTTAATAGGAGGATGCTGGTAATGTACAGCAGAGGAGGGGTTAATAAGAGGATGCTGGTAATGTACAGCAGCGGAGGGGTTAATAAGAGGATGCTGGTATTGTACAGCAGAGGAGGGGTTAATAAGAGGATGCTGGTAATGTACAGCAGAGGAGGGGTTAATAAGAGGATGCTGGTAATGTACAGCAGAGGAGGGGTTAATAAGAGGATGCTGGTAATGTACAGCAGGGGAGGGGTTAATAGGAGGATGCTGGTAATGTACAGCAGAGGAGGGGTTAATAAGAGGATGTTGGTAATGTACAGCAGAGGAGGGGTTAATAAGAGGATGCTGGTAATGTACAGCAGGGGAGGGGTTAATAAGAGGATGCTGGTAATGTACAGCACGGGAGGGGTTAATAAGAGGATGCTGGTAATGTACAGCAGAGGAGGGGTTAATAAGAGGATGCTGGTAATGTGCATCAGAGGAGGGGTTAATAAGAGGATGCTGGTAATGTACAGCAGTGGAGGGGTTAATAGGAGGATGCTGGTAATGTACAGCAGGGGAGGGGTTAATAAGAGGATGCTGGTAATGTACAGCAGAGGAGGGGTTAATAAGAGGATGCTGGTAATGTCAGGCAGGGGAGGGGTTAATAAGAGGATGCTGGTAATGTCAGGCAGGGGAGGGGTTAATAAGAGGATGCTGGTAATGTACAGCAGAGCAGGGGTTAATAAGAGGATGCTGGTAATGTACAGCAGAGCAGGGGTTAATAAGAGGATGCTGGGTAATGTACAGCAGAGGAGGGGTTAATAAGAGGATGCTGGGTAATGTACAGCAGAGGAGGGGTTAATGAGAGGATGCTGGTAATGTACAGCAGGGGAGGGGTTAATAAGGGGATGCTGGTAATGTACAGCAGAGGAGGGGTTAATAAGAGGATGCTGGGTAATGTACAGCAGGAGAGGGGTTAATAGGAGGATGCTGGGTAATGTACAGCAGCGGAGGGGTTAAGAGGATGATGGGTAATGTACAGCAGAGGAGTGGTTAATAAGAGGATGCTGGGTAATGTACAGCAGGAGAGGGGTTAATAGGAGGATGCTGGTAATGTACAGCAGGATAGGGGTTAATAGGAGGATGCTGGTAATCTCCGGCAGAGGAGGGGTTAACAAGAGGATGCTGGGTAATGTACAGCAGGAGAGGGGTTAATAGGAGGATGCTGGTAATGTACAGTAGGGGAGGGGTTAATAAGAGGATGCTGGTAATGTCCGGCAGAGCAGGGGTTAATAAGAGGATGCTGGTAATGTACAGCAGAGGAGGGGTTAATAAGAGGATGCTGGTAATGTCCGGCAGAGCAGGAGTTAATAAGAGGATGCTGGTAATGTACAGCAGGGGAGGGGTGAATAAGAGGATGCTGGTAATGTGCAGCAGGGGAGGGGTTAATAAGAGGATGCTGGTAATGTCCGGCAGAGCAGGAGTTAATAAGAGGATGCTGGTAATGTGCAGCAGGGGAGGGGTTAATAAGAGGATGCTGGTAATGTACAGCAGGGGAGGGGTTAATAAGAGAATGCTGGTAATGTACAGCAGAAGAGGGGTTAAAGATGAGGATGCTGGGTAATGTACAGCAGAGGAGGGGTTAATAAGAGGATGCTGGTAATGTGCAGCAGGGGAGGGGTTAATAAGAGGATGCTGGTAATGTCCGACAGAGCAGGGGTTAATAAGAGGATGCTGGTAATGTACAGCAGGGGAGGGGTTAATACGAGGATGCTGGTAATGTACAGCAGGAGAGGGGTTAAAGATGAGGATGCTGGGTAATGTACAGCAGAGGAGGGGTTAATAAGAGGATGCTGGTCATGTGCAGCAGAGGAGGGGTTAATAAGAGGATGCTGGTAATGTACAGCAGGGGAGGGGTTAATAAGAGGATGCTGGTAATGTACAGCAGAGGAGGGGTTAATAAGAGGATGCTGGTAATGTCCGGCAGGGGAGGGGTTAATAAGAGGATGCTGGTAATGTACAGCAGAGCAGGGGTTAATAAGAGGATGCTGGTAATGTGCAGCAGAGGAGGGGTTAATAAGTGGATGCTGGTAATGTACGGCAGGGGAGGGGTTAATAAGAGGATGCTGAGTAATGTACAGCAGAGGAGGGGTTAATAAGAGGATACTGGGTAATGTACAGCAGAGGAGGGGTTAATAAGAGGATGCTGGTAATGTACAGCAGGGGAGGGGTTAATAAGGGGATGCTGGGTAATGTACAGCAGGGGAGGGGTTAATAAGAGGATGCCTGTAATGTACAGCTGAGGAGGAGTTAATAAGAGGATGCTGGGTAATGTACAGCTGAGGAGGAGTTAATAAGAGGATGCTGGGTAATGTACAGCCGAGGAGGAGTTAATACGAGGATGCTGGGTAATGTACAGCCGAGGAGGGGTTAAGAAGAGGATGCTGGTAATGTACAGCAGAGGAGGGGTTAATAAGAGGATGCCGGTAATGTACAGCTGAGGAGGGGTTAATAAGAGGATGCTGGGTAATGTACAGCAGGAGAGGGGTTAATAGGAGGATGCTGGTAATGTACAGGAGGGGAGGGGTTAATAAGAGGATGCTGGTAATGTCCTGCAGAGCATGGGTTAATAAGAGGATGCTGGTAATGTACGGCAGAGGAGGGGTTAATAAGAGGATGCTGGGTAATGTACAGCAGAGGAGGGGTTAATAAGAGGATGCTGGTCATGTACAGCAGAGGAGGGGTTAATAAGAGGATGCTGGTAATGTACAGCAGGGGAGGGGTTAATAGGAGGATGCTGGTAATGTACAGCAGAGGAGGGGTTAATAAGAGGATGCTGGTAATGTACAGCAGCGGAGGGGTTAATAAGAGGATGCTGGTATTGTACAGCAGAGGAGGGGTTAATAAGAGGATGCTGGTAATGTACAGCAGAGGAGGGGTTAATAAGAGGATGCTGGTAATGTACAGCAGAGGAGGGGTTAATAAGAGGATGCTGGTAATGTACAGCAGGGGAGGGGTTAATAGGAGGATGCTGGTAATGTACAGCAGAGGAGGGGTTAATAAGAGGATGCTGGTAATGTACAGCAGGGGAGGGGTTAATAGGAGGATGCTGGTAATGTACAGCAGGGGAGGGGTTAATAAGAGGATGCTGGTATTGTACAGCAGAGGAGGGGTTAATAAGATGATGCTGGTAATGTACAGCAGAGGAGGGGTTAATAAGAGGATGCTGGTAATGTACAGCAGAGGAGGGGTTAATAAGAGGATGCTGGTATTGTACAGCAGAGGAGGGGTTAATAAGAGGATGCTGGTAATGTACAGCAGAGGAGGGGTTAATAAGAGGATGCTGGTAATGTACAGCAGAGGAGGGGTTAATAGGAGGATGCTGGTAATGTACAGCAGGGGAGGGGTTAATAAGAGGATGCCGGTAATGTACAGCTGAGGAGGAGTTAATAAGAGGATGCTGGGTAATGTACAGCCGAGGAGGAGTTAATAAGAGGATGCTGGGTAATGTACAGCCGAGGAGGAGTTAATACGAGGATGCTGGGTAATGTACAGCCGAGGAGGGGTTAAGAAGAGGATGCTGGTAATGTACAGCAGAGGAGGGGTTAATAAGAGGATGCCGGTAATGTACAGCTGAGGAGGGGTTAATAAGAGGATGCTGGGTAATGTACAGCAGGAGAGGGGTTAATAGGAGGATGCTGGTAATGTACAGGAGGGGAGGGGTTAATAAGAGGATGCTGGTAATGTCCGGCAGAGCATGGGTTAATAAGAGGATGCTGGTAATGTACAGCAGAGGAGGGGTTAATAAGAGGATGCTGGGTAATGTACAGCAGAGGAGGGGTTAATAAGAGGATGCTGGTAATGTACAGCAGGGGAGGGGTTAATAAGAGGATGCTGGTAATGTCCGGCAGAGCAGCTGTTAATAAGAGGATGCTGGTAATGTACAGCAGGGGAGGGGTTAATAAGAGGATGCTGGTAATGTACAGCAGGGGAGGGGTTAATAAGAGGATGCTGGGTAATGTACAGCAGAGGAGGGGTTAATAAGAGGATGCTGGTAATGTACAGCATGGGAGGGGTTAATAAGAGGATGCTGGTAATGTACAGCAGGAGAGGGGTTAATAAGAGGATGCTGGGTAATGTACAGCAGAGGAGGGGTTAATAAGAGGATGCTGGAAATGTACAGCAGGGGAGGGGTTAATAAGAGGATGCTGGTAATGTACAGCAGAGGAGGGGTTAATAAGAGGATGCTGGTAATGTACAGCAGAGGAGGGGTTAATAAGAGGATGCTGGTAATGTACAGCAGGAGAGGGGTTAATAAGAGGATGCTGGTAATGTACAGCTGAGTAGGGGTTAATAAGAGGATGCTGGTAATGTACAGCCGAGGAGGAGTTAATAAGAGGATGCTGGTAATGTACAGCAGGTGAGGGGTTAATAAGAGGATGCTGGGTAATGTACAGCAGAGGAGGGGTTAATAAGAGGATGCTGGTAATGTACAGCAGGGGAGGGGTTAATAAGAAGATGCTGGTAATGTACAGCTGAGGAGGGGTTAATAAGAGGATGCTGGTAATGTACAGCAGAGGAGGGGTTAATAAGAGGATGCTGGTAATGTACAGCAGGAGAGGGGTTAATAAGAGGATGCTGGGTAATGTACAGCAGAGGAGGGGTTAATAAGAGGATGCTGGTAATGTACAGCAGAGGAGGGGTTAATAAGAGGATGTTGATAATGTACAGCAGAGGAGGGGTTAATAAGAGGATGCTGGTAATGTACAGCAGGGGAGGGGTTAATAAGAGGATGCTGGTAATGTACAGCAGAGGAGGGGTTAATAAGAGGATGCTGGTAATGTGCATCAGACGAGGGGTTAATAAGAGGATGCTGGTAATGTGCATCAGAGGAGGGGTTAATAAGAGGATGCTGGTAATGTACAGCAGGGGAGGGGTTAATAGGAGGATGCTGGTAATGTACAGCAGGGGAGGGGTTAATAAGAGGATGCTGGTAATGTACAGCAGAGGAGGGGTTAATAAGAGGATGCTGGTAATGTCAGGCAGGGGAGGGGTTAATAAGAGGATGCTGGTAATGTACAGCAGAGCAGGGGTTAATAAGAGGATGCTGGTAATGTACAGCAGAGCAGGGGTTAATAAGAGGATGCTGGGTATTGTACAGCAGAGGAGGGGTTAATAAGAGGATGCTGGGTAATGTACAGCAGAAGAGGGGTTAATAAGAGGATGCTGGTAATGTACAGCAGGGGAGGGGTTAATAAGAGGATGCTGGGTAATGTACAGCAGAGGAGGGGTTAATAAGGGGATGCTGGTAATGTACAGCAGAGGAAGGGTTAATAAGAGGATGCTGGGTAATGTACAGCAGGAGAGGGGTTAATAGGAGGATGCTGGGTAATGTACAGCAGGGGAGGGGTTAAGAGGATGATGGGTAATGTACAGCAGAGGAGTGGTTAATAAGAGGATGCTGGGTAATGTACAGCAGGAGAGGGGTTAATAGGAGGATGCTGGTAATGTACAGCAGGATAGGGGTTAATAGGAGGATGCTGGTAATCTCCGGCAGAGGAGGGGTTAACAAGAGGATGCTGGGTAATGTACAGCAGGAGAGGGGTTAATAGGAGGATGCTGGTAATGTACAGGAGGGGAGGGGTTAATAAGAGGATGCTGGTAATGTCCGGCAGAGCAGGGGTTAATAAGAGGATGCTGGTAATGTACAGCAGAGGAGGGGTTAATAAGAGGATGCTGGTAATGTCCGGCAGAGCAGGAGTTAATAAGAGGATGCTGGTAATGTACAGCAGGGGAGGGGTCAATAAGAGGATGCTGGTAATGTGCAGCAGGGGAGGGGTTAATAAGAGGATGATGGTAATGTCCGGCAGAGCAGGAGTTAATAAGAGGATGCTGGTAATGTGCAGCAGGGGAGGGGTTAATAAGAGGATGCTGGTAATGTACAGCAGGGGAGGGGTTAATAAGAGGATGCTGGTAATGTACAGCAGGAGAGGGGTTAAAGATGAGGATGCTGGGTAATGTACAGCAGAGGAGGGGTTAATAAGAGGTTGCTGGTAATGTGCAGCAGGGGAGGGGTTAATAAGAGGATGCTGGTAATGTCCGGCAGAGCAGGGGTTAATAAGAGGATGCTGGTAATGTACAGCAGGGGAGGGGTTAATAAGAGGATGCTGGTAATGTACAGCAGGAGAGGGGTTAAAGATGAGGATGCTGGGTAATGTACAGCAGAGGAGGGGTTAATAAGAGGATGCTGGTCATGTACAGCAGAGGAGGGGATAATAAGAGGATGCTGGTAATGTACAGCAGGGGAGGGGTTAATAAGAGGATGCTGGTAATGTACAGCAGAGGAGGGGTTAATAAGAGGATGCTGGTAATGTCCGGCAGGGGAGGGGTTAATAAGAGGATGCTGGTCATGTACAGCAGAGGAGGGGTTAATAAGAGGATGCTGGTAATGTGCAGCAGGGGAGGGGTTAATAGGAGGATGCTGGTAATGTACAGCAGAGGAGGGGTTAATAAGAGGATGCTGGTAATGTACAGCAGCGGAGGGGTTAATAAGAGGATGCTGGTATTGTACAGCAGAGGAGGGGTTAATAAGAGGATGCTGGTAATGTACAGCAGAGGAGGGGTTAATAAGAGGATGCTGGTAATGTACAGCAGAGGAGGGGTTAATAAGAGGATGCTGGTAATGTACAGCAGGGGAGGGGTTAATAGGAGGATGCTGGTAATGTACAGCAGAGGAGGGGTTAATAAGAGGATGCTGGTAATGTACAGCAGGGGAGGGGTTAATAGGAGGATGCTGGTAATGTACAGCAGGGGAGGGGTTAATAAGAGGATGCTGGTATTGTACAGCAGAGGAGGGGTTAATAAGATGATGCTGGTAATGTACAGCAGAGGAGGGGTTAATAAGAGGATGCTGGTAATGTACAGCAGAGGAGGGGTTAATAAGAGGATGCTGGTATTGTACAGCAGAGGAGGGGTTAATAAGAGGATGCTGGTAATGTACAGCAGAGGAGGGGTTAATAAGAGGATGCTGGTAATGTACAGCAGAGGAGGGGTTAATAGGAGGATGCTGGTAATGTACAGCAGGGGAGGGGTTAATAAGAGGATGCCGGTAATGTACAGCTGAGGAGGAGTTAATAAGAGGATGCTGGGTAATGTACAGCCGAGGAGGAGTTAATAAGAGGATGCTGGGTAATGTACAGCCGAGGAGGAGTTAATACGAGGATGCTGGGTAATGTACAGCCGAGGAGGGGTTAAGAAGAGGATGCTGGTAATGTACAGCAGAGGAGGGGTTAATAAGAGGATGCCGGTAATGTACAGCTGAGGAGGGGTTAATAAGAGGATGCTGGGTAATGTACAGCAGGAGAGGGGTTAATAGGAGGATGCTGGTAATGTACAGGAGGGGAGGGGTTAATAAGAGGATGCTGGTAATGTCCGGCAGAGCATGGGTTAATAAGAGGATGCTGGTAATGTACAGCAGAGGAGGGGTTAATAAGAGGATGCTGGGTAATGTACAGCAGAGGAGGGGTTAATAAGAGGATGCTGGTAATGTACAGCAGGGGAGGGGTTAATAAGAGGATGCTGGTAATGTCCGGCAGAGCAGGGGTTAATAAGAGGATGCTGGTAATGTACAGCAGGGGAGGGGTTAATAAGAGGATGCTGGTAATGTACAGCAGGGGAGGGGTTAATAAGAGGATGCTGGGTAATGTACAGCAGAGGAGGGGTTAATAAGAGGATGCTGGTAATGTACAGCATGGGAGGGGTTAATAAGAGGATGCTGGTAATGTACAGCAGGAGAGGGGTTAATAAGAGGATGCTGGGTAATGTACAGCAGAGGAGGGGTTAATAAGAGGATGCTGGAAATGTACAGCAGGGGAGGGGTTAATAAGAGGATGCTGGTAATGTACAGCAGAGGAGGGGTTAATAAGAGGATGCTGGTAATGTACAGCAGAGGAGGGGTTAATAAGAGGATGCTGGTAATGTACAGCAGGAGAGGGGTTAATAAGAGGATGCTGGTAATGTACAGCTGAGTAGGGGTTAATAAGAGGATGCTGGTAATGTACAGCCGAGGAGGAGTTAATAAGAGGATGCTGGTAATGTACAGCAGGTGAGGGGTTAATAAGAGGATGCTGGGTAATGTACAGCAGAGGAGGGGTTAATAAGAGGATGCTGGTAATGTACAGCAGGGGAGGGGTTAATAAGAAGATGCTGGTAATGTACAGCTGAGGAGGGGTTAATAAGAGGATGCTGGTAATGTACAGCAGAGGAGGGGTTAATAAGAGGATGCTGGTAATGTACAGCAGGAGAGGGGTTAATAAGAGGATGCTGGGTAATGTACAGCAGAGGAGGGGTTAATAAGAGGATGCTGGTAATGTACAGCAGAGGAGGGGTTAATAAGAGGATGTTGGTAATGTACAGCAGAGGAGGGGTTAATAAGAGGATGCTGGTAATGTACAGCAGGGGAGGGGTTAATAAGAGGATGCTGGTAATGTACAGCAGAGGAGGGGTTAATAAGAGGATGCTGGTAATGTGCATCAGACGAGGGGTTAATAAGAGGATGCTGGTAATGTGCATCAGAGGAGGGGTTAATAAGAGGATGCTGGTAATGTACAGCAGGGGAGGGGTTAATAGGAGGATGCTGGTAATGTACAGCAGGGGAGGGGTTAATAAGAGGATGCTGGTAATGTACAGCAGAGGAGGGGTTAATAAGAGGATGCTGGTAATGTACAGCAGAGCAGGGGTTAATAAGAGGATGCTGGGTAATGTACAGCAGAGGAGGGGTTAATAAGAGGATGCTGGGTAATGTACAGCAGAAGAGGGGTTAATAAGAGGATGCTGGTAATGTACAGCAGGGGAGGGGTTAATAAGAGGATGCTGGGTAATGTACAGCAGAGGAGGGGTTAATAAGGGGATGCTGGTAATGTACAGCAGAGGAAGGGTTAATAAGAGGATGCTGGGTAATGTACAGCAGGAGAGGGGTTAATAGGAGGATGCTGGGTAATGTACAGCAGGGGAGGGGTTAAGAGGATGATGGGTAATGTACAGCAGAGGAGTGGTTAATAAGAGGATGCTGGGTAATGTACAGCAGGAGAGGGGTTAATAGGAGGATGCTGGTAATGTACAGCAGGATAGGGGTTAATAGGAGGATGCTGGTAATCTCCGGCAGAGGAGGGGTTAACAAGAGGATGCTGGGTAATGTACAGCAGGAGAGGGGTTAATAGGAGGATGCTGGTAATGTACAGGAGGGGAGGGGTTAATAAGAGGATGCTGGTAATGTCCGGCAGAGCAGGGGTTAATAAGAGGATGCTGGTAATGTACAGCAGAGGAGGGGTTAATAAGAGGATGCTGGTAATGTCCGGCAGAGCAGGAGTTAATAAGAGGATGCTGGTAATGTACAGCAGGGGAGGGGTCAATAAGAGGATGCTGGTAATGTGCAGCAGGGGAGGGGTTAATAAGAGGATGATGGTAATGTCCGGCAGAGCAGGAGTTAATAAGAGGATGCTGGTAATGTGCAGCAGGGGAGGGGTTAATAAGAGGATGCTGGTAATGTACAGCAGGGGAGGGGTTAATAAGAGGATGCTGGTAATGTACAGCAGGAGAGGGGTTAAAGATGAGGATGCTGGGTAATGTACAGCAGAGGAGGGGTTAATAAGAGGTTGCTGGTAATGTGCAGCAGGGGAGGGGTTAATAAGAGGATGCTGGTAATGTCCGGCAGAGCAGGGGTTAATAAGAGGATGCTGGTAATGTACAGCAGGGGAGGGGTTAATAAGAGGATGCTGGTAATGTACAGCAGGAGAGGGGTTAAAGATGAGGATGCTGGGTAATGTACAGCAGAGGAGGGGTTAATAAGAGGATGCTGGTCATGTACAGCAGAGGAGGGGATAATAAGAGGATGCTGGTAATGTACAGCAGGGGAGGGGTTAATAAGAGGATGCTGGTAATGTACAGCAGAGGAGGGGTTAATAAGAGGATGCTGGTAATGTCCGGCAGGGGAGGGGTTAATAAGAGGATGCTGGTAATGTACAGCAGAGCAGGGGTTAATAAGAGGATGCTGGGTAATGTACAGCAGAGGAGGGGTTAATAAGAGGATGCTGGTAATGTAGAGCAGGGGAGGGATTAAGAAGAAGATGCTGGTAATGTACAGCTGAGGAGGGGTTAATAAGAGGATGCTGGTAATGTACAGCAGAGGAGGGGTTAATAAGAGGATGCTGGTAATGTACAGCAGGAGAGGGGTTAATAAGAGGATGCTGGGTAATGTACAGCAGAGGAGGGGTTAATAAGAGGATGCTGGTAATGTACAGCAGAGGAGGGGTTAATAAGAGGATGTTGGTAATGTACAGCAGAGGAGGGGTTAATAAGAGGATGCTGGTAATGTGCAGCAGAGGAGGGGTTAATAAGTGGATGCTGGTAATGTACGGCAGGGGAGGGGTTAATAAGAGGATGCTGAGTAATGTACAGCAGAGGAGGGGTTAATAAGAGGATACTGGGTAATGTACAGCAGAGGAGGGGTTAATAAGAGGATGCTGGTAATGTACAGCAGGGGAGGGGTTAATAAGGGGATGCTGGGTAATGTACAGCAGGGGAGGGGTTAATAAGAGGATGCCTGTAATGTACAGCTGAGGAGGAGTTAATAAGAGGATGCTGGGTAATGTACAGCTGAGGAGGAGTTAATAAGAGGATGCTGGGTAATGTACAGCCGAGGAGGAGTTAATACGAGGATGCTGGGTAATGTACAGCCGAGGAGGGGTTAAGAAGAGGATGCTGGTAATGTACAGCAGAGGAGGGGTTAATAAGAGGATGCCGGTAATGTACAGCTGAGGAGGGGTTAATAAGAGGATGCTGGGTAATGTACAGCAGGAGAGGGGTTAATAGGAGGATGCTGGTAATGTACAGGAGGGGAGGGGTTAATAAGAGGATGCTGGTAATGTCCTGCAGAGCATGGGTTAATAAGAGGATGCTGGTAATGTACGGCAGAGGAGGGGTTAATAAGAGGATGCTGGGTAATGTACAGCAGAGGAGGGGTTAATAAGAGGATGCTGGTCATGTACAGCAGAGGAGGGGTTAATAAGAGGATGCTGGTAATGTACAGCAGGGGAGGGGTTAATAGGAGGATGCTGGTAATGTACAGCAGAGGAGGGGTTAATAAGAGGATGCTGGTAATGTACAGCAGCGGAGGGGTTAATAAGAGGATGCTGGTATTGTACAGCAGAGGAGGGGTTAATAAGAGTATGCTGGTAATGTACAGCAGAGGAGGGGTTAATAAGAGGATGCTGGTAATGTACAGCAGAGGAGGGGTTAATAAGAGGATGCTGGTAATGTACAGCAGGGGAGGGGTTAATAGGAGGATGCTGGTAATGTACAGCAGAGGAGGGGTTAATAAGAGGATGCTGGTAATGTACAGCAGGGGAGGGGTTAATAGGAGGATGCTGGTAATGTACAGCAGGGGAGGGGTTAATAAGAGGATGCTGGTATTGTACAGCAGAGGAGGGGTTAATAAGATGATGCTGGTAATGTACAGCAGAGGAGGGGTTAATAAGAGGATGCTGGTAATGTACAGCAGAGGAGGGGTTAATAAGAGGATGCTGGTATTGTACAGCAGAGGAGGGGTTAATAAGAGGATGCTGGTAATGTACAGCAGAGGAGGGGTTAATAAGAGGATGCTGGTAATGTACAGCAGAGGAGGGGTTAATAGGAGGATGCTGGTAATGTACAGCAGGGGAGGGGTTAATAAGAGGATGCCGGTAATGTACAGCTGAGGAGGAGTTAATAAGAGGATGCTGGGTAATGTACAGCCGAGGAGGAGTTAATAAGAGGATGCTGGGTAATGTACAGCCGAGGAGGAGTTAATACGAGGATGCTGGGTAATGTACAGCCGAGGAGGGGTTAAGAAGAGGATGCTGGTAATGTACAGCAGAGGAGGGGTTAATAAGAGGATGCCGGTAATGTACAGCTGAGGAGGGGTTAATAAGAGGATGCTGGGTAATGTACAGCAGGAGAGGGGTTAATAGGAGGATGCTGGTAATGTACAGGAGGGGAGGGGTTAATAAGAGGATGCTGGTAATGTCCGGCAGAGCATGGGTTAATAAGAGGATGCTGGTAATGTACAGCAGAGGAGGGGTTAATAAGAGGATGCTGGGTAATGTACAGCAGAGGAGGGGTTAATAAGAGGATGCTGGTAATGTACAGCAGGGGAGGGGTTAATAAGAGGATGCTGGTAATGTCCGGCAGAGCAGGGGTTAATAAGAGGATGCTGGTAATGTACAGCAGGGGAGGGGTTAATAAGAGGATGCTGGTAATGTACAGCAGGGGAGGGGTTAATAAGAGGATGCTGGGTAATGTACAGCAGAGGAGGGGTTAATAAGAGGATGCTGGTAATGTACAGCATGGGAGGGGTTAATAAGAGGATGCTGGTAATGTACAGCAGGAGAGGGGTTAATAAGAGGATGCTGGGTAATGTACAGCAGAGGAGGGGTTAATAAGAGGATGCTGGAAATGTACAGCAGGGGAGGGGTTAATAAGAGGATGCTGGTAATGTACAGCAGAGGAGGGGTTAATAAGAGGATGCTGGTAATGTACAGCAGAGGAGGGGTTAATAAGAGGATGCTGGTAATGTACAGCAGGAGAGGGGTTAATAAGAGGATGCTGGTAATGTACAGCTGAGTAGGGGTTAATAAGAGGATGCTGGTAATGTACAGCCGAGGAGGAGTTAATAAGAGGATGCTGGTAATGTACAGCAGGTGAGGGGTTAATAAGAGGATGCTGGGTAATGTACAGCAGAGGAGGGGTTAATAAGAGGATGCTGGTAATGTACAGCAGGGGAGGGGTTAATAAGAAGATGCTGGTAATGTACAGCTGAGGAGGGGTTAATAAGAGGATGCTGGTAATGTACAGCAGAGGAGGGGTTAATAAGAGGATGCTGGTAATGTACAGCAGGAGAGGGGTTAATAAGAGGATGCTGGGTAATGTACAGCAGAGGAGGGGTTAATAAGAGGATGCTGGTAATGTACAGCAGAGGAGGGGTTAATAAGAGGATGTTGGTAATGTACAGCAGAGGAGGGGTTAATAAGAGGATGCTGGTAATGTACAGCAGGGGAGGGGTTAATAAGAGGATGCTGGTAATGTACAGCAGAGGAGGGGTTAATAAGAGGATGCTGGTAATGTGCATCAGACGAGGGGTTAATAAGAGGATGCTGGTAATGTGCATCAGAGGAGGGGTTAATAAGAGGATGCTGGTAATGTACAGCAGGGGAGGGGTTAATAGGAGGATGCTGGTAATGTACAGCAGGGGAGGGGTTAATAAGAGAATGCTGGTAATGTACAGCAGAGGAGGGGTTAATAAGAGGATGCTGGTAATGTCAGGCAGGGGAGGGGTTAATAAGAGGATGCTGGTAATGTACAGCAGAGCAGGGGTTAATAAGAGGATGCTGGTAATGTACAGCAGAGCAGGGGTTAATAAGAGGATGCTGGGTAATGTACAGCAGAGGAGGGGTTAATAAGAGGATACTGGGTAATGTACAGCAGAAGAGGGGTTAATAAGAGGATGCTGGTAATGTACAGCAGGGGAGGGGTTAATAAGAGGATGCTGGGTAATGTACAGCAGAGGAGGGGTTAATAAGGGGATGCTGGTAATGTACAGCAGAGGAAGGGTTAATAAGAGGATGCTGGGTAATGTACAGCAGGAGAGGGGTTAATAGGATAATGCTGGGTAATGTACAGCAGGGGAGGGGTTAAGAGGATGATGGGTAATGTACAGCAGAGGAGTGGTTAATAAGAGGATGCTGGGTAATGTACAGCAGGAGAGGGGTTAATAGGAGGATGCTGGTAATGTACAGCAGGATAGGGGTTAATAGGAGGATGCTGGTAATCTCCGGCAGAGGAGGGGTTAACAAGAGGATGCTGGGTAATGTACAGCAGGAGAGGGGTTAATAGGAGGATGCTGGTAATGTACAGGAGGGGAGGGGTTAATAAGAGGATGCTGGTAATGTCCGGCAGAGCAGGGGTTAATAAGAGGATGCTGGTAATGTACAGCAGAGGAGGGGTTAATAAGAGGATGCTGGTAATGTCCGGCAGAGCAGGAGTTAATAAGAGGATGCTGGTAATGTACAGCAGGGGAGGGGTCAATAAGAGGATGCTGGTAATGTGCAGCAGGGGAGGGGTTAATAAGAGGATGATGGTAATGTCCGGCAGAGCAGGAGTTAATAAGAGGATGCTGGTAATGTGCAGCAGGGGAGGGGTTAATAAGAGGATGCTGGTAATGTACAGCAGGGGAGGGGTTAATAAGAGGATGCTGGTAATGTACAGCAGGAGAGGGGTTAAAGATGAGGATGCTGGGTAATGTACAGCAGAGGAGGGGTTAATAAGAGGTTGCTGGTAATGTGCAGCAGGGGAGGGGTTAATAAGAGGATGCTGGTAATGTCCGGCAGAGCAGGGGTTAATAAGAGGATGCTGGTAATGTACAGCAGGGGAGGGGTTAATAAGAGGATGCTGGTAATGTACAGCAGGAGAGGGGTTAAAGATGAGTATGCTGGGTAATGTACAGCAGAGGAGGGGTTAATAAGAGGATGCTGGTCATGTACAGCAGAGGAGGGGATAATAAGAGGATGCTGGTAATGTACAGCAGGGGAGGGGTTAATAAGAGGATGCTGGTAATGTACAGCAGAGGAGGGGTTAATAAGAGGATGCTGGTAATGTCCGGCAGGGGAGGGGTTAATAAGAGGATGCTGGTAATGTACAGCAGAGCAGGGGTTAATAAGAGGATGCTGGGTAATGTACAGCAGAGGAGGGGTTAATAAGAGGATGCTGGTAATGTAGAGCAGGGGAGGGATTAAGAAGAAGATGCTGGTAATGTACAGCTGAGGAGGGGTTAATAAGAGGATGCTGGTAATGTACAGCAGAGGAGGGGTTAATAAGAGGATGCTGGTAATGTACAGCAGGAGAGGGGTTAATAAGAGGATGCTGGGTAATGTACAGCAGAGGAGGGGTTAATAAGAGGATGCTGGTAATGTACAGCAGAGGAGGGGTTAATAAGAGGATGTTGGTAATGTACAGCAGAGGAGGGGTTAATAAGAGGATGCTGGTAATGTACAGCAGGGGAGGGGTTAATAAGAGGATGCTGGTAATGTACAGCAGGGGAGGGGTTAATAAGAGGATGCTGGTAATGTACAGCAGAGGAGGGGTTAATAAGAGGATGCTGGTAATGTGCATCAGAGGAGGGGTTAATAAGAGGATGCTGGTAATGTGCATCAGAGGAGGGGTTAATAAGAGGATGCTGGTAATGTACAGCAGGGGAGGGGTTAATAGGAGGATGCTGGTAATGTACAGCAGGGGAGGGGTTAATAAGAGGATGCTGGTAATGTACAGCAGAGGAGGGGTTAATAAGAGGATGCTGGTAATGTCAGGCAGGTGAGGGGTTAATAAGAGGATGCTGGTAATGTACAGCAGAGCAGGGGTTAATAAGAGGATGCTGGTAATGTACAGCAGAGCAGGGGTTAATAAGAGGATGCTGGGTAATGTACAGCAGAGGAGGGGTTAATAAGAGGATGCTGGGTAATGTACAGCAGAGGAGGGGTTAATGAGAGGATGCTGGTAATGTACAGCAGGGGAGGGGTTAATAAGGGGATGCTGGTAATGTACAGCAGAGGAGGGGTTAATAAGAGGATGCTGGGTAATGTACAGCAGGAGAGGGGTTAATAGGAGGATGCTGGGTAATGTACAGCAGCGGAGGGGTTAAGAGGATGATGGGTAATGTACAGCAGAGGAGTGGTTAATAAGAGGATGCTGGGTAATGTACAGCAGCAGAGGGGTTAATAGGAGGATGCTGGTAATGTACAGCAGTATAGGGGTTAATAGGAGGATGCTGGTAATCTCCGGCAGAGGAGGGGTTAACAAGAGGATGCTGGGTAATGTACAGCAGGAGAGGGGTTAATAGGAGGATGCTGGTAATGTACAGGAGGGGAGGGGTTAATAAGAGGATGCTGGTAATGTCTGGCAGAGCAGGGGTTAATAAGAGGATGCTGGTAATGTACAGCAGAGGAGGGGTTAATAAGAGGATGCTGGTAATGTCCGGCAGAGCAGGAGTTAATAAGAGGATGCTGGTAATGTACAGCAGGGGAGGGGTCAATAAGAGGATGCTGGTATTGTGCAGCAGGGGAGGGGTTAATAAGAGGATGCTGGTAATGTCCGGCAGAGCAGGAGTTAATAAGAGGATGCTGGTAATGTGCAGCAGGGGAGGGATTAATAAGAGGATGCTGGTAATGTACAGCAGGGGAGGGGTTAATAAGGATGCTGGTAATGTACAGCAGGAGAGGGGTTAAAGATGAGGATGCTGGGTAATGTACAGCAGAGGAGGGGTTAATAAGTGGATGCTGGTAATGTGCAGCAGGGGAGGGGTTAATAAGAGGATGCTGGTAATGTCCGGCAGAGCAGGAGTTAATAAGAGGATGCTGGTAATGTACAGCAGGGGAGGGGTCAATAAGAGGATGCTGGTAATGTGCAGCAGGGGAGGGGTTAATAAGAGGATGATGGTAATGTCCGGCAGAGCAGGAGTTAATAAGAGGATGCTGGTAATGTGCAGCAGGGGAGGGGTTAATAAGAGGATGCTGGTAATGTACAGCAGGGAAGGGGTTAATAAGAGGATGCTGGTAATGTACAGCAGGAGAGGGGTTAAAGATGAGGATGCTGGGTAATGTACAGCAGAGGAGGGGTTAATAAGAGGTTGCTGGTAATGTGCAGCAGGGGAGGGGTTAATAAGAGGATGCTGGTAATGTCCGGCAGAGCAGGGGTTAATAAGAGGATGCTGGTAATGTACAGCAGGGGAGGGGTTAATAAGAGGATGCTGGTAATGTACAGCAGGAGAGGGGTTAAAGATGAGGATGCTGGGTAATGTACAGCAGAGGAGGGGTTAATAAGAGGATGCTGGTCATGTACAGCAGAGGAGGGGATAATAAGAGGATGCTGGTAATGTACAGCAGGGGAGGGGTTAATAAGAGGATGCTGGTAATGTACAGCAGAGGAGGGGTTAATAAGAGGATGCTGGTAATGTCCGGCAGGGGAGGGGTTAATAAGAGGATGCTGGTAATGTACAGCAGAGCAGGGGTTAATAAGAGGATGCTGGGTAATGTACAGCAGAGGAGGGGTTAATAAGAGGATGCTGGTAATGTAGAGCAGGGGAGGGATTAAGAAGAAGATGCTGGTAATGTACAGCTGAGGAGGGGTTAATAAGAGGATGCTGGTAATGTACAGCAGAGGAGGGGTTAATAAGAGGATGCTGGTAATGTACAGCAGGAGAGGGGTTAATAAGAGGATGCTGGGTAATGTACAGCAGAGGAGGGGTTAATAAGAGGATGCTGGTAATGTACAGCAGAGGAGGGGTTAATAAGAGGATGTTGGTAATGTACAGCAGAGGAGGGGTTAATAAGAGGATGCTGGTAATGTGCAGCAGAGGAGGGGTTAATAAGTGGATGCTGGTAATGTACGGCAGGGGAGGGGTTAATAAGAGGATGCTGAGTAATGTACAGCAGAGGAGGGGTTAATAAGAGGATACTGGGTAATGTACAGCAGAGGAGGGGTTAATAAGAGGATGCTGGTAATGTACAGCAGGGGAGGGGTTAATAAGGGGATGCTGGGTAATGTACAGCAGGGGAGGGGTTAATAAGAGGATGCCTGTAATGTACAGCTGAGGAGGAGTTAATAAGAGGATGCTGGGTAATGTACAGCTGAGGAGGAGTTAATAAGAGGATGCTGGGTAATGTACAGCCGAGGAGGAGTTAATACGAGGATGCTGGGTAATGTACAGCCGAGGAGGGGTTAAGAAGAGGATGCTGGTAATGTACAGCAGAGGAGGGGTTAATAAGAGGATGCCGGTAATGTACAGCTGAGGAGGGGTTAATAAGAGGATGCTGGGTAATGTACAGCAGGAGAGGGGTTAATAGGAGGATGCTGGTAATGTACAGGAGGGGAGGGGTTAATAAGAGGATGCTGGTAATGTCCTGCAGAGCATGGGTTAATAAGAGGATGCTGGTAATGTACGGCAGAGGAGGGGTTAATAAGAGGATGCTGGGTAATGTACAGCAGAGGAGGGGTTAATAAGAGGATGCTGGTCATGTACAGCAGAGGAGGGGTTAATAAGAGGATGCTGGTAATGTACAGCAGGGGAGGGGTTAATAGGAGGATGCTGGTAATGTACAGCAGAGGAGGGGTTAATAAGAGGATGCTGGTAATGTACAGCAGCGGAGGGGTTAATAAGAGGATGCTGGTATTGTACAGCAGAGGAGGGGTTAATAAGAGTATGCTGGTAATGTACAGCAGAGGAGGGGTTAATAAGAGGATGCTGGTAATGTACAGCAGAGGAGGGGTTAATAAGAGGATGCTGGTAATGTACAGCAGGGGAGGGGTTAATAGGAGGATGCTGGTAATGTACAGCAGAGGAGGGGTTAATAAGAGGATGCTGGTAATGTACAGCAGGGGAGGGGTTAATAGGAGGATGCTGGTAATGTACAGCAGGGGAGGGGTTAATAAGAGGATGCTGGTATTGTACAGCAGAGGAGGGGTTAATAAGATGATGCTGGTAATGTACAGCAGAGGAGGGGTTAATAAGAGGATGCTGGTAATGTACAGCAGAGGAGGGGTTAATAAGAGGATGCTGGTATTGTACAGCAGAGGAGGGGTTAATAAGAGGATGCTGGTAATGTACAGCAGAGGAGGGGTTAATAAGAGGATGCTGGTAATGTACAGCAGAGGAGGGGTTAATAGGAGGATGCTGGTAATGTACAGCAGGGGAGGGGTTAATAAGAGGATGCCGGTAATGTACAGCTGAGGAGGAGTTAATAAGAGGATGCTGGGTAATGTACAGCCGAGGAGGAGTTAATAAGAGGATGCTGGTTAATGTACAGCCGAGGAGGAGTTAATACGAGGATGCTGGGTAATGTACAGCCGAGGAGGGGTTAAGAAGAGGATGCTGGTAATGTACAGCAGAGGAGGGGTTAATAAGAGGATGCCGGTAATGTACAGCTGAGGAGGGGTTAATAAGAGGATGCTGGGTAATGTACAGCAGGAGAGGGGTTAATAGGAGGATGCTGGTAATGTACAGGAGGGGAGGGGTTAATAAGAGGATGCTGGTAATGTCCGGCAGAGCATGGGTTAATAAGAGGATGCTGGTAATGTACAGCAGAGGAGGGGTTAATAAGAGGATGCTGGGTAATGTACAGCAGAGGAGGGGTTAATAAGAGGATGCTGGTAATGTACAGCAGGGGAGGGGTTAATAAGAGGATGCTGGTAATGTCCGGCAGAGCAGGGGTTAATAAGAGGATGCTGGTAATGTACAGCAGGGGAGGGGTTAATAAGAGGATGCTGGTAATGTACAGCAGGGGAGGGGTTAATAAGAGGATGCTGGGTAATGTACAGCAGAGGAGGGGTTAATAAGAGGATGCTGGTAATGTACAGCATGGGAGGGGTTAATAAGAGGATGCTGGTAATGTACAGCAGGAGAGGGGTTAATAAGAGGATGCTGGGTAATGTACAGCAGAGGAGGGGTTAATAAGAGGATGCTGGAAATGTACAGCAGGGGAGGGGTTAATAAGAGGATGCTGGTAATGTACAGCAGAGGAGGGGTTAATAAGAGGATGCTGGTAATGTACAGCAGAGGAGGGGTTAATAAGAGGATGCTGGTAATGTACAGCAGGAGAGGGGTTAATAAGAGGATGCTGGTAATGTACAGCTGAGTAGGGGTTAATAAGAGGATGCTGGTAATGTACAGCCGAGGAGGAGTTAATAAGAGGATGCTGGTAATGTACAGCAGGTGAGGGGTTAATAAGAGGATGCTGGGTAATGTACAGCAGAGGAGGGGTTAATAAGAGGATGCTGGTAATGTACAGCAGGGGTGGGGTTAATAAGAAGATGCTGGTAATGTACAGCTGAGGAGGGGTTAATAAGAGGATGCTGGTAATGTACAGCAGAGGAGGGGTTAATAAGAGGATGCTGGTAATGTACAGCAGGAGAGGGGTTAATAAGAGGATGCTGGGTAATGTACAGCAGAGGAGGGGTTAATAAGAGGATGCTGGTAATGTACAGCAGAGGAGGGGTTAATAAGAGGATGTTGGTAATGTACAGCAGAGGAGGGGTTAATAAGAGGATGCTGGTAATGTACAGCAGGGGAGGGGTTAATAAGAGGATGCTGGTAATGTACAGCAGAGGAGGGGTTAATAAGAGGATGCTGGTAATGTGCATCAGACGAGGGGTTAATAAGAGGATGCTGGTAATGTGCATCAGAGGAGGGGTTAATAAGAGGATGCTGGTAATGTACAGCAGGGGAGGGGTTAATAGGAGGATGCTGGTAATGTACAGCAGGGGAGGGGTTAATAAGAGGATGCTGGTAATGTACAGCAGAGGAAGGGTTAATAAGAGGATGCTGGTAATGTCAGGCAGGGGAGGGGTTAATAAGAGGATGCTGGTAATGTACAGCAGAGCAGGGGTTAATAAGAGGATGCTGGTAATGTACAGCAGAGCAGGGGTTAATAAGAGGATGCTGGGTAATGTACAGCAGAGGAGGGGTTAATAAGAGGATGCTGGGTAATGTACAGCAGAAGAGGGGTTAATAAGAGGATGCTGGTAATGTACAGCAGGGGAGGGGTTAATAAGAGGATGCTGGGTAATGTACAGCAGAGGAGGGGTTAATAAGGGGATGCTGGTAATGTACAGCAGAGGAAGGGTTAATAAGAGGATGCTGGGTAATGTACAGCAGGAGAGGGGTTAATAGGATAATGCTGGGTAATGTACAGCAGGGGAGGGGTTAAGAGGATGATGGGTAATGTACAGCAGAGGAGTGGTTAATAAGAGGATGCTGGGTAATGTACAGCAGGAGAGGGGTTAATAGGAGGATGCTGGTAATGTACAGCAGGATAGGGGTTAATAGGAGGATGCTGGTAATCTCCGGCAGAGGAGGGGTTAACAAGAGGATGCTGGGTAATGTACAGCAGGAGAGGGGTTAATAGGAGGATGCTGGTAATGTACAGGAGGGGAGGGGTTAATAAGAGGATGCTGGTAATGTCCGGCAGAGCAGGGGTTAATAAGAGGATGCTGGTAATGTACAGCAGAGGAGGGGTTAATAAGAGGATGCTGGTAATGTCCGGCAGAGCAGGAGTTAATAAGAGGATGCTGGTAATGTACAGCAGGGGAGGGGTCAATAAGAGGATGCTGGTAATGTGCAGCAGGGGAGGGGTTAATAAGAGGATGATGGTAATGTCCGGCAGAGCAGGAGTTAATAAGAGGATGCTGGTAATGTGCAGCAGGGGAGGGGTTAATAAGAGGATGCTGGTAATGTACAGCAGGGGAGGGGTTAATAAGAGGATGCTGGTAATGTACAGCAGGAGAGGGGTTAAAGATGAGGATGCTGGGTAATGTACAGCAGAGGAGGGGTTAATAAGAGGTTGCTGGTAATGTGCAGCAGGGGAGGGGTTAATAAGAGGATGCTGGTAATGTCCGGCAGAGCAGGGGTTAATAAGAGGATGCTGGTAATGTACAGCAGGGGAGGGGTTAATAAGAGGATGCTGGTAATGTACAGCAGGAGAGGGGTTAAAGATGAGTATGCTGGGTAATGTACAGCAGAGGAGGGGTTAATAAGAGGATGCTGGTCATGTACAGCAGAGGAGGGGATAATAAGAGGATGCTGGTAATGTACAGCAGGGGAGGGGTTAATAAGAGGATGCTGGTAATGTACAGCAGAGGAGGGGTTAATAAGAGGATGCTGGTAATGTCCGGCAGGGGAGGGGTTAATAAGAGGATGCTGGTAATGTACAGCAGAGCAGGGGTTAATAAGAGGATGCTGGGTAATGTACAGCAGAGGAGGGGTTAATAAGAGGATGCTGGTAATGTAGAGCAGGGGAGGGATTAAGAAGAAGATGCTGGTAATGTACAGCTGAGGAGGGGTTAATAAGAGGATGCTGGTAATGTACAGCAGAGGAGGGGTTAATAAGAGGATGCTGGTAATGTACAGCAGGAGAGGGGTTAATAAGAGGATGCTGGGTAATGTACAGCAGAGGAGGGGTTAATAAGAGGATGCTGGTAATGTACAGCAGAGGAGGGGTTAATAAGAGGATGTTGGTAATGTACAGCAGAGGAGGGGTTAATAAGAGGATGCTGGTAATGTACAGCAGGGGAGGGGTTAATAAGAGGATGCTGGTAATGTACAGCAGGGGAGGGGTTAATAAGAGGATGCTGGTAATGTACAGCAGAGGAGGGGTTAATAAGAGGATGCTGGTAATGTGCATCAGAGGAGGGGTTAATAAGAGGATGCTGGTAATGTGCATCAGAGGAGGGGTTAATAAGAGGATGCTGGTAATGTACAGCAGGGGAGGGGTTAATAGGAGGATGCTGGTAATGTACAGCAGGGGAGGGGTTAATAAGAGGATGCTGGTAATGTACAGCAGAGGAGGGGTTAATAAGAGGATGCTGGTAATGTCAGGCAGGGGAGGGGTTAATAAGAGGATGCTGGTAATGTACAGCAGAGCAGGGGTTAATAAGAGGATGCTGGTAATGTACAGCAGAGCAGGGGTTAATAAGAGGATGCTGGGTAATGTACAGCAGAGGAGGGGTTAATAAGAGGATGCTGGGTAATGTACAGCAGAGGAGGGGTTAATGAGAGGATGCTGGTAATGTACAGCAGGGGAGGGGTTAATAAGGGGATGCTGGTAATGTACAGCAGAGGAGGGGTTAATAAGAGGATGCTGGGTAATGTACAGCAGGAGAGGGGTTAATAGGAGGATGCTGGGTAATGTACAGCAGCGGAGGGGTTAAGAGGATGATGGGTAATGTACAGCAGAGGAGTGGTTAATAAGAGGATGCTGGGTAATGTACAGCAGCAGAGGGGTTAATAGGAGGATGCTGGTAATGTACAGCAGTATAGGGGTTAATAGGAGGATGCTGGTAATCTCCGGCAGAGGAGGGGTTAACAAGAGGATGCTGGGTAATGTACAGCAGGAGAGGGGTTAATAGGAGGATGCTGGTAATGTACAGGAGGGGAGGGGTTAATAAGAGGATGCTGGTAATGTCTGGCAGAGCAGGGGTTAATAAGAGGATGCTGGTAATGTACAGCAGAGGAGGGGTTAATAAGAGGATGCTGGTAATGTCCGGCAGAGCAGGAGTTAATAAGAGGATGCTGGTAATGTACAGCAGGGGAGGGGTCAATAAGAGGATGCTGGTATTGTGCAGCAGGGGAGGGGTTAATAAGAGGATGCTGGTAATGTCCGGCAGAGCAGGAGTTAATAAGAGGATGCTGGTAATGTGCAGCAGGGGAGGGATTAATAAGAGGATGCTGGTAATGTACAGCAGGGGAGGGGTTAATAAGGATGCTGGTAATGTACAGCAGGAGAGGGGTTAAAGATGAGGATGCTGGGTAATGTACAGCAGAGGAGGGGTTAATAAGTGGATGCTGGTAATGTGCAGCAGGGGAGGGGTTAATAAGAGGATGCTGGTAATGTCCGGCAGAGCAGGAGTTAATAAGAGGATGCTGGTAATGTACAGCAGGGGAGGGGTCAATAAGAGGATGCTGGTAATGTGCAGCAGGGGAGGGGTTAATAAGAGGATGATGGTAATGTCCGGCAGAGCAGGAGTTAATAAGAGGATGCTGGTAATGTGCAGCAGGGGAGGGGTTAATAAGAGGATGCTGGTAATGTACAGCAGGGAAGGGGTTAATAAGAGGATGCTGGTAATGTACAGCAGGAGAGGGGTTAAAGATGAGGATGCTGGGTAATGTACAGCAGAGGAGGGGTTAATAAGAGGTTGCTGGTAATGTGCAGCAGGGGAGGGGTTAATAAGAGGATGCTGGTAATGTCCGGCAGAGCAGGGGTTAATAAGAGGATGCTGGTAATGTACAGCAGGGGAGGGGTTAATAAGAGGATGCTGGTAATGTACAGCAGGAGAGGGGTTAAAGATGAGGATGCTGGGTAATGTACAGCAGAGGAGGGGTTAATAAGAGGATGCTGGTCATGTACAGCAGAGGAGGGGATAATAAGAGGATGCTGGTAATGTACAGCAGGGGAGGGGTTAATAAGAGGATGCTGGTAATGTACAGCAGAGGAGGGGTTAATAAGAGGATGCTGGTAATGTCCGGCAGGGGAGGGGTTAATAAGAGGATGCTGGTAATGTACAGCAGAGCAGGGGTTAATAAGAGGATGCTGGGTAATGTACAGCAGAGGAGGGGTTAATAAGAGGATGCTGGTAATGTAGAGCAGGGGAGGGATTAAGAAGAAGATGCTGGTAATGTACAGCTGAGGAGGGGTTAATAAGAGGATGCTGGTAATGTACAGCAGAGGAGGGGTTAATAAGAGGATGCTGGTAATGTACAGCAGGAGAGGGGTTAATAAGAGGATGCTGGGTAATGTACAGCAGAGGAGGGGTTAATAAGAGGATGCTGGTAATGTACAGCAGAGGAGGGGTTAATAAGAGGATGTTGGTAATGTACAGCAGAGGAGGGGTTAATAAGAGGATGCTGGTAATGTGCAGCAGAGGAGGGGTTAATAAGTGGATGCTGGTAATGTACGGCAGGGGAGGGGTTAATAAGAGGATGCTGAGTAATGTACAGCAGAGGAGGGGTTAATAAGAGGATACTGGGTAATGTACAGCAGAGGAGGGGTTAATAAGAGGATGCTGGTAATGTACAGCAGGGGAGGGGTTAATAAGGGGATGCTGGGTAATGTACAGCAGGGGAGGGGTTAATAAGAGGATGCCTGTAATGTACAGCTGAGGAGGAGTTAATAAGAGGATGCTGGGTAATGTACAGCTGAGGAGGAGTTAATAAGAGGATGCTGGGTAATGTACAGCCGAGGAGGAGTTAATACGAGGATGCTGGGTAATGTACAGCCGAGGAGGGGTTAAGAAGAGGATGCTGGTAATGTACAGCAGAGGAGGGGTTAATAAGAGGATGCCGGTAATGTACAGCTGAGGAGGGGTTAATAAGAGGATGCTGGGTAATGTACAGCAGGAGAGGGGTTAATAGGAGGATGCTGGTAATGTACAGGAGGGGAGGGGTTAATAAGAGGATGCTGGTAATGTCCTGCAGAGCATGGGTTAATAAGAGGATGCTGGTAATGTACGGCAGAGGAGGGGTTAATAAGAGGATGCTGGGTAATGTACAGCAGAGGAGGGGTTAATAAGAGGATGCTGGTCATGTACAGCAGAGGAGGGGTTAATAAGAGGATGCTGGTAATGTACAGCAGGGGAGGGGTTAATAGGAGGATGCTGGTAATGTACAGCAGAGGAGGGGTTAATAAGAGGATGCTGGTAATGTACAGCAGCGGAGGGGTTAATAAGAGGATGCTGGTATTGTACAGCAGAGGAGGGGTTAATAAGAGTATGCTGGTAATGTACAGCAGAGGAGGGGTTAATAAGAGGATGCTGGTAATGTACAGCAGAGGAGGGGTTAATAAGAGGATGCTGGTAATGTACAGCAGGGGAGGGGTTAATAGGAGGATGCTGGTAATGTACAGCAGAGGAGGGGTTAATAAGAGGATGCTGGTAATGTACAGCAGGGGAGGGGTTAATAGGAGGATGCTGGTAATGTACAGCAGGGGAGGGGTTAATAAGAGGATGCTGGTATTGTACAGCAGAGGAGGGGTTAATAAGATGATGCTGGTAATGTACAGCAGAGGAGGGGTTAATAAGAGGATGCTGGTAATGTACAGCAGAGGAGGGGTTAATAAGAGGATGCTGGTATTGTACAGCAGAGGAGGGGTTAATAAGAGGATGCTGGTAATGTACAGCAGAGGAGGGGTTAATAAGAGGATGCTGGTAATGTACAGCAGAGGAGGGGTTAATAGGAGGATGCTGGTAATGTACAGCAGGGGAGGGGTTAATAAGAGGATGCCGGTAATGTACAGCTGAGGAGGAGTTAATAAGAGGATGGTGGGTAATGTACAGCCGAGGAGGAGTTAATAAGAGGATGCTGGGTAATGTACAGCCGAGGAGGAGTTAATACGAGGATGCTGGGTAATGTACAGCCGAGGAGGGGTTAAGAAGAGGATGCTGGTAATGTACAGCAGAGGAGGGGTTAATAAGAGGATGCCGGTAATGTACAGCTGAGGAGGGGTTAATAAGAGGATGCTGGGTAATGTACAGCAGGAGAGGGGTTAATAGGAGGATGCTGGTAATGTACAGGAGGGGAGGGGTTAATAAGAGGATGCTGGTAATGTCCGGCAGAGCATGGGTTAATAAGAGGATGCTGGTAATGTACAGCAGAGGAGGGGTTAATAAGAGGATGCTGGGTAATGTACAGCAGAGGAGGGGTTAATAAGAGGATGCTGGTAATGTACAGCAGGGGAGGGGTTAATAAGAGGATGCTGGTAATGTCCGGCAGAGCAGGGGTTAATAAGAGGATGCTGGTAATGTACAGCAGGGGAGGGGTTAATAAGAGGATGCTGGTAATGTACAGCAGGGGAGGGGTTAATAAGAGGATGCTGGGTAATGTACAGCAGAGGAGGGGTTAATAAGAGGATGCTGGTAATGTACAGCATGGGAGGGGTTAATAAGAGGATGCTGGTAATGTACAGCAGGAGAGGGGTTAATAAGAGGATGCTGGGTAATGTACAGCAGAGGAGGGGTTAATAAGAGGATGCTGGAAATGTACAGCAGGGGAGGGGTTAATAAGAGGATGCTGGTAATGTACAGCAGAGGAGGGGTTAATAAGAGGATGCTGGTAATGTACAGCAGGAGAGGGGTTAATAAGAGGATGCTGGTAATGTACAGCTGAGTAGGGGTTAATAAGAGGATGCTGGTAATGTACAGCCGAGGAGGAGTTAATAAGAGGATGCTGGTAATGTACAGCAGGTGAGGGGTTAATAAGAGGATGCTGGGTAATGTACAGCAGAGGAGGGGTTAATAAGAGGATGCTGGTAATGTACAGCAGGGGAGGGGTTAATAAGAAGATGCTGGTAATGTACAGCTGAGGAGGGGTTAATAAGAGGATGCTGGTAATGTACAGCAGAGGAGGGGTTAATAAGAGGATGCTGGTAATGTACAGCAGGAGAGGGGTTAATAAGAGGATGCTGGGTAATGTACAGCAGAGGAGGGGTTAATAAGAGGATGCTGGTAATGTACAGCAGAGGAGGGGTTAATAAGAGGATGTTGGTAATGTACAGCAGAGGAGGGGTTAATAAGAGGATGCTGGTAATGTACAGCAGGGGAGGGGTTAATAAGAGGATGCTGGTAATGTACAGCAGAGGAGGGGTTAATAAGAGGATGCTGGTAATGTGCATCAGACGAGGGGTTAATAAGAGGATGCTGGTAATGTGCATCAGAGGAGGGGTTAATAAGAGGATGCTGGTAATGTACAGCAGGGGAGGGGTTAATAGGAGGATGCTGGTAATGTACAGCAGGGGAGGGGTTAATAAGAGGATGCTGGTAATGTACAGCAGAGGAGGGGTTAATAAGAGGATGCTGGTAATGTCAGGCAGGGGAGGGGTTAATAAGAGGATGCTGGTAATGTACAGCAGAGCAGGGGTTAATAAGAGGATGCTGGTAATGTACAGCAGGGGAGGGGTTAATAAGAGGATGCTGGGTAATGTACAGCAGAGGAGGGGTTAATAAGGGGATGCTGGTAATGTACAGCAGAGGAAGGGTTAATAAGAGGATGCTGGGTAATGTACAGCAGGAGAGGGGTTAATAGGATAATGCTGGGTAATGTACAGCAGGGGAGGGGTTAAGAGGATGATGGGTAATGTACAGCAGAGGAGTGGTTAATAAGAGGATGCTGGGTAATGTACAGCAGGAGAGGGGTTAATAGGAGGATGCTGGTAATGTACAGCAGGATAGGGGTTAATAGGAGGATGCTGGTAATCTCCGGCAGAGGAGGGGTTAACAAGAGGATGCTGGGTAATGTACAGCAGGAGAGGGGTTAATAGGAGGATGCTGGTAATGTACAGGAGGGGAGGGGTTAATAAGAGGATGCTGGTAATGTCCGGCAGAGCAGGGGTTAATAAGAGGATGCTGGTAATGTACAGCAGAGGAGGGGTTAATAAGAGGATGCTGGTAATGTCCGGCAGAGCAGGAGTTAATAAGAGGATGCTGGTAATGTACAGCAGGGGAGGGGTCAATAAGAGGATGCTGGTAATGTGCAGCAGGGGAGGGGTTAATAAGAGGATGATGGTAATGTCCGGCAGAGCAGGAGTTAATAAGAGGATGCTGGTAATGTGCAGCAGGGGAGGGGTTAATAAGAGGATGCTGGTAATGTACAGCAGGGGAGGGGTTAATAAGAGGATGCTGGTAATGTACAGCAGGAGAGGGGTTAAAGATGAGGATGCTGGGTAATGTACAGCAGAGGAGGGGTTAATAAGAGGTTGCTGGTAATGTGCAGCAGGGGAGGGGTTAATAAGAGGATGCTGGTAATGTCCGGCAGAGCAGGGGTTAATAAGAGGATGCTGGTAATGTACAGCAGGGGAGGGGTTAATAAGAGGATGCTGGTAATGTACAGCAGGAGAGGGGTTAAGATGAGTATGCTGGGTAATGTACAGCAGAGGAGGGGTTAATAAGAGGATGCTGGTCATGTACAGCAGAGGAGGGGATAATAAGAGGATGCTGGTAATGTACAGCAGGGGAGGGGTTAATAAGAGGATGCTGGTAATGTACAGCAGAGGAGGGGTTAATAAGAGGATGCTGGTAATGTCCGGCAGGGGAGGGGTTAATAAGAGGATGCTGGTAATGTACAGCAGAGCAGGGGTTAATAAGAGGATGCTGGGTAATGTACAGCAGAGGAGGGGTTAATAAGAGGATGCTGGTAATGTAGAGCAGGGGAGGGATTAAGAAGAAGATGCTGGTAATGTACAGCTGAGGAGGGGTTAATAAGAGGATGCTGGTAATGTACAGCAGAGGAGGGGTTAATAAGAGGATGCTGGTAATGTACAGCAGGAGAGGGGTTAATAAGAGGATGCTGGGTAATGTACAGCAGAGGAGGGGTTAATAAGAGGATGCTGGTAATGTACAGCAGAGGAGGGGTTAATAAGAGGATGTTGGTAATGTACAGCAGAGGAGGGGTTAATAAGAGGATGCTGGTAATGTACAGCAGGGGAGGGGTTAATAAGAGGATGCTGGTAATGTACAGCAGGGGAGGGGTTAATAAGAGGATGCTGGTAATGTACAGCAGAGGAGGGGTTAATAAGAGGATGCTGGTAATGTGCATCAGAGGAGGGGTTAATAAGAGGATGCTGGTAATGTGCATCAGAGGAGGGGTTAATAAGAGGATGCTGGTAATGTACAGCAGGGGAGGGGTTAATAGGAGGATGCTGGTAATGTACAGCAGGGGAGGGGTTAATAAGAGGATGCTGGTAATGTACAGCAGAGGAGGGGTTAATAAGAGGATGCTGGTAATGTCAGGCAGGGGAGGGGTTAATAAGAGGATGCTGGTAATGTACAGCAGAGCAGGGGTTAATAAGAGGATGCTGGTAATGTACAGCAGAGCAGGGGTTAATAAGAGGATGCTGGGTAATGTACAGCAGAGGAGGGGTTAATAAGAGGATGCTGGGTAATTTACAGCAGAGGAGGGGTTAATGAGAGGATGCTGGTAATGTACAGCAGGGGAGGGGTTAATAAGGGGATGCTGGTAATGTACAGCAGAGGAGGGGTTAATAAGAGGATGCTGGGTAATGTACAGCAGGAGAGGGGTTAATAGGAGGATGCTGGGTAATGTACAGCAGCGGAGGGGTTAAGAGGATGATGGGTAATGTACAGCAGAGGAGTGGTTAATAAGAGGATGCTGGGTAATGTACAGCAGCAGAGGGGTTAATAGGAGGATGCTGGTAATGTACAGCAGTATAGGGGTTAATAGGAGGATGCTGGTAATCTCCGGCAGAGGAGGGGTTAACAAGAGGATGCTGGGTAATGTACAGCAGGAGAGGGGTTAATAGGAGGATGCTGGTAATGTACAGGAGGGGAGGGGTTAATAAGAGGATGCTGGTAATGTCTGGCAGAGCAGGGGTTAATAAGAGGATGCTGGTAATGTACAGCAGAGGAGGGGTTAATAAGAGGATGCTGGTAATGTCCGGCAGAGCAGGAGTTAATAAGAGGATGCTGGTAATGTACAGCAGGGGAGGGGTCAATAAGAGGATGCTGGTATTGTGCAGCAGGGGAGGGGTTAATAAGAGGATGCTGGTAATGTCCGGCAGAGCAGGAGTTAATAAGAGGATGCTGGTAATGTGCAGCAGGGGAGGGATTAATAAGAGGATGCTGGTAATGTACAGCAGGGGAGGGGTTAATAAGGATGCTGGTAATGTACAGCAGGAGAGGGGTTAAAGATGAGGATGCTGGGTAATGTACAGCAGAGGAGGGGTTAATAAGTGGATGCTGGTAATGTGCAGCAGGGGAGGGGTTAATAAGAGGATGCTGGTAATGTCCGGCAGAGCAGGGGTTAATAAGAGGATGCTGGTAATGTACAGCAGGGGAGGGGTTAATACGAGGATGCTGGTAATGTACAGCAGGAGAGGGGTTAAAGCTGAGGATGCTGGGTAATGTACAGCAGAGGAGGGGTTAATAAGAGGATGCTGGTCATGTGCAGCAGAGGAGGGGTTAATAAGAGGATGCTGGTAATGTACAGCAGGGGAGGGGTTAATAAGAGGGTGCTGGTAATGTACAGCAGAGGAGGGGTTAATAAGAGGATGCTGGTAATGTCCGGCAGGGGAGGGGTTAATAAGAGGATGCTGGTAATGTACAGCAGAGCAGGGGTTAATAAGAGGATGCTGGTAATGTGCAGCAGAGGAGGGGTTAATAAGTGGATGCTGGTAATGTACGGCAGGGGAGGGGTTAATAAGAGGATGCTGAGTAATGTACAGCAGAGGAGGGGTTAATAAGAGGATGCTGGGTAATGTACAGCAGAGGAGGGGTTAATAAGAGGATGCTGGTAATGTACAGCAGGGGAGGGGTTAATAAGGGGATGCTGGGTAATGTACAACAGGGGAGGGGTTAATAAGAGGATGCTGGTAATGTACAGCAGGGGGGGTTAATAAGAGGATGCTGATAATGTACAGCAGAGGAGGAGTTAATAAGAGGATGCTGGGTAATGTACAGCAGGAGAGGGGTTAATAGGAGGATGCTGGGTAATGTACAGCAGGGGAGGGGTTAAGAGGATGCTGGGTAATGTACAGCAGAGGAGGGGTTAATAAGAGGATGCTGGTAATGTGTAGCAGGGGAGGGGTTAATAAGAGGATGCTGGTAATGTTCGGCAGAGCAGGGGTTAATAGGAGGATGCTGGTAATGTACAGCAGGGGAGGGGTTAATAAGAGGATGCTGGTAATGTACAGCAGGAGAGGGGTTAAAGATGAGGATGCTGGGTAATGTACAGCAGAGGAGGGGTTAATAAGAGGATGCTGGTCATGTACAGCAGAGGAGGGGTTAATAAGAGGATGCTGGTAATGTACAGCAGGGGAGGGGTTAATAAGAGTATGCTGGTAATGTACAGCAGAGGAGGGGTTAATAAGAGGATGCTGGTAATGTCCGGCAGGGGAGGGGTTAATAAGAGGATGCTGGTAATGTACAGCAGAGCAGGGGTTAATAAGAGGATGCTGGTAATGTCCGGCAGGGGAGGGGTTAATAAGAGGATGCTGGTAATGTACAGCATAGCAGGGGTTAATAAGAGGATGCTGGTAATGTACAGCAGTGGAGGGGTTAATAAGAGGATGCTGGTAATGTACAGCAGGAGAGGGGTTAAAGATGAGGATGCTGGGTAATGTACATCAGAGGAGGGGTTAATAAGAGGATTCTGGTAATGTACAGCAGGAGAGGGGTTAAAGATGAGGATGCTGGGTAATGTACAGCAGAGGAGGGGTTAATAAGAGGATGCTGGTCATGTACAGCAGAGGAGGGGTTAATAAGAGGATGCTGGTAATGTACAGCAGGGGAGGGGTTAATAAGAGGATGCTGGTAATATACAGCAGAGGAGGGGTTAATAAGAGGATGCTGGTAATGTCCGGCAGGGGAGGGGTTAATAAGAGGATGCTGGTAATGTACAGCAGAGCAGGGGTTAATAAGAGGATGCTGGTAATGTGCAGCAGAGGAGGGGTTAATAAGTGGATGCTGGTATTGTACGGCAGGGGAGGGGTTAATAAGAGGATGCTGGTAATGTACAGCAGAGGAGGGGTTAATAAGAGGATGCTGGTAATGTACAGCAGGGGAGGGGTTAATAAGGGGATGCTGGGTAATGTACAGCAGGGGAGGGGTTAATAAGAGGATGCTGGTAATGTACAGCAGGGGGGGTTAATAAGAGGATGCTGGTAATGTACAGCTGGGGAGGGGTTAATAAGAGGATGCTGGTAATGTACAGCAGAGGAGGAGTTAATAAGAGGATGCTGGGTAATGTACAGCAGGAGAGGGGTTAATAGGAGGATGCTGGTAATGTACAGCAGAGGAGGGGTTAATAAGAGGATGCTGGGTAATGTACAGCAGAGGAGGGGTTAATAAGAGGATGCTGGTAATGTACAGCAGGGGAGGGGTTAATAAGGGGATGCTGGTAATGTACAGCAGAGGAGGGGTTAATAAGAGGATGCTGGGTATTGTACAGCAGGAGAGGGGTTAATAGGAGGATGCTGGGTAATGTACAGCAGGGGAGGGGTTAAGAGGATGATGGGTAATGTACAGCAGAGGAGTGGTTAATAAGAGGATGCTGGGTAATGTACAGCAGGAGAGGGGTTAATAGGAGGATGCTGGTAATGTACAGCAGTATAGGGGTTAATAGGAGGATGCTGGTAATCTCCGGCAGAGGAGGGGTTAACAAGAGGATGCTGGGTAATGTACAGCAGGAGAGGGGTTAATAGGAGGATGCTGGGTAATGTACAGCAGGAGAGGGGTTAATAGGAGGATGCTGGTAATGTCTGGCAGAGCAGGGGTTAATAAGAGGATGCTGGTAATGTACAGCAGAGGAGGGGTTAATAAGAGGATGCTGGTAATGTCCGGCAGAGCAGGAGTTAATAAGAGGATGCTGGTAATGTACAGCAGGGGAGGGGTCAATAAGAGGATGCTGGTAATGTGCAGCAGGGGAGGGGTTAATAAGAGGATGCTGGTAATGTCCGGCAGAGCAGGAGTTAATAAGAGGATGCTGGTAATGTGCAGCAGGGGAGGGATTAATAAGAGGATGCTGGTAATGTACAGCAGGGGAGGGGTTAATAAGGATGCTGGTAATGTACAGCAGGAGAGGGGTTAAAGATGAGGATGCTGGGTAATGTACAGCAGAGGAGGGGTTAATAAGAGGATTCTGGTAATGTGCAGCAGGGGAGGGGTTAATAAGAGGATGCTGGTAATGTCCGGCAGAGCAGGGGTTAATAAGAGGATGCTGGTAATGTACAGCAGGGGAGGGGTTAATACGAGGATGCTGGTAATGTACAGCAGGAGAGGGGTTAAAGCTGAGGATGCTGGGTAATGTACAGCAGAGGAGGGGTTAATAAGAGGATGCTGGTCATGTGCAGCAGAGGAGGGGTTAATAAGAGGATGCTGGTAATGTACAGCAGGGGAGGGGTTAATAAGAGGATGCTGGTAATGTACAGCAGAGGAGGGGTTAATAAGAGGATGCTGGTAATGTCCGGCAGGGGAGGGGTTAATAAGAGGATGCTGGTAATGTACAGCAGAGCAGGGGTTAATAAGAGGATGCTGGTAATGTGCAGCAGAGGAGGGGTTAATAAGTGGATGCTGGTAATGTACGGCAGGGGAGGGGTTAATAAGAGGATGCTGAGTAATGTACAGCAGAGGAGGGGTTAATAAGAGGATGCTGGGTAATGTACAGCAGAGGAGGGGTTAATAAGAGGATGCTGCTAATGTACAGCAGGGGAGGGGTTAATAAGGGGATGCTGGGTAATGTACAGCAGGGGAGGGGTTAATAAGAGGATGCTGGTAATGTACAGCAGGGGGGGTTAATAAGAGGATGCTGGTAATGTACAGCTGGGGAGGGGTTAATAAGAGGATGCTGGTAATGTACAGCAGAGGAGGAGTTAATAAGAGGATGCTGGGTAATGTACAGCAGGAGAGGGGTTAATACCAGGATGCTGGGTAATGTACAGCAGGGGAGGGGTTAAGAGGATGCTGGGTAATGTACAGCAGAGGAGGGGTTAATAAGAGGATGCTGGTAATGTGTAGCAGGGGAGTGGTTAATAAGAGGATGCTGGTAATGTTCGTCAGAGCAGGGGTTAATAGGAGGATGCTGGTAATGTACAGCAGGGGAGGGGTTAATAAGAGGATGCTGGTAATGTACAGCAGGAGAGGGGTTAAAGATGAGGATGCTGGGTAATGTACAGCAGAGGAGGGGTTAATAAGAGGATGCTGGTCATGTACAGCAGAGGAGGGGTTAATAAGAGGATGCTGGTAATGTACAGCAGGGGAGGGGTTAATAAGAGGATGCTGGTAATGTACAGCAGAGGAGGGGTTAATAAGAGGATGCTGGTAATGTCCGGCAGGGGAGGGGTTAATAAGAGGATGCTGGTAATGTACAGCAGAGCAGGGGTTAATAAGAGGATGCTGGTAATGTCCGGCAGGGGAGGGGTTAATAAGAGGATGCTGGTAATGTACAGCATAGCAGGGGTTAATAAGAGGATGCTGGTAATGTACAGCAGGGGAGGGGTTAATAAGAGGATGCTGGTAATGTACAGCAGGAGAGGGGTTAAAGATGAGGATGCTGGGTAATGTACAGCAGAGGAGGGGTTAATAAGAGGATGCTGGTAATGTGCAGCAGGGGAGGGGTTAATAAGAGGATGCTGGTAATGTCCGGCAGAGCAGGGGTTAATAAGAGGATGCTGGTAATGTACAGCAGGGGAGGGGTTAATAAGAGGATGCTGGTAATGTCCGGCAGAGCAGGGGTTAATAAGAGGATGCTGGTAATGTACAGCAGGGGAGGGGTTAATAGGAGGATGCTGGTAATGTACAGGAGGGGAGGGGTTAATAAGAGGATGCTGGTAATGTCCGGCAGAGCAGGGGTTAATAAGAGGATGCTGGTAATGTACAGCAGAGGAGGGGTTAATAAGAGGATGCTGGTAATGTCCGGCAGAGCAGGAGTTAATAAGAGGATGCTGGTAATGTACAGCAGGAGAAGGGTTAATAAGAGGATGCTGGAAATGTACAGCAGGGGAGGGGTTAATAAGAGGATGCTGGTAATGTACAGCAGGGGAGGGGTTAATAAGAGGATGCTGGTAATGTACAGCAGAAGAGGGGTTAATAAGAGGATGCTGGTAATGTCCGGCAGAGCAGGAGTTAATAAGAGGATGCTGGTAATGTGCAGCAGGGGAGGGGTTAATAAGAGGATGCTGGTAATGTACAGCAGGAGAGGGGTTAAAGATGAGGATGCTGGGTAATGTACAGCAGGAGAGGGGTTAATAGGAGGATGCTGGTAATGTACAGCAGGAGAGTGGTTAATAGGAGGATGCTGGTAATCTCCGGCAGAGGAGGGGTTAATAAGAGGATGCTGGGTAATGTACAGCAGGAGAGGGGTTAATAGGAGGATGCTGGTAATGTACAGCAGGGGAGGGGTTAATAAGAGGATGATGGTAATGTCCGACAGAGCAGGGGTTAATAAGAGGATGCTGGTAATGTACAGCAGAGGAGGGGTTAATAAGAGGATGCTGGTAATGTCCGGCAGAGCAGGAGTTAATAAGAGGATGCTGGTAATGTACAGCAGGGGAGGGGTTAATAAGAGGATGCTGGAAATGTACAGCAGGGGAGGGGTTAATAAGAGGATGCTGGTAATGTACAGCAGGGAAGGGGTTAATAAGAGGATGCTGGTAATGTGCAGCAGGGGAGGGGTTAATAAGAGGATGCTGGTAATGTCCGGCAGAGCAGGAGTTAATAAGAGGATGCTGGTAATGTGCAGCAGGGGAGGGGTTAATAAGAGGATGCTGGTAATGTACAGCAGGAGAGGGGTTAAAGATGAGGATGCTGGGTAATGTACAGCAGAGGAGGGGTTAATAAGAGGATGCTGGTCATGTACAGCAGAGGAGGGGTTAATAAGAGGATGCTGGTAATGTACAGCAGGGGAGGGGTTAATAAGAGGATGCTGGTAATGTACAGCAGAGGAGGGGTTAATAAGAGGATGCTGGTAATGTCCGGCAGGGGAGGGGTTAATAAGAGGATTCTAGTAATGTACAGCAGAGCAGGGGTTAATAAGAGGATGCTGGGTAATGTACAGCAGAGGAGGGGTTAATAAGAGGATGCTGGTAATGTAGAGCAGGGGAGGGGTTAATAAGAAGATGCTGGTAATGTACAGCTGAGGAGGGGTTAATAAGAGGATGCTGGTAATGTACAGCAGAGGAGGGGTTAATAAGAGGATGCTGGTAATGTACAGCAGGAGAGGGGTTAATAAGAGGATGGTGGTAATGTACAGCAGAGGAGGGGTTAATAAGAGGATGTTGGTAATGTACAGCAGAGGAGGGGTTAATAAGAGGATGCTGGTAATGTACAGCAGGGGAGGGGTTAATAAGATGATGCTGGTAATGTACAGCAGGGGAGGGGTTAATAAGAGGATGCTGGTAATGTACAGCAGAGAAGGGGTTAATAAGAGGATGCTGGTAATGTGCATCAGAGGAGGGGTTAATAAGAGGATGCTGGTAATGTGCATCAGAGGAGGGGTTAATAAGAGGATGCTGGTAATGTACAGCAGGGGAGGGGTTAATAGGAGGATGCTGGTAATGTACAGCAGGGGAGGGGTTAATAAGAGGATGCTGGTAATGTACAGCAGAGGAGGGGTTAATAAGAGGATGCTGGTAATGTCAGGCAGGGGAGGGGTTAATAAGAGGATGCTGGTAATGTACAGCAGAGCAGGGGTTAATAAGAGGATGCTGGTAATGTACAGCAGAGCAGGGGTTAATAAGAGGATGCTGGTAATGTACAGCAGAGGAGGGGTTAATAAGAGGATGCTGGGTAATGTACAGCAGAGGAGGGGTTAATAAGAGGATGCTGGTAATGTACAGCAGGGGAGGGGTTAATAAGGGGATGCTGGTAATGTACAGCAGAGGAGGGGTTAATAAGAGGATGCTGGGTAATGTACAGCAGGAGAGGGGTTAATAGGAGGATGCTGGGTAATGTACAGCAGGGGAGGTGTTAAGAGGATGATGGGTAATGTACAGCAGAGGAGTGGTTAATAAGAGGATGCTGGGTAATGTACAGCAGGAGAGGGGTTAATAGGAGGATGCTGGTAATGTACAGCAGTATAGGTGTTAATAGGAGGATGCTGGTAATCTCCGGCAGAGGAGGGGTTAACAAGAGGATGCTGGGTAATGTACAGCAGGAGAGGGGTTAATAGGAGGATGCTGGTAATGTACAGGAGGGGAGGGGTTAATAAGAGGATGCTGGTAATGTCTGGCAGAGCAGGGGTTAATAAGAGGATGCTGGTAATGTACAGCAGAGGAGGGGTTAATAAGAGGATGCTGGTAATGTCCGGCAGAGCAGGAGTTAATAAGAGGATGCTGGTAATGTACAGCAGGGGAGGGGTCAATAAGAGGATGCTGGTAATGTGCAGCAGGGGAGGGGTTAATAAGAGGATGCTGGTAATGTCCGGCAGAGCAGGAGTTAATAAGAGGATGCTGGTAATGTGCAGCAGGGGAGGGATTAATAAGTGGATGCTGGTAATGTACAGCAGGGGAGGGGTTAATAAGGATGCTGGTAATGTACAGCAGGAGAGGGGTTAAAGATGAGGATGCTGGGTAATGTACAGCAGAGGAGGGGTTAATAAGAGGATGCTGGTAATGTGCAGCAGGGGAGGGGTTAATAAGAGGATGCTGGTAATGTCCGGCAGAGCAGGGGTTAATAAGAGGATGCTGGTAATGTACAGCAGGGGAGGGGTTAATACGAGGATGCTGGTAATGTGCAGCAGGAGAGGGGTTAAACCTGAGGATGCTGGGTAATGTACAGCAGAGGAGGGGTTAATAAGAGGATGCTGGTCATGTGCAGCAGAGGAGGGGTTAATAAGAGGATGCTGGTAATGTACAGCAGGGGAGGGGTTAATAAGAGGATGCTGGTAATGTACAGCAGAGGAGGGGTTAATAAGAGGATGCTGGTAATGTCCGGCAGAGCAGGAGTTAATAAGAGGATGCTGGTAATGTGCAGCAGGGGAGGGGTTAATAAGAGGATGCTGGTAATGTACAGCAGGAGAGGGGTTAAAGATGAGGATGCTGGGTAATGTACAGCAGAGGAGGGGTTAATAAGAGGATGCTGGTCATGTACAGCAGAGGAGGGGTTAATAAGAGGATGCTGGTAATGTACAGCAGGGGAGGGGTTAATAAGAGGATGCTGGTAATGTACAGCAGAGGAGGGGTTAATAAGAGGATGCTGGTAATGTCCGGCAGGGGAGGGGTTAATAAGAGGATTCTAGTAATGTACAGCAGAGCAGGGGTTAATAAGAGGATGCTGGGTAATGTACAGCAGAGGAGGGGTTAATAAGAGGATGCTGGTAATGTAGAGCAGGGGAGGGGTTAATAAGAAGATGCTGGTAATGTACAGCTGAGGAGGGGTTAATAAGAGGATGCTGGTAATGTACAGCAGAGGAGGGGTTAATAAGAGGATGCTGGTAATGTACAGCAGGAGAGGGGTTAATAAGAGGATGGTGGTAATGTACAGCAGAGGAGGGGTTAATAAGAGGATGTTGGTAATGTACAGCAGAGGAGGGGTTAATAAGAGGATGCTGGTAATGTACAGCAGGGGAGGGGTTAATAAGAGGATGCTGGTAATGTACAGCAGGGGAGGGGTTAATAAGAGGATGCTGGTAATGTACAGCAGAGAAGGGGTTAATAAGAGGATGCTGGTAATGTGCATCAGAGGAGGGGTTAATAAGAGGATGCTGGTAATGTGCATCAGAGGAGGGGTTAATAAGAGGATGCTGGTAATGTACAGCAGGGGAGGGGTTAATAGGAGGATGCTGGTAATGTACAGCAGGGGAGGGGTTAATAAGAGGATGCTGGTAATGTACAGCAGAGGAGGGGTTAATAAGAGGATGCTGGTAATGTCAGGCAGGGGAGGGGTTAATAAGAGGATGCTGGTAATGTACAGCAGAGCAGGGGTTAATAAGAGGATGCTGGTAATGTACAGCAGAGCAGGGGTTAATAAGAGGATGCTGGTAATGTACAGCAGAGGAGGGGTTAATAAGAGGATGCTGGGTAATGTACAGCAGAGGAGGGGTTAATAAGAGGATGCTGGTAATGTACAGCAGGGGAGGGGTTAATAAGGGGATGCTGGTAATGTACAGCAGAGGAGGGGTTAATAAGAGGATGCTGGGTAATGTACAGCAGGAGAGGGGTTAATAGGAGGATGCTGGGTAATGTACAGCAGGGGAGGTGTTAAGAGGATGATGGGTAATGTACAGCAGAGGAGTGGTTAATAAGAGGATGCTGGGTAATGTACAGCAGGAGAGGGGTTAATAGGAGGATGCTGGTAATGTACAGCAGTATAGGTGTTAATAGGAGGATGCTGGTAATCTCCGGCAGAGGAGGGGTTAACAAGAGGATGCTGGGTAATGTACAGCAGGAGAGGGGTTAATAGGAGGATGCTGGTAATGTACAGGAGGGGAGGGGTTAATAAGAGGATGCTGGTAATGTCTGGCAGAGCAGGGGTTAATAAGAGGATGCTGGTAATGTACAGCAGAGGAGGGGTTAATAAGAGGATGCTGGTAATGTCCGGCAGAGCAGGAGTTAATAAGAGGATGCTGGTAATGTACAGCAGGGGAGGGGTCAATAAGAGGATGCTGGTAATGTGCAGCAGGGGAGGGGTTAATAAGAGGATGCTGGTAATGTCCGGCAGAGCAGGAGTTAATAAGAGGATGCTGGTAATGTGCAGCAGGGGAGGGATTAATAAGTGGATGCTGGTAATGTACAGCAGGGGAGGGGTTAATAAGGATGCTGGTAATGTACAGCAGGAGAGGGGTTAAAGATGAGGATGCTGGGTAATGTACAGCAGAGGAGGGGTTAATAAGAGGATGCTGGTAATGTGCAGCAGGGGAGGGGTTAATAAGAGGATGCTGGTAATGTCCGGCAGAGCAGGGGTTAATAAGAGGATGCTGGTAATGTACAGCAGGGGAGGGGTTAATACGAGGATGCTGGTAATGTGCAGCAGGAGAGGGGTTAAACCTGAGGATGCTGGGTAATGTACAGCAGAGGAGGGGTTAATAAGAGGATGCTGGTCATGTGCAGCAGAGGAGGGGTTAATAAGAGGATGCTGGTAATGTACAGCAGGGGAGGGGTTAATAAGAGGATGCTGGTAATGTACAGCAGAGGAGGGGTTAATAAGAGGATGCTGGTAATGTCCGGCAGAGCAGGAGTTAATAAGAGGATGCTGGTAATGTACAGCAGGGGAGGGGTCAATAAGAGGATGCTGGTAATGTGCAGCAGGGGAGGGGTTAATAAGAGGATGCTGGTAATGTCCGGCAGAGCAGGAGTTAATAAGAGGATGCTGGTAATGTGCAGCAGGGGAGGGGTTAATAAGAGGATGCTGGTAATGTACAGCAGGGGTGGGGTTAATAAGAGGATGCTGGTAATGTACAGCAGGAGAGGGGTTAAAGATGAGGATGCTGGGTAATGTACAGCAGAGGAGGGGTTAATAAGAGGTTGCTGGTAATGTGCAGCAGGGGAGGGGTTAATAAGAGGATGCTGGTAATGTCCGGAAGAGCAGGGGTTAATAAGAGGATGCTGGTAATGTACAGCAGGGGAGGGGTTAATAAGAGGATGCTGGTAATGTACAGCAGGAGAGGGGTTAAAGATGAGGATGCTGGGTAATGTACAGCAGAGGAGGGGTTAATAAGAGGATGCTGGTCATGTACAGCAGAGGAGGGGATAATAAGAGGATGCTGGTAATGTACAGCAGGGGAGGGGTTAATAAGAGGATGCTGGTAATGTACAGCAGAGGAGGGGTTAATAAGAGGATGCTGGTAATGTCCGGCAGGGGAGGGGTTAATAAGAGGATGCTGGTAATGTACAGCAGAGCAGGGGTTAATAAGAGGATGCTGGGTAATGTACAGCAGAGGAGGGGTTAATAAGAGGATGCTGGTAATGTAGAGCAGGGGAGGGATTAAGAAGAAGATGCTGGTAATGTACAGCTGAGGAGGGGTTAATAAGAGGATGCTGGTAATGTACAGCAGAGGAGGGGTTAATAAGAGGATGCTGGTAATGTACAGCAGGAGAGGGGTTAATAAGAGGATGCTGGGTAATGTACAGCAGAGGAGGGGTTAATAAGAGGATGCTGGTAATGTACAGCAGAGGAGGGGTTAATAAGAGGATGTTGGTAATGTACAGCAGAGGAGGGGTTAATAAGAGGATGCTGGTAATGTACAGCAGGGGAGGGGTTAATAAGAGGATGCTGGTAATGTACAGCAGGGGAGGGGTTAATAAGAGGATGCTGGTAATGTACAGCAGAGGAGGGGTTAATAAGAGGATGCTGGTAATGTGCATCAGAGGAGGGGTTAATAAGAGGATGCTGGTAATGTGCATCAGAGGAGGGGTTAATAAGAGGATGCTGGTAATGTACAGCAGGGGAGGGGTTAATAGGAGGATGCTGGTAATGTACAGCAGGGGAGGGGTTAATAAGAGGATGCTGGTAATGTACAGCAGAGGAGGGGTTAATAAGAGGATGCTGGTAATGTCAGGCAGGGGAGGGGTTAATAAGAGGATGCTGGTAATTTACAGCAGAGCAGGGGTTAATAAGAGGATGCTGGTAATGTACAGCAGAGCAGGGGTTAATAAGAGGATGCTGGGTAATGTACAGCAGAGGAGGGGTTAATAAGAGGATGCTGGGTAATGTACAGCAGAGGAGGGGTTAATGAGAGGATGCTGGTAATGTACAGCAGGGGAGGGGTTAATAAGGGGATGCTGGTAATGTACAGCAGAGGAGGGGTTAATAAGAGGATGCTGGTAATGTACAGCAGGAGAGGGGTTAATAGGAGGATGCTGGGTAATGTACAGCAGCGGAGGGGTTAAGAGGATGATGGGTAATGTACAGCAGAGGAGTGGTTAATAAGAGGATGCTGGGTAATGTACAGCAGGAGAGGGGTTAATAGGAGGATGCTGGTAATGTACAGCAGGATAGGGGTTAATAGGAGGATGCTGGTAATCTCCGGCAGAGGAGGGGTTAACAAGAGTATGCTGGGTAATGTACAGCAGGAGAGGGGTTAATAGGAGGATGCTGGTAATGTCCGGCAGAGCAGGGGTTAATAAGAGGATGCTGGTAATGTACAGCAGAGGAGGGGTTAATAAGAGGATGCTGGTAATGTCCGGCAGAGCAGGAGTTAATAAGAGGATGCTGGTAATGTACAGCAGGGGAGGGGTCAATAAGAGGATGCTGGTAATGTGCAGCAGGGGAGGGGTTAATAAGAGGATGCTGGTAATGTCCGGCAGAGCAGGAGTTAATAAGAGGATGCTGGTAATGTGCAGCAGGGGAGGGGTTAATAAGAGGATGCTGGTAATGTACAGCAGGGGAGGGGTTAATAAGAGAATGCTGGTAATGTACAGCAGAAGAGGGGTTAAAGATGAGGATGCTGGGTAATGTACAGCAGAGGAGGGGTTAATAAGAGGATGCTGGTAATGTGCAGCAGGGGAGGGGTTAATAAGAGGATGCTGGTAATGTCCGGCAGAGCAGGGGTTAATAAGAGGATGCTGGTAATGTACAGCAGGGGAGGGGTTAATACGAGGATGCTGGTAATGTACAGCAGGAGAGGGGTTAAAGATGAGGATGCTGGGTAATGTACAGCAGAGGAGGGGTTAATAAGAGGATGCTGGTCATGTGCAGCAGAGGAGGGGTTAATAAGAGGATGCTGGTAATGTACAGCAGGGGAGGGGTTAATAAGAGGATGCTGGTAATGTACAGCAGAGGAGGGGTTAATAAGAGGATGCTGGTAATGTCCGGCAGGGGAGGGGTTAATAAGAGGATGCTGGTAATGTACAGCAGAGCAGGGGTTAATAAGAGGATGCTGGTAATGTGCAGCAGAGGAGGGGTTAATAAGTGGATGCTGGTAATGTACGGCAGGGGAGGGGTTAATAAGAGGATGCTGAGTAATGTACAGCAGAGGAGGGGTTAATAAGAGGATACTGGGTAATGTACAGCAGAGGAGGGGTTAATAAGAGGATGCTGGTAATGTACAGCAGGGGAGGGGTTAATAAGGGGATGCTGGGTAATGTACAGCAGGGGAGGGGTTAATAAGAGGATGCTGGTAATGTACAGCAGGGGGGGTTAGTAAGAGGATGCTGGTAATGTACAGCTGGGGAGGGGTTAATAAGAGGATGCTGGTAATGTACAGCAGAGGAGGAGTTAATAAGAGGATGCTGGGTAATGTACAACAGGAGAGGGGTTAATAGGAGGATGCTGGGTAATGTACAGCAGGGGAGGGGTTAAGAGGATGCTGGGTAATGTACAGCAGAGGAGGGGTTAATAAGAGGATGCTGGTAATGTGCAGCAGGGGAGGGGTTAATAAGAGGATGCTGGTAATGTCCGGCAGAGCAGGGGTTAATAGGAGGATGCTGGTAATGTACAGCAGGGGAGGGGTTAATAAGAGGATGCTGGTAATGTACAGCAGGAGAGGGGTTAAAGATGAGGATGCTGGTAATGTACAGCAGGGGAGGGGTTAATAGGAGGATGCTGGTAATGTACAGCAGAGGAGGGGTTAATAAGAGGATGTTGGTAATGTACAGCAGAGGAGGGGTTAATAAGAGGATGCTGGTAATGTACAGCAGGGGAGGGGTTAATAAGAGGATGCTGGTAATGTACAGCAGGGGGGGTTAGTAAGAGGATGCTGGTAATGTACAGCTGGGGAGGGGTTAATAAGAGGATGCTGGTAATGTACAGCAGAGGAGGAGTTAATAAGAGGATGCTGGGTAATGTACAACAGGAGAGGGGTTAATAGGAGGATGCTGGGTAATGTACAGCAGGGGAGGGGTTAAGAGGATGCTGGGTAATGTACAGCAGAGGAGGGGTTAATAAGATGATGCTGGTAATGTACAGCAGAGGAGGGGTTAATAAGAGGATGCTGGTAATGTACAGCAGAGGAGGGGTTAATAAGAGGATGCTGGTATTGTACAGCAGAGGAGGGGTTAATAAGAGGATGCTGGTAATGTACAGCAGAGGAGGGGTTAATAAGAGGATGCTGGTAATGTACAGCAGAGGAGGGGTTAATAGGAGGATGCTGGTAATGTACAGCAGGGGAGGGGTTAATAAGAGGATGCCGGTAATGTACAGCTGAGGAGGAGTTAATAAGAGGATGCTGGGTAATGTACAGCCGAGGAGGAGTTAATAAGAGGATGCTGGGTAATGTACAGCCGAGGAGGAGTTAATACGAGGATGCTGGGTAATGTACAGCCGAGGAGGGGTTAAGAAGAGGATGCTGGTAATGTACAGCAGAGGAGGGGTTAATAAGAGGATGCCGGTAATGTACAGCTGAGGAGGGGTTAATAAGAGGATGCTGGGTAATGTACAGCAGGAGAGGGGTTAATAGGAGGATGCTGGTAATGTACAGGAGGGGAGGGGTTAATAAGAGGATGCTGGTAATGTCCGGCAGAGCATGGGTTAATAAGAGGATGCTGGTAATGTACAGCAGAGGAGGGGTTAATAAGAGGATGCTGGGTAATGTACAGCAGAGGAGGGGTTAATAAGAGGATGCTGGTAATGTACAGCAGGGGAGGGGTTAATAAGAGGATGCTGGTAATGTCCGGCAGAGCAGGGGTTAATAAGAGGATGCTGGTAATGTACAGCAGGGGAGGGGTTAATAAGAGGATGCTGGTAATGTACAGCAGGGGAGGGGTTAATAAGAGGATGCTGGGTAATGTACAGCAGAGGAGGGGTTAATAAGAGGATGCTGGTAATGTACAGCATGGGAGGGGTTAATAAGAGGATGCTGGTAATGTACAGCAGGAGAGGGGTTAATAAGAGGATGCTGGGTAATGTACAGCAGAGGAGGGGTTAATAAGAGGATGCTGGAAATGTACAGCAGGGGAGGGGTTAATAAGAGGATGCTGGTAATGTACAGCAGAGGAGGGGTTAATAAGAGGATGCTGGTAATGTACAGCAGAGGAGGGGTTAATAAGAGGATGCTGGTAATGTACAGCAGGAGAGGGGTTAATAAGAGGATGCTGGTAATGTACAGCTGAGTAGGGGTTAATAAGAGGATGCTGGTAATGTACAGCCGAGGAGGAGTTAATAAGAGGATGCTGGTAATGTACAGCAGGTGAGGGGTTAATAAGAGGATGCTGGGTAATGTACAGCAGAGGAGGGGTTAATAAGAGGATGCTGGTAATGTACAGCAGGGGAGGGGTTAATAAGAAGATGCTGGTAATGTACAGCTGAGGAGGGGTTAATAAGAGGATGCTGGTAATGTACAGCAGAGGAGGGGTTAATAAAAGGATGCTGGTAATGTACAGCAGGAGAGGGGTTAATAAGAGGATGCTGGGTAATGTACAGCAGAGGAGGGGTTAATAAGAGGATGCTGGTAATGTACAGCAGAGTAGGGGTTAATAAGAGGATGTTGGTAATGTACAGCAGAGGAGGGGTTAATAAGAGGATGCTGGTAATGTACAGCAGGGGAGGGGTTAATAAGAGGATGCTGGTAATGTACAGCAGAGGAGGGGTTAATAAGAGGATGCTGGTAATGTGCATCAGACGAGGGGTTAATAAGAGGATGCTGGTAATGTGCATCAGAGGAGGGGTTAATAAGAGGATGCTGGTAATGTACAGCAGGGGAGGGGTTAATAGGAGGATGCTGGTAATGTACAGCAGGGGAGGGGTTAATAAGAGGATGCTGGTAATGTACAGCAGAGGAGGGGTTAATAAGAGGATGCTGGTAATGTCAGGCAGGGGAGGGGTTAATAAGAGGATGCTGGTAATGTACAGCAGAGCAGGGGTTAATAAGAGGATGCTGGTAATGTACAGCAGAGCAGGGGTTAATAAGAGGATGCTGGGTAATGTACAGCAGAGGAGGGGTTAATAAGAGGATGCTGGGTAATGTACAGCAGAAGAGGGGTTAATAAGAGGATGCTGGTAATGTACAGCAGGGGAGGGGTTAATAAGAGGATGCTGGGTAATGTACAGCAGAGGAGGGGTTAATAAGGGGATGCTGGTAATGTACAGCAGAGGAAGGGTTAATAAGAGGATGCTGGGTAATGTACAGCAGGAGAGGGGTTAATAGGATAATGCTGGGTAATGTACAGCAGGGGAGGGGTTAATAGGATGATGGGTAATGTACAGCAGAGGAGTGGTTAATAAGAGGATGCTGGGTAATGTACAGCAGGAGAGGGGTTAATAGGAGGATGCTGGTAATGTACAGCAGGATAGGGGTTAATAGGAGGATGCTGGTAATCTCCGGCAGAGGAGGGGTTAACAAGAGGATGCTGGGTAATGTACAGCAGGAGAGGGGTTAATAGGAGGATGCTGGTAATGTACAGGAGGGGAGGGGTTAATAAGAGGATGCTGGTAATGTCCGGCAGAGCAGGGGTTAATAAGAGGATGCTGGTAATGTACAGCAGAGGAGGGGTTAATAAGAGGATGCTGGTAATGTCCGGCAGAGCAGGAGTTAATAAGAGGATGCTGGTAATGTACAGCAGGGGAGGGGTCAATAAGAGGATGCTGGTAATGTGCAGCAGGGGAGGGGTTAATAAGAGGATGATGGTAATGTCCGGCAGAGCAGGAGTTAATAAGAGGATGCTGGTAATGTGCAGCAGGGGAGGGGTTAATAAGAGGATGCTGGTAATGTACAGCAGGGGAGGGGTTAATAAGAGGATGCTGGTAATGTACAGCAGGAGAGGGGTTAAAGATGAGGATGCTGGGTAATGTACAGCAGAGGAGGGGTTAATAAGAGGTTGCTGGTAATGTGCAGCAGGGGAGGGGTTAATAAGAGGATGCTGGTAATGTCCGGCAGAGCAGGGGTTAATAAGAGGATGCTGGTAATGTACAGCAGGGGAGGGGTTAATAAGAGGATGCTGGTAATGTACAGCAGGAGAGGGGTTAAAGATGAGGATGCTGGGTAATGTACAGCAGAGGAGGGGTTAATAAGAGGATGCTGGTCATGTACAGCAGAGGAGGGGATAATAAGAGGATGCTGGTAATGTACAGCAGGGGAGGGGTTAATAAGAGGATGCTGGTAATGTACAGCAGAGGAGGGGTTAATAAGAGGATGCTGGTAATGTCCGGCAGGGGAGGGGTTAATAAGAGGATGCTGGTAATGTACAGCAGAGCAGGGGTTAATAAGAGGATGCTGGGTAATGTACAGCAGAGGAGGGGTTAATAAGAGGATGCTGGTAATGTAGAGCAGGGGAGGGATTAAGAAGAAGATGCTGGTAATGTACAGCTGAGGAGGGGTTAATAAGAGGATGCTGGTAATGTACAGCAGAGGAGGGGTTAATAAGAGGATGCTGGTAATGTACAGCAGGAGAGGGGTTAATAAGAGGATGCTGGGTAATGTACAGCAGAGGAGGGGTTAATAAGAGGATGCTGGTAATGTACAGCAGAGGAGGGGTTAATAAGAGGATGTTGGTAATGTACAGCAGAGGAGGGGTTAATAAGAGGATGCTGGTAATGTACAGCAGGGGAGGGGTTAATAAGAGGATGCTGGTAATGTACAGCAGGGGAGGGGTTAATAAGAGGATGCTGGTAATGTACAGCAGAGGAGGGGTTAATAAGAGGATGCTGGTAATGTGCATCAGAGGAGGGGTTAATAAGAGGATGCTGGTAATGTGCATCAGAGGAGGGGTTAATAAGAGGATGCTGGTAATGTACAGCAGGGGAGGGGTTAATAGGAGGATGCTGGTAATGTACAGCAGGGGAGGGGTTAATAAGAGGATGCTGGTAATGTACAGCAGAGGAGGGGTTAATAAGAGGATGCTGGTAATGTCAGGCAGGGGAGGGGTTAATAAGAGGATGCTGGTAATGTACAGCAGAGCAGGGGTTAATAAGAGGATGCTGGTAATGTACAGCAGAGCAGGGGTTAATAAGAGGATGCTGGGTAATGTACAGCAGAGGAGGGGTTAATAAGAGGATGCTGGGTAATGTACAGCAGAGGAGGGGTTAATGAGAGGATGCTGGTAATGTACAGCAGGGGAGGGGTTAATAAGGGGATGCTGGTAATGTACAGCAGAGGAGGGGTTAATAAGAGGATGCTGGGTAATGTACAGCAGGAGAGGGGTTAATAGGAGGATGCTGGGTAATGTACAGCAGCGGAGGGGTTAAGAGGATGATGGGTAATGTACAGCAGAGGAGTGGTTAATAAGAGGATGCTGGGTAATGTACAGCAGCAGAGGGGTTAATAGGAGGATGCTGGTAATGTACAGCAGTATAGGGGTTAATAGGAGGATGCTGGTAATCTCCGGCAGAGGAGGGGTTAACAAGAGGATGCTGGGTAATGTACAGCAGGAGAGGGGTTAATAGGAGGATGCTGGTAATGTACAGCATGGGAGGGGTTAATAAGAGGATGCTGGTAATGTACAGCAGGAGAGGGGTTAATAAGAGGATGCTGGGTAATGTACAGCAGAGGAGGGGTTAATAAGAGGATGCTGGAAATGTACAGCAGGGGAGGGGTTAATAAGAGGATGCTGGTAATGTACAGCAGAGGAGGGGTTAATAAGAGGATGCTGGTAATGTACAGCAGAGGAGGGGTTAATAAGAGGATGCTGGTAATGTACAGCAGGAGAGGGGTTAATAAGAGGATGCTGGTAATGTACAGCTGAGTAGGGGTTAATAAGAGGATGCTGGTAATGTACAGCCGAGGAGGAGTTAATAAGAGGATGCTGGTAATGTACAGCAGGTGAGGGGTTAATAAGAGGATGCTGGGTAATGTACAGCAGAGGAGGGGTTAATAAGAGGATGCTGGTAATGTACAGCAGGGGAGGGGTTAATAAGAAGATGCTGGTAATGTACAGCTGAGGAGGGGTTAATAAGAGGATGCTGGTAATGTACAGCAGAGGAGGGGTTAATAAGAGGATGCTGGTAATGTACAGCAGGAGAGGGGTTAATAAGAGGATGCTGGGTAATGTACAGCAGAGGAGGGGTTAATAAGAGGATGCTGGTAATGTACAGCAGAGGAGGGGTTAATAAGAGGATGTTGGTAATGTACAGCAGAGGAGGGGTTAATAAGAGGATGCTGGTAATGTACAGCAGGGGAGGGGTTAATAAGAGGATGCTGGTAATGTACAGCAGAGGAGGGGTTAATAAGAGGATGCTGGTAATGTGCATCAGACGAGGGGTTAATAAGAGGATGCTGGTAATGTGCATCAGAGGAGGGGTTAATAAGAGGATGCTGGTAATGTACAGCAGGGGAGGGGTTAATAGGAGGATGCTGGTAATGTACAGCAGGGGAGGGGTTAATAAGAGGATGCTGGTAATGTACAGCAGAGGAGGGGTTAATAAGAGGATGCTGGTAATGTACAGCAGGGGAGGGGTTAATAAGGGGATGCTGGGTAATGTACAACAGGGGAGGGGTTAATAAGAGGATGCTGGTAATGTACAGCAGGGGGGGTTAATAAGAGGATGCTGATAATGTACAGCAGAGGAGGAGTTAATAAGAGGATGCTGGGTAATGTACAGCAGGAGAGGGGTTAATAGGAGGATGCTGGGTAATGTACAGCAGGGGAGGGGTTAAGAGGATGCTGGGTAATGTACAGCAGAGGAGGGGTTAATAAGAGGATGCTGGTAATGTGTAGCAGGGGAGGGGTTAATAAGAGGATGCTGGTAATGTTCGGCAGAGCAGGGGTTAATAGGAGGATGCTGGTAATGTACAGCAGGGGAGGGGTTAATAAGAGGATGCTGGTAATGTACAGCAGGAGAGGGGTTAAAGATGAGGATGCTGGGTAATGTACAGCAGAGGAGGGGTTAATAAGAGGATGCTGGTCATGTACAGCAGAGGAGGGGTTAATAAGAGGATGCTGGTAATGTACAGCAGGGGAGGGGTTAATAAGAGTATGCTGGTAATGTACAGCAGAGGAGGGGTTAATAAGAGGATGCTGGTAATGTCCGGCAGGGGAGGGGTTAATAAGAGGATGCTGGTAATGTACAGCAGAGCAGGGGTTAATAAGAGGATGCTGGTAATGTCCGGCAGGGGAGGGGTTAATAAGAGGATGCTGGTAATGTACAGCATAGCAGGGGTTAATAAGAGGATGCTGGTAATGTACAGCAGTGGAGGGGTTAATAAGAGGATGCTGGTAATGTACAGCAGGAGAGGGGTTAAAGATGAGGATGCTGGGTAATGTACATCAGAGGAGGGGTTAATAAGAGGATGCTGGTAATGTACAGCAGGAGAGGGGTTAAAGATGAGGATGCTGGGTAATGTACAGCAGAGGAGGGGTTAATAAGAGGATGCTGGTCATGTACAGCAGAGGAGGGGTTAATAAGAGGATGCTGGTAATGTACAGCAGGGGAGGGGTTAATAAGAGGATGCTGGTAATGTACAGCAGAGGAGGGGTTAATAAGAGGATGCTGGTAATGTCCGGCAGGGGAGGGGTTAATAAGAGGATGCTGGTAATGTACAGCAGAGCAGGGGTTAATAAGAGGATGCTGGTAATGTGCAGCAGAGGAGGGGTTAATAAGTGGATGCTGGTATTGTACGGCAGGGGAGGGGTTAATAAGAGGATGCTGGTAATGTACAGCAGAGGAGGGGTTAATAAGAGGATGCTGGTAATGTACAGCAGGGGAGGGGTTAATAAGGGGATGCTGGGTAATGTACAGCAGGGGAGGGGTTAATAAGAGGATGCTGGTAATGTACAGCAGGGGGGGGTTAATAAGAGGATGCTGGTAATGTACAGCTGGGGAGGGGTTAATAAGAGGATGCTGGTAATGTACAGCAGAGGAGGAGTTAATAAGAGGATGCTGGGTAATGTACAGCAGGAGAGGGGTTAATAGGAGGATGCTGGTAATGTACAGCAGAGGAGGGGTTAATAAGAGGATGCTGGGTAATGTACAGCAGAGGAGGGGTTAATAAGAGGATGCTGGTAATGTACAGCAGGGGAGGGGTTAATAAGGGGATGCTGGTAATGTACAGCAGAGGAGGGGTTAATAAGAGGATGCTGGGTATTGTACAGCAGGAGAGGGGTTAATAGGAGGATGCTGGGTAATGTACAGCAGGGGAGGGGTTAAGAGGATGATGGGTAATGTACAGCAGAGGAGTGGTTAATAAGAGGATGCTGGGTAATGTACAGCAGGAGAGGGGTTAATAGGAGGATGCTGGTAATGTACAGCAGTATAGGGGTTAATAGGAGGATGCTGGTAATCTCCGGCAGAGGAGGGGTTAACAAGAGGATGCTGGGTAATGTACAGAAGGAGAGGGGTTAATAGGAGGATGCTGGTAATGTACAGGAGGGGAGGGGTTAATAAGAGGATGCTGGTAATGTCTGGCAGAGCAGGGGTTAATAAGAGGATGCTGGTAATGTACAGCAGAGGAGGGGTTAATAAGAGGATGCTGGTAATGTCCGGCAGAGCAGGAGTTAATAAGAGGATGCTGGTAATGTACAGCAGGGGAGGGGTCAATAAGAGGATGCTGGTAATGTGCAGCAGGGGAGGGGTTAATAAGAGGATGCTGGTAATGTCCGGCAGAGCAGGAGTTAATAAGAGGATGCTGGTAATGTGCAGCAGGGGAGGGATTAATAAGAGGATGCTGGTAATGTACAGCAGGGGAGGGGTTAATAAGGATGCTGGTAATGTACAGCAGGAGAGGGGTTAAAGATGAGGATGCTGGGTAATGTACAGCAGAGGAGGGGTTAATAAGAGGATGCTGGTAATGTGCAGCAGGGGAGGGGTTAATAAGAGGATGCTGGTAATGTCCGGCAGAGCAGGGGTTAATAAGAGGATGCTGGTAATGTACAGCAGGGGAGGGGTTAATACGAGGATGCTGGTAATGTACAGCAGGAGAGGGGTTAAAGCTGAGGATGCTGGGTAATGTACAGCAGAGGAGGGGTTAATAAGAGGATGCTGGTCATGTGCAGCAGAGGAGGGGTTAATAAGAGGATGCTGGTAATGTACAGCAGGGGAGGGGTTAATAAGAGGATGCTGGTAATGTACAGCAGAGGAGGGGTTAATAAGAGGATGCTGGTAATGTCCGGCAGGGGAGGGGTTAATAAGAGGATGCTGGTAATGTACAGCAGAGCAGGGGTTAATAAGAGGATGCTGGTAATGTGCAGCAGAGGAGGGGTTAATAAGTGGATGCTGGTAATGTACAGCAGGGGAGGGGTTAATAAGAGGATGCTGAGTAATGTACAGCAGAGGAGGGGTTAATAAGAGGATGCTGGGTAATGTACAGCAGAGGAGGGGTTAATAAGAGGATGCTGCTAATGTACAGCAGGGGAGGGGTTAATAAGGGGATGCTGGGTAATGTACAGCAGGGGAGGGGTTAATAAGAGGATGCTGGTAATGTACAGCAGGGGGGGTTAATAAGAGGATGCTGGTAATGTACAGCTGGGGAGGGGTTAATAAGAGGATGCTGGTAATGTACAGCAGAGGAGGAGTTAATAAGAGGATGCTGGGTAATGTACAGCAGGAGAGGGGTTAATAGGAGGATGCTGGGTAATGTACAGCAGGGGAGGGGTTAAGAGGATGCTGGGTAATGTACAGCAGAGGAGGGGTTAATAAGAGGATGCTGGTAATGTGTAGCAGGGGAGTGGTTAATAAGAGGATGCTGGTAATGTTCGGCAGAGCAGGGGTTAATAGGAGGATGCTGGTAATGTACAGCAGGGGAGGGGTTAATAAGAGGATGCTGGTAATGTACAGCAGGAGAGGGGTTAAAGATGAGGATGCTGGGTAATGTACAGCAGAGGAGGGGTTAATAAGAAGATGCTGGTCATGTACAGCAGAGGAGGGGTTAATAAGAGGATGCTGGTAATGTACAGCAGGGGAGGGGTTAATAAGAGGATGCTGGTAATGTACAGCAGAGGAGGGGTTAATAAGAGGATGCTGGTAATGTCCGGCAGGGGAGGGGTTAATAAGAGGATGCTGGTAATGTACAGCAGAGCAGGGGTTAATAAGAGGATGCTGGTAATGTCCGGCAGGGGAGGGGTTAATAAGAGGATGCTGGTAATGTACAGCATAGCAGGGGTTAATAAGAGGATGCTGGTAATGTACAGCAGGGGAGGGGTTAATAAGAGGATGCTGGTAATGTACAGCAGGAGAGGGGTTAAAGATGAGGATGCTGGGTAATGTACAGCAGAGGAGGGGTTAATAAGAGGATGCTGGTAATGTGCAGCAGGGGAGGGGTTAATAAGAGGATGCTGGTAATGTCCGGCAGAGCAGGGGTTAATAAGAGGATGCTGGTAATGTACAGCAGGGGAGGGGTTAATAAGAGGATGCTGGTAATGTCCGGCAGAGCAGGGGTTAATAAGAGGATGCTGGTAATGTACAGCAGGGGAGGGGTTAATAGGAGGATGCTGGTAATGTACAGGAGGGGAGGGGTTAATAAGAGGATGCTGGTAATGTCCGGCAGAGCAGGGGTTAATAAGAGGATGCTGGTAATGTACAGCAGAGGAGGGGTTAATAAGAGGATGCTGGTAATGTCCGGCAGAGCAGGAGTTAATAAGAGGATGCTGGTAATGTACAGCAGGAGAAGGGTTAATAAGAGGATGCTGGAAATGTACAGCAGGGGAGGGGTTAATAAGAGGATGCTGGTAATGTACAGCAGGGGAGGGGTTAATAAGAGGATGCTGGTAATGTACAGCAGAAGAGGGGTTAATAAGAGGATGCTGGTAATGTCCGGCAGAGCAGGAGTTAATAAGAGGATGCTGGTAATGTGCAGCAGGGGAGGGGTTAATAAGAGGATGCTGGTAATGTACAGCAGGAGAGGGGTTAAAGATGAGGATGCTGGGTAATGTACAGCAGGAGAGGGGTTAATAGGAGGATGCTGGTAATGTACAGCAGGAGAGTGGTTAATAGGAGGATGCTGGTAATCTCCGGCAGAGGAGGGGTTAATAAGAGGATGCTGGGTAATGTACAGCAGGAGAGGGGTTAATAGGAGGATGCTGGTAATGTACAGCAGGGGAGGGGTTAATAAGAGGATGATGGTAATGTCCGACAGAGCAGGGGTTAATAAGAGGATGCTGGTAATGTACAGCAGAGGAGGGGTTAATAAGAGGATGCTGGTAATGTCCGGCAGAGCAGGAGTTAATAAGAGGATGCTGGTAATGTACAGCAGGGGAGGGGTTAATAAGAGGATGCTGGAAATGTACAGCAGGGGAGGGGTTAATAAGAGGATGCTGGTAATGTACAGCAGGGAAGGGGTTAATAAGAGGATGCTGGTAATGTGCAGCAGGGGAGGGGTTAATAAGAGGATGCTGGTAATGTCCGGCAGAGCAGGAGTTAATAAGAGGATGCTGGTAATGTGCAGCAGGGGAGGGGTTAATAAGAGGATGCTGGTAATGTACAGCAGGAGAGGGGTTAAAGATGAGGATGCTGGGTAATGTACAGCAGAGGAGGGGTTAATAAGAGGATGCTGGTCATGTACAGCAGAGGAGGGGTTAATAAGAGGATGCTGGTAATGTACAGCAGGGGAGGGGTTAATAAGAGGATGCTGGTAATGTACAGCAGAGGAGGGGTTAATAAGAGGATGCTGGTAATGTCCGGCAGGGGAGGGGTTAATAAGAGGATTCTAGTAATGTACAGCAGAGCAGGGGTTAATAAGAGGATGCTGGGTAATGTACAGCAGAGGAGGGGTTAATAAGAGGATGCTGGTAATGTAGAGCAGGGGAGGGGTTAATAAGAAGATGCTGGTAATGTACAGCTGAGGAGGGGTTAATAAGAGGATGCTGGTAATGTACAGCAGAGGAGGGGTTAATAAGAGGATGCTGGTAATGTACAGCAGGAGAGGGGTTAATAAGAGGATGCTGGTAATGTACAGCAGAGGAGGGGTTAATAAGAGGATGTTGGTAATGTACAGCAGAGGAGGGGTTAATAAGAGGATGCTGGTAATGTACAGCAGGGGAGGGGTTAATAAGAGGATGCTGGTAATGTACAGCAGGGGAGGGGTTAATAAGAGGATGCTGGTAATGTACAGCAGAGAAGGGGTTAATAAGAGGATGCTGGTAATGTGCATCAGAGGAGGGGTTAATAAGAGGATGCTGGTAATGTGCATCAGAGGAGGGGTTAATAAGAGGATGCTGGTAATGTACAGCAGGGGAGGGGTTAATAGGAGGATGCTGGTAATGTACAGCAGGGGAGGGGTTAATAAGAGGATGCTGGTAATGTACAGCAGAGGAGGGGTTAATAAGAGGATGCTGGTAATGTCAGGCAGGGGAGGGGTTAATAAGAGGATGCTGGTAATGTACAGCAGAGCAGGGGTTAATAAGAGGATGCTGGTAATGTACAGCAGAGCAGGGGTTAATAAGAGGATGCTGGTAATGTACAGCAGAGGAGGGGTTAATAAGAGGATGCTGGGTAATGTACAGCAGAGGAGGGGTTAATAAGAGGATGCTGGTAATGTATAGCAGGGGAGGGGTTAATAAGGGGATGCTGGTAATGTACAGCAGAGGAGGGGTTAATAAGAGGATGCTGGGTAATGTACAGCAGGAGAGGGGTTAATAGGAGGATGCTGGGTAATGTACAGCAGGGGAGGTGTTAAGAGGATGATGGGTAATGTACAGCAGAGGAGTGGTTAATAAGAGGATGCTGGGTAATGTACAGCAGGAGAGGGGTTAATAGGAGGATGCTGGTAATGTACAGCAGTATAGGTGTTAATAGGAGGATGCTGGTAATCTCCGGCAGAGGAGGGGTTAACAAGAGGATGCTGGGTAATGTACAGCAGGAGAGGGGTTAATAGGAGGATGCTGGTAATGTACAGGAGGGGAGGGGTTAATAAGAGGATGCTGGTAATGTCTGGCAGAGCAGGGGTTAATAAGAGGATGCTGGTAATGTACAGCAGAGGAGGGGTTAATAAGAGGATGCTGGTAATGTCCGGCAGAGCAGGAGTTAATAAGAGGATGCTGGTAATGTACAGCAGGGGAGGGGTCAATAAGAGGATGCTGGTAATGTGCAGCAGGGGAGGGGTTAATAAGAGGATGCTGGTAATGTCCGGCAGAGCAGGAGTTAATAAGAGGATGCTGGTAATGTGCAGCAGGGGAGGGATTAATAAGTGGATGCTGGTAATGTACAGCAGGGGAGGGGTTAATAAGGATGCTGGTAATGTACAGCAGGAGAGGGGTTAAAGATGAGGATGCTGGGTAATGTACAGCAGAGGAGGGGTTAATAAGAGGATGCTGGTAATGTGCAGCAGGGGAGGGGTTAATAAGAGGATGCTGGTAATGTCCGGCAGAGCAGGGGTTAATAAGAGGATGCTGGTAATGTACAGCAGGGGAGGGGTTAATACGAGGATGCTGGTAATGTACAGCAGGAGAGGGGTTAAACCTGAGGATGCTGGGTAATGTACAGCAGAGGAGGGGTTAATAAGAGGATGCTGGTCATGTGCAGCAGAGGAGGGGTTAATAAGAGGATGCTGGTAATGTACAGCAGGGGAGGGGTTAATAAGAGGATGCTGGTAATGTACAGCAGAGGAGGGGTTAATAAGAGGATGCTGGTAATGTCCGGCAGAGCAGGAGTTAATAAGAGGATGCTGGTAATGTACAGCAGGGGAGGGGTCAATAAGAGGATGCTGGTAATGTGCAGCAGGGGAGGGGTTAATAAGAGGATGCTGGTAATGTCCGGCAGAGCAGGAGTTAATAAGAGGATGCTGGTAATGTGCAGCAGGGGAGGGGTTAATAAGAGGATGCTGGTAATGTACAGCAGGGGTGGGGTTAATAAGAGGATGCTGGTAATGTACAGCAGGAGAGGGGTTAAAGATGAGGATGCTGGGTAATGTACAGCAGAGGAGGGGTTAATAAGAGGTTGCTGGTAATGTGCAGCAGGGGAGGGGTTAATAAGAGGATGCTGGTAATGTCCGGAAGAGCAGGGGTTAATAAGAGGATGCTGGTAATGTACAGCAGGGGAGGGGTTAATAAGAGGATGCTGGTAATGTACAGCAGGAGAGGGGTTAAAGATGAGGATGCTGGGTAATGTACAGCAGAGGAGGGGTTAATAAGAGGATGCTGGTCATGTACAGCAGAGGAGGGGATAATAAGAGGATGCTGGTAATGTACAGCAGGGGAGGGGTTAATAAGAGGATGCTGGTAATGTACAGCAGAGGAGGGGTTAATAAGAGGATGCTGGTAATGTCCGGCAGGGGAGGGGTTAATAAGAGGATGCTGGTAATGTACAGCAGAGCAGGGGTTAATAAGAGGATGCTGGGTAATGTACAGCAGAGGAGGGGTTAATAAGAGGATGCTGGTAATGTAGAGCAGGGGAGGGATTAAGAAGAAGATGCTCGTAATGTACAGCTGAGGAGGGGTTAATAAGAGGATGCTGGTAATGTACAGCAGAGGAGGGGTTAATAAGAGGATGCTGGTAATGTACAGCAGGAGAGGGGTTAATAAGAGGATGCTGGGTAATGTACAGCAGAGGAGGGGTTAATAAGAGGATGCTGGTAATGTACAGCAGAGGAGGGGTTAATAAGAGGATGTTGGTAATGTACAGCAGAGGAGGGGTTAATAAGAGGATGCTGGTAATGTACAGCAGGGGAGGGGTTAATAAGAGGATGCTGGTAATGTACAGCAGGGGAGGGGTTAATAAGAGGATGCTGGTAATGTACAGCAGAGGAGGGGTTAATAAGAGGATGCTGGTAATGTGCATCAGAGGAGGGGTTAATAAGAGGATGCTGGTAATGTGCATCAGAGGAGGGGTTAATAAGAGGATGCTGGTAATGTACAGCAGGGGAGGGGTTAATAGGAGGATGCTGGTAATGTACAGCAGGGGAGGGGTTAATAAGAGGATGCTGGTAATGTACAGCAGAGGAGGGGTTAATAAGAGGATGCTGGTAATGTCAGGCAGGGGAGTGGTTAATAAGAGGATGCTGGTAATGTACAGCAGAGCAGGGGTTAATAAGAGGATGCTGGTAATGTACAGCAGAGCAGGGGTTAATAAGAGGATGCTGGGTAATGTACAGCAGAGGAGGGGTTAATAAGAGGATGCTGGGTAATGTACAGCAGAGGAGGGGTTAATGAGAGGATGCTGGTAATGTACAGCAGGGGAGGGGTTAATAAGGGGATGCTGGTAATGTACAGCAGAGGAGGGGTTAATAAGAGGATGCTGGGTAATGTACAGCAGGAGAGGGGTTAATAGGAGGATGCTGGGTAATGTACAGCAGCGGAGGGGTTAAGAGGATGATGGGTAATGTACAGCAGAGGAGTGGTTAATAAGAGGATGCTGGGTAATGTACAGCAGGAGAGGGGTTAATAGGAGGATGCTGGTAATGTACAGCAGGATAGGGGTTAATAGGAGGATGCTGGTAATCTCCGGCAGAGGAGGGGTTAACAAGAGTATGCTGGGTAATGTACAGCAGGAGAGGGGTTAATAGGAGGATGCTGGTATTGTCCGGCAGAGCAGGGGTTAATAAGAGGATGCTGGTAATGTACAGCAGAGGAGGGGTTAATAAGAGGATGCTGGTAATGTCCGGCAGAGCAGGAGTTAATAAGAGGATGCTGGTAATGTACAGCAGGGGAGGGGTCAATAAGAGGATGCTGGTAATGTGCAGCAGGGGAGGGGTTAATAAGAGGATGCTGGTAATGTCCGGCAGAGCAGGAGTTAATAAGAGGATGCTGGTAATGTGCAGCAGGGGAGGGGTTAATAAGAGGATGCTGGTAATGTACAGCAGGGGAGGGGTTAATAAGAGAATGCTGGTAATGTACAGCAGAAGAGGGGTTAAAGATGAGGATGCTGGGTAATGTACAGCAGAGGAGGGGTTAATAAGAGGATGCTGGTAATGTGCAGCAGGGGAGGGGTTAATAAGAGGATGCTGGTAATGTCCGGCAGAGCAGGGGTTAATAAGAGGATGCTGGTAATGTACAGCAGGGGAGGGGTTAATACGAGGATGCTGGTAATGTACAGCAGGAGAGGGGTTAAAGATGAGGATGCTGGGTAATGTACAGCAGAGGAGGGGTTAATAAGAGGATGCTGGTCATGTGCAGCAGAGGAGGGGTTAATAAGAGGATGCTGGTAATGTACAGCAGGGGAGGGGTTAATAAGAGGATGCTGGTAATGTACAGCAGAGGAGGGGTTAATAAGAGGATGCTGGTAATGTCCGGCAGGGGAGGGGTTAATAAGAGGATGCTGGTAATGTACAGCAGAGCAGGGGTTAATAAGAGGATGCTGGTAATGTGCAGCAGAGGAGGGGTTAATAAGTGGATGCTGGTAATGTACGGCAGGGGAGGGGTTAATAAGAGGATGCTGAGTAATGTACAGCAGAGGAGGGGTTAATAAGAGGATACTGGGTAATGTACAGCAGAGGAGGGGTTAATAAGAGGATGCTGGTAATGTACAGCAGGGGAGGGGTTAATAAGGGGATGCTGGGTAATGTACAGCAGGGGAGGGGTTAATAAGAGGATGCTGGTAATGTACAGCAGGGGGGGTTAGTAAGAGGATGCTGGTAATGTACAGCTGGGGAGGGGTTAATAAGAGGATGCTGGTAATGTACAGCAGAGGAGGAGTTAATAAGAGGATGCTGGGTAATGTACAACAGGAGAGGGGTTAATAGGAGGATGCTGGGTAATGTACAGCAGGGGAGGGGTTAAGAGGATGCTGGGTAATGTACAGCAGAGGAGGGGTTAATAAGAGGATGCTGGTAATGTGCAGCAGGGGAGGGGTTAATAAGAGGATGCTGGTAATGTCCGGCAGAGCAGGGGTTAATAGGAGGATGCTGGTAATGTACAGCAGGGGAGGGGTTAATAAGAGGATGCTGGTAATGTACAGCAGGAGAGGGGTTAAAGATGAGGATGCTGGTAATGTACAGCAGGGGAGGGGTTAATAGGAGGATGCTGGTAATGTACAGCAGAGGAGGGGTTAATAAGAGGATGTTGGTAATGTACAGCAGAGGAGGGGTTAATAAGAGGATGCTGGTAATGTACAGCAGGGGAGGGGTTAATAAGAGGATGCTGGTAATGTACAGCAGGGGGGGTTAGTAAGAGGATGCTGGTAATGTACAGCTGGGGAGGGGTTAATAAGAGGATGCTGGTAATGTACAGCAGAGGAGGAGTTAATAAGAGGATGCTGGGTAATGTACAACAGGAGAGGGGTTAATAGGAGGATGCTGGGTAATGTACAGCAGGGGAGGGGTTAAGAGGATGCTGGGTAATGTACAGCAGAGGAGGGGTTAATAAGAGGATGCTGGTAATGTGCAGCAGGGGAGGGGTTAATAAGAGGATGCTGGTAATGTCCGGCAGAGCAGGGGTTAATAGGAGGATGCTGGTAATGTACAGCAGGGGAGGGGTTAATAAGAGGATGCTGGTAATGTACAGCAGGAGAGGGGTTAAAGATGAGGATGCTGGTAATGTACAGCAGGGGAGGGGTTAATAGGAGGATGCTGGTAATGTACAGCAGAGGAGGGGTTAATAAGAGGATGCTGGTAATGTACAGCAGCGGAGGGGTTAATAAGAGGATGCTGGTATTGTACAGCAGAGGAGGGGTTAATAAGAGGATGCTGGTAATGTACAGCAGAGGAGGGGTTAATAAGAGGATGCTGGTAATGTACAGCAGAGGAGGGGTTAATAAGAGGATGCTGGTAATGTACAGCAGGGGAGGGGTTAATAGGAGGATGCTGGTAATGTACAGCAGAGGAGGGGTTAATAAGAGGATGTTGGTAATGTACAGCAGAGGAGGGGTTAATAAGAGGATGCTGGTAATGTACAGCAGGGGAGGGGTTAATAAGAGGATGCTGGTAATGTACAGCAGAGGAGAGGTTAATAAGAGGATGCTGGTAATGTGCATCAGAGGAGGGGTTAATAAGAGGATGCTGGTAATGTACAGCAGGGGAGGGGTTAATAGGAGGATGCTGGTAATGTACAGCAGGGGAGGGGTTAATAAGAGGATGCTGGTAATGTACAGCAGAGGAGGGGTTAATAAGAGGATGCTGGTAATGTCAGGCAGGGGAGGGGTTAATAAGAGGATGCTGGTAATGTACAGCAGAGCAGGGGTTAATAAGAGGATGCTGGTAATGTACAGCAGAGCAGGGGTTAATAAGAGGATGCTGGGTAATGTACAGCAGAGGAGGGGTTAATAAGAGGATGCTGGGTAATGTACAGCAGAGGAGGGGTTAATGAGAGGATGCTGGTAATGTACAGCAGGGGAGGGGTTAATAAGGGGATGCTGGTAATGTACAGCAGAGGAGGGGTTAATAAGAGGATGCTGGGTAATGTACAGCAGGAGAGGGGTTAATAGGAGGATGCTGGGTAATGTACAGCAGCGGAGGGGTTAAGAGGATGATGGGTAATGTACAGCAGAGGAGTGGTTAATAAGAGGATGCTGGGTAATGTACAGCAGGAGAGGGGTTAATAGGAGGATGCTGGTAATGTACAGCAGGATAGGGGTTAATAGGAGGATGCTGGTAATCTCCGGCAGAGGAGGGGTTAACAAGAGGATGCTGGGTAATGTACAGCAGGAGAGGGGTTAATAGGATGATGCTGGTAATGTACAGGAGGGGAGGGGTTAATAAGAGGATGCTGGTAATGTCCGGCAGAGCAGGGGTTAATAAGAGGATGCTGGTAATGTACAGCAGAGGAGGGGTTAATAAGAGGATGCTGGTAATGTCCGGCAGAGCAGGAGTTAATAAGAGGATGCTGGTAATGTACAGCAGGGGAGGGGTCAATAAGAGGATGCTGGCAATGTGCAGCAGGGGAGGGGTTAATAAGAGGATGCTGGTAATGTCCGGCAGAGCAGGAGTTAATAAGAGGATGCTGGTAATGTGCAGCAGGGGAGGGGTTAATAAGAGGATGCTGGTAATGTACAGCAGGGGAGGGGTTAATAAGAGAATGCTGGTAATGTACAGCAGAAGAGGGGTTAAAGATGAGGATGCTGGGTAATGTACAGCAGAGGAGGGGTTAATAAGAGGATGCTGGTAATGTGCAGCAGGGGAGGGGTTAATAAGAGGATGCTGGTAATGTCCGACAGAGCAGGGGTTAATAAGAGGATGCTGGTAATGTACAGCAGGGGAGGGGTTAATACGAGGATGCTGGTAATGTACAGCAGGAGAGGGGTTAAAGATGAGGATGCTGGGTAATGTACAGCAGAGGAGGGGTTAATAAGAGGATGCTGGTCATGTGCAGCAGAGGAGGGTTTAATAAGAGGATGCTGGTAATGTACAGCAGGGGAGGGGTTAATAAGAGGATGCTGGTAATGTACAGCAGAGGAGGGGTTAATAAGAGGATGCTGGTAATGTCCGGCAGGGGAGGGGTTAATAAGAGGATGCTGGTAATGTACAGCAGAGCAGGGGTTAATAAGAGGATGCTGGTAATGTGCAGCAGAGGAGGGGTTAATAAGTGGATGCTGGTAATGTACGGCAGGGGAGGGGTTAATAAGAGGATGCTGAGTAATGTACAGCAGAGGAGGGGTTAATAAGAGGATACTGGGTAATGTACAGCAGAGGAGGGGTTAATAAGAGGATGCTGGTAATGTACAGCAGGGGAGGGGTTAATAAGGGGATGCTGGGTAATGTACAGCAGGGGAGGGGTTAATAAGAGGATGCCGGTAATGTACAGCTGAGGAGGAGTTAATAAGAGGATGCTGGGTAATGTACAGCTGAGGAGGAGTTAATAAGAGGATGCTGGGTAATGTACAGCCGAGGAGGAGTTAATACGAGGATGCTGGGTAATGTACAGCCGAGGAGGGGTTAAGAAGAGGATGCTGGTAATGTACAGCAGAGGAGGGGTTAATAAGAGGATGCCGGTAATGTACAGCTGAGGAGGGGTTAATAAGAGGATGCTGGGTAATGTACAGCAGGAGAGGGGTTAATAGGAGGATGCTGGTAATGTACAGCAGAGGAGGGGTTAATAAGAGGATGCTGGTAATGTACAGCAGGGGAGG